>NC_137469.1:95792807-96992807 GCF_964235325.1 Thermobia domestica
CTTCCCCCAAGTTGCAGTGCTGAATTTGAATTTAATCTTCATCGCAAATGACACTGTTCATCTCAGTAGCTCCGAAAACCATGAGTTCGACACTAAGATCGGTAATTTTCAATATACAGTATATCCACACTTCCTTCCTTCAAGTTGCACTTTCAGAGTGAAATGGTACAATCCGCCTCAGGCCCGAATCTCATCTATGTTGAAAAGTTTTATCTAGATCAATCTGGTGGCTCAAGAGTTGTTAAGTTACAAATATAGTCACTTTCATTGTATATATGTAGATAGATTGTCGCATTAGAAAACAGGTATTTGTTTACATACAAAATTTTGTACATAAAGTTTATATTAAAGTCTGTATTTGAATATTAAATAATAGTAATTATATGTCTTAGTGCATGAGCATTAGTGAAATTTGCCAACTGCTCTTTCTTTTAAGAAGTAATTTAATTAAAATTAGCAAAATTTAACCAGATCAAAGAGCACACTAAGAACTCAGTTTCATTCAAAAGCCCTATTTGTTGCAACAGAAACGCTGTATATGCAATTGTAAAATTTCTGTAATTAATGCACAACCAGGAGTAAATGACTAAAAGGCACATAAAGGAAATGAGCGCAAACTATTAATTTTCAAGAATAATTACAACTGTTTTATTTTCGAATGCTTCTTTTTTAAATATTCACAATACTGAAATTTCTCAATTTACATTTTTCACGCCTTCGAAAAAAAAAAAAAAAAAACCCGGTTCCATTACTAGTAAAACTAACCTAATACAAAGATATTTGTTTTTTTTCCAATTTTTCCGGAAATTTTACAACACTATCAACAACTTACAACGTGAATAAAAAAAAAGGCTTCTGCAGAAAGTAAGTTTCGTGATCGAGGAATGCTTTTTAGTCTGTTTTTTGTTTATATCTTTCACTGGTGTCAACTTCATCCTTTACTTGTGTACTTTGGCATAAGACAACAATTTCGGACAAAACACCATGCTTTTACATTGTTCAGTTAATTTTCCACGGCAATTGCTTAGTTTACATACACACAAATAACTACATTGAAAAATTTAGTTTCCACGGAGGGCTTATTGTAGATACAATTAGTAATAACATTTTAAAACTATCCCATACATACTATGTTCTAAATACTTTTTGGACAAATTTCAGTATAATTATTCTTCACGTAGAGAGGATTATCTACAAGGTACCAAGAGCTGCTTATAAAAGTAGTAAATTCTTTCGAATGTTATTGGCAAAAGAACAAAGGATAAATAAAGGAGTATATCAAAAACGTGTGGGAGCGAGTAGACTTCAGGGTTTGATATTGATGTTTATTCCAAACCATTCGAAATAGCCTGGGAGGGGAAATATAACTAATACACAGAATGGATTATTATTTTAATTCTGCTTCTGGATATCATCATCTTCATAGAGTGATTACGTATTATTATATTGAAACACTGTTGGAAAAGTAAATATTTAATATTTTGTTGATGAGTTATATGGTATCTTTAACTTTGAAGATTATACTAGTGTGGAAGAAATGTTTAATTTAGGTACTGCATACAAGAGAAGTGTACTAATTTACTGATCCATATTCGGGTGTTTCTCTATGTAATACATAGCGAGGCTGTTCTAGCTTAACGTATTTTGAGGCAAAGTGTTTACACGAATTAACCCGAATAAATAAATACGAAATTACTATCACCTAATACTTAAATTACTTTTACCTTTAAAATTTTAGCTTAAGTTTCAACATTTTATCATTGAAATACATTCTTAATATTATTATCTCTTTCCGAGTCTCTGAAGGTTACCTTCTTTCTATTGGATATTTTTGGGTGCACATTTCAACTTAAGTTGTAATCAATCCTAAAGAAAGTTGCTTATAACAATCACCTATAAAGATAATCCGAGCGTAATTAATAATGACCATCACTAGTGAAAGTTACTCTTACGTATATTATCATAATCGGTTCTCCCTAGTTCACTAAGGCACGTGCCTTTGATTCAGAAGGTCCCGGCTTTGATTTCTAAAAAAGGAGCATCAAACGCACAACAACTGTCCTGCGCTATCTTCCGTTGTCTAGAACTTCTTCGTTATACGGTATGCCTTAGCTCCGCTTTCTTCAAGACGTTGTGCGCTAGTTTCCACATATAGTCATGTAAGCCTATAAATATGAACATAAGGCAGGCTTATTAGTCTAGTAGCTTAGCAGCATAAAAGGGCCGAATTGTGCAAAATGTGATACCAACCTACCACTTTCAGGGATGATAGACCTATTAATAAGAAGTAAATCCTGATATAGACCCAAATCGGCGGGGGTCTTGTTTTAGGTATATGACGTCATCAATATGGCCGCCAACGAATTTCGACTTAACTGAGTTTAAAAATGTATAACTCCATTACCATTGAAGGTAGAAACTTCCTTTTACCTTTATTTTGCAGAAAATACATTGTACCTTTATTGTCATTATAAATACTTGCCTTATATTGCCGCCATTTTTAAATATGGCGTCTCAAACTGGAAAAATGTTTATTTTCAAAACGATTTTCTATGTTTTATAGCAAATAACTTTGAAACTGCTATGATTATGGGAAAATACTTTGATATAATCGTCAAAGGTCATTTCAATAGCTTTCGAACGCGACCAGAATCATTGATGTATCTGAAAAAATAACCGAGATAATCAATTTTTTGTAGGCCTAAATGCCGAACTTTCGTGAATAATGTTCGAATGTATCCGTAGATGTAGTTATATGGCATTTGTAGTTCCATTGCCCTTTGATAATATGAACATAGCACCGCTACCAGTATGTTCCTTTTAACGTGGAGAATAGCAAATCACAAGTGTTTATCTTTTGTCCGTGCTGAAAACCCTTTATAATGTCATAAATCCAAGATGGCCGCCGCGGTTTATCTCCGGTACGAGAAGTGAAAATTTCTCGCCACAGAAAAATAATAGAAACATGCAACAAAAGCCAATCTCTTTCTTTGGATGTGAAAAAATCTTGACATAACATGTGATTGACTCTCCTTTGTGTTACAAGCCAGTATATGACGTCATAAACACAGTATGGCGCCATGGCTTAAATATGGATTATGAAAATTATTTATTTCTCGCATTAGAGAAACGAGAAACGTACAACAACTACCAGTATCTTTTTTCATATATAGAATCATAAAGTAACATAAGTTATTATCTTTCCTTTGATGCGAAAGGCGAGTATATGAGGTCATAAACCCAAAATTGTCGTCGACTCTTAAATATGCATGAAGAAAACTATGCCTTTCTCACCTAAGAAAGGTAATAGAAACGTGCAAACCCACTATTTTTACTCCTTAAATAAGTTGGATCATGAAGTAACACAAAGGTGTATCGTCTCTCTGCCCAAGGGTTAGTATTTGTCTTGTTTAAGTGTATGACATCGTTATACAAAGTAGCCGCTGTATGTATTTAGAATATTATATTATGCATTAAACTGAAAAAACTAACAAAGCTGAAATTATGCATTATTCGAAAATAAATTTGAAATATATTCTCTTTAATACTAATTGTCCGAAAGTGAATATTTTTCATGTTATTAAACAAAGAATTATACGCTATATGAAAGTATAAGGCTTGCACTAGTATTTGCACTAAATGAATATTTCAAGGAATATGGGAACTGTGCATTTCGAAAGACATATTTTACATTTAAAATATTTTTAATCAGTCCATTGAGAATGTAATTGTCTGAAAATTATGCTTTTCATATTATTTTACAAAATAGCTCGAGGCAAAAGGCGTCACATTTTCAAACCACCGCCCAGCTTAATTTGATATTTTTGGAGTTTGTATTAAAATGTTTATGAAACAGACTCAATGTATAAATTTAACAGTATATCAGCAAGAGATAAATTTGAAACACAATAAACAGTTATACAATTAAATATGTTAAGAATTTGGAAGAGAAAATATTTGTGAGATAGTATGACTATTAACTTAACATCTGAAACGTACTTCAGAGAACTAGGGGAAGTAATTTTTGTTAATCACATTTCTTATTTAGACAAGGTCAACTCACAATAAAATGGTCTACTCTATCACACTGTCCATCGCAGGTACACAACAAAGTGCACACTAACCCCAAGTTTTTGACACTTGCAAGAATGTTGACAAGGAGTCTTGCAACCACAGCGAATAAGTTCTCTACAGTGCACAAAAACTTCTGGAAGTAAGGACCACAGGGGATAATAACCACGATCCACCTTCTTCCAACCCCTTTATAAATTTCGGGTATTATGGGCACTTTCTGGAGAGCTTGAGACCAGTAATACCCGGCCTGTAGGGCAGCTCGCAGACAGTGTTGAAATAAGGCTGTCTATGTAGGTGCGATCCCTTCGTAAGAACAATTCTTTTTCGTCATTAATCTTTGTCGACAGTCTTTAACATTTAGTAAAGAACTAGAGCGATCGTACAGGAGTACGGTGAGGCGTTGAAGAGCTGCAAAGTCCTGAGCTGAAATTGCAGCAGGAGTAACTGAAAGTTTGATAAATATATCTGTTATTTCAGGGAATTCTTGCCACACCTGCCAAGCTGTCTTTTTGCCATGACCACCAAAAGCGGACACTGTGTCACACCCTGCAAATGCGTACCAAAAGAGCAGGGCTTTTGAGTGAGACTTTCCTAGGCTTGTTGCAATTTCGTGGACAGGAATATATCTCTTATTTTTACCACTCCCATATTCATCCACAAGTGTGATACATTGAGCGCAAAGAATAAAGCAACGGCAATAACAACATCAGAAGCGACAGTTTTAATTGAGATATTCCTATGTCCGTGGTTGCTAGCATGCAATGCATGCAAGAACATGCGTGTGTCTGCTTCTTCTTATTTGCAGGGCATAAGGCTTATCACGTCCATATTAGAGTTTGCTGATTGCGGTATCATCACATGCACACACAATCTCTCTCTTACCACCAGAATCACTTATGTTCTGTGAGGGTTTACACAGAAGTCGAAATAAATCAGTTTTGTTTTCAGAATTATTCAAAAACAATGCCCATTTTTTGGGAGTCAGTGTGGAGTCTTTCACAAGTATTCTTGATCCTTTTCCTCGTTGGTCTCGTTCTTCTTTTTTCAGACTGTCAGGATCATAATTGTCAAAGACTATGTCTATTCTGACGACATCACTCGCAAACTTTTTCTAAAAATGGTTGAAATGTGTTAGTGTAATACATAGAAAACGTCTGTCCCGGAATAGGCTTCAGCATGTGAGCTAATACTGCTTCATCAAATATAACACACGATACACTAGGTACATCGTATTGTGATGTTCCAAGTGGTTCTAAGCAAGAAATAATATCTGATTTTGCTCCCTTGCGCAATTCACCATCTGAAGAGAGTGACGGAGGGTACGAAAGGTTTTCGTGAGCAAAGAAATCTTTGATGTTTCCAATCTCGACTTTGACAAGCTATGTATAAGCGAGAAAACAGGTTACAGTAACTCTTTAAAATTGACTCCTTGAGTCCTTTCTTCGTTCCTTCTTTTTGCGATGTGTGAAAAAGCGAAAGGTTCTTTCTTTTAATCGGTTCTCTTAAAGGCGTCTGGCATTCGATGAGCCGTTTCCGAACAAATGTTTGTCCTGTTGCTTTCCCAATTCTTCTGTTTTGAAGACAGACTCAGCTGCTTTCTCATCCATACCAGCATATGTGGCAACGCATATTAGGGCACCATTTTCTTGAGCAAATGTATTTCTGTCATCATCTTCACATGCATTTATTAAAGCTTTCACATGTTTTTTGAACCTAGAGGAAAAAGCGTCTGTATCTTCATGATGACTGTGATAATCTGAATCGTCACTTATTTCTGCCTCTTGCTCAAGTTCGGTTAGTAATCCTGCAATCACTGGACCCGAAACCATCCAACGCAGAAGAGCACATTCATTATCAAATAGACCAATGGCACCTCCTTCACATTTTAGATCCTTATTACATTGTTCATGTAACTGGTCGTGGGACATGTACGAATATTTACTGTTAGTCTTTCTTTCCACAAAATTACCTTTCTGAAATTCATCATATACTTGTGGGTTTCGTACATTCAATTCTCCCAAAGACTTTACGAATACTGACATCCAACGGGCATAATTGATATGATCCAGGGCGAACATCCAGGGACAAATCTGATCCAATGCACTACAATAGGAGGAGAATTTCACCGATCGAATAAAATCGATTGTCCAGCAAATAAAAAAGAAATGATTCAAGGTTCATGGCCGTGTACCAAAATTTGAATTGGGCCGAGAAAAATAAATCATATAATATTATGCATTACACATATTTAAGAGTCGACGGCAATCTTGGGTTTATGACGTCATATACTCGCCTTTCGCCTGAAAGAAAAGACAAAACTTATGTCTTTATGATTCTACATATGAAAAAAGATATCGATGGTTGTTGCACGTTTCTATCGTTTCTCTAATGCGAGAAATAAATAATTTTCATAATCCATATTTAAGCCATGGCGCCATACTGTGTTTATGACGTCATATACTGGCTTGTAGACACAAAGGAGAGTCAATCACATGTTATGTCAAGATTTTTTCACATCCAAAGAAAGAGATTGGCTTTTGTTGCATGTTTCTATTATTTTTCTGTGGCGAGAAATTTTCACTTCTCGTACCGGAGATAAACCGCGGCGGCCATCTTGGATTTATGACATTATAAAGGGTTTTCAGCACGGACAAAAGATAAACACTTGTGATTTGCTATTCTCCACGTTAAAAGGAACATACTGGTAGCGGTGCTATGTTCATATTATCAAAGGGCAATGGAACTACAAATGCCATATAACTACATCTACGGATACATTCGAACATTATTCACGAAAGTTCGACATTTAGGCCTACAAAAAATTGATTATCTCGGTTATTTGTTCAGATACATCAATGATTCTGGTCGCGTTCGAAAGCTATTGAAATGACCTTTGACGATTATATCAAAGTATTTTCCCATAATCATAGCAGTTTCAAAGTTATTTGCTATAAAACATAGAAAATCGTTTTGAAAATAAACATTTTTCCAGTTTGAGACGCCATATTTAAAAATGGCGGCAATATAAGGCAAGTATTTATAATGACAATAAAGGTACAATGTATTTTCTGCAAAATAAAGGTAAAAGGAAGTTTCTACCTTCAATGGTAATGGAGTTATACATTTTTAAACTCAGTTAAGTCGAAATTCGTTGGCGGCCATATTGATGACGTCATATACCTAAAACAAGACCCCCGCCGATTTGGGTCTATATCAGGATTTACTTCTTATTAATAGGTCTATCATCCCTGAAAGTGGTATGTTGGTATCACATTTTGCATGATCCAGTCGCTAAACTACTAGACTATATAGGAACATGGTCAACGAGTGAGAAAGTGAGAAACCCTGAGAAGGAAAGGTACGGCGTAGGTATATCAGGAACTGTTATAAGGTCAGCATGATTACTAAATGATTGAAAAATTCATTACTTTCTGCCTTGTTTATTATAGCATCTATGTATTTAACACTCTGGGAAAATTTACCCCACTAAGGACCAAGCGGTCAATTTGACCGCTACATTATTTTTGAAGATGGAAGTAGGTTATTGGCGATTTATCGGATATCTTCTGAGGTATTATTTTATGGCATTCGATTTTCAATGGTTTAATTACTTCATAATAAGTAACTAGAAAAAAAAATCTACATGGTATAGTTGAATTTACTTTTACTGCAGTATTGTAAGTATGTAATATATACAGACATGTTATATATACTTTTACGATAAGGAGTATAAATTTAAAAAACTTAAAGCTGTGTATTTATTTTAGACTAAATTTTAAAATATTTCAAAATGGTATTTTGCAAAGAAAATTTGAAGGTAAATGGTTTAGTTTACCGCAGCAATGTATTGTATTGTCTGCAAAATTATAATAGTTACACGTAAAACACTATTTTTTAAACTAAAAGAGTACAACTATATTGGAAATAACTTTGAAATACTTTCACTCACTACAGAATAAGTTTACATACATCAATCACTTTTCTGTTGCAGTCTCTCTTCCAAATTGGACACTCAATTAGAAATCACTTCTTACAAAACACTCACTTCCTGATTTTACCAACACATTTCCCCACAAACACACTCTTACATACCTTGCACACATCCGTGGTTTTATTGACATTACACAGTAGACTCGGGCATTATTTTGTCTTCTTGCACTCGGATTGCTCATCATCCGAGAAACTGTCACTCTCGTCCTGTACATGCTCAGCTTTAGTTAATATTCTGCGAACTGTCTGAATTGTCTTCTGTTATATATCTTTTCGTTACTTCCTTATAAGCAATCCAGGAATTGAGACATGCTATATCCATCACATTATAAAACACATGAGCCGGCTACCTCCTGCTGAATGATTTTACAGAGCATTTTCGAAGCATCTGGTCAACGACATCGACACCAAATTTTGTTTTGTTGTAATAAAGTACGGTCTCAGATTTCTTCTTATCTTGTGACATACGAACGGTCTTATGCACAGTACTGAAAATAGTTACACTCTTGTTCCTTCTGCATTTATACAGTCAGTGTGTTATTACTACTGTCTTTGTAAATGTCAGTGGTATACAATTCTTTATTCTTTTCAGAGCCAATTCAATTACTTTTGGAATTTTCTTTCGATTGGGCCTGATTGTATATATATATATATATATATATATATATATATATATATATATATAGGGGTAAAAGTGAGGGGAAACGCGGGGACGCCGTACCCACCTCGACTAAATGTGTACGGCGTACCCCCCAGTTCCTAAAAAAATTACAATGGGCAAAGATAGGCAGGGGGGACGGTAGGTAGCGGCATGACGCTACCTACCGTCCCCCACCTTTTCAGATCCACTTTTACCCCTATATATATATATATATATATTGTGTGTATGTCCGCACGTGCGCAGTGTTATTCCAATAATAGTGACTTCACACACCACAATCGCAATGAAACTGCAAGGCATTAATTGCAAATAAAATACATTTTCAGTGTCAGTATAAGCAAGTGGTCAAAATGATCATTTGGTCCTTCTGTGGGTATTGCAGAGTAGCGCCATCCCTAATGATGTGACAGTCTCCAAAAGTTTTACACATAGTCTACTCTATTAATGATAAAAAGTCAAGGACTCTCAAATTTCTAAGTGAAATGGTTAGAAAAGAGCAATGGGAAAAGTTAGGAAAAAAACGGTCAAATGACCGCTCGGTCCTTCTAGTGTTAAGCAGCGAGAACATCAATGACACGTTTAATATTCAATGTAATTAGTGTAGATTCGCACAGCACAAAGAGAATACAAATTCCATATATGATCACACACGTAGTAAATTCAGTAGTCTCATATAAATATTATTTCCTCATTTAATAAAAGTTGTATTATTTGTAACACGTCTCTCTTTTTCTCTTATTCATAAACAATATACATAATTAGCAACGTTATCTTCGACGTGTACTACTTGCAAGACTATTACTTTGAGAAATAATACTGTAGTGCTTTGAACAATACAACATTTAATGATACTTCAATTTCATATTACATTTCATGTTATGTACTTCAGGGAAGGGTTACGCAACGGAATCCCCCTAGATTTCGGATCGACGATCTAGCAGTATATGTACATTTTTATTTCACTTTTCCGCCACAAATACATGAATTTACAGAACAACAATAACGAAAGGCTTATGGGAAAGACATCCTGTAAAATAAACGTACACCTCATTGAAATAATTTACTTGAAAGATAAAAATATTATTTAAAATGTTGATAATTTAACCTATACCACAAAAACATGATACTAACCTCTGCAGATCTTATTGCTCTATCTGACGATCGAACTTTAGAATCCGGTGATCTGAGCCTATCCGATTTCCTGGCTTCTGAAGCACTCGATGAGATACAGCGTTTTTTGGTACTTTCTTCATCTTCGTTCGTAAATAAGGCAACTACATGCTTTTTTCGCTTTGCAGGAGAACAAGCCCCAGTACTATTTCTCAGTTTGGGAGGAGCAGAATTTTCTCGACTTCTACTAGTCTCGCTTTGCTTGCTTGGGGTCTTATCGTGTTTCTGCAACAGTGAATTTACAGTTCATCAATTTGAATCAAATAAAACAACCAGTTATCACTTGCACTATGTTAAGTAATCTTACTTCTAATCTTTTTTTTTTTAAGTGTTTTTTTTAATATATTATTTAAATACTCAAAAATACTTATTTAGTAATTCTGAAGATATACCCTCATTTAAAAAGTAATTTACAAAATTGGAAACAATATTTAAACTTAAATAATATTTACTTTATTTGTTTAAAATACATTTAAAGTACTTTTTTTCACACGATACTAACGTGTATGAATTGTTAAAGACACATATTATGAATTAAAAATAAGGACTGGTTCTACAAAATCACGGCCAAAAGATGCATAAGAAATAATCTACAACACAGGAAACATTCTGTAGTGATATCAATTAAAAAAATACATCCGATAATCGAATGATCGAGGTTCCCCGCTTATCTAATGGTTAGATTTACCAGTGTTCTCCCAACTAAACGTGAAGTATCAATATGTACACTAAAAGGCGCAAAGTCTGATGACAGGTATTACTAACTTATATACTAAAGGTTCAATTTTTGTTCGTTCGTTTGTTGACATTCAGCGTCCCTTTTCAGCAGCGAGCCAAAATTTGATTACAAGTTCAAGCATCCACTACTATAATGTTCATTTTACCGGACGACATCTTGTAGCAGACAAATGCTTAGTGCTTTGTAAAATCAGAACGAGGGACAATGTGGGAAATATATGTTTCATAATATTGCTGGCAGGGACGCGGTGGTTAAGTGGTAGATCGTTCAACTCTTGTGCGTGAGGTTCCTGGTTCGATCCCAGCTCGCGCCAAGTGGACTCTGTGGTAGACAAACACCGTGCGCGTGGGTTTGCTAGAGGTTCTCCCGTTTCCTCCCATTTTGTTCATTCCACCATTTTCATTCATTTCTCATCATCATCACCGTCTCCTTTAGCCAAGCCGGCATAAGTGGGGGACGCAACACTTAAAAGTTTTTATTTCATAACATTGTTGACGACAGAATTGTAAGGTGATTTTTTGTTTTTTTTAAAAAAAAAGCGTTCAATGTACGAAAAATTTGAAATTGAAACCTGTTATTATAATTAGTATTGGTAGTATACTTTTGAATAAAATCACGCAACTTAAAATGTTTTGTTTATATACTTTTGTGAAAGTTGAAAACAAAACTTTCTCACCGTGAGCAAATATTCGAGTTTAAACTCTTTTTTTTAATATGTGAACTGTGCCACCGGAATAAATGTAAAATACAACATTGCACCAAGCCAACGATCGTTCACGTACTAGTACGAAATGTATGATTCTATTGTAAAGGATAGATTATAAGCACAGTCAGCCACTAATTCAACGTCTACTCCTATTGCTAGTCCAAGAGGCTAATTTTAAGCTCAAATACGATTCCACATTAATCAGTAGCAGGCCCGCAACCAGCCACAGAAGTTTGGGGGGCGATGAATATGTTAGGGATGGCCAAGTCATTAAACAGTCTCTTACCAATAGCTAAACTTTTTTTTTGTATTAAGGTCTGGAGGGGTCACGAGAAGTTTTTGGGGGGCCAGTCCCCCTAGCCCCCCTCTGGTTGCGGGCCTGATCAGTAGGTACTCGTCTCATGTAGTCTCGCTGCTGAAAGGAACGCTAAACTGAAATTCAACTCAACTCTACTCAACAATTTGTATGTAAAAAGATGAGAAATACTCTGCTTTACTTCTATTTTTACAATCCATTTCGATTTAAATCAATGAGTTTTCTCTATTTCAATCATTTGATTTAAGACATTATATCAATCTACCTGTTCCGTGATGGCGAAAGTTCGGGTTCTTTCATCCACAGAGTTACTTCATGACATATTAATGATGCTTTTGTAATAACATATTCATCAATAAGCATGTGAGACAAGCTAACAATTACGGAACAAAATAATTTTCAGGTTAGATGATCATTATAAATTGCTTTGCAGCCTTGTATTACGTGCGAGATCATGAAGCACAATGCATACTATACTCGTAGGATTTTAAACCTGTACACCGAAAGCAAACGTAGTAGCCAAGGGGATTACAGACAAGCCCAGATATAATTTTCGTTTTAAGAAAAATAAAATCCGTTGTTAACATGGTTATAAGGCAGAAAAAAATAATAATCGTAGTTCATTCCATGCCCTTTCACTTCTCCTAAAAGGAAGCAAAGGCTCTTCTTTTCTGGCGCAAACTTCTGTTCGAGGCGCAATCTGCACTGATGATGTTCTTTTATTTATGTATATATAGAGCTCTTTTCTTTTCTTTTTTTTTTAGAAGCTTTTCTTCTCTTTTATTTTTCTAACATTACATTTTTATTACAAAAGGGAGATGCGTTAATTTCTTAGTAACGCTAATTCCTAGTAGTTAACAGTCGCCGCTCCGCTACGTTCGCTCCCTATCTGCCGCCTTTATTTGAAAATGGATAGTCACTGATGGTGGGGAACATGAACGTGCTTTGGTATTTATTATTAAGACAAGGTCCGTATTAAATGTAATAAAATTGAAATTACTTACATACAATTTACAATTATTAATTCCATGTCAAGTATAATATAATTTACTCAATAAGCAACATGACCACACAATATACAGAAAGTTGTTATTGTTTTCCTTTTGGACAGTACAATATTTAAGAAGCTTTATAGCCAACTCACATGAAGCATATTACCACTAATAGGTCGTAACCATATTTAGTTTAGAACATTAATACGAGGGTTACTGCAAAAGTCATGGAAACTTCGAGGCGCGTTCGGAAAGTAACCTCTGATTGGTCACTAGGAGTAAAATAGTAGAGGCAGCGCTACCATTTTTGCACAGACGTGCGCGGTAATTAGTCTGCATCCAGCCGTGATAGAGTGAAGGTTGTCTGATTACTAGTTCCAGTTTTGTAACATCTCAAAATGTGTGCTGCAATAGAAAACCCCGCCAAGTGCAAGGTACGAGCTGTTATACGTTTTCTTATAGCAAAACAATATTCGGCAAGAGTTATTCATCGAGGAGTTTGTGCCGTGTATGGACCAAGTGTGATGAGTGAAGGAGTTGTTCGTGAATAGGTTCGTTCACTTAAAAAGTGGACGAACAAACATTCATGACGAAGAGAGGATTGGCAGGTCATCAGTGATCACGGATGAACTCGTTCAGAAAATTAAAGAAAAAGTTTGTAAAAATCGACGTTTCACAATCTCGGAGATTTCCCATGAATTTCCACCCAGAGATTATCATCTCTTCATGCATATGAAGAAATGACTTGGATTATCAGCGCTTTGGTGATAATGAGGAGCTGACAGATGTGATCACAGGCTGTATCAAGGCGCAGTGGGAGTTTTTTTTTTTTTTTTTTTTTTTTATGCTGATAGAATTTCTACGCTAGTGCAGATATGATAAGCGCTTAAATGTTTATGAAAATTATGTTGCAAAATAGAGCAAAAAAGCAGTTTTCAGATGTATATAATAAATTATTCTTATTTACTTTGATGTTTTCTTTTAACCAATCGAAGGTTACTTTCCGAACGGCCCTCGTATTTCTGTTTACGAAAATGGGGACGAAGACAGAAATTCTGAAATATGCAAATGGAAAGTTACTACATAATGTAAACGTTACTTGTAGGAAGTTGGATGAACATATATACCTTCATCAGGATATAGCAAGAGAAAAATTACTGTAACGAATCCTTTCGTTCCATGTGTGTTTTAACTCTAATTACAACATTACTTAAGTACAATTATGCGTAAAACCCAGAAACACATACTAGTAGCTATTTGCGAGAAACGTCCTGAACGTATACAAGATGCATTTATCCTCTACGAAAACGTGACAGCCCATACAGATGCGTGGGTGAAGAATCTCGCGTGATGTGAGTGGGAAGTACTCGAGCATTCACCATATTCTTCAGACATATCACTTTGAGATTTCGACTTCACACCAAAACTGAGGGAGCTATTGCGTGAAACACGTTTTCGAACATGTCAAGACAGTCACAGCAGTGAGCCGTGAAACCACATGATTTGTCCGTGGTGAGACCACAGGTAATCGTCATCTTCCACATCGTTGGCAATGTGTGGTAGATTCTTCGAGCGACTACTTTGAAGATGTCACTGGTATGTGCTTCTGGGCTTTACTCGTAATAGTACTTGTAATGGTCTGTAATGTTATAATTCGAGGTAAAACACGTATTTAAAAGAACGATTTGTTGTACTCATTTTTCTCGTGCTATATCCTGATACGGATATGTACGTTCACCCAACTTTCTACTAACTATCACATATTTGTACCAAGCTTCCACTGCATATTTCAGAACTTCTTGATCCGTTCCCATTTTCGTTTAAAGAAGAAAGACTTTTGCGATAACCCTCGTATTTGTGTAACTTCAAGTTAGTTGGTGAGGAAACTAAAAAGCTAAATATAAACACTTAGAACTTTTAATTAAAACGATTTTAACCTATAGCGTACAGCGAGCCGAAGGGAACACAAACTAGTTATTTTAAAACATTACATTATTTTGTCGCAAATAAAATTATTTGTTGATTGATGTCGTTACCTAGGTACCTAGGTTGCTACGATATACTTTACCAAGTATGAGACCTGACCTTCGATAACAATTATAAAACATCGATAACCATTTGTCTCGAAATGATGATGTTGTTAATTGTCAAATATAATAATGTTTTAACCACACTGACCAAAGCACTAAATATGCTAAAAAAAAACATGAACAATGTCAGTGAGTTTCCATTCCTGTGAGTTTTAATGTTTGGCAGAAGATTTGGTTTCTTACATATCCTAATCTTTTAACCATTTTTTAACCATCCTTCATGTTTTTATCCTTTTTGAAGTCTACCACAGGCTGATGAAGGAAGTAGCAGCTTCCGAAAGTGCTACCTGTTGCATGTAGAAGAAAATTCTGCTACATATTTTTTTTGCGATGAGTAATAGCCTTTCCGCTTTTTCTCATGCTAAAAACACTTGTGTAGTAGTATCGGCAATATATCATCAGTATGCGATCTTTAAATAACTGTGATTTGCCAACATTTTTTTTTAAATACTGGAATTTATTCCAAGGCTTTGAGTCAGTTACTGCTGAAGTGTTCCAGTAAAATTTTGTTCATTTTATTTAAATTGGTCCTTACGATATCTTTCGCGGCCATTCTCAGCCTCCACTCACTATTGTCCTCCTTGCAAGAAGTTCTTTCTTACAGCCGTATTTCAAACAGAAAAGGATATTCGTTTATTTTAAATTATAGACGGGTTATTAGATACCAGGGGGCCACACATGTCAACCGATCATTTCAAAACACGCTAAAGCTGGATAAAGAAAGTAAACCACATGTCCTTGATTCAAATAAAATATGTGTCACGGATGTTTAAGTATTGAATTCAGTGTGCTGCTTATTTACATGATTCAGATTTTATGGATTATATTTTATATAACTAAAAGTTAACTTCTCACGCGTACTTACAGAAGTAAATTGTGAAGAGTTCAAGCAAATTATTAGAACAAACTTAGCTTGCTTCAAAGTAAAACAACTAGGTATGTCAAGCTGAGTACTTCTGTAACGTGGTCGATTCTGTGCAAGGATGTAGAAAGAGTGGAGCCTTGATGGTCATTTGCAAAAGTTAAATATTTTCCGCGCTATTAGTTTTCACTGAATGGCACATATGACATGCGAATTACATATATGACCGGCGGAAAATCACTCATCTCTGGTGCGTGGGGTCCTTCGTTTGATCCCAGCTCGCGCCACGTGGACTTTGTGGTGGACAAACACTACGTACGTGGGTTTCCTCGAAGTTCTTCCGTTTTCTTCCACCTTCTTCATGTTTGCTTTTCATTCGTTATCATCACCGTCTGCCTTAACCCTGCAGAATAATCGTAGAACACTAAACTAAAAAGAAAACACAATAGTGATGTATATGAGCCCACCTTTGACTAGAATTTGGCAGAGATGCGTTCGCTAGGGTAATTCGTGACCAGTGAATCTGCCCTACCAAATTTCTAATGACAGACTGCAAAGTACTTCATTTTCACCTAAATATGCAGATGAAATAGTACGATTGAAATTTTTCGTACTAATATGGTATGGGAGGATTACCTACCTAGAAGCATTTTTTATTTATTTATTTATTTATTTATACTCCATTTTCGTATCGAAACCTTTGAAAAGATTCTATTCAATTTTTATCCATAACTCAACTACTATAGGTGATTACCTGTTCCCCATCAGTTTGTCCACGTTTTGGAGTGAATTGTGGTGAAGAAGAAATTCTGTATTTACCACTTGGAGATCGATTTAGTTTGAAACAAAAAGATTTTTCTAACTTTGATCTTGGTTCTGAGTTTGAACAGTTTTTCCTTAACTTCAAGTGGTTAGGCTTGAAATCTTCATCTCCCATATCATATAAATCTGATTCACTTAAAGATACTTCCTTATTCTCCTGTAAATATTATCGATTTTGTTAGTAACAACTGGAAAGTTCAACGTACTATGTTAGTTTTTAATTTTCATGCAGAAACGAATCTTACGCATGCATGGCAATCATTCATGCAATGTATTTTGAGAAATCACTGTCACACCAAGCTCTAAACACTACAGTAGTTAAAAGTATATACAGATTGTTTCATAAACAACACCGACAACGTTTGGGTGATGATTCCTAACACCAAGATAAGACAAAAAGTATAGACCAACCTGGGTACAGAAATGGTTCCTTTCCGAGTTATAGGCTGTCGAAAACATCAAAAAAATGTACTTTAAAGGTTCATAGCTCCAAAATTATGGAACCTACCGTAGTCAGGTCAAGACTTCACTTAGGAATTAATATCTGAGCTATCAAAAAATACATGTTTCAGAATCCTAATGTACTCACCCAACGATTTTTATAGAGGGAGTTTGACTACGGGCATATAATTTGAAATACTATGGGCATATATTTTGAAGTACTCACCAACTAACTCTATAAAAATTGCTGAGGCATTATCGCAGGATTTTGAAACATGTATTTTTGTATAGCATACATATTAGTTTCTAAGTGAAATCTTGACTCGACTATGGTAGGTTCCATACTTTTGTCGCTATGGACCTTTAAAATTAATTTTTTCATGTTTTCGGCAGCCTATAACTCCGAAAGAAAGCATTTGTACACCCGGGTTGGTATATATATATATTTTTTTGTCTCATCTTGGTGTCAGGAATCATCTTCCAAACGTTGTCGGTGTTGTTTTGAAACACCCTGTATAATAAAAAGTTTTACTTTGCTTTATCTATTTGTGCGTTTAACTTTTCCCTTCACTGATGAGTTCGATTTCCAAATTTTCTTAACACTTTATTGAAGTTAATGATTTAACGGAAAAGTAGAGTGGGAGGAGCACTTACAAATGTACAACTAAATTTTAATCACGATCGTGTCTTCTCATACTTCAATAAGAAAACTAACACTTTAGTTTTTTTTTTTTTTTTTTTTTTTTTACACGATAGGGATGATACCAAAGTTAAAGAAGACAACCCGAGTAAGTAATTTACAATACAACAGTTCGACCTTTCTTCCGGACCATTAAAGCTGAAGAAAATTTGTAAGTCGAAATTACTAGCGAAAGGGAAAATTAAATGCTCAAATAGGTAAAATAAAACTTTTTATTACTATATATATTTAGATACTGTGCGTTAAGCAATATTAAAACGTTAATATTTTACTACAGAGATTATTTCCGATCTAAAGTGTTGATTTTTACAAGTGATTCTATCACCACGTAGCGGGAAGTGAATGCATCATCGGTCATATAAATACATTAGACCTCAGTCTCATGACAGGTGTGGAGAATGATCGTGTTTAAAATGCTACGGACGATTGATCTTCTATTAAGAAGAGTACACAATGGCGTTTTGCAGTGCCAAATACAGTTAAGGTGTCAATCATGATGCACAAGGAAGGTGAAGTCACAGTGTTCAAGAAAGATATGAGAGAGAGACTAAAATTGGAACAATTCCTTTACGACAGAAACAATCCAATTGCATCCTGCTAAGAGAAGTATACCAGCTAATGTCTGAAAAGTGTACGCTTCGCCACAGGAAAGGATCAGATATACAGAGGTTCAGCAAAGAACTAACACCATAACTATCGTTATCTCAGTTACAGAAGCGTCGAAAAAGACGTGCTCAGGAACTCTTGCCAAAACACACTGCAGAACAGCGCACTTATCGATGTTCTACAGGGTGTCCAATATACAATGCAATCCGAAATTTGGGATAGTAGAACTTTTGAACCTAAAGTGATACACGAAAAATGGTTATACCAAAATGAAGAGTTGTTCATGCATATATTTTTAAACTAGGAAGCAACGATTGAAGTACGCTAGGAACTACACAGTGTTGCCAGATGTAACCGAAGGTGCAAATCAATTTTTTTTGCAAAACATGTAAATTGACGTATGGATGTTCTGTCGTTAATTTTCAGTTTGTTTAGTTGGAGTGGCTTGGAAACTATGAAGCAGAAAAAAGAATTTTTCATTTCCACCGATAACTAATCGGATGAGGCCTCTGTAAGGGGGAACTAGGGAAATCGTAATTTTCATAAATTAACACACTGAATTGACAAATTTGCTGATGTTGCAGTGCATCAAAATGTGTGTTAAGGATCTGTCAACATTATGCAATTCCTGGAAACAATGAGAAACAAACTTTGAAATTATCATGATAAAACGTTTACTTACATGCACTCGACAACACTACTATTCATTTCTATGGGTCTATTTGAAGCAAGAGGTATATCAAGAACAATTCTTGAACTATTCAAGACCTGGAAACGAACATTCGCAGTGCCATTAAGAACATTAACACGTCTTATCTTCGTAAATTGCTGCGAACCTGGTGAATGGTATGAACCAGTGTTTGAATCAAAACAGGAGACACTCCCAGCATCCGCTGTGGGGCTGGTAACTCATTTTTGATAGTAGCAGCGTTGTCGGGTGCATTTAAAGTTTGTTTTTCATTGTTTTCAGGGTAGACAGATCCTTAACACACCTTTTGATGCACTGAAACATCAGCAAAGTTGCCAATTCAGAGTGTTAATTTATGAAAATTACGATTTCCCTAGTTCCCCCTTACAAAGGCCTCATCCGATTAGTTATCGGTGGAAATGAAAATCATTTTTTCTGATCCATAGTTTCCAAGCTACTCCAACTGAACAAACTGAAAATTAACGACAGGACATCCATACGTATGAGTTATGTGTCAATTTACATGTTTTGAAAAAAAAAAAAAAAAAAAAACCTTCGGTTACATCTGGCAACACTGTATGGTTCCTAGTGTACTTCAATCGTTGCTTTCTAGTTTAAAAATATATGCATGAACAAGGCTTCATTTTGGTAAAACCATTATTTGTGTATCACTTCAGGTTCAAAAGTTGCATTGTATATTGGACACCCTGTATGAACACCATATAGAGTGTGACAGGAGGAAGTATGTTATCACCTTGGAAAAGGCATATGTAAACCTCAAAAGAATGACGTAACAGGTCGCGTGCAATTTCTTTCACAGTGTTACAGAGATCGTGGTAAAGATTTCCAAAGATGATACCGTGAATGAAGAGAAAGTATTGACAATTACAGGGCTCATAGTGGTCTGGTCTCTTGTAAATAGTTGAAAAGACCAAAAGCACACGAAAAAGTGACCAAAATCTCATCATGCTCCTTTTTGACTTTGTCAATTTCTCCATCACCTCTCTCTCTCTGTTTGTTGTTTTGTTTAATCTTTTCTTCTTTACTTCTTTTTGATCTTCCTCCTTTCTTAGGTTTTCTAAGTATGGTTTGTAGTTACGGTAAGCAGACTTAGCAGATGTAAGAAGCTTCTGGGTAAGTAGAACCAGTTCTGGCCTATTTCCGAATTTCTTCATCCCAGACATTATATTTAACTTAGCATTGAGAGTTCTCAAAGCCATGAAATATTCAAATTTATCATCTACTCTAAAGAAGAACATACAAGAAGCATAACACAAGACGAACATGATGAACCACACAAAAACACACACACACACAGAACGTTGAGCGAAGTGTTAACTATTACGAGAGAAAACTAAAAGACTATTATGATAGAAGAAAGAATAGACACAGAAGGGTTCTCAACCCCACCATGAGAGCTTAAGCATCCACCAACCATCCACTGTGCTTTAGAATGAATAAAAGCTCAAAAGAGAATAAAGCTGACTGTTTCACACGTGTCTGCAAGCACTGAAGCTTTCAGAAGAATAATGAGTAACAAGTAACTTTTAGTAACCAACTTGAAAAAAGAAAAAGTAACTTTTAGTTTTAAAAAAGTGACTCGCTATGAGCGCTGGAATTACTTCATGACTGCTGTTAGTGTCTGTTACAAAGGAAAAAAAGTTAAATCCAATTACTGTAAGACTACCATCTTGACACATACAGGGGAGGGACAACATATGAAAACACCTGGTATAAAAGAGGCAGCCATTTCAAACATAATTTGCATCTCAATGGTAGGTGTCGCTATGATCACCGGCACATCCTGTGAGGATACGACCTGGCCAATTTATGGGCCAGTTACAGTTCAGCGACCGGTCCGTGCAGGTTATTGTGAATCATGTCTGAGCTAACAAAAGTTTCAAAGAGGGCAAATTCTGGGTGCGCGTATAGTGGGAGCTTCTGTGACGAAAGTAGCACAAATGTTTGGTGTATCAAGAAGCATAGTCTCGATCATGCCTGCTAGCGAGTGTTCTGGAAAAACAGTATCAGTAAAGCACCAGCGTATACGCAAGTGTATGTTGCGTGAGACACACACACACATTGTGTAGGATCGTGATCCTATCTATAGCCCATATTCCATGCATGTAAGCGTTTTTTTTTTTTCGTTAATAGAGTAAATCTGTTAACATCTTAACCGGTAACGGTGACCAACGGTGGCTACTCATATCCCATACATGGAAATAATTCGTGTGATCCTCTCTATTGTCTTTACCAGAGTGTACTCAAAATGTAATCTTTGTTTAATTGTGTTGATTTTGAGTTGAACGTCCCTTTCAGTAGCGAGGCCATATAAGACGGGACCTACTGATCGATCGAGACCTTAAGATGAACAAAATGACATGCTTGTGAATAAATTCTCAAGAAAATCCAGAAAAAATACATTTTTATGCACTAAAAAGTATATTGCTCGTTGCCAATAATAATTAATAGTTTTTATTTTGCTACAACAGATTATTTATTTATTAATGCACTAAATATGTGAAAATACATTGGTAAGTAACAGATTGTATCTATTGATTTTCGCTTCTACCAACAGTGACACACACGCACGCTGCTAGTAATGAACTACATAATCCTAACTGTGATGCAGATACTTCGTGTAAATTATGTCGGAGGACCCATATTTACTTTAAGCCTTTATGTCAATTCGTATCAAGGAGCTCCTTCGTGGCTAAGCGGTTAGCGTACGCACTTTTGGCGTGAGAGACCCGGGTTCGATTCCCGGCGGGAGTTCATGTGGTTCGGATTCCACGTTAATCAGTAGGTCCACGTCTCATATAGGGTTGCTAAACTAAAATCAACTCAATTCAACTCAATTCGTATCAAATGGTCTCAGCTTTTCAACACCGAAAAAATAAAACCTGGATTTACTGCTTGCAGTGGAACCCAAACTACTACTCGAGTTTGTAACCGAAGGAAGTACTTCTATCTGAGATCGAACTCGAAGCTACGCGCATTAGCCATTTGGCTATTAAAGAGCACACAACTCAAATATTGATGTTTGAAAAGTAGAAGGGATTCCGCTTATGAACAAGAAAAGCTACTACGAAGTTTACATATCAAATAGTATTATGACGATTTCTTAAACTTTCATGTATATACTTTAATATAACAACTAATATATACATAATATATATTAGGTATTAAGTTTCAAAAACACAGAATAAATTAATTCATATTTCATACGAAACGTGTACAGGAAAACTTGTCAAATAGATTATTCATCACACTCGGAATCATGTAGATAATAGCGATGATCTGTTGTTATTTCATTAATTACTTTTCGTGCAGCTATGACTGATTAATTTACGTTTCAATGAATTAACAATCTCACAAAATTCTGAAGTATTGGTTAAACTTTTTACAAAACTTCAATTCAAAATAATATTTTCCTTAGCATTAACTGTATGTTAAACCGGAGCTACTTTAGAATTAAAGTGATGACAATGCTAAATCACAATATCCAATTTTGAAATACTCTGGCAGGAAAGTTACGGAGTTTCCATGACATTAGTACTTAACTAAATTTTAGTAAACACTACACACATTTTCTTTTAATTTTAAGATTGCAAACCAAATTTCTACAGGTGAATCGACAAATGGCTTTTAGTTCTTTTCACACAGTTTCGCTATCTGATACAGTTTGTACTTTGAAGCTTGCGGTTCTATGATACCACGTAAGATATGTTCTTCCTCTTTGGACTTCCAAACTAGGCTATATGTAAGTGACGAAAATCTTAAAGAAATAGTAGAAACCAACCATTTCCGGTACCAATGTTCTTCACTATAGAACAAAGACTGTTATAAATAGAGATAAGTATTTTCTGTAATCGATTCAGGGTTTTAAGAGAACATTATAAATCACACCTACAACACAGTATCGAAACCGGAATTGGTTAAAATTTACTATTACTTTCGGTTTCAATATTGATACCCATACGGCAAAAACGTAAGATACACCGAAAAACTTTATTTGTTAATTTATTTATTTTATGATTCAGCATCCCAAGAACAGGTCCCATCTCCTTTGTTAACCCTCTATTCGTTCCGGTTTTAAACTTGATTGCCATAGAACAAAAAAGGTCGAAGATAACGACAAAGTGTTTTTTTGCAATAGCGTCTCAAGAGAACATGTCATTATCACCTACAACACAACCGAAACCGAATTAAAATTTACTAGTATTTCCGGTTGTAATACTTTTTTTTCTTTTTATTTATATATATATATATAGCCAAAACGGTATGGGATATCCAAAAACTGTTTCTGACAGACTCTCAAGAATGAGTTTTGTCTCGACTTTTATATATCGGTTGCAATCATAAGAGATGCAAATCTATGAGTTTTTGGTTACAACACAAACTGAAATAGTTTGCGAAAAGCAGTTTTTTTTTTTCCAGCATAGATTTAGTACCAAGAATATGTTCCACCTCTAATTGTATTCCACTATTGCAACCGAAAGTGACAGAGATCCATTACCACTTCCAGCTTTAATGTTAATCTCCATAGAGCAAAAAGAGAAATTGCTAGTAATGGCTTATGATATGGATTCAGCGTCCGAAGAACAGGTCTAACTTTGATCTTATTCCACTATTGTAACCAGTAATTATGGATTCACTACTTCATATTTCAGTATTAAAATGGCATAATTGGGAAGTTTACCGTAGAGTCTGACTGTGAAACAAAACTTACTTGTTTCCTTCATATAACCAACACAAAGCTTTTCTGTTAATTTTTGGTAAACACTTTTTTTTTATCGATATACGTAATCCTGTTACAGATGCGTAGAATAGTTCCTTTGTCACTATCTCATTCTAAACAATTGGGAAATTATGTTCAATACATCTTCCAAACGTTCTTCATTCAGATATTTCTATCCCATTCTACAAGGTAACCAAAAAAGTTTTTGTCGTTTCTGAAGTCCCATTAATTATGCGTACATAAAGAGAAAACGAAATGATGGTCGTGCCTGCCAAGCGATCCGGAGCTAGTCTGACAATTGATCTTCAGCAATACAGGCACATCGCGCAATACAGCGGTCATAGTTCTTCCAGTGTCGAAGACAAATGGAGGTATCCAATCAGCTTGTTCGCGTGTGTTTGTTGATGACTTTAAGGTGGGCCTGTCAGCTGCGACATCAAGTCGCTGCATATGGCAGACATTTGAGGAGAATGCCGTGAACGAACACACCCCGAGGCATTGGTTCCAGAAATTCCGTTCGGAACAGTGTACCTTTCGGGTGAACGTCGCAGTGGGCGACCATGTGTGTTGGATGACGAGGCCCTGAAAGCAGCAATCGAGGAGGGAGTGGTCTAACATGTGATGAACTTGCAGATAGGTTTCATGTTTCCGCTGAAACAGTCAGACTGCACCAGCATGGAATAAGGAAGTCATACAAGTTAAGCAAGTGGGTATCCCACATATTGTCGGCAGCTAACAAGGAACAACGAGTAACAGTCTATTTCTTCTTGCTCACTCGGTATCTGAACACACCCATCTTTGATAGTTTGCTCACTGGTGACGAAAAGTCGTAACAGGCATTGGTTGTCGCCACGTGACCCTGTTCCTCACATCTCAAGACCACCTCTGCGCCCATGAAAGGTTATGCTGTCTGTATGGTGGATTTGATAGCAAGTGCTGCATTAGGAGTTCCTTCCACTCGGTCAGACCATCATATGCAGCGAAGAGGACTCGAGACACCATTCGGCACCTTGGCTGGGAGACTGTACCATGCACCATATTCCCCGGACTTTGCGCCAATAGATTATCACCTGTTTTATTCCCTCGACAACTACCCTCGTGGGAGATCCTTTGCAAATGGGGGAAACCTAAGGACGCACTCACGGACTTCTTTGCATACATGAGCGCCAAGTTTTATCATCAGAGTATTGTGCAGCTGCAAAAACATTGGCAAAAGGTGTTGGATGCTGATGGAAACTACTTGGAAACCTAAAGGTACATTCCGTCCACTATATTGCTCTTTCTTTGTCACTGCTCTAGAACGGCAAGAACTTTTTTAGTTACCTTGTACTTATTCTTTCAGCCATTATCTTTCAAACTTTATATTTTGGCGTATCAAGCGATACCCTATACACATTCGATTTGGCAGTAACAATAGCTTTGCTTTTATCGTTTAACTAAGCTTGGTACTCACTCCACTACGCAGTATTTGACTGTGGACAGTTTTCTTATATGATCTTTCACATGTTACGCCTGTGTTTTCACACTCTCGTAATATATTCCTGAATCGCTTATTGACTTTTCACTGGAATTAAGTTTGCAATAATCTGTTTTAGTAATATGTTTTCATTGTACAAGTCCAAAATATACTTGACCACATTAGTATCTTCATCTCACATTTTTTGCATTCTTAGGAAGAAAATGCATGGTGTAAACAACGAACACGAATGCTATCTCCACGAATACCAGATCACATTAGATATAAATTTGGCGTTGTCAACTCTATTGTAAATGGTATTGGTTATATTGTTCATTTATTTCCAAGTTTTATAAGTATAATCAAATTATAAATAGAAATATTTCCCCGGACTGTGAGATTATTATTATAACAGCAGATAACTTTGTTGTATTACAACGCAATAAAAATGGAATAGAAGTTACTTATTACAACATTAATCAAAAGTTCTTTATGGTAGATAATTCTCCACTACTGGGCCTTTGAAATAAACTGCTGTTTTTCTAGAAAGTCCTAGGAAATAATAGCGTAATTTTCAATGATACTATTGTTGAGTTCAAACAATGAAGTCACGAAAGTAATTACACCTGGATTCAAAATTAACAAAAGGGAAATCAAAAACAACGAACTGTCTACTGTTGTCTGTTCTAATGTGAATTATTAGACCTTCATGCATTGTCACATACAAAAGAAGCTATCCCCCCTTAAAAAAAAGAAAAAAGAAAAGAAAAAGAAAAAGAAAATAGAAAAATACTAACCTCTTCTATAACTTTGTCAACTTTACTTTTCGACGGAAGTTTGGAAGTACTTGCACTTAAAAGTGCAAAACGTCGAGGCTTTTCGACATCTGGCGACTTGTTACAAGCATTCTTTTTAGTGTAAAATTGTGGATATTTCTCAGGAGGACGCAGTCGTCTTCTTAATTGCTCTAATTTTTCTTGAAATTCTTGACGCTTTACGTCCTTCGTTGGACTCTTACTACAAGTTTTCGGTGATGGTTCATTTTTAACCACATCTTCTAAGTTTTCCTTGTTACTTACCAGTGGCTCACTTTTCGTTTGGGGGGACTTCAAACTAGACAGTTTTTTTGTATGTCTTCGCGACTTTCTAACAATGGTTCGTTCATTAGTATCACCATCTTTCTTAATAGATATAGAGGTCCTTTTGTCTTCCTTTGGAATGGAATGAGTGCTTGAAGCGTCACTACTGTCACTGTGCTCAGCATCTTCGTTTTCATTATCAAGCAACTTAGAAATATCCTCATCACGAAGTTTACGTTCGTACTTATTTTTGTTCTTGATACTTTTCTCGTTTTTATGACACAAGTCTTCGTCCACTCTGTAACACACAATTTTTAACTTTTGCTCTTTGTCACCAGACGACAGAACAGTTTCCACTGCAGTATAGTTACCGTTACTTACAACCTTTGAGTTTCTACGTTGAGGAGTGGTTTCACTGCGGCGAGGGCGTTTTGACGGAGTCGCATCGTCTGCAGGAGCTAGTTCAAACTTTACACTCGGACCTCAAATTGAAAGAAAGAAGAGAATGTTCTGATTAAATTAACAAATCATATACATAACGCTCTATTAATTCACTATGATAATATTAATATATATATATATATATATATATATATATATATATATATGTGTGTGTGTGTGTTAGTAAACTAGATTCTTCTTATACCATCTAGAATTATCCTCTGTATAATATTGACTGTTTCCCACAAGTCAGTATACCATCTGCCCTAAATTGAACTGAGTACAGCAACACAGTTAATTAACGACATTACTATTAATTCAAAAACAACTCGTATTGTTTTGTTATATTTTAGCACACTCTTACCAAAAATATTCACAACTAATAGTAAGTCCTCTTGACCTTACTTAAAGCCTGATAGCTTCCAAATTGTTTAGTTACAAATCTTCAACGAGGATCTCTTCGACATCTTAGCATCAATATACCATAGCGTGTTCCCGCTAACTCCTTTAAATACTTTGCTTTATCTTTCAAGCATCATAGCACTAGATTTCGAGAAAGCTATCATTTAAGTTTTCCATGCAGGATAATTTTTCGCAAATTTAATTTTGGATATATTATGCATTACCTATCACTGTCAATGTATCTATCTATCTATCTAATATAGATAGATAGATATATTGACAATGATAGGTAATGTCAGGCACGCATTAGGTAAGTGATATTCTGTGCTCAAGCACAGGGCAGCAAAATTTCGGATTTCTTTTTAAGATTCACAATAAAGTAATATTTAAAACTAGGAATCCGCAGAGTCCCGCGCAAGAAAATATGTGCTTAATTCGCTCTACTTACAGTACAGTACTTATTAATTAGCTAGCTTATCTGACTATTTTTAAAATGTCATCCTCACCCACCCCAAGAGGTGATGATGAACTTAACTGATATCGTTAACATGAAAACTCAGCGAGCTCGAAAACTATTAATTCAACACTAATATATGTCCTTTTTCGATTACTTTTAAAATTCCGCCCCCTCCTTGGGAAGTAAAGTATGACCTTGAAGTTTAATTGGATTCAAACTGGCACTGTTCATCTTAGTGACCCCAAAAACTGTGAATTCAACTCTAATATAGGTGGTTTTTGGGGTGGGGTGGGGGGATTTTGTGCGTGGGTCGGCAAATTATTTAGAGCACATGGGCGCACAATATATAAATACGGGCCTGGGTAATGCATAATATATCCAAAATTAAATTTATGGAAAATTATCCTGGATGGAAAACTTACATAATATCTTCCTCGAAATCTAATGTTAGGATGCTTGAGAGATAAACGGAAATATTTAATGGAGTTAGCGGGAACACGTTATGGTATATTGATGCGAAGATGT
Organism: Thermobia domestica; assembly: GCF_964235325.1. NCBI lineage: Eukaryota > Metazoa > Arthropoda > Insecta > Zygentoma > Lepismatidae > Thermobia > Thermobia domestica. Next base: position 95,820,766 of record NC_137469.1, read on the forward strand.
CAAAGAGATCTTCGTTAAAGAATTTGTGTATATATATTCTAGTTTTTAACCAAGAAACTCAGTGCTGCTTTGTTAAGGTATGAGTATTATGAAACGACACGCTTTTCTTTTTTTTTTTTCTTCTTTATTTTTTTTTTTTTTTTAAGTTTAATTTCGAGTTGAATTGGAAAATCATTACAATACTTTTATCATCTGATATTCCGAGTCATTATTGCTAAATGCATGAAAAGTAATTATGTAATTGTGGACATTTCTCCTCTCTAGAATGTAAGTGGGAACGTTATCTTTTATTGCTTATATCTTTCTTTAAGTGTATACAAATTGCATTTTAGTAACAATACTTTACTTCAGCAACTATGTAGAGATATAACTAATATACGAAAAAAAGAAAAGGTTACAGATATTTCTGTAGACTCGCCTGTTTTATTCATTAACCAAGGATAAGATATAATACATTAATAAGAATGGAAAGGAATATCTAGAAGCAAGTTAGTCAGTGTCTATATAACGGGACTAAGCCGGCATTCGAATGGTTGGACTACAGAAAATCCAGTAAGGAAATGAGCAGCCTCTGAATTTGAATCCGGGACCTCCTAATTGCAAAGCGCAAATATAATCTTCGTTTTATGAGTAAACCTAATGTTACAAATTAGCATCAGGCAATTAACTGATAATACCTTAGAGTAGTAGTAACCTTCTTCAATTCTCCAAAGACTTCTTGAAATTCAGCAAACACCATTAACTGAATTTAAAACTTTTATACTAGTTTAATGATAGCAACTATTAGTTGCATCTGTACATACACCAGAAGTGGCTAACATTTTGCATCCTCTCCCCTTGCGCCATCCATATTAAATTCATTCAATTAAAACACTTGTATCGTACATATCAAAAAAAAAAAGTTTTCATACTCCAAATGTCGTGCCTATACGTCCAGCGGTTAAAAGGGAGCTGGAGTTAAAAGCCAGTGGTTAAAAGGGATAAAACTAGTATGGGATTTAAGATTTAGATTTCTGGGCTTCCGGCATCTATGGCCATTTAGCCCGTCACGTATGAAGAATGACATCCCTCGGTGAAATGAAATCTGAGTTTTACGTCCCACGATTACGCTGGCTAGGCTAAAGGAGACGGTGATGGTGGGAAATGAAGGAAATGATGGAATGGAGAAAGTAGGAGGAAACGGGAGAACCCCGAGAAAACCCCTACACACGGTGTTTGTCCACCACAAAGTTCACTAGGCGGGATCTGGTATCGAACCCAGGACTCCATGCACCAGAGGTGAGCACACTATCCGGGGATAAAGACGGAAGAAGAGATTAGGGAAGGAAGAAAGCGGCTTGGAACCTGTAAATTAGGTACCACCCTGGCATTTGCCTGGTGTGAATGAGAAAACCCCAGGAAAACTTCATTCAGGATAGCTGGCCTGAAAAACCTTTTTATACTTTTTCGAGCGAGTGCTCCACCGGAAATCAAACTCTGGACCACTCATACCAAAGGCGAGTGTGTTAGCGACTACGCTACGTGAGGGCCCCAAATCTAGTATGGATTAAAGAACTTCAATTTAACATAAGACGTAATTACTTTCCATTATATGTCTCGGGTCTATGAAGTTTTCTGAAGAAGAAAGCTCACAATAGCTCAAAGTAAACGACAGTTTGTTTGATTTAGTTTAACGTCCCATGGTTATGCCTGCTAGGCTAAAGGAGACGTGGACTACTGATTATAGTGGAATCAGAACCAATTTGGTCGTTCAACTGTAACCCCACCGAGAATCGAACTCGGGACCAAGCCAACCGAAGTCAAGCGTGCTAGCCACATACGTTAAAGAAGCTGTATCAATGAAAGCTTCACGGGCATATTAAAGTGATAATTTATCGTATTAATAATTGAAAACTCCATTAGGAAATATATTAGCATTATGAATTACAACATTAAGATTCCCATGAAGCTTCCATCGGTATAGCTGCATTAACGTATCTGTTGTTTAGTTTGAAGTTCTGTGCCATTTCCTATAAAAACTTCATACACTCGAGATATACGAGGGCAATCCAGAAAATAAAGAACGTTCTAGTTGAAACACAAATGACCAATAATGTGTACAAAAGATTTATGGTACATTAACTACATACCTTACTCTATAACATACGAAGGAAAGTCAGAAAGTTCCCAGAACTTTGTTCCAGCTCTCTATTACCACAATACAGGGTGTTTCAAAACAACACCGACAACGTTTGGAAGGTGATTCCTGACACCAAGATAAGACAAGAAGTATAGACCAACCTGGGTGCACAAATGCTTCCTTTCGGTGTTATAGGCTGCCGAAGACATGAAAAAATGAAATTTAAAGGTCTATAGCTCCAAAACTATGAGACCTACCGTAGTCGGGTCAAGACTTCATTTAGGAACTAGTATGTGCCCTATCCAAATATTTAAGTTTTAGAATCCTGCATTACTTCCGCAACTATTTTTATAGAGGTACTTTGGCTACGGGCATGTAATTTGAAGTATTAGCCAATTATCTCTATAAAAATTCTTGCGGAAGTACTGCAAGATTCTGAAACTTGGATATTTGGATAGGGCACATACTAATTCCTAAATGAAGTCTTGACCCGACTACGGTAGGTATCATAGTTTTGGAGCTATGGACCTTTAAATTTCATTTTTTTCATGTTTTCGGTAGCCTATAACACCGAAATGAAGCATTTGTGCACCCAGGTTGGTCTATACTTCTTGTCTTATCTTGGTGTCAGGAATCACCTCCCAAACGTTGCCGGTGTTGTTTTGAAACACCCTGTGTAAGTATACATTTACTTAAACGCCTTCAGAGTACCCACATTTGGAATACACACGCTTGCTCCATGGCTCTTTGATTGCTGGAAACACCGACGAAAAGCCTCTTTTGTTGCGAAGTTCAGCCGTCGCGTTGGTTCTGATCTCTTCTATGTTGGCAAAAACGAAAAAGGCCCATTTTTAGCTTTGGGAAGTGTCAAACATCCGATGGTGCTAAACTGTTTTTAAACCTATCAAATTCTCTGAATCCGATTTTCTACCATTTGCATATTAATTTGGTGTTTGCGAGTCGCTCCCTCCGTTCATCTACACTATTCGTACACTGCCTGTTAAGCTGTGTCCACACTTATCAAATTCATAATTAGGCAAACTAAGATCTGTATTGCAGAAGATTCATTGTGGCTGCATCATAAATCCAAAACTATAACAAAATTCCGGGAACTCTTTGACTACCCCTCGTATTCGCCAAACACATTCGAATTACTTTTCGTAACGTGATACGAGTTTCTCTGTACCGTCATTGTATTCTGTTGCCGCTAATGATTTCTCTGATATATGAAAACGTCTTTGAGTTCACCAGCAATGAAAAAATACTCTTCCAGAAAGAAGGCTATAGTACGAGCATTTTCTACTCACGATCTTTCAATTTGAGCCAAGCAGCAAGACGGTGCAAACTTGCATATGAACGCTATCAAGCTGTGAGCCATAAACATGTTTGACAAAAATTAAGTATCCTATTAACTGTGCGAAGCGGAGTGATTAGGTTTCTGATTTTCACTTATTCCGGAGCTTGAAGGATTATCCGTCCAGAAAGCGCTTTCCTACTGCTGGTTAACTCAAAAGACGCTGTCACTACATGGTTAAATACATAGGTGTCAACAGAATATAACGACCGTATACAAGAACTGGTGTCACGTACGATACATGCCTGGATATGTTGTACAATAGAGTAAGATAAGTACTTTCGGCACCATAAATCGTTTGCATACATATTTGTCGTTTGTGTTTCACATCAAAATGTTTCTTATTTTCTCGATGGATCTTGTATAATAAAAAGTAATTATGTCCTGTGTTAAATCGTAGTTCTTAATCCATACTAGCTGCATCCACTAGTGTTCGTAATAATAATAATAAAACTTGTAACCCCTTCCTGCCACGGCGGGTTGAAATTTGCAAACCTGTCTTACCCCCAGACTTAACTTTTTAGAATTTCAAGTTCTGACAGTCCAACGCTTTGGGAGATACTGTATGTTGATAGCCGAGAAAATGTTTACCATTTCCCTTTATAAGTCGGATTTTGAAAAATGCCGTCATATATATATATATATATATATATATATATATATATATATACACACTTTAGGGTTTGAGAATATTTGTAAAAAAATTACTGTTTCTAGACTCAAGGATAATGAGTCAGTGTAACGACTTGTCAAGATACAACACTCTTAAGTGGACAGGTATTAAAACAGTTTGATTAAGATGATAATGAAGATAATGGAAACGAAGCATCGATATTCGTTTTGTTTGTTTGCACTTTAATGCCCCTTCTCACCACTAGGACTACACGAGAATTGCACGCATGAATCTTCAGTGGTGAACTCAAACCGAAAACTAAAACCTGGTCTTTAGCACCATGGACAAGAATGCTAATAAAGTAGCCACGAGGACACCCACAGGATTACTGAATTACAGACTGCACCAGAAAAACATTACTGCTAGGTCAGTTACCCCTTACTTCGCCAGTATTGGCAAATTGATATGTTGCCACATTGGCACCCCGGGTGTCTCTCCCGACATGGTTACACGAAAATCATTGTAGACTCCAGGCCTATTCTTGGCCCAAGTTGACATTTGGCACACTTATGCCAGACATATGGGGGTACCTTGGTACCCAATTTCAAGGAAATCAAATGTGCACTTTCTGAGATACACTAATCCAAATTTTCCCGGGATTTCTCGGAAAATATTTGATTTTCAAATAAATGTACCTGATATATCTTGCAGCCTATTCTTTCCTCTTCAAAATGGTATATTTTTCTCTTTAGCTTAATATTTACGGAAGATATGACCAATTGAAGCCAACAAGGTTCTACAAAAAACATCAAATTTGTCCATTTTTTACCATCCTGTACTCTCAAACTACAGAGGGTACACGGCTAACATTTGGTGATTGATCATCTCTCATATGGGCCTACATGTACACCAAGTTTCATCAAATTCTGAGACGACTTTTTTTTTTTTTTTTTCTGAAAATTTGGTTTCTTTTACATGCAATGGCTCTATATGATTACGTGTTACTGCATTTTTTTTTCTGGGATGGGGAACAGCCAGTTACTACTCATACAACGGATCATTATTATTGATTCACTGAAAGAATACATATCCAAAAAAATATATATATTGGGAGTCACTTCCAAAATTAGAATCAATGTAATTTACTTCATCCAAGATACTATTGAGACTAAGTCTTTAAAAACTGATTAATCAGAAACTAATTTAAGACCATAACCATGAAATAGATCATGCAATGTACCTGTATGAGGTATCACAGGCGACGGACAAACAAATTCCAAAAAGTCATTTGTGACTACACTCTGAGAGTTTCCGCTGCTTCTTGTAGGTGTACGAAGTTCACCATTCACGCAGTGAACTTCATTTTCAAATTTCGAACCAAGTGACTGGCGAGCACCTGTCTTTGACCCACGTACTTCAGTGGTTAACGGTTGAATTTCATACTTTCGTTTCTTGACCAACAGTTCAAATCGTACAACAAATACTGGTAGGCCATTTTCATGTTTCTTCGCAACAATTGCAGGTTCATCTGATGGAGATCCCTTGATCACCTACAAAAAATAAAGACACATTTAGATAGTTTTGGATATTTGAAAATATTTGTACATGGTGGAACCTATCATATTTGAAAATATTCGTGGAACCTATCGTCAACAGAAACCTGTGCTAAATGGAAAAAAAGTAACGATCCCATGAATTTGCTCATACAATTCCATTCCTTATCTGAATTAACATAACCTATCAACACAAAAGAAATTGTGATTTCAACAACGGGAATTTTTGTGCGTCAACAACACCGTATAATCGTTTCTTCACAAAGAACTGCCGCTCTTGCCAATGGCAAGTGTCCACGCTTGGTTAAATTTAATAAAAGAGGAGGAGAAACTGCTCGGGACATTGACTAAGAAGAAACTGTACCATGAGGGACGTACTAAAAGATATGGTGGCAGGAAAGGGAGGGAGGCGGCGAAGGAGACTCCAATTAATGGACGATATCAAAACAGAAAAATTGTACGTGAAAACGAAAGACCGTGAAGCATGTAAGCTTCTCAGTTGAAGCAAGTGACCTGCCAATATTGGTAGAATACCTATGATGATGATGATTACTCTTACTAGTTTCACTTCCAAAAAGCTTTCAGCTCGCTGTACACTAAAGGTTAAAAAGACGTCCTTAATTAGCATTTATATTTATTCATTTTTATTAATTATGATTATTATTAGTTTACCCAACAACTAACTTGCGGTTATACAAATATTAATGTTCAAATCTAAATATGATTATGGCTCTTGCCTTAGTAATATACACCACAGCACGTTTATGTTCGGCATCGTCACTATCCGTTTTCCAATAATTAAATTAAAACAATACAGTATAAATTGCAATTAAATTGTCACAATAAAGTTAGTCGCCAACTTACGACCACTAGCACTTATGACCAGTTGTAAAAGTTAGGTTGTGCGACTACTATTAACTACGAACCTATAGTGAGACAATAACGATAAAAACATAATAACACATATCACTAATATATAAAAGTTACTATGGGTGATATCAATAAAACGGAGAAGTTACTCATTACGCCCAATTTTGAAGTAGTTACTCGCATTGGTATCAATAAAAAGAGAACTGAGCACTAGTCGTCTCGGCTGACCTCGGAGAAGCCCCGCCCTTTTGAAGTAACCACACCTCTATTCTCGAGCCGAGTAACTACTACGCGTTTGATATCAATAAAAATCAAAGACTCCTCTGTGATGCTAGTAACTTCTCCAAATTTGTGGAGCAAGCTAAATAGGTGACTCCGTGCGAAATATGGCAGAGTATATGATTGTTTTACTACGTAGAAAAAATTATAAACTGCATAGAAATGTTGGAAATGGAGATTACAAAAAGCATTATAAGTTTATGAAAGAAAATGTAGTGATTAGCACATTTTTTAAGGAGAATCAACCGAAATTCGGGGTGGTGGACTACGTAATGATGAAAAGGGTTTTCTTCAAGGGCGCCGATCCTGTGAGGGCCCGGGCCCCCCAAAGCTCATGTGGGCCCCTATTGTATTTATGAATATACAATATTTGGCATAATTATAGTGTAATTTGTCTTAAAATCCCGATATATATACCTTCTGCATCTGAATGCCTCTCCCCCCAAATTTACAGAGAAATCTGTGCCCTTGGTTTTCTTGCGTTACGTGAGCGATCCGGGATTCCAGGTCGGAATGTCAGGGGATTCTGGTGTGGCTCAAAGTACTATCTATGACTACCTGAAAATGGATTGTTTTCGGAAGTGTGCGTAATATACAAACAGCAAAGGCAGAGTGGCAAGAACAATATACATTTCCGGGTGCTATCGGAGCACTTGACTATATACAAGTGGCATTAAAGAAACCTAGTATTTTGGAGAGTAATACGTTAATAGGAAGAGCTATTTCGTGGCTAAGCGGTTAGCGTACATGCCTTTGGCATAGGAGACCCGCGTTCGATTCCCGGCAGGAGCTCATGTGGTTTGGATTCCACGTTAATCAGTGGGTTCTGTCTCATAAAGGCACGCTACTGAAAAGGACGTCAAACTAATAATCAACTCAACTCAACGTTGATAGAAAGGGTGTATACATAAGAATGTATTTTGTTTATGTCAAGGCGAAAGGGAACACGTATGGTGTGGAAAATGCAATCAGATGGACGTGATTTATGACGTGGGTGGCTGGACTTTTTTTAAAAAGAAAACAAAGGAGCCAAGTGTCTGATTTCGTTCTTAAAGCCAAACAATCTACAAAGACCTTGGACAACACGTGATATGTGCTTGTGTTAATCTTGATATTGCTGGATTCCAATCAACATCCATCAGCTCAAATAGGTTCATTCCCATGGTTTCAGTATTACTTTCTTCTTTCCTTTTTTTTTTCTTCTTTTTTATTTTTGTTTTATTCTCGCTCGAATATTAAAGATTCTCTTTTGAATTTGTGTCTCAGTCGTAGATGTATTTGATATTTCGTTGCATTTCACTGTAATTACCTTCAAAGTTTCGGCTTTCCTTCGTTTACTTTCTGGTAGCTGTGACTTTGAATGTACCATTGGAAACTCTTTTAAAATATCCACAAATGCACTTTGGTTGAAGCTATCGTTGCTACTTGCCCGTTTCATGGCTTTTAAGATACTACGCCATAGGTTAAAAACAACGAAATGACTGCGCGATGAATGGGAGAAATGAATAATCACTTCTTTTATTGATACGACTCAGTGCTACGTGCAGAGGAAGCGCGAGTAAACGTTCATAAATCTGGAGCAGACTAGACCTGAGTAGTGGCTTGTTTTATTGATACGAAATTGAGGGAGGAGATTACTCCAGGCGTAGTTACTCCGATTCTCGAGCAGGACTTCTCAGGAGTAGTTACTTATTTTTATTGATATCACCCTATTACTGATTAACACACAAAAAAAAATCGTTACTTACCAATAAATTCTTCACTAAATATTCTCCAAACGTATCGGAACAACAAGCTAGTTCCGTCTTCACTGGTAAGGTAACAAGAATAAAAATGGATGGGAAAAATATGGTATGGAAAAAGGAATACATATCACCAAATGAATATAACGTGAGAGACCACGAGCACAGCACAGTGAGCGAAAGAAAGAGCTGAGTTGAAAGAATCGCAATGTCTATGTTACGTCACTGTCCTGACTAAAATAGTGACGTAACATAGACATCGCGATTCTTTCAACTCAGCTCTTTCTTTCGCTCACTGTGATATGCTCGTGGTTTTAAATAGCAATCTCTCACGTTACATTTATTCGGTAGTATGTATTCCTTTTCCCATGCCATACGTGTATTTTTCTCATCCATTTTTATCCCTGTTACCTTACCCCAGAAGACGGGAGCTAGCTAGCTTGTTCTGATGCATTTGAAGAATATTTAGTTTCTCCACGGGAGGATTTATTGGTGAGTAACGTCTAAAAAACATCCTCTCATGCATCTACACAATTTTAATTTTACTGTTATTAAGATTAACACATACACAATTCTTAGCTTTAAAAATAAATTTGATTGTATGCGTTAAAAGTAAGCCAGTTTGTACAAACGCATACAGTGTTTGAATTTAACCTCATAAAAATTACGAATATAAAACGAAAGTAAACTAGTAAAAACTAGTTTCATGTAACAATGTGTCCACTTTAGCAATTTTGAGAACTTTCTGAAGAAAGTGGCACAACACAGTGGAACAGTCTAAGTGAATCACCAACTGCACATACAAGGTTTAAAAAAAAAAAAAAAAGTTATATCAATGTTGATTTACAGTACCTGGCATCGCTTAAACACGGTTTCCAAGCTGATATCATTATCAAACTTCCTGTGATCCTTGATGATTTCATATTGTGAAGAAAAGCGTGGATATGGCAAATTATGATCTTTTACAATCTCTGGTAATTGGTTTGGCCTCGCGTACCACTGCACCACACCTCGGTATGGATCTTCATCATCACCATCTGAGAAAGATGAAATTATACTCAGATATATCCACATCAATATACAATCATTTTGTATGCAGTATCATTGTTCCCTTTAGAGTGCTTTCAAGATACAAGAAAATTATAACTCATAACTAGGGCAACCCAAAAGCACAAAAAGCATAACAGCAATTTACACATATGGTTGGTACCTTGAACATGGTTGTGGTTGTCTAAGGGTCTAGAAGAAACTAATTTTAAAAGCATAATAAAGCATAATTTTAGAAAATAAAGCATAATTTAAAATATATAGCACAAGTCTTGGGAAATTCTGTTTAACTGCAAGTTTAACATACTGTATTAATATTTTTAAAACCAATATTTACAATGCAAAATCATTGAGAACATAACAATGCAACAATGAAAAGCTTACTTTTATTTCTGTAAACTTTTCGGTGTAATCCTTTGATGTGTAGAAAAGGAAGAGAAGAAAACTTTCCGCCAACAATGAATAGGAACACAAGAACTCCACACTATACTGTTATGTGTACCCCTTGAAGTTGAGCACTTTCTGTACTTTTTGGTGGCATCTTTTACTTTCCTTTTTTGTATATATGCACCTCTAAGGCGCACACAAATGATAAAAAAACTGACTCGTGTATAGCATATTTCTTTACGGTGCATTAAGTAGAAAGTTCATTTTATATATATATAAAACTGGTTACATAAAATATTAATAAATAGATCAAGATATATAGAATATTTAATGTATAGTAAATATTATACATTATACACGATTAATGTAAAATAATGATTGAAATTAACAATAAAGCATAATTTGGAAAAAATAAAAAGCACAATTAAACAAAAAATAAAGCATAATGTGGGTTGCTCTACTCATAACTAAAAGTTTGCATTTACCACATCGTCTTAGTTGCATTTTGTCCATCATTTGATTTATCAACCCCAAAACGGTAAAAGGAAAATAATTCGAAAGCATTAATAAAACTTTATCGAGTTCTTTGTATAGATCCAAATATCTTAAAAATAATGACTTACAGTATCCAGAACGTATTTACACAGACACACACAATGATGTTTTGTGCTTCTGTGATTTTCTAAAAATATATTATAATTTAATCGATGTTGACTTTGGAATTATTATTTAAATAATAATTAATATTTTTCTGACCAGAGTATGTACTTCTTTATTAAAAATTAAAATATTTCGTAACAGTTTCCGTAACGTAACGTTATCTTCCTCAGACGTTAATATGTATGTTCATATTAATGTAGGTAATTGAGACATCATTTTTATATACAATTGTTGCTTATTATATAATATCAATTTTTTAATAAAGAAATAAATATTCTGGTCAGAAAAATATTAATTATTATTTAAGTTATAATTTCATTTTACACATACCCATACACTTTCTTGACCTCACTTGATTCATACATTTCATTGTTCATTTCCTTGCTCATGTGTCGTTCGAAGTAAGTTTCCTTAAATTGTGCAAAAAGTACTAAAATTGATCTAAAAAATATTTTTGCAATACCCTTTTTAACTTAAGAATTCAAAGCAGGATTAAACTGATTCAAGAGTTTTCCATACTGATCCAAGAGAGAAGTTTACTTTTATTGCGAGCTTCTAAATGTCCATTTCTTTTAATGTGTTCGATTAAATTCTTTCGATTTAAATCAAAACCTACACCACCGATTTAACATTAAAGATGAAGTCACAAAATAGTCATTCAAAGGTTAAACTTGGCAAAATGACTAGAAACATTGGAATATATATTATTTTTCCATTGTGGAACTGATAGGTTAGTTTCGCCGAATACGTCTTTAGTTTGTCGCCAACGGCACATAATTTAAAACTGATTATTCTGCCACATCACTTCGACAGAAGAAAAGCTTAAAGATTATGTGCTATGTTCGTTGCCACCACAAGGTCAAACTGCCGATCACTTTTCCCAACAATGTTACTTCTTGCATTGGAGGATTGCAAAGCTTATTTAATGAAATAATACCCACTGGTTACTTTGAAATAACAATTGTGCTCGACCGATCGCGTACACGTATGAAAAATCGCTATCATATCATCTGAATAATAAAATACTGTAGTTAAAAAAAATATTTATTATAAAAGAGGATGAAATTCCAAATATATTTTGAGAGCATCAAGTTAAATGTAGGTAAAAACACGAAACTTGCATTCGTTATACTGAAAGTTCGAAATTCGTTAAAATGACATTTTTCATCATCATCCTAGGGTCAGCATTCTCTCGGTTCATGTAGCTTTCAACCCTTCTCTATCCTGGGCCACACTTTTCATTTCTTTGTAGCATTTCTTCCCTGTATCTTGTATTATTGGGTTCTTGTAATTCAATCGGAGTCTTCCCCTAGGTATTTTTCTTTCTGCAATTCCCTCCATAGCTACTAACACGATTCCTTCATATCTCAATCAACCTATCTTGTCTTTTCGAAATATTCTTAAATATACCCCTTTTTTCTCCTACCGCTTCCAATATTCTCTGATCACTGTCCATCCATCTAGTTTTTATCATTCTTCTACAGCATAATATTTCAAAAGCTTCCATTCATTCTCCGTTTGTCATCTGCTCCTGATGTCCATGTCTCACATTCATACAACGCCACACTACACACACATGCTTCCATCAGTTCCATCAGCCTTTTCTTCACTTCTTTGCTGATGCTCTCCAGTTAGAAACTTCTGTTGTTTTTCTTCGAATGTCTGCTTCGCCTGAGCTATTCTGAATCTTGCATCCTGTTTGTACATGATAACGCTAGTTATCTTACTCTAAATAACATTCCTCCACTTCTTCCACCAAATGATGTCCTATTTTGATCTACGTTTTCCTTGTTATTGTTATTTGTTTTCTAGTGCATCTCATAACTTTTCTTTTGCTCTTGTTAATCTTCATGTCGAATTTGCTGCGAAATAGTTGTTACATGCCGTTTAGACTTGTCTCTAACTTTTTCTCATTGTCTGTCAACTTTACGATATCATCCGCAAATCTAAGCGTATGATTTTCTGCCCGTGAACAGTTATTCCTATGTTGTGTATGTTCTTGATTTCTTTGATTACTTCTTCAATGTAGAGATTAAACGAAATTAGTGACAATGAGCATCCTTGTCTAACCCCTTTCTGAATTGTTGCTTCTCCTCTCTTCTTCTCAATTATTGCTTTCTATTCTTTGCACAGGTTACATATTACTCTTCGCTCCTTATAGTTTATTTCTGCTTCATTCAGAATTTTGAATATTGTATTTCATTTTACTTTTATCAAACGCTTTTCCCAAGTCCAAAATGCTACGTAAGTTGTTCTTCCCACTCAAACTCTCTCTTCTAGTAATCCTCTTAATGCAAATATTGCTTCCCTCGTTTGTTTTCTTTCTGAATCCACAGTGGACATCTTTACTTCTCCTATCTTGGTACTTCTCCTATCTTGGATTTTAATCGTATATAGATTATCTCTGTCAAGGTGTTTGAAGCACGCATAAGCAAGCTTATCGTTCTCTGATTCTCACATTTATCAGCACCTGCTGTTTTTGGTATTGCCACTATCTTGCTGGTCTGGAAGTATGTAGGTAATTTTACACATTACATAAAATTAAAGAACAAAAAGGTAATTCTGCGTAACTGGAAGCATTACAAATTATTTTACGAGACACGAAAAATCTATGTCAATTTTCCTTTTATGCTAACAATTGTGTTATGTGTGCATACTAGTACTGTATCAAGTATTTTGCAATGTTGTCAATATGCGGAATTACTATTCTTGTTATTTGATTTTATATATGTGTGTAAAATTATCTTTAAAGATAGGCATATTGCCCAAGTGAGACTAATGCATAGTTCATTTCTTTTTTTAACGATATTTTAAGTGAAGTAGCTCAAGTGGGTAGAGCGTTCGCTTCGCATTCGGGAGGCCGTGGGTTCGATTCCCGCTGCCGACCAGCCTGACTGGGGTTTTCCTCAATCCTAGCAGGCAAATGCTGGGATGGTACCTACTAAATAGGCCCTGGCCGATACCTTCCCAAATCCTTTGCATTGTTGTTGTTGTTAGATATCCAGTATAAAATGGCCTCTGGTGATTGTTAAATAAATAAATAAATAAATATCTATAGTCTATTTATTTATGCAAGAACACTTTTCTATAAAAACAAGTTCATCAGGAGGGCAGCTGTTCAATTTTCTATTTTAAACTACTTACACTAAAGAGGAAGAATTTGTAATAAAGTGATTCGATCTTCATATGCTTGACTTCATCTCTCAGCTCACGAAAACTCTTATAAAGACACACTAAACTAGGCAGATCTGATTACATAACCACTTTTTTACATAGTATAAAAATGCATCTATCACTTCCTTTAAACAAACAGGTGCACCGCACGTTTGGAATTTTAAAGAATATGGCTCTAACTAGCAACTGAATGGAATAACAAACAGTGTTGGACCAAGAAGTGATATTTGCCTACAGAAGTTACATCACCTCAAATTCTGAGTAGAGTGTCCTTTTCAGCAAATTGATTGTACTATCATCAAACGAAGTTAAGGGAATGACAGCGTCTACTGAATCTCTGCGATATGAGTTAAAATTAAAACGTGGTTCTAGACTATTGGGACGACCTGCATATCATCTAATTCTTCTAGAAAAGTATTCCTATACTTTTTTTTTCTTAAAATTGTGTCCCTTTTAAAATCAGCATCGTTAACACGTCCGATAATATACACGATATCCTCTATCGACATAATAAGGAAACGTCCGTAAGAATATCACCACAAACTGCCACAAGTTTCTACCATCGTGTAGACTCAATAATGCTAAATCAGTGGAATTTCTTCTAATTTTGAGGTATTTTAGTTTAGTTCTATCAAGAAAAAATGCCATTTTTATGTTCCTCATATTTGAAATTAGTAAAATTTATTACCACTTAGCAAGAAAATTTATTCCTTATACTGTATATATCGGGTGTTCTAAAAATGGCGCCCAAGCAGGGGTAAAAGTGAGGGTAAACGCGGGGGGACGCCGTTCCCCACCTCAAAAAATATGTATGGCGTCCGACCAGTTCCTAAAAAATTACAACGGCAAAGATAGGCAGAGGGGACGGCGTGACGTCATGCCGTTATTTACCGTCCCCCAACCTCTTCAGATCCTCTTTTACCCCTGCGCCCACGGACATTTTTCAGGTCAAAATTATGTGAAAATGCTGTATTACGGTATACTCTCCGAAGCCTCCTTTAGTTGCTATGGGTAATCAAAAGTTTCACTATGTGCCAACATCGCAGATTAACTTGTAATTATTAACATTGCTTTACGAATTCATCAAGCAATTGCACCGATTGCTACGCTAATACGTGGTGTTAGTATCAACGTCTATCGACTTTAACTATCATTTGGAAAGAATCGATGTAAATATTTGATAGTTTGATAGTTCTACCCTATGGTTCTTCATCTGAGACGTTGCCACATAGTGCAATTCGCGTCTCGAGACGAGGACTCCAAAGGTATAATACAGGGTGCGGCACGTAAAACCGGGCCGTCGTAATATTCTGGTATATTGTGTTTTTGGCAACACTTAAATAATCTACCTTCCTACCAAGAGATGGCGTGTCGAGGTCGGGTTGACTTACGTGACCTGCAGCAGTCACGTGCAGCCGCAGCCAGTGAAACTTGTCGAAACCAGTTGAGAAAAAGGCCTCGTTGTGTTAAGCCGGGTGAGTGTCAGTGTGTGATAATGCCGTATTCGATACCCGAGCGTGTTGCCATTGTTGAAGGGTTCATTCTCACTGGATCTTTTGTGAAAACAAAGAATTTGTTTCGGGAGAATTTCCAGGACGTTCTGTGCCAGCAAAAAGCACCATTCAGGAACTGATTGAAAAATGGCGGCGTACAGGATCGGTTCAAAATGCTCCCAGGAACAGATGACCATCTGTCTGCACACCTGAATTAAAGATGCAGGTGGAGGAGATAATGACAAGAAGTCCTCGAAAGTCAGTTATGTTACTTTCAGCAGGACGGTACAACATGCCACACATCAGCTGCATCATTGTCCCTTGTGCATGAGATGTTTACACCAGAGAGGACAATCAGCAAAGGCTTGTGGCCTCCTCGGTCACCAGACATGTCCACGTGTGACTTTTACTTATGGGGACTGTTAAAGGGAAGAGTATACGAAACAAATCCACACACAATTGAAGAACTCAAGACCAGGATCCAGGATGTCACCAATAGCATTACAACACAAGAACTGACAAGGGTATATATGAATCTCCTCAATCGTGCTCACATGTGTGTTGAAGTGGGCGGAGGACACTTTCAGCACCTGCTGTGAAGGTGAGTAGTCATATTCAATACATTACATTTCATTTATGTGTTGTAGTTAATCATATTCAATACATTACATTTCATTTTATGTGTTCACTTTACGGGCCGGTTTTACGTGCCGCACCCTGTAGTTATATACGTTTTTTGCTTTGACTTGAGAATAGTGTTCTGTAGTCCGTGGGCGCCACTTTTAGAACACCCGATACACAGACGTTGTTCAGTCTTCATTTGGCCAATTTCGACTTACCTAAAAATTTAGAAGAATCCATGGTGCCAGGTCCGTAACTGCTCGACATGTTTCCCTTGGTTCCTAACAATAGCTCGACAGCGTAATTTCCACTGTACGAGTAATAGGCCTCTCTGAAGAACTGGGAGGGGAATCTTGTCCAATTCCCTTTCCAAAGTCCTTCCACAATTGTCACACGCCGTTTTCCCAAAGCCCGCTTTAGCAATCCAAATCCACAATAGTCCATAGGATTTGCATCTGGAGATTTAACAGGTACCTCATTGAAAGGTATCACCTGTATACCACTTGCCTCCTCCAACTTCCTGTAGAATGCGAGGAACGATCGTGAGGTATGTGATGAGGCCTTGTCCATGTGAATGTGCACCAGATTGGCGTCATTTCCGTACATTATTGGAATCTCATGCTCGTAGATCGGCCGCATGATCTGCTCCTGAAGTTCTTGGCGCCTTTTTCTCGGTACATGATGGCTCTCGGTTTGTCGCAGTCGGAAAAGTAAATCCATGCTTCATCGAGCGTTACGACGTACACTCATGTCCAAAATGATTGTCGCATATCTATAACTTTCTTGTAAGAAAATAATTTGATAATGATTTTGCAGGGTACTTTTAATACTGATACTATGTGTGGAGTCGGGAAATGTATATTTGTGATAAATTTCATAGGAAAATAATTATAAATACGAAAAGTAGAATGAGAAAAACAAAATGTTGCTAAATTGACAAGAAAGTTTCACTTTCGTTTTATTGTTCTTATTTACTGCTCTTTTGACATGAAATTTCCCACATACATATCTTTGCCGATTATACACATACTAACATTGTAAGAAATACCGGGCGAATTTGTTAGCAAATTATATTTCTACAACAACATATTTATAAACATGCGACAATAATTTTGGACATGAGTGTACATCCACCTTTGTTTTGCCAGATGCCGTTCATACAGCTTCCGGGCGTTACACTTTCATTCCTTTTGGTGGGCATCCGTGAGAAGATGGCCGCGAGCTTTCATGACTTTTTCCAGCTTGAGTTGATGGTGGAACGTCCGGCTCACAGTTCCCAAAGACACGTCAAGAATATTAGCCAAACACCTTTGTGTTGGCGGATTTTCTTGCATTGTCATTTTGCGAAATTTCCTCTGCATGGTGGAGGTGGCCTTGATGCATTCCCGCTTCCTAGGCAAATTCGTTGGTGATCCAAATGGTGGAGCTTCGTTGCCCTTGTACTTTTTAGTAACATTTTTTATTCCACTTAAACTGATGTTGCAACCATTCTTCTTGCACTGTTTACTAATGACAGAAACACTAAAGTGGGCGTCATAAAGAGCCGCAACATAGCCTTCCCAAAACCGGCTTAGTTTGGGCGGCATTTTGGTCACAGAGCGGAAACCCACACACTTGGAAACAAATTTAACACAACACTCACAACAATGGTCCTGTTTTGTGCGTTATTGTCGTCCGCGCGGAAAAACAACTCAGTTCCCAGGAAGCCACTGCACAACACTGCAGGACGTCACGAGCCAGGTCAAGTGAGTCCATTCTGCCCGGGAGGGGGAAGGAACGAAATCGGTCAAACGTAGACTGAACAACCTCTGTATATATATATTCGAATACAACAGGATTGACTTATAACACTAGTTAACAAAGGTTTTGTTACATAAAAGGAAATACCTGTTCTTAAAGGAACTTTTTGCGCTGAAATCGAATATGCACTCGGTTTTTCTCCATCACGTACGATTTTCCCGTAACAGAAGGATTTTCGGGAAAATCCCTCAAAAATTTCCCTTTTTGTTTATTTTACACCCCAAGATCTTGTCCCCTTGCATATACTAACATAGAAATTATACCTAAGTATACTTTGATTCATATTTAACAAACCCTCCAAGTTTCGTAATAATCGCTTTATTCTTTCTAGAGAAATAAATATGTTTGTATGTATACTGTGTGTACTGTTTATTGCACCTTATAGTAATGCTTTCAGATCTCTTAAGTTGAGGTAAAACGTTTTGCTTTATTACCACAAACACATATATAAAATATAATACAATATAATTTACAAGTGTGACAATTTACAATAAACAATAATACAAATGTACCAAAAGGTCATGAAAAGACAACTTCCATTGGGTTACAAAAACGTACACTACTTCCTTCTTTTGTAAGAAATGTTGCACTCTCTAACAAGACCCCAACAATAGTCCCCCATCATTGAAGGATCCCATCGTCCCTGGTACCTTTTCTCCATTGCCATTATATCTTGGTGGAATTTTTCCCCCTGTTCGTCGCTGAGAGCACCTAGGTTAGCAGGAAAGAAGCTGAGGTGGGAGTGCAAAAAGTGGATTTTTAAAGACATCCTACAACCCAACTCTTTGTATTTCTGTATCATGTCCTGTACGATTTCTGTGTAACTCTCAGCTTTGTTATTGCCCAGAAAGTTGCGCACAACACACTTAAATGCTGTCCAGGCAGCTAGCTCAGCACTGTTTAACTTGCTGTCAAAGATATCATCAAGCATTAATTTCCTAATTTGGGGACCAATAAACACTCCCGCTGAAATCTTAGCATCACTCAGGTTAGGGAACTTATCTCGCAAATACTTGAAACCTTCACCAGATGTGTCCATGGCTTTGACAAAGTTTTTCATAAGTCCTAACTTGATATGAAGTGGCGGTAGTAATATCTTATTAGGATCTACCAAAGGAGCGTATTTGACGTTGCATTCTCCAGGTACGTAATTCACTCTAGGTTCCCATTCCTTCACTTCATAATGTTTGTCATCAGCTCGGCTATCCCATAAACATAAAAAACATTGGTACTTCGTGTAACCGCACTGCAGTCCTAATAAAATACCAACTACCTTGAGATCACAACATATTTGCCAACAATGGTCCTTGTAATTTATAAGATTTAGCAAAGTTGACATGGTGTCATAGGATTCCTTAATCTTCACTGAGTGCGCAAGTGGTATAGAAGGTTTTTTATTTCCATTATGTAAAAGGACAGCTTTAAGGCTGACCTTTGACGCGTCGATAAATAACCTCCATTCTTCTGGAACGTAAGGAATTCCTAGCTCCGCCATCAACCCATTTATATCCGTACATACGCACACATTATCTTGCATTGAGAAATAGCTTGAAAATTGAACATGCCATTCTTTCTTTCTTTTGCATTCTGTTACATTTGATAACAAATATTGATAACCATTTCATGAACAAAACGAAAAAACTTGGAGAATTGTATATATATGTATTAAGATATACATATACTGTACGTTTAAAAAAAATATACGTTGGAAGTACATTCTATTTTTATACACGCTTCTAATTTACAGAGAGCAATACAAGTGTGTTGTTGACTATTGTAAATATTCATTTTTATGTCTGTGTTTGTAGTAATAAAGCAAATCGTTTTTACCCCAACTCAGGAGATCTGAAAGCATTACTGTCAGGTGCAATAAACAGTGCACACAGTATACATACAAATATATTTATTTCTCTAGAAAGAACAAAGCGATTTTTACGAAACTTTTAGGGTTTATTAAATATATATCAAGGTATACTTAGGTATAATTTCTATGTTACTATATGTAAGGGGACAGGAGCTAGGGGAATAAAATATCTGAAAAAGGGAAATTTTTGAGGGAATTTCCCGAAAATCCCTCAGTTACGGGAAAACTGTACGTGATGGAGAGAAACCGAGTGCATATTCGAATTCAGCGCAAAAAGTTCCTTTAAGATCAGGTGATTTTTCTCATGTAACAAACAAAAAGTTTAAATTTGTTAACTAGTGTAATCGAATAAATACGGAATGTCAATGCACGTAACGAATGAAGTATCTGCTCATTACAATTCTCACTTTACAAAAGCGCTGCTAATATCACGTTTTACGTTCTATAAAACACATCTGACTTACAGGTATGAGAATCAAACAGATATGTTGCAATACAATTCTCGTAATACGACTGATATAGAAAATATAAACACAAACCCTTCAAAATAAATCAATAATTTCACACAAATGAAAACACTATCGATCTAACCTGTGTTAACGTTTTACTTAAGCGGTATCACGTCGAAATTCGCTACATAAAATCACCTGCAGCATAGAAATGCGGTGCTAACGAAAAGCTGGATAGCTTGTATACGCTCAACTCATTTCAGAGTTAAGAACCTAACCACAAATCACGTCATCACACACTTTGGTACGACTTAATGCATCTGTTACCTATTATTCGATTTTCCTAACATTTAAGAACTTTTCAATTTCCCTGACATTAAAGAATTTTTCAATAATTTCTCTAATTTTCCCTCCCAAAAATTAAATCCCTGTCCTGGGGAAAAAAAGGCAGTTTTGTACCCTGTCCTGGATGTTGATCACGACCAAACAAATGTCCTGGTCGTTTACGATTTTTGTAGCACATCCATTTTCCATCAAAAGTGATAATCTAATAAGGAAAACCTTCCTCATTATCCTTTACACTTAAAAGAATTACACCCTTGCAGACAGTCATCCCTATAGGTTGGTGATACCTGTGTGGTACTCGAGCACAAATTTTTCATCTTACCAAGTACTCCGAGCCACCGAATGACGACAATGCGGTATATACTTACCTCCCTTGCAACTGCACGAAATGTTTTGTAATTGTACGACATTCCTGACCATCTCATCAGAACATACTGCTGGTCATTAGCAGAGAGGGATACTCTTTTTTAATATTGAGTCAAAGTCACGAAATTTCACAAATTTCATTCACCACTCCTGACCAAATACAGTGTTCATGTTTTTCGAAAACATATGTGCAGAATATCCCAATTTGAACTCGTAAAGAAAGAAAAAAAAATCATTTACAACTGTGTGTACAATTGGTTTTGTTTATTTATTGATTGATTTTTGAAAATGGATTTTTCAAAGCTGTTATGATCTACCAGAAGGGGAAGTGAAATTCTCACCAGCTCCATTCAATATTCATTCACATGAATTAATAAACCAGGACCTACAGAGAAAACATTGCCTAAGGAGGAGGACGAAGTATTTATTTATTACAGAATTGAAAGTAACGACGATCTTTTTTTTTTTGGGGGGGGGGGGCTAAGAGGATGCAATTTTTACTTTTTTCAATATTAAATCAGTTGTATCTCCTTTTATTTATTGTTTTTTTAAATAACAGTTTACACACAAAATTCAGATTTTAAAAATGTGACTAGGCCAAGAATTGAAATCAGAAAACTGGATAACTACTGTTCCTCCAACCACGACGCTATTCACTTCTTCTCAGATGAGCCACATACACGGACTCTCGAAGTTTTGATTCAGTCGTTTGAACCACCGGCTGAGTATGGACTAGGTATCATAGCAATTCGTACATCAGCACCGGAAGTCTTTCTATTCCTGACCCGGTCGAAGTTTTGAGTCTTTGTACAGTCAGAAACAATATTAAGTACAAGTTTGAGGTATAAGAAATAACATCTCCAACCTATACTTAATACTGTTTCCGACTGTACATTTCATTTGTACACCCGTAGAATATGGTGAAAAAAAAAAAAAAGTTTGCTTGCAATGTTTCTCATATAGATTAGACCGTTCTTTCAAGCATAAATTTCGGAGATGTCCCATATCTTGTAATGTGACTTCGTTAAAATAAGCAGCATTGTTAATCAGAACAAATCTTACGTCAATATTAAGGAATTAGCTGTAAAATACCCTTCTTGCAAACAAAATCACTTTGCAATCTGGCAATAAAAACAACATATTGAGGACGATAGTAATTTACATTGACAATAAAGCCTACTTCTAGAACCTTACGGCAAACAATTGCATTGTTTAAAAAGATGGAAAGAACTATACATACTTGTTTCATAAAGTTCTAAAATTTCGCCAATATCACAACCTTCTACGGTATCTGGTTCAACAGCATCAGCAGAAGAAATAAGAATAAAATCACCCAGCTTCGCACGGACGGATCCAAATTTAAATTCACTGCAACAGAAAAGTATAATTATTTCATCTGGACAACTACAATATAATGTAATCGCCAAACTAACCTCGGAAATAATATCCTTACCTTACATTCTGACATGAGAATCAGAACATACGGCTTCAGGACTTCTCTAGTCCCTTTATAAATGTATCTTGTACCGCTATACTGACTACTAAAACATGGCTATTGATTCTGTCCATCCATCAAAACACATGATTCAATACACAACTTTTGTAAAGAGAAAAAAACAATTCAAACCATAATTTGGTTAAAGATGTAAGCCTGGTTCACACGGTAGGTAGTTATACGTCATTGATGCACTTTACAACTTTATATATATATATGCGTTAAATATGATATAGTGACAAGAGTACAACATACTGTTACTAACAATGATAACGGAAATTATTGTGTAAAAATTTATACCGAAAAACGTTGCACCGACATTTAACCACTTATTTTAAAACAAGAACAACTAGCATTGCTGATGAGGGAAACAGTTTTTATGCAGCAGTTTTAACATTCACATGATGAAGGATCCGGTTGTGGTTGCGGAGGAGGATTGAAAACATTTAAATTGACTATAAGACTTGAGAAAGTGTAGCAAAAGTAAAAGAGAAAGCAAGCAGTGATGCATACATAAAAGAAAATATATTGATAAAGGGACCAAAGAAATTTTGAAACTTGTAATTCTCATGTTCAAATGCAGTATAAAAGTAACTTTTTCCAATACTATATATGCATTCCAGTGTCCATAAATATACACATCAATTTCTTTTATGTTCTTAAAGCAACAATCTAGGGAACACGGTTGTTTAGAGGAAAAGCGTTCACACCTAGTGCGAAGGGTTACTGGTTCGATACCAAGTCATATGAGTTTGCAATGGACAACTTCATGTCCGTAGATTCTCCCGTTTTCTCCCACAGTGTCACTCTTTCGGCCAATTCTTTCATAGTAATTTATTTTCAATATTCATCCGTCTCGTTTATAGCCTACAAGACTAATTTCATTTTCCTTTCTTCATAATATATGCACGTTATTGTCTATCAGCAAGATTATACTGGGTTCCTACTGATCTGGAGAAATCTATTTCCCTGACTTACATAACAGGTGTCAGATGACGTTGACACATAAATAAGGAATAAATAACGGTGAATATTTATATATGAGAGCATTTATTCTATAGAGACAAATAGTAACCAAGTGCTCGTACGTACATTCCATTTACCCCCCATAAAAATCTGAGCAACGTCCTATACTCTGATCATTAATATCTACCCTCAAACATCTGACAATTAATTACTCTGAAGATACGATACTTCTTATACATTCATTTAATAATGACACGGCTCTTTTAAAATATCCATATCCAGTTTGAATAAAGAACAGTTACTTATTTTTCACCGAAACCGGTTTCGATTTTCTCCAAAACTGGTTTCGGTTTCCGGAGAACAACGAAACACCAGTCTGGTCAGAAATAGAACAAATTTTGGAAAAAACCGGAATCGGTTTTGAAGAAAACCGAAATCGGACTAGGTAAAAAAACGAACCGATTTTAGAGAAAACCGAAAACCGAAAAACCGGTTTTGTGTCCACCACTAATTTATATCCAGTTTGAACGAAGATATCTTGCTTATTCAATACTGCATTATTATATTACCTACGAACATCTGACACTGAAACATATATTACATATGAGATATCTTCATATGTATATCTCTGTTTATTAATAAAGTAACAAGGCTACACTAAAATATCCACACTTTGTTTCAATTAAGATTTGTGACTTATGCAATATTGCTTATTTCGTTTTTAATGTCAACAATTTGAGTTGTAATCTCAGAAAACACACCTTTGCTCTTACAATTAATGTTAGAAAAAATAAATTTTATAAAATTTCCGATTTCCAATCTTTTTCCCTGAGTGTCTGTAACTTGCACCATTTTCCCTGACTTCCTTGACCAGTAGGAACCCTGTTGTAAGCAGGCTTTTTGAAATTTTGCCCAGCCCAAAATTCCCCAGTGTTTTTTTTTCTTTTTTCAAAGGGGGGGAGGGTAAAACCCACAATAAAACCCAAAAAGGCCCACTTCAAAAATATACTTCAAAACTTGGGGTGAAATAAAACTATGATTATAATTACTTTCTTGAATCGTACTTCTTAGTGTATGCCTAGTTACAAAATTGGCTTAGTATTTACCACCAGAACAGAATACTACTGAAAACAAAAAAGGTTCGGAATCATTCATAGTGAATTTTCTTTCTGCTCGGTCAAATTCGATGTAACACTGTTCAACTGTAATCTATTATATAAAAATGAAAAGAATTTTGTTTCTGCGCGCAACACGGGAAAACGATTTAACCGTTTGGAATGAATTTTCGGATACAATTATCACGCACCTCAGACTAGGCTTTTAATGAGATTACTTTGATTAAAGTGTGTGTTCTATGGAGGGAGCGGACGGTCAAAATCTTTGCGAAAATCTTAGTATCTCACGATTCTGTCAGGTTAAGAGGATGACATTTTTTATGTAAACTTCCCATTAAAAGGAAGTGACCCGTGTCCCAGTGTTTTTGAGAGTTTTCATTTTAAGTGGGGAAGGGGAGCATTTTCTATAATTTGAAAGCGATGCTGCCTGTTGTTCCTGATAGCATCACACAGAGAAATGGTTAAGCAGTTTGAAATGAATTTTCGAACACACAATAGTTCGTACCTACCGGAGCTGGGATTTTTATATTACCTAGCTTCAAGGGTGTATCCTAAGAAAAGGAGTAGAGGAAGTTTAAAATTCATGTAAAATAAATAAATATATCACGAACCCGCCAAGTTACGAAGATGAAACTCGGTATATAAATCCTCATTAAAAATAAATAGGCATGTGTCCCAAAGTTTTTGAAAATTTTCGTTTTAAGGGGAGGAGGTGATTTTCCATAATTCCTTTGTTTCCATTGAAAGCGATTTTGCCCGTTGTTTGTGATCGCATCACTGGGAAACGGTTGAACAGTTTGAAATGAATTTTGGAACATAGCTCATTATTATTATTTATTTATTGTGTTACTTTAAGGGACACATCGTAATGGAAGTAAAGGGGGCTCAAAATTTTAGCCAAAATTACAGTATCTCGTGAGCAAGTCAAGTTAGGAAGATGAAATTTGGTATATAAACACCTCACGAAAAATAAGGGGACATGTCACTTTCTGTTTTTTAAAATTTTAATTTTAAGGGAAGAAAGAAGGTGTTTTCTATAATTTCTTTCTTCACATTTAAATGGAAGACATATGTTGTTCGTGATCGTGTCACAGGAAATGGTTCAACAGTTTGAAATGAGCTTTAGAAATAGTTATACCTACCTCAAGCTGGGATATTATTATGTAATTTTCCTTAAAGGGCGTATTCTACGGGAGAGGGAGTTAAAAATTCATGCCAGAAACAAAATATCTTACGGAGTTTTTATCATTACACTTTAATTAATATGCGTATCCCTAAAGGGTAGAGGAGGTTCAACTATTTTCCTTGAACCTAATTCTCCCTGAGCAAAGAACGGGCACTTCAGGTAGTATGGAATCAAAACTAATGCGGCTACATTTCCTTTAATTTTGTTACATATTTACGTAAACAGATTAAATATCTTTTAGTGCAGTCAAATTAGCAAAAAGTAACAAATTGGTAAGTAACAAGCTGAAAATTGGTACAGATGTTGGGAATGATGTTCTAAACAACATTTTAAAACTCCCCTGAAATCCCACGTGATCTTCGCCGCCATGTTGGAAAATGGTGGCTGGAAGTATCAAATGAACAATACACAGATAAAAATAGCAATATCTTCGCTACGGTTGAACATAGAGAGATAAAAACTTAGTGTCGTTTTATAGAACATAGATAACACAATATTTTTTAAAGAGAAACAATTTTTCATAAAATGCATACTTTTATAAATATATAGCTCTAAATTCTAAAATTCCGAAAACTACCGTCAAACTGATTTACAATTTTATTAAACTTAGGAAGTAAATATTAACAAGTTAAAATTTGACATATATGTTGATACAGATTATTTAAAAGACATACAAAAAACCCACAACTTCTTCGGTCGCCATATTGGAAAATGTCAAAATGTCCGAAGTAATTGAATATTTTGTTAAGTGAAATACAAAATCTGGACCGGGCTAAATATTTGAGAAACTGTAAATGCAGTCGATCCGAAGTCAATTGTGATCAATGGTGGTGCAAGGGGGAAAACGTTATGACGTGTTTAAGGTTGTCCTCCATCTTGGTGACCGCCATCTAGGAATCAACTTGTTTATTTTAAATAACAACATGGTCATGTGACATATTAAACAACATCCTCGTTCGAAGAGAAACCCAATGGTAAGATTAATTTTCCAAAACCTGCATCAGTTTTGAAGTTGTGAATAGATTTAGGATATGTTATATGTGAAATGATATGAAATGGGCTGTGCAAAGTTTCAAATTGAAAGATAAAGTAAAAAACAAGCTTTGTAACATCTCACATTACGTATTCTTTAATAACCTGGAAAAGAGAGAGCTAACACATATGAGACACTTATAATCACATGACATGCTCAGCATGCCCACCGTTCTGTTCTATGCATATCCTTAACCGTGAGAACCAGTGCTTGTGTACTCTGCGAAGCATGGTTGGTGATATTTATTCACAGGCCGTAATGATTCTCCTTTTCAGGTAGCCAATGTCAATAATTTTACACTTTTAAACAATAGCTTTAAAGTTTCCCTAAAGATAGAAATCCAAAGGAGATAGGTCGGGGGACCTTGCTGGCCATTCAACTGGTCCATGCCGACCTATCCAACAACCGGGAAAGAATTTATTGAACCATCGATTACATTACCACCAAAATGCGGGGTGCCCATCTTGTTGCAAATATTGATGAAATCACCCTTGCTCTTCCAACAAAAGTGGCATAACAGTGTTTTCAAGCATGTCTCCATATTGCGCAGCATCCCAGGTTCCATCAATGAAAACAGGTCCAATAAATTTCCGCCCCATACTGCACACCACACCATTACCTTACCTGCATCTTGCATCTTTGATGCATTTATCTAATTAAAATTTGTATTAACCCTGTACCGAACATTTGCCCAATACCGAGAAATCCTATTGTAAAGCATATTTTTTCAAAATCTGCAACGTTTTGAAGTAGCAAATTGATTTAGGCTAGAATATGTTATCATTTAGACTTAAATTCTTTGCTATGTGTGGAACATTGTATAGACGGGAACAGAGTCTCTCTTTTTCTATTTTCTTGTAGGTAGGACAGGGTGCTAATTCGAGAGGAAAGAATGGAAATTTTCCTTTAGGCCGGATGATGCAGTTCAGCAATAACATCCGTCTTCAAAGAGCAACATCCTAATCGCGAGCCGGTGACAAACCATGTTGTCATTTAAAATAAACAAGTTGATTCCTAGATGGCGGTCACCAAGATGGCGGAGGACAACCTTAAACACGACATAATGTTTCCACACTTGCACCACCGTTGATCGCAATTGACATCGGATCGACTGCATTTACAGTTTCTCAAATATTTAGCCCGGTCCAGATTTTGTATTTCACTTAAAATATTCAATTACTTCCGACATTTTGACATTTTCCAATATGGCGAACGAAGAAGTTGTGGGATTTTAGTATGTTATTTAAACAATCTTTATGAACATCTATGTCAAATTTTAACTTGTTAATGTTTAATTCCTAAGTTTAATAAATTGTAAATCAGTTTGATGGTATTTTGGGAATTTTAGAATTTAGAGCTAAATATTTGTAGAAGTATGCGTTTTATGAAAAATTGTTTCTCTTTAAAAATATTGTTATCTATGTTGTGTAAAACGACACTAAGTTTATCTCTTTATGTTCAACCATAGCGAAGATATTGCTATTTTTATCTGTATATTGTTCATTTGACACTTCCAGCCACCATTTTCCAATATGGCGGCGAAGGTCATCTGGGATTTCAGGGGACTTTTAGTATGTTGTTTAGAACATCATTCCCTACATCTGTACCAATTTTCAGCTTGTTACTAATTTGTTCCATTCTTCATTAAAATTTGAGCTTCAATGTGTCAGTTAATTAGAAATCGAGAACGCTTCATTTAAAAAAGGAAAATGAAATGAAATCTTTGAGGTTTACGTCCCACTGTTATGCCGGTTAGGCTAAACGAGACGATGATTATGAGAAATGAGTGAAAATGGTGGAATGAAGAAAGCGAGAGGAAACGGGAGAACCCCAAGAAAACCCACGAGCACGGTGTTTGTCCACCACAAAGTCCACACGGCGAGAGCTGTTTAAAAAAGGATATTACTAAAGATACACCTCTATTTTCTCAACACTAACGGCAATCAGATTATGGAACTCCCAAATTATTCTTGCGTATCTAATGGAGTATGTGAAGCACAGTACACTTATTGTATGTCACAAAACCCTTTTAATCGTAAAATATATTGTAAGAAACCAAATTGGCAACTGAAAATGAGAAAAAATCCATTTCCAACATTTTAGTTCTTAAAAAAAAATATTTGTTTGTAGAAAAACAACATCCATTCAATAAAGCCATTTTTTATATCTCTAGTTCCTGAATTTGAGGAACTATCCCAGTATTTGCCTGGCGTGTTTTGAGTGAAACCCAAGGCAGCTGATTCAGGGATTTCCACCTCTTTCTTACTCTAGAAAATTGAGTACTTCCTTCTTTCTAGAAATCGAAATGCGAATGTCAATGGTGCTAAGTGTATCCCACGAAACGCGTATGGGAACTTCAAAGATTCCTTGTGCATCATTTTTTTTTTTTTTTTTTTTTTTTTTTTTAATGTTTTGTTTTGTTACTTCAAAGTTTAGTTCAATTTCTCATGATTATACCCCAGGGCTAAGAGAGACTGTGATGATATGGATAATAATGGTGGCATGACGAAAGTGGTAGGAAAAGAGAGAACCCCGAGAAAACCTATGCACACGATATTTGTCCACCACAAAACGCAGTTGGCGGAACTTGAGATCGAACTAGGAATCCGCTCAAAAAGTGAACTACCATGGTCCCACAAGGGAATTCCATAGTTTCATGTGTACAGTAGAACATAGATGCTTAAATGGTATTTTAAGTACGAATATGGCTTTAAATATACATACAACATTTAATTAAACCCAATATTACCCAACAAAAGGCAATTTTGCCCAATAAACCCAATTTTACCCAATAAAACCCACTGGGCTGGGCTTTTTTAAAAAGACTGGGTTTTTCACAACTCTGGTTGTAAGAGTGATTGACTGATTTCAATTTTAGCGTTCCTTTAAAATGATGGAACTATAATGTGACGTGAACCTACAGCTTATCATAGAATCCATACCACAAAAGCTTCTATTGAAAATCAAACACGGGATTTCGCCCCATGGACACGGCTGGAGCTAATAATAAGCTCGGAAGTCCTGATGTCAATGACAAGTGGATGATGGTATTCGAAATGCGAGAGAGGTGGTACACTGATTGAGTTGGAAAGTCTTTAGGAAAATACACCTTTGAGCAAACCAAAACTCTGTCTGGATTGTCTTGACACAAAGGACAGAACCTAAGAGCAAGTTTCTGTTACCGCGGCGATATTTCGAGTTCATTAAGGATTAAATTATAGAACCAGAGAACAATGGAAATGAGAAACCACTTTAAAGGACTCAAATGTGTTTTATAAGTCCCACCTGATATACGTGCGGCAGAAGTGAAAAGATGAAGCCGAGGTAAACGAACCTAGACTTGTATCCGAACTGGTAAGATTTTACTTTAAAATATCTATGAGATGATTTGATCCCTTAGTAACTCATTCAATAGTCACTCCATTATTATAACTAGACTTCGGATTTTTGCATATTTGCATGTTTTTTTTTTTTTTTTTTTTTCTGATGTGATAATGATATGCTCTTTAAACAGAAATTCGTTTCAACTGTTTTGGGGTAAAATAGTAGAGTTTTATAGTGCATATATTTGCATATTTCGGAGGTTTGTGCGTGTTTATGTCGTTATTGCATATAAATGCATATTTAAAGAAACGACCAAATTGATAATTTTTAATGTACATACGAGTCGTACAATAACTTTCGTCATAAATGGAATTCCAAGTTTCTAATGTAAATAGACTTAAGACCTTGAAATGGTTCATTGTTGTCGGTTTCGAACACCTTCCAAGGTCATGTAAAAGGAGAATAAGAAAGGGGTGAGTGATTCATCCTCCTGGCAATGATGAATGATTGACACCTTTTATAGATATATAACGGTGTCAAATCACCTATAACAAAATTTCCACGTCACCCATCTCGGAAGTTAAAGTTGCTACCGTTGTGTGTGTGTGGATTTGAAATTATATGGTCCTGTGGCAGGACAAAAATACCTAAAGAAATATCTTCTAGAAGGTATCTTCTGACACAGGGTCCATTTAGTTGCAGTGCGACATCTTCAAATTGAATTTTAACTAGCTCAGAATTTTGTCTATTTTTGTCCAACCTAGAACAAATTTTGTACGATTCAAATTAACAAAGGAAGAACATTTCAAAATTTGGGCCACTTTGATCACCTATAGTGCGGCATCTTCAAATCTGCAATTTAACTACCTCAGAATTTTGTTCATTTTTGTCCACCCAAGATTTTTTCTTTTTTTTTTTAATTCAAGTAAACGAGAGAGGACAATTTAAAAATTTGGCTACTTTGATGACCTGTAGTGCGAGATCTTCAAATTCGAAATTTAACTTGCTCACAATTTTGTCCAATTTTCGTTCATTTTTGTCCACCCAAGAAAAAAAAATTGAAAATTCAAAAAAACGAGGTAAGGCCATTTAAAAATTTGGCCACTTTGATGACCTGTAGTGCGACATCTTCAAATCTGAAATTTAACTACCTCAGAAGTTTGTCCATCTTTGTCCACCTAAGAATTTTTTTTTGTAAAATTCAAGTAAAAGAAGGAGGGCAATTTCAAAATTTGGCCACTTCGATCACTTGTAGTGAAAGAGCTTCAAATTTGAAATTGAACTAGCTCACAATTTTGTCCAATTTTCGTCTATTTTTGTTCACCCAAGAAACATTTTTGTACCATTCAAATAAACGAGGGAGGGCTACTTCAAGATTTGGCCACTTCAATCACCTGTAGTGCGACAGGTTCAAAATCTGAATTTTAAATAGCTCATAATTTTGTTTGATTTTAGTACCTTTTTGTACCACCAAGAAAAATTATGTAAAATTGAAATAAACGAGGGAGGGCCATTTGGAATTTTGGCCACATCAATCAGTGTGACATGCTCAAATTCGCGTTTTAACAAGCTTAGAATTTTGTCCAATCCTTGTACCACAAACAAAATATTTTGTACCATCGAAATAAACGAGGAAGGTCATTTCAAAATTTGGCTTCTTTGATCACCTGTAGTGTGACATTTTCAAATTCTAATTTTAATTAGCTCAGGATTTTGTCAATTTTTGTACATTTTTGTACCACAAAGAAAAAAATTTTCAACGCTCAAATTAACAAAGGAGGATCATTTCAAAATGTTAGCCACTTGGTTCACCAGTAGTGCAACATCTTTAAATTCTAACTAGCTTAGAACTTTCACTGTTTTTTGTAGAGTTTTGTACCATCAAGCTATTTAAAGTTAAAATTCTAAGCTAATTAAAATTCAAGTTTAAAGATGTCTCATTACAGGTGATCGAAGTGGTCAAATTTTGAAATGAACCTCCCTCGTTCATTTGGATGGTATATACCTTTTTGTTGGGTTCAAGAATGTAAAAAACTGGACAAAATTCTAAGCTTGTTAAAATTCGAATTTGAAGATGTCGCACTACAGGTGATCGATGTGACCAAAATTTCAACTGGCCCTCTCTCGTTTATTTCAATTGTAAAAAATTGTCTTCGTGATTCATCAATGTACAAAAAGCGGACAAAATTATGAGACAGTTAAAATTCGAACTTGGAGATGTCGTACGACAGGTGAGCGAAGTGGCCCAAATTTTGAAATGGCCTTCTAGTTACCCACTTTTCGAAAAAAAAAAAAATGTATCGCTTCTGTGTGCAACCGTTTTGTCGCAAAAAATTCGAGAAATTGCAAAATTTTCAAATATCGCCATTTTTTCGAAAATACCATATTTTAAAATTCCGAAATTTTGTCAGATGGTTCAACCTTACATGAATAATAAACACACCAAATACCATTCTCGACCAATGCTTCATGAATTAGCTACAGCCTTTTGAAGTTAGCGAAGTTTCGTTAACTTTGATGTCCAGTTAGCAACTCTGGAAACAATAAAAGTGCAATGATTTGATGATGTTTGTGGTTCACATTATTCATTAAATGAAGAATAAAAGGTTTTCTTGACTGGTTTTTATTATTTTGATTAAAAAGGCTGTCTGAAATAGTAAAATGATCCTCCCCCCCCCCTCCGCTGTTTTCTTAAACCGAAGTAATCTGAGATGTAAATTACGATGACAAAAAACACAAATTTTAAATTTACCTGAAATGGCCATCCAATAAATTCTGATGGTCTATAAAAAGCCTGAACTATTACCTCAGTGATGACTTGGAATGATCCAGACAAAGTCTCAATTAAGTGCGATGTCATTACAGTGATCGAAAAAGAACAAAAAGTTATTATAAAAAAAAAAAAAAAAAAAAAAAAACATTTTCTTATGCGTTCCATCAAAGAAATTTACGGACTTCTTAAACTGAACAATCCCAGCATAAGAATGGGTCAATCGGAATTTTATAGTATTCGACTAAAGTGGGTCAGTCCGCAACATGCGACGGAAGTGTGTGTGTGTATTGTGCAAATTTTAAGTTAGCTGCTACTGCGTTGCAACAAATCAAAGATGCTGCCTGTATTGAAGCTGTCATGAGTGACCTATTTCCTTTAGTAGTATGATCCGTAGAAAATGACACTTGTCTTCTTCAGGAATGTGGTGCACGCCCGTAACCAGAGGGGGCTAGTGGGGTCTGCCCCCCCCCCTAAACTTTTTGTGTCCTTCCAGACCTTAACACAAAATGCTATTATTAATACAAAAAACACAATTTAGCTATTTGTATTGCCCTCCTAACATATTCATGTCCCTCCCAAACCTCTGTGGCTGGTTGCGGGCCTGATGTGGTGAATGTCCTGGAGTGGAAGGAATAAGTGTGGAGTCTAATTATTGATCCTGATGAAAATGAAAGTGTTACGTATGCCATATGGGAAAACAATGATCTCGTTAAAAAACTGTGCCACTTACTGTTTTTGTATCGTAGATTGCTGGTTTTACTGTAAGAATTTGAAATTCATGACTACATCAAAGTTCAGTTATCACCGGAATATGAAACAACTGACAGTTTTGTTGTAATAAACGACGATAAAACACACGATTCGGCTCATGTACTCATAGCCATAGACAAGATTCTAAAAGTACTCGAAGAATAGCGAAAATATAGGTTATAGAAAAAGGTTCGAATACGTGAAAGTAAGTGTCTACAATCTCCCGTTCCGTGTCAAGTGATTTCTGATGGTGTTGCATCCCCCTTTAAAAATCACTTTCAGATGATCGAGATGCAGACAGGTTCGATAAAGCAGTCTTTTTCCAGTGAAAATGGCCATGCAATGGTCTTTGCGACGGTGTGTGTGTGTGGAGGGGAGGGTTGTAAAGAATGAGGCAATGCGGCATAACCTTAGGCGAAAATAGATACACAGTACTAAAACCGCAGAAGAATTCGTGAATATAGTGCAAGTACAAACTCCGGGTATTACTCTCGTTTTGTTGCCTGGAACTGAATTCGACAACTTCCGGAAGAAAAAAAAAAAAAAAGCAAGAATGGGAAAAGTGTGCGACCGGTAACTGGTATTCAACGAAATCGCCTTTGGCTTTCGGAAAATGGCGAAGTTTTTATGGCAGTAACAGTCACCATAAACTAACTTCATGCTTCCCCCAAATTCGAGCTTCTGCAATTCAAAATGTAGATTTAAGAAGTTTGAAAAAAGGAACTTTTGTTACATACATATACGTATGATAACCAGTGATGCGTAGCAGAAATATGAATAAATCATGAATTACATGAAGTTGAAGTGCTGTTTAGCCTTCCACATGGACCTTCAGCAGGGTACAGGTTTCCCGAGGAGTATAAAAGAAGTGAAAATAAGTGTTTTGTGACTATCGATAATGTGCTACGCAGGGGCGGATCCAGGACAGACTTTTTTTTTTTTTATATATACTCTAAGGTTGAACCATCTGACAAAATTTCAGAATCTTAAAATATGGTGTTTTCGAGAAAATGGCGGTTTTTTGAAAATTTTGCAATTTCTCGAATTTTTTTTTGCGACAAAACGGTTGCACACAGAAGCGATACAATTTTTTTTTTTTTTTCGGAAAGCGGGTAACTAGATCTTACCAACCTTGAAAACAGAATTTTAAAATTCGAACCGGAAGTGCTCGAAAAAAATTCGTAAACTTCGACTTTTAAGATAAACTGACGTTCATTTGTTAATTTATGCATAAAAAGATGCGCATGCGCAAACCAAACTATAATAAAGTATAGTTTATTTATATACCTATGTACATACCACAACAACTCTACCTGTCTCCATAGCTGAATGGTGGGGCACCGAAGTTGACCATTTTCCAGGTCTTCTATAATTCATAAATTGTACTCCCCGTCTTTGATGGACCATTACTTGGCGTGAAATTTTTTTTCGGCAAAACAAAAAATATGGGTCTCTTGAAAAACATGTCTAGTTGCTATAAAAAAAAGTTTCAACAATATCTAAGATGGTGATGGTACTTTTTTTTTTTTTTTTTTTTTTTTTTTGCCTGAGTTGAAATGGAAGGCACCGTAAAGACTTGCCCGTAGCGCTTTAGAATTTATTTCTTAGGATACAAGACAAATTCATGGGTGAAAATTCTCTTAACGATAACTTCCTCTTACAGGTATAAATACAAATCCGAACGCATTTCACAAAACGATGTGCAAATACTGCAACAAACTTGTGCTAAGTGGTCGCTAAAAGCAAGAATGCCATCTAACAGAGTTATGACAAGCGCAGCACGGAGCAGGCGCGTCAGCGATGGAAAATATAAGCTTAAACGATGATATGCCCCCCCCCCCAAAAAAAAAAACTTGATACCGCATGAAAACATATACTTAGAGCTCTTATAATGGTTTCACACTTGTAAAGGTAAAATACTAGATTACTACATTGTGAAAAAATTCCACGGGCAGTTGAATATAATATTCTACACTATCCACTTTCCTATTCATTCACTCATTTCAACCGAAAATTCATTATTTTTTTTTTTATGATGGACTGTTCTTAATCAATACCGGTAAGATAGCTTGTAGTAAAATATTTCAGTTCAACGTCCCACGTTTAAGCAACTTAGGCTACGGCTCTAGTTTGTAGTGATCACAGGTTGGTGAGTGATCTTTACAATTTTTGGAGGTTAACTGCTGTATCGCCGGACCAATTTTAGGAAATTTACAGGGTCAGCTGGAAAATTTATTGTGAGGAAGAATGAGTGAAGTCAGGTAAGGGGAAATTAAAGTTAAAGAAATGGTTGTATTTTTTAGTTGTAAGCAGCACTTTACGTAGAGGCGGGTGGACTATTTTGCAGAAATGTACACATCTTTAGTTATACTGTTTCATAGATTGTAATATGTAGGCACAGAAAAATTTGGGCATGTCTTTAACTTACCCACTTCATGTCGAGAACAGAAGCCAACCAACCCCTGCGGGGCTTCTAACCCGTTCCTACTACTACTACTGCATACCATTATGTTTTCCCGGTAAGTCTTTACTTTGACTCCAACTGTGACTTGAATCGGTTGTTATAGGTTCAGTCACTTCCTGCAAGTGTTTGTGCGTGAGTCACTTGTTGGAACTGTTCGTGCCTTTGGTGTGACGTCTTAGTTCATATTTTTCCCACTACGTGTCTGTGTAGTCATATGGTAGTTTGTTAGTGTGATGTCACATGTTCTGTGTGCATATATGTGTGCACTGCTGTTTGTGGCATGCGGGAAGCGCGTAATTGAATTGGTTGAATTGAGTTAGAGAAAACCTATCATGGTTGTGGTCTAAAGCTGAAGATATTTTCGACGTATGGTAAAAGTGGACGTTTATTGGTTTTTCTTGTTTGTAATAATAGCAAGTGTGCTCGGTTTAATAAAACGACGTGTGTGCGGAAAGGAACATTTTTCAGTAATGTTGAGTATTGCGCATGTGTTCTTGGTATCTTATTTTTTCGTGTGTGGAATCAGCAGTTATGAGTTCATTATTCATGAGTGTTGTTCTATGGCGAAATGGTGAGTGTTTTCTTTTTTAATTCATATTATTTTTATCCTTGATTTGTTTTGCATTTGAGTATTAGGCAAAGAATTTGTTTTGCTACTGCTTGTCCTATTGTCTTGTTGAGATGTATTTTTTTTTTTCTTTTTTGTCATGCACTGATTTATGATTAGAGACGAGTATTTCTTTTTTAATTTTTTCCTTCTTATCTTATCTTTATAGTAGTGGTGTGATTATTTATTATTATTTTGGATGTTTTTATGGTACTTGAGCGGGGGGTTTGGGGGGCGGTAGCCCCCCATTTAGATCTCAAAATTCATAGTCACCGCTTCACCTGAATTGATGTTTAGTAACATTGTGACCCTTGTACTTATAGTATAATTCTTAACTTCGTATAGTAACATTGTGGCCCTTGTACTTATAGTATAATTCTTAACATCGTACATTACTTTCACTGTGTTAGTAATTGTAATCGATTCATGTGATCCGGTTCCGGGAGCAGTTTAGGAATGATTCCTAAACTGCTCCGGGAACCGGATCACATGAATCGGTTGAAGTCACAGTTGGAGTCAAAGTAAAAATTTGCCGTTTTCCCGAGACGCACATTTCATGAAAGAATTTTCAATAAATTATTTCTGGCGGTCCACCTGGCCTTTACGTATCCTCTGTTTGATATTGTCATATCATCCATCGCAAATACATGTATTTTGCAAGAGCATACAGAGTTAGTAAAAGTATTATAATCTTATCACTAATAATTTTGAATAGTGTCTTTAAATTTCGCCTGCAACACTTCAGTGCAGGAAATGTTTAACACCAATTACTAAATGTGAAAGAAATCTAAAAACTGAGATAACTTAATTTTCGTACTAATAATTGTTGGAGAAAAAGTAAGTGAAAAAACGCACTTACTTGTAAAACGTTAAACATTCTCTTTTCCTTGTCTTTGCAGACTTTATACATTCGCCTATCCATTGCACTTTCTTATGATTACGGAAGTGATATTTCATTGTTCTGAACTAAATCATTTAAAAAGTTTAAAACACTATACGAAAAATTAACACTTCACACGAAAATAACAATTCCCTCCACATGCACCATCCACAGTATAGCCAGATCATTACAGAAATAAACACAAACCTTTCACATTAAATTTCCCTTCTCAATAATTGTACTAGGCACTATAATTTATTTGTACGTTCTTCATAAGGAAAAAAAAAAAGAGATTTGTTTGTATTAGAAAAATATTGGAAGATTTTTTTCACAATGTGCTGGTGCATGTCATTATACTGCGTAGGGTACAAATATTATGGTAAACTATCAGAAAAAGACAAACGTTTTAAGGCCTATAATCATGTGTCATTCAAGCGTGTATCATTCTTTTCTACCAAGGTTTCTTTTGGTTTACGTGTTTGAAGCAACATATTCAGCTATTAAACAGTAAAAGATGTTTATTACTGACTTGTTGATTAAACCAAGCGACATTTGTGTGTCTATTCCATGAAAACTTCCGTAAAACTTTAATATCTATCCATGCTATCTATCCGATGTTTATAAAATTTGGCACATAGTTATAGATCAGTGGCGTAGAGTGCTGTTTCCAGGCGGATGCCAGATCA
This sequence comes from Thermobia domestica, assembly GCF_964235325.1. NCBI lineage: Eukaryota > Metazoa > Arthropoda > Insecta > Zygentoma > Lepismatidae > Thermobia > Thermobia domestica. The sequence goes on from NC_137469.1 coordinate 95,858,781, forward strand.
TAAATGACGCCACACACTTTGTCAGCAGGAAAGCTATAAGGTAACATTAGAACCTATTAATATTATGAATGTCATGTTTGCGGGTTTACTTGGTGTTCCCTCATTTCGCTTCACATTTGCATTCCATCAACTCCTTCACAATCATTCAGTTTCATTAATCATCTGTTAACCTAAAAGGCACATTTGTGTGAAGTTAAATAAAAAAAATTTCGTGCTACCCTATGTTTTGAGGTATACTTATATTCATGAAATGTGAACGTCTCTTACCAGAAAATGCACTCTTGCTGCTTTAGATAGTGTTTCTTAAAGGAGGAGTCAGATTAATTGGAGCAGATTCACTTTAGGAGGTCTGAGTATAGAACACAAACCAACTTGTGCTAGGTGGCTACTAAAAAGTTCAATGCTATCTAACGAAGTGAGAGCAGGAGCGCAGCAGGGTGCCCGAGTGAATAGTGAGGAGGTGCGTTCGTAGGGAGCAAGCACGTAAACAATGGTAAGCAGTGGTTGAAGTGAGACGGTATGCGGTGGTATGCCATACCGCCTCTGGTTTTTGAGTGATGAAGGCATACCGCTTCTGTTTTCTCGGTGATCAAGACATACCGTCACTGAGGAGTAGATGCTAAATACCTTTAAAAAGTACATGTTTATACATAGGAATTGACGAATAGGTTTGTACGTAAAAATGTTTTTTATTTCTTACGTAGAAATAATTTCTAAGTTGACAACACCGATATTTTTATCTTTCTCCTATCTTTTGTTTTTAAAATAAGGCGTCTTCAAAGCAGTTCATCTAGCTCATATTTTTATGTGCCATATTGAATTGTTCTCTTCGTATGTATGTATATGTCGTCTTGACTTAATTCATACAAAAGTCGTGTTTTGAGCATGGGCCGATTTAGGGGTTGTCAGCTATGGGATTTGGAATACCCCTCATGTGGGGGCCCAGAAGTTTCCCCGCAGGAAATTATGAATATAAAAACTGGGTTTCTGAGCATTTTCATGTATAATTCTCTCTAGTACAACATAAGATTTTTTTTTTTTTTTTTTTAAGAAAGTTGATGGCGAGGGATCAAAGTCTCTCCAAGTACTCCCCGTAACTAAAGAGAATGGCTCTCCAATAGCTTCCAGTAATTATGTAAATAGTAATGCAATCTTTCAAGTAACATACCCTCACTGTAATTGAACATTTAGATAGCCGGTATGTCGAGTGAAAATCGTAATAAAACACACCGCCTCTTTTTTCCCCACTTCGAACACTGATGGTAAGTATGCGTGTAAACTGCTATTACAACACGACTAACTTACGTATCAATGAAATTTTCACCAATCACATCTTTTTTCCTCTGGATTTTTTCACTACAAATTTCTTTCTTTTATTGTACTGTCACTTTACCGTGGTACATGTTAACTCATCAACTGATTAACTTGTAGTTGTTAATGTCGTGTGCTCATTGCATTTCTGACATAATACATCGCATTTGAATAACTCACACACTCTTCCAAAATATTATGTATATGAGAAAATGAAGATTAGAAATTTATTGGAATTCTGATGTTCCTAATGTTTTATCCTTTCCCACGACAGGTAATTCAAATTCCTGCTTTTATTTTCGTTGATATTTAAACACGACATCTGTCAATTCCGCCATGCCTTGACCATACTGTTCTCGGACACCTTTCGGATACTTCGATCATTAAGGACCACCACTTACAACACTGCCTATTATCGCTTCCATATTTAACAATGCATTCTTATAAGTTTACAATTGGAGACTTTGTAATAGATATTCTCGTGTTTTACGCACACTACATGTAAGATCCCATAAATTCTGATTTCTTATACGTTCCTCTTTCGAAATCATAATTCATATTTATACCATAAATTTTACAAAACCGTGTCCTCATAAACTGAGACAGCACAAAAATTTATTTTCTGTTTTTACGCGTGCTCGTCAAATACCAGGATTTAAAAAAAAAATTAAAAAAAGATAAAAACGTGTTTAAAACATAAAAAATATGTTTAAAATGTTTTAAACATGTTTCAAAACACACACGAGAAAACATCTTTTAAACATTTTGAACAGTTTAAAACATGATTTTAAACATATATTTCAAGATCGTGTATTATCTTATTTGTTAAGAATTCTTGCCCTTTACTAGCAACCAGTGATGTTATTCTAATTTTTTAACAACCAGTTCTGTATATATACATACATATCATTTATATATAACCCACGTCTCATATAGCCTCGCTGCTGGAAAGGGACGTAAAACTCAAAATCAACTTGTTTATAACTCTCTTAGGAAACAAACCGCACAAGGTAGACAAAAGCAATTTTTCACTGGATACAAGAAGTGACCTACACAGCATTCTAATAAGGTAGTGTGACGAAATTAAGTACTACTGCAAATATCTAGGAAACAAATTACCCAACTTAGATGGTTGTCAAAAAGTATTGGAAAGACCTTAATATAGCAATGGATCAGCAAGTGTTGATAATGTGTATGTGTTTCAAATATACGTAAATCACCCTAATCACTACACATGTGATCCCGGTTTTCATTCTTGATATTTGAGCATTTGAGATTAAGAAATAAACCGCTTATACTTTGTTCTACGGAATCATTTGTTTAACTCTTTAGCTGTGAGAATTTTTAAAAACAAAGATAGTTAGACTAAAATTTACTGTTCCTGGGTATAACTGGGTAAAGTTTACTACTATGTCTGGTTATAACAAACGGTTCTGCGAACTCGAAATATTTAACAACCGGTTCTAGCAAACCGGTCGGAACCGGCTGAATAGCACCACTGCTTGCAACCGACTTTTTTCATTTATTTTATTCCGATTAAGACTACACTGTGTTGGGTACAGAATATTTCACTATAGATTAGTAATTCTCAACTTATTTCGTATCACGACTCCTTTTTATTACACCCTCTTGCCCTTGTAATAAACTTTTTAGGTAATTTTAAAATCTATTTACTATACAGATTTTACACAGTCTATCGATATACATAGTGAAATAAAAAGTCCTCAGCACCCTTGTGTGTTGAGAACGGGTTGAGGAAGGATGATGAAACTTGAAAGTGGTCTGATACATCAGATGGTGAGATGGCAAGTATCATTGCTGCCATCTTTGATTACAATTCGAAATTTGAAATGCAAACGGAGTCATTTTACATGCTTTAAGGCTAGAATTTTACCAGAAATACGATTGTGCGGTTATTTAGCCCTAAGACAAGTCATTTTTAGCAAGTTATTTAGCCCTAAGAGATTACTGTTACTGAACGTTTCCTAGTTTTGTCCTTAGGGGATAAACTCACGTTTCGTGGAGGCGGGTGAGATTTCAGTTGCAAAATTTCAGAACACTGATGTTAATAAAATTATTTTAAAAATAATAAATTTTCGAAAAGTAATATTTGAAGCACACTTCAATTTGTGTTAACTTTAGAATATTTTTTGCAAGCCTATGTAATTGGTTACTTTTTTTCAAGTCAATAATTTATTGAAGAAAACTAATATTTGGGGCGTTCAGAGCACAATGGATCCAAGTCCATTTTCAATAAGGTTCAATTTTGCCTAGCAAATTAATTCTATTTCAAAACGTAATATCTTCGCAGTCAAGAGTCCGAAATAAATGAAACTGCCACTAGACAGGGGCGTCAGTGGTGGTAAGAGAGCAACATACCATGAATCTCAGATTTTGGGGACAATAAGGCAGTTCTAGAAACCTTTTGATAAACAAAGTCCAACAGAACAAGTTTGTGGTCCTTACACCGAATAAATACGGACGAAAAATAGATGATCAAAACTGGAAAGTTGCTTAGGTCCATTTCCAGAATTTTAAGTAGGCCCAAAACTCGAAAGTAGTAAAACCTTTGGAATCCTAGGCCAAAAAATATAGAAGAGAGCAATTTAGGCCTATAGTTCCTTATGATCAATAGATATGGTAATTAAAGTCCGTATTTGTTCTTTAGAAGGACTTCAAATTTTTTCTGTGGACTTTGCTCAGGAAATCTGCATTACGCTCCCAACATCTGAAATTCAGGGTAGGGGGCGGATGACCTCTAAACGGACGCCCCTCTCCAGCGACAATCATATACAACTCTAGATTGCACCTTGTCACGTAGTTTCTCTTTCTTTCATTTCGGATTCTTTCTTTCTCTAAAGTATGTATGTATGGAAACTGAGAACCAACATGTACTGTGTCAACGAATGCCTGCGATATTTCAGAAGCACAATTTAGCAAAGAACCCTTTGTTTTCTGAATACAACACAAAAACTTGTTGCCATGATAATTCTTTTATTTATCACTTCTATAAATAGTCTAAACCTTCGACTGCGACACTTTCTCGCAAGTTAACTGATAAGCATTTACACAATACAAGAAACGTTAAAAACAAAGGGGAAAACGAGGCAAAATAAATTGTAGACCACCACATTGACCTGCTGTAGCCCCAAGAAATCAAAACATTCACACGTGAAGAAAATAGCCTTTTGAATGAGAAGCACTCAGACCGTAGCCAGCCTGATTTCCTAGGGGGGCAGAAGTGAATACTGAGGGGGCAGTGATTAAGACATGACACAACACCACAAAATTGCATACTTATTTATTATTTACAGAATCTGTAACAGCTATAGTTTCTTTTATACATAATATCCTGTATTGACAATATTACAGTAGGCCCCTACACATTTTCAAGATTAAGAACATTGATCATTAACATACGAAGATTTGAAGAAAAAAACTGCGATGCAATACAATTGAGGTGCTTAGAGCAATATAGTGCTATGGTCAACGTAGATGAGAAATGTCATTGTACGTCGTATTTACACTAAACAAAAGCTAATTAACTGAATGTTAGAGTGAGCACACACGTCCCATTAACCAGGATTGTTCCATTTGCAGAAAACAAAATATTATAAACAGAGTATTTTTACGTAGACCTTCTTGTCACAACAAAACACTCCAATTAACTTTTATTGTATAACGGCATCATTATATGTTCATTAAAATTGATTTATTATGTTTGTATCTAAATAAAACAAAATATTTTCCTTCACATTCTCATTTTGTAGAAGTCCAACTTGTTTGTTTGTTTGTCAAAATTTAACATCTTTTTTTCAGTACCGAGGCTATAAAAAAAGCTTGGAGTTTAAAGTGGAATACGAATCACCACATTGCTCTCGATTTCAAGAATTCCACGGGTATGAAACCGTCTTTCTTCGGTTCAGTAGTCTTCAGTAGTCTTTCTTCGGTTCTAGTTATAATAACAGTATCCTCTACATACCTGATCTTATTAATGATCTTCGCTCCAATCTTGCAATCCCCAGTTCCCATTAATGCTTCTTTCATTAAACATTCTCTGTAAATGTTGAATAATTGGGGTAACATGATATATCCTTCGCTGACTCCTCTTCCGATCTTCAGACTATTGGTTTCTCCTCCATTCAAGCGCAACTTCATTCGTTGTGCTATATATACAGGTTCAGTGGCGGCGTAAGGGCGGAGCGAGCGGTTAAAAATAGATAAAATAAAAGTTTTATTATCTTGGAGGCTCCCAAAGAAATTTAAAGGAAAAAACTCTGACTATAGGTGAAAAATAATGTAAATGTTTCATACACTTGAGGACCCTCTAAACAACTTTAAAGGAAAAGGCTTAATTCAGACGAAAAAAAATAAAACAGACGTTTTACTTTCTTGCCCCCTCCCAAGAATTCGTTTTAAAAAGTTGAATGTAGGTGAAAAATAAATGAAATAAAAGTTTTACTCTCTGGGGCAACAAAGAAATTTAAAGGAAAAAATGTATGTGGATTAAAATATGAATAAAATAAAAAGTTTCACTCTGTTCAATGACCTCAGAGAAATGTAAAGGAAAAAGCTGAATGTAGATTAAAATATAATAAAAGAAAGTCAAAGTATATTGTGTTCTTTACATTCTAAGGTCTTATGACAATTAATGGGGCCCCGTCTGCTAGCCTGCTTCCTAAAATATCACTATTTATTTATTCATATATCAGTTCAAGAGAAGGGTAGAAAGAAGGGATCAACGTATATAATGCTTTATTAGGGTACTAGCATTCTGTTCCTAATTAAAAGCTCTTTGGTGCAGATGCAATAATCGCTGATTCATTTGTTTTCCTTCTGTCTTTATTCATTTGTCCTTTACAAGTCGAATTTTCAGCGAGCGAAACCCTTTTGCTTAGCTGGTTTCCCCATTTTTGCTCTTGTTTTTTGGCGTATGAATTTACATTTCAGCCCACAAATTTAGAGTGAAGAAAATGTTCAATAAGAAAACAAATGTTCAAATAATCAAAATACTTCAGCATTATATTTAATTCAACTCGAGATTGTTCTCATATGGAACATTTGTCACAAATAATTCGATTTGTTGACATACGTGATTCTGTTCAAGTTCGGGAAGCATTTATTGATTTATTCTCTGACGAAGGAAAGACTGCTGGGAGTATTTCTACTGACATACTGAAGAAACTTCAATGTGATAGGCTTGGTTTTAAGATTCCAGAGGCCAGTCTTGTGATAATCAGGCTACAATGGCCGCTGGAGTTCAAATTTTCATACTTAATATAAGTCCTTTGGCCATTTTCGTTCATTGTAACAAGAATTAATTGAACCTTGAGGCTTACATGCTGCGCACGTTAACGTTCTGGCGGTGACTTTGTTGGGAGCAATGGAACGTTTTTTGGTATTCTTCTCTAGATCTACTCACCGATGGAATGTGCTGCAAAATCACATGGCATCCATGTGACATGTAGTTAAATCACATAAAGATTGGTCTAAAACGTGAAAATGATACTAGATAAAGATCAAAAGCAGAAACTTTAAAGCCACTTTCTAGTCAATTGGATGAAGGCTAATTGATCCGTTGGAAGATCTGCGTGACACTTCGATTGAAAAACTTGATAGTACAGGAAATGCTGGTCTTCTTGCAAGCATCCAGTGATTTAACTACACCGCTTTACTATATTTCTGGTCTGCAAATTTCATATATTGATCGAATCCAAAATGCCTTCAATCTCAGGATATGAGTTTACAATCAAACTCTTAGGCTAGTTTTAGACGGAAGCATTTATCGTAGCATTTCTCGTAGCAAAAATCGTATCATCGATATCCTACCGTGTAAGGTAACAAATGCTATAGCATTTCCCATGCCATGGCATATCCTATGGCATTTCTTGTCGATAGAACCTGTTCTATTTTGTAGCATTTTCTCCAGCATTTCTGCTCCGATTGCAGCGCCGTGGTGTGTTAAAAGAAAGCGATGTGTGGGAAATTGAATTGTAGTAAAGAAAAATGAGGGAGTAGGGATACTATTATTATGTTGATTAAAAAATATGAGGAACATCCTTGTTTGTACAAAGTTAAAAGCGTGCAGTTTCACTATACGGATACACACAGAAATTCATTAAAAAAAAAAAAAAAACTTTTTCGTTTCATTTATTGGTGTGTTCTTGCATTCTCCGGTGCAGGTTCACTTTAACAGGCGGTAACGTGTAGTTTTACTATACGGATCCATAGTATAAGTAGTAGTAGTAGTAGTAAGAGGAGGAGTTAGTAGTAGTAGGGGTATTAATAGTAGTAGTAGTAAGTAGTAGTAGTAGTAGTAGTAAGAGTAATAGTAGTAGAAGTAAGTAGTAGTAGTAGTAGGAGGAGGAGGAGGAGTAAGTAGTAGTAAGAGTAGTGGTAGGAGTACTTAGTAATAGTAACAGTAGCAGTAGGTGTAGTAATAGTAAGGGTAGTAGTAGTAGTAGTAGGAATAAGAGTAGGAGTAGGAACGGGTAGTAGTAGTAGTTGGAATAGTAGTAGTGGTAGTAGTAGTAGTAGTAGTAGTAGTAGCAGTAGTGGGAATGGGTTAGAAGCCCCGAAGGGAATGATTGGGTTCTGTTTTCGATACAATATGGGGAAATTACAGACTTGCCAAAATTTTATGGCAGCATATTGAAAATTACGTGCATTTCAGGTTCGACTTTAATTTCTATATTTCCACATAAATACGCATCTCAGATGTAAGTGCACACAATATTTCCATTACTTATACACTACTCTATTAAAACGTTAGAAATTTCTTCTGTACATTTTAAAATCTATGGATCTGTATAGTATAACTGCACCGTTAAAAGTCCTTTGTATCATAATAACCATATGCGAAAAAGGGCTTTAGAAGAAAGAGTGACTTAAATATCTGTTTTTGGTTTTGGAGCCATAATTGCGCTCTTCTCCAGTGATTTGTTTGCTACGTCACGACAAAGTGCTTATCAAAATGCTACCGTGTAAAAGCACAATATACTTTTGATGCCATAGGATATTATACGAGATTTTTGGCAGCACATCTGCTACGAGAAATGCTACGATAAATGCTTTCGTCTAAAACTGGCCTTACGCTGCGCCTTCATTGCTTCCGAATGCGAATGCGAACTGCGAATTCATGTGCCTCTACTACATCCGAAGTTTTGCGAATGCATGAAGTTGGAATGTCTCTTTCAAAGCATCAATGTGAACTATTTTTGCTTGAAAATTCGTACCTTAAAGTCTTGAGAGTCTAAATAACAATAATATCTATTAATTTCCTTTGTGTGCAAAATAAAGTAAATGTCGCTTCCGTTGTAACCGCTATTTTGACTTTAAAATAAATTAACTAATTAAAATTAAGATATTACAGAATCAACCTGCCTTCTAAGAAAATTTTCTCCATGAGTAAAGAAACCATTTTTGCTATTTCAAACATATTTGTCAATAATTACATGTATTCGTAAAATCATTATTTGAGGAACAGAAACGAAATATAAATTGAATAAAATGTTGCGGTTCGTGTATTAATTAAATCTTCATATTTCAAAGACAAAACGACAGAAAATACGCATATTTTCCACTCAAAGTTCCTTGCTTACATCTGTCCGTTCACGACATCATAATTTGTTCACATGTCGTTTGTGTAATCTGGATGAGCTTGGTTCCACAATGGAACTTTATCAAAAACACATTTTGTTAAAGCATCAACATCTATTTCCATCTTTATTTTTATATTTTATTTAATTTTTTAAATTTCCGCACCTCGCAACGTAATCTGCTTTCACATAAAACAAACTTTCTTCCTCATGTAGCGCTCAACTCCTCTGCAGACGACTCTCCAGTCGCACGAATTTGGACGAACAATCCCAGCATGTTGAGATCGTTCGCATTCGCATCTTTTCGTCGGTTTTCGCAATTCGCAGGTCGGAACTAGTCAAGGCACTCCAATTTATTTACACGTGCTGGGAAATTCGCATTCGCAATCGTATTCGGAATCAATGGAGATGCGGCCTTATTGAGTTACAGAGCCTGGTTAACACCATTAATATCTGGAGACTTGAGCTGGACAAGGAAGTCAATTCACAGCTGAAAGAAGTTGCACGGCATGGAACATAACAATGGGTACAGACAGTAGAAGGAGATGCATTCCTGGAGAAGCAAAGAATGAAACCTGACTTCACAGGCTGAAGTGAGGCGCTCTATCAATGAAATTCTAGATGAGGTGAGACAACAAATGATCATTTTACTCAATGCATGATCTGAACGACAGATTTGGATTCCTGTGTTCTATGGCCAACTTTGTGCATCAGCTAGATGATGAGAGCGAGGAAAGGCTAAAAGCATGTTGCTTTGATTTGGCTTTCTTCTACCCGAATGACCTGGATGGCTTATTATTATTTCAGGATTGTAAGGATTTAATCCGTTCACTAAGGTGTGCTCAGAAAGCTAAAGAACAACTTGACTTTCCACCACAAGGTATCCTGAAATATGTATCTTCAATGGGGCTTGAAATTTACTAAAGTTTGGCAACCGCTCTTCAGATTTTGATAACACTGCCTGTATCTGTCGCATCATGTGGGAGGTTTTTCACCAAAATGAAATTGATAAAATCATACTTGCGTTCCACAATGAGTCAGGAAAGGTTCACGAATCTGGCCATTCTTTCTATCGAAAATGAAATAGCATCCACTGGATTCTAATAATATTGTTGAGACTTTAGCTGCTATCAAAGCAAGGAAGGTATCATTCTGAATGTTGGTGAAACAGATGCTAATCAGCGTTGCCAGACTCACAGCTCGGAATTATTCCAAAATCTGATCGAAATTATGCTAGATTTGGTCAAATTATGCTGGATCCTCATAATTACTAATTCAGGAGTTTTAAAAGAAAAATAAACGAAGTAGAGATACGATAACGTAACTTAAAATACGTAGAGCGCAAGAATGCGTGGATAGAACTCAATACTTCATGCACCAAAGCTTTAACTCAACTAAACTAGTGCAGTCGTTGCCAGACTCAATGAAGTATATATCGTATAAATGAATGCAAAGTGTTTGTTTACATATTTTGAAAGAAAATTACCTCGCAGCATAAACGGAGTTGGGAATTGTCTGCTGGTGGGCAGATTTTTGGTCGGTCTCGGACCTTTCATTTCAGAAATAAAGATGGTCATGAAGTCAGAAATAAAGATGGTGAAGTTTTCAAAAAGTTGGGGGAGAATGGCCCCCATATCTCCGCCCATGCCTCGCAGTTAGAGGATTAGAAAACCCTGGGTGGAGCCACAAAAAAAAGAAAGAAAAAAAAGAAAGAAAGAAAAGAAAAGAAAAGAAAGAAAGAAAAAAGAAGGCCAAAGCCGTTTCTAACTTACTTCGGAAAATGAGACTGCCTGTATGGTTTACCGACTCTATGAACCAATGGGAGAGGATACATTTATGCCATTCTTTTTCTTCCCACGACCAACTTCTTTCTCATCTCCAGGTTTTGCGGCTTTTTGATAAACTTGCTGAAATTATGCTAGATTTGGGCAGGATGCTAAAAGCAAGATGCTAGATGCTAAAGACATGCAAATTATGCTAGATCTAGCATCATTACGCTAGATCTGGTAATGCTTATGCTAATATGGTAGTGGAACTACTGTGGAAAGTAGTTTCAAGTATCAAGTAAAGACAATAAAAATACAAAAGTACCAAAAGAAAATGAAATCTTTGTTTTACGTCCCATAGTTATACCGGTTAGGCTAGAGGAGTCGGTGATGATGAGAAATGAATGAAACGGTGGAATGAGGAAAGTGGGAGGAAACGGGGGAACACCGAGAAAACCCACGAGCACGGTTTGTCCACCACAAAGCTCACTTAGTGGGGGCTGAGATCGAACCAGGGATCCCAAGCAACGGAAGTGAACGCTCTACCACTGAGCCACCGCGCCCCCAAAAGTACCAAGAGAGTAATAAAAAACTGTCAAGATTTGTCAATTGACTGGTGATAGGTGGTAATGAAAAGTAGGAGGTATAACCAGTAGTAGAATTCTGTGCTCACATATTTAATCTATAATATCCCCAATTATTTAATATATTCAGGATTTTTTGTTATAATATATTCTAATACTAAGTATGTTAGTAAATGGTAATGGAAATAGTTATAAGTGACAGGATATAAACATGACTGAATTATTAAATACAAAATAATATAATCATAAAACAAGTGCGAAATCTGGAAACAATAGTAAAAAGGACAAGCAGGAGAGAAATATTCTAGTGCTTAACTATTCATTGATATTTCGGCAAAAGCAGCAGGACTAAATAGATCGTACATTATCACTGGAGAGAAATCGAATGTTAAAGTGAGTTGGGCTAATTGTAGGAAGAAAAATCTAATCAAATAAAATCCATCTAACGTAAATTCAGACAGGTGCGAAACTATGAATAAATTTAACCATATGAGAAATTGCGCAGGAGAAACACCAAAGGCGAGAGCCGAACAAAAATATTCTAGAAAACATAGAGCTTATATTTAAAAATTGCATCGGTTATAATATTATTTGCAATTGTTGCAATATCAGTTCACTGTTACGTTTTGTACGTAAATTTGTCTCTAAATGTATTATTAGGAGCATTACTTCCACTATTTCATCTAATTACAGTACGCGTTGATACTAGGATAGTATAGGTGTAGGATAAATTCTGGATTCTTGTGTTGTGGGTTGTAGTTTCCGTTACACTCGTATCCCTAATCCCTTTTCTATCGTGTCCTTTGTTTAAAAGTGAATAATAAAAAAATATGCAATGATAATCGTGGTCCAGTTTTATTTGTAGATACCAGCCTGAAAGCGGTTCTAAGCATTTAAAAAATAGACAGGGATGCTGAATGTCAGCTAGTGCTCTCAAACGGGTCGGGTCAGGTCAACTCGGGTCGGGTTATCGGGTCGGGCCAGTCGGGTCAGCTCGGGTCGGGTTGTCGGGTCAGGCTAATCGGGTCGGGTTGTCGGGTCGGGTCAATCGGGTCAACTCGGGTCGGGTTGTCGGGTCGGGTCAGTCGGGTCAATACACTTTGGTCAACTGAGTTTAGGTTGAGTTTAAACTCGGCTGGAGTCGAAAGCTGCTGTTTTTCACTAGCTGCCTAATTAAAAATAGCAATTTTCAATTGATTTTATAGAAACCATAAATCTATTTTGAACAGTTGCAGCTAGTGTTTTTATGATAAATGCTTATTTTTCTACTTGTGTGTACTTTAATTTTTAAATGTGGAAGATTGATTTTACCAATCAACTGTAATATTAATATCTACGCCAATATGGAGTCTGGATTTAGAACAAAACTAGAAGTTGTTTAAGCAACACCAAAAGAGAGATTGGATATGGACGACCAAGCCCAAGCAGGGCCGCGGTGGCTCAGTGGTAGGGAATTCATCTCTGGTGCATGGTGTCCAGTAGCGTAGCTAGAGTTTTTTTCAGGGGGGCCAATGAAGGTCCAAGAGGATTTTGAGGGGATATATATATATATATATATATATATATATATATATATATATATATATATATGTGTATGTGTATGTGTGTGTGTGTGTGTGTGTGTGTGTGTGTGTGTGTGTGTATTCAAGGTGAATATTTCCATCTTTATTGTTCATGATTTTACTCTTTGGAAAACAGTGAAAATATAAGAATTTAGTACCTCAAACAACTAGGATTCATTAATGCAATTGATTTCTAATATAAGTAAATAGTTATTTAATCATGGCGTTTAAAATATGTGTAGCTGGTTGACTTAAGTGGAAGCAAATACACTTTTACAGGTAAAGAAAATAACTTATAGGTTCATGCCTCTACTTGAAGAGGATCTTTCTATTCGTGTGGGCAGCAGCAAACATATCCACAACTTGTTAAAGATCTAACGATTTAGCAATTTTCTTCTCAATATAAAGTAACACTAAGTTTTTCAACCTATCATGAGTCATTGACTTGCGTATACAAGTCTTTAATCTTTTCAAAGAAGAGAATGACCTTTCACATGTAGCACTAGAAACTGATATAATCACAGAGATGATACCTAGCTTGTAGGTTTCTAGGAATGCGTTTTTGTAGACACAAAGAAGATCAACGAAATTCGTTAAGGAATCAGCTTTCGTTTTCTTCTCGTCTTCATACAACTTAATTGTTAGAGCAACCCACATTATGCTTTATTTCTTGTTTAATTATGCTTTTTTAAAATTATGCTTTATTGTTAATTTCAATGATTATTTTACATTAATCGTGTATAATGTATATTTATTATACATCAAATATTCTAAATATCTTGATCTATTTATTGATATTTTTTTGCAACTAGTTTCTCTCATATTTAATGAACTTTCTACTTAATTCATTGTAAAGAGATGTGCTTTGCTCGAATAAATTTTTTCTATCATTTGTGTGCGCCTTACAGGTACATATATACAGAAAGGGAAAGTAAAAGATGCCACCAAAAAGTACAGAAAGTGCTTAAGTTGAAAAAGTAAACATAACAATACAGTGATGACGCCAGAGGGGGCAAGGGGGCGGGCGCCCCCCTAGTAGCTACTTCTGCCCCCCCTGACTGCCACCTAGACTGCCCCCCCAGACTCGTACAATCTTTAACATTCTTCATGTAGTGTTATATATGAGGGTCATAACCAATCTCATTGACAAATTGTAGTCTACTTTCCATGAATTTACTATGTGGCAGATTAATCCTCAAGCTTTCTTCTTTGAGCGTCTGGGTATGCACGCATATTTCTGTTTTATAATTTAGCCCCTTTTGAGGCAAATTTTAGTTATACTTCTTTCTTATGATTTTTAATAATTGTGCCTAGCGAACCATAGTAGATTTGGTCGACTTGTTTTCTTCTCATTAGATCAACTTCGATTGGAAACAAAAGAAAGGTGAAACCAGTTACGTAACTTGTTTGTATTTGTCCAGGTTTGAAGTTTTCAGTTTCATATTTTGTTTTATTTATAACTTCTTTTTTTCTGAAACATTATTCTCGGCTTCCAATATTCAGAGGATGTGCTTATAACAGCTTAGTTTGCAACTACCAGGGCTTAATTTTTTGAAGGAGATAAAAAAAAGAGTTGTGTTTTCCCTTCCTGCAAATGATAATAATAAAATTATGGAATGAAATTGATTCCCAATAAAATGTATTGTCAGAGTGCTGATCTTTAGTTAGTAATTGGTTTATACTAGTGCTCCTTTACTTATTTTCTTTCAAAGTACTGACGTGACGTCTACCATATTGACTAGGAACTGCTGAAAAATTCGTAGCCCAACCCAGAAGGAGTGCACGTGGATTGGTGAAGTTTTACTTCTTTTTCTCTTCCCCCGAGAGTCAATATACTACCTTGTACAGTGCTCCAGCTTTTGCACAAAAGTTAAAAAAAATCTAGATCTCCTCGCACCATTGTTCGTAGCACTACCCCTATCAGATCTAAAATGGCGTCTTTCAAGTGTTATTTAAGTTTGGGAAATAAGTACACGTAATAGTTAGAAGGAGCTAAATCTGCGGAATAAGAATGATGATCTAGACATTGAAATCCTAGATTATGCAATGTCAGTTATGTTCGCAGGGGCTTGATGGACAGGTGTATTCTCCTGAAGGAACAGAATTCCTTTCTTTTCATTTTCCGCAGCGTTGAACTTTGAATTTTTCTTTCAGTTTTGTAAGTAATGTAGAGATTCTGGATTAAATATCTGACCATCGAGGAGGTAGTCTACCACTCCATACTTATACCAGAAGAATGTTCCAAACAGTTTCTCAACTTACTTCTGTGTCTTGAACTTCTTGGGGCGATGGAGAAATGAGTGCTACTACTCCATTGACTGTTGTTCCGATTCAGGATCATAGTGGTACAACCATATTTCATCTATGGTTACTATTCGTCAGCGAAATTGATCAGCATTACGGTCAAATTGGAAGAGTACTTCTCTTAATGCCGTTACCCTTTTATTCTCCTGACATATATTTTGGGAACCCATTATGCCGAGAACTTGCGCATACCCAAGCCATTCTGAATTATGCTACCGAGGAGTTCCAAAGAAATGCCTAGAATCCCTGACACAAGTTTTGCTGAGAAGGTAAAATCTGAGAAAGCGGGGTGCAGACCTCAGACTATAATAAATAGCTTAAATTATTTTTGTCACACAAAAACTGGGGTGGCCTAGGCCCTCCGGCCCCGGGCTATTTCCAACACTGGCTGAAATGCTGCAATTTTCAAGAATAATGTCACAAATTGCATCCATGATTCCAGGAAGAGTCATTGCTTTTAATCATCCTGGATGTAAAGCATAATTTGTTGAGAAATTGCTACGTTTATTCTAAGCCACTTACTTCTTCACCACTATATATAACGGAGGAGAGTCCCGTGGTGTTTCACTGTTTTCCTAATTAATTTACTTCGGTGACTTTCCTTGGTGGAACAAAAATGTTATAACAATAAGGATCTGGATGTTCGTGAAATTATCTGTTTGGACACACAATCACTTCAGAGGCCTGACAAACAATAAGAATTTCATTATTAATATGAAAATTTATATTTGTACATACAGATATATGTTTTTCTAAACTACGGTTTCATTTTTCTACCTAGTACCTACACTCCTTCTGGATTGGACTACGACATTTTCAGCAGCTCCTCGTAAATTCTCTCTCTGGCTCTCTCTCTCTCTCTCTCTCTCTCTCTCTCTATATATATATATATATATATATATATATATATATATATATATATATATATATATATATAGAGAGAGAGAGAGAGAGAGAGAGAGAGAGAGGGAAAGAGCGAGAGATACGTAGCATATAGACGAATGTGTTACTTGTAGCATACGCGAAAGTAATTCAATTTATGTTTAGGCTTCAAAAGTTTCATTGAAAAATATTTCATGTGCAGACGTTACTTATTTGTTAGTTACAAATTTTATTTGAAATACGTTTAATTTATAATCATATAGATCTAACATAAAAACAGCAACGAAATACACAATGTAATGTAAAATAAGTCAAACGTAATAAATATGTCATTTTTGGTATGGCAAATAGCCGCCCCCCGAAAATGTATCTGCCCCTCCTTTGCCCCCCTAAGAACTTAAAGCTGGCGTCGTCACTGTAACAATATAGTATGAAGTTCTTGCATACTATTCATTGTTGGAGGAAAAATTTCTTCTTTTACTTTCTTTTCTCCACATCAAAGGATTACACCGAAAAGTTTACAGAAATGAAAATAAGCTTTTCATTGTTGCATTGTTATGTTCTCAATGATTTTGCATTGTAAATATTGGTTTTAACAAATATTAACACAGTATGTTAAACTTTCAGTTAAAGAGAATTTTCCAAGAATTGTGCTATATATTTTAAATTATGCTTTATGCTTTACTTTCTACAATTATGCTTTTAAAACTAGTTTCCCAATGTGAGTGCATTTTGGCGACCCGAGTAGCCCGACCATAGTGCTCTCAAACGGGTCGGGTCGGGTTGTCGGGTCAGGCTACTCGGGTCGGGTTGTCGGGTCGGGTTGTTGGGTCGGGTTGTCGGGACGGGTCAATCGGGTCAGCTCGGGTCGGGTTGTCGGGTCGGGTCAACCGGGTCAGCTCAGGTCGGGTTATCGGGTCAGGTCAATCAGATCGGATCACGGTTCGGGTCAGTCGGGTCGGGTCGGTCTTCAACCCGACCCGACCCGACCCGTTGAGAGCACTAATGTCAGCCCTATTTGTTTATCCCAGATTATAATGATCTAAACACACACACCAACGGGAAAAGCGGAGGAGCAAACAGAAAGAATGATTATCGAAATGAATGTCAAAAATAGAAGTGTATAAATCACGATTGTTTGAAAAGGAGCCCCAACCTACTTCACTGGCCCCGGGCCCCAGTTTGCCTTACGCCGCCACAGTACAGGTTACAAATGAGTCGTCGATTTCTCCAGTTGACCCCAATTTCTTTAAGTATTTTCAGAAGTTTGGTTTGATTGACTCATTTTTATAAAGAAATAATAGCACTGTCCCGAACAATGACTAAATCAGTATCGTAAATATATATGTGATTCAAGGAGAACCGATATATAACTTGATGTTGCGACAATTCTAATGCAAGAGGTTTTAACCTCACTATTATTTCAATTTTGTTATTATACGTACTCTATATTTTTGGATGCCTTCTCATTTTGAAATTTCTTTATGATGTGTGGCTTATTTTCATTATACAGTACTTACGATTAACATGTAATATGAACATTTGAGACTATTTAACTTCTACATTTAGACCGGCAATTTAGACATATGTCTGTGCCACATTAGTTGCAGCATAGCTGTGATGATTTTTCCTATCTAATTCAATATTTTAGTTTTTCTTTATCAAACTTATTTATATAGAGTACTTGGACTTTACTGCTGCCTAATAACCTTTATAATCAATAATGGTTCAGATAATGATTAGAGATAACTTTCAATTTCAAATCATTTTATCTCATACACAATTTTTAGAGTTACACATTGAAAGATTGTAATTGGGAGAACTTGTTATTATATGAAGCTAAACTTCTAAGTGCTGTATCTGCCAACACTGAAAATAAATTGAAATAGTATCTGTGTAATCTGTGGTAGTATGTTACTTGATACATAAAACCTTTTATCTATAAAGTACCTTTTATTACTTGTTTTACCTGGCAATATACAACTAGTCTAGTTAGTATCCAAGCTAATACCGTATTCCATATTTCTTAAAAAAAAAACAGATAATCCAGTATTACGAAACAAAATATATAAAAAAATATTTGGACAGAACAAATTCAAAAATTACGACCTGATACTGTTTTGATTTATACAGACGTATCTAAATATCCAGATTCTTCCGTGGGAGCTGCAATATTCATTCCACCACAAAACATAACTTTGAAATATAAACTACCTACATGTATATCATTATCGATTTTTGAAGCAGAAGCTTTTGCTATCAACCAAGCTTTATTATATATTAAACAACAAAACCTAATTGTATCTTGCATTTGTACAGTTTCTCTCAGTGTGTTACAGACATTAAAGAATATTCATTGAAATGCAAGGGTAACATGGATACCCATAAATATAAAATATTTATTTCAAAACCTGAAAGATAAAAATTCTCTATACATTTCTATTTTCTTCGCTCTCACATAGACCTAGAATATGGGGACCTTATTGATACCGCTGCAAAGAGTGCATGTAAAGAAGGAAAACAAAGTTATATAAAAATTCCTTTCAAAACTATTTTTATATTATAGATCGACATTATTCATTTGAATTATCACTTTGGCAACAAAATAACAAATCTAGCCCGGAACACTTTTATTGGGAAACAGTTGGAAAACACTCCCATAAATCCAGAAATTTTATATCCCATTGGTCACGGAAAAAAATAGTAACATTACAGAATAATTTTTGGTACTGCACTTACTCCAGTCAAATTATTTCAAATCAAAAAGAAGATACTTACCATTGTTGATGCGATAAGGGTATATGAAATTTCCTACAATCAAATAGATACCTCTTTGTTCAAAAGTTAAATAAAATTCTAGGTATGGGTCATTTTCTATAAATATATCATGGCAACATATAATTGGAAGTCAATTAGGTATATTATTCAATTTGTTTTACATAATGGCATAAGTTTATATTGAAAAAACGAAATAATTAAACAGAAAATTTGGTAGAAACATATGAAGGAATATTTTAAAAAATCTCGGTATATTCAATTATGTTGAAGAAGATATCTTTATATAGAGGAAGCATTATTGATGAAGATCACAAAATGTATAGCTCGAAATATTCCTTCAACTGAAGAAGATATATGGGAACTTATGAAAACAATCAGCTGAGTTTATCTATCAAACACAACACTCATAGCCTAAGAAGACTGTTTCTAAGTCGGAGGCATACCTCAACACTATTAATAGTGAAGAAGAAAGAAAGAAATATATTACTTGATACAAGAAAGGAAATTACATCTTTATAATTCGGTTCATTTACATCAATTTTCAAATGGATTATCTTGATTTTGGTTATGCTGAGGAAGATGATAATGATGTTCATGGCTTGCCAATATACAATGAAGATTTTGTACCCAAAGTGCAATCTGACCAAGAACTATATCTGGAAGACGATGGTGAAGCCGTAATCCCATCGTTGAAAGAAGTGTTCGAATATTGGTCTATAGAACCTAGTGAAATTCCTGTTATTAGCCAGTTAACATATCCTGATTCTTTTAAGTAAGTTAACGAAAACAATAATTAGGCCCTAAGAAAATTAGTAAGTTAATAATAAGTAATTATTTTATTCTTTTCTGTGATTCAGAATACTAATATATACCTGTGGTTATATGCTTTCTGTTAGGTTTGTAGATTACTTTTGCACAGAAGAAATAATCATACTCATTTTAACCACACTGTTCAGATACAATCTGTTGCATTATCTACTTGATCTGTCAAGTGATCACATATACACTTGAGCAACATGTTTGCCAAAATAAACTTTTAGGCGTATTAAGATACGTACGCAAAGATCTGAAATGATATGAATTGGAAGCTTCAAAACAACCTTGCTGAAATTTTGTACCGATTTCACAATAGTAAATCCCCACGTTCAACGGTTTGCATATCCAGGCTTCTAACTATGAAAACATTTACGATCACTCCAACCCCAACCATTTCACAGATTCAACCTGTTGTATATAAGTTATTAGGACGTAAAATTGAATGTAGTTTATATGAAAAAGACCTTTATGTATTGCAAGACCTGTAACGCCCAAATATTCACCACAAACTTATAGTGGTATCGACATAAACAAAAAAGTGTGGAGCAAGAAACTACTTTACACAAGTCTAAAGAAGCTCAGTGAAGACGTACGAACTGGTCGAGCGGTTTGGGTCAATAGTCTATCAATCATAAGTTTATATGTTCAAACCCTGTAGGAAGTATTGGTTTCATTTTTTTTTCTTAAAAGTGTGTTCCTATTTCTATCAGAGGACTGAAAACATTTCTTTGAATAAATTTTTGACAACTACTTTTCTCAAATTCGATTGGAAGGGAACATTATATGAATTGCAAATCTAAAATCCAAAACTGAAAACAAAATATTAAGTATGTTCAATATTTCATTATTATCCTTTGATTTGTAATGAAAAACTAATTATAAGCATTGATGATTTCAGAAGATTCTCCCTGGGTAATGGTCAATATATGAATCAGAGGAAATTGATAGAACATTATTAGTCCACTTTGAGCATGATCGAAGATATGGTCACGAATTTATGTCGGCAGGGTCTCAAATTCTCCCACAGGTCATGCTCTGAAATCATCACTGTTTCAAAGGTTTCCTTAACAAATACCTAGGTAGAATATTACATTTATTTCTCGGTCTACGTTTTAAAATGACAAAATCATAATTTTAAAGATAATTATAATACGATAAGCATAAAGGTTTATAGAACTAATGAAGTAAATAGTATTGTGTAAGTTATCGGTTTCTAATCGGATTAAAAACTAGAATATTCGTTTGCATCGCACTTTAAAGTAAATCCTCTCTCTATATAATTCTTACTGGAAAGCATGTTTAACTCCAATTACTTAATCAATATTTTTAATAATATATATTTTATTGTAATATTTTTACTATTCAATGTCGTATACACTTCATTTCCCAAAGCAAAACCTCGCAAATGTATAGTGGGCTAGTGAATATTATCAAATAAATTATCATTTAGTTTACGTAAATACTGCATTGCCTGATTTGAAAGTTCGTACTTTAAATAATAATAATAATAATAATAATAATAATAATAATAATAATAATAATAATAATAATAATAATAATAATAATAATAATAATATCATAGCCATATCTTATAAGAATTTCAGGCTTACTCAATAAATGAATTCAAAGTGGTCTCTATTCGAAGTTCTATTTATTCGAATCCGATAGAAATACGAAGAGAAACTTCGAGAACAGGTAAAAGAAAAATGTTACTTTGGTGGGACTAGAACTAACCTTCGCTGGTTCATGCACAGTAGACGGACAATGTAACTGACAGCTGAGTTCAACAGAGATGATGTATTTCGCCGACATTATTTAATAGCTACATAGAATAGATAGCGAAAACGAGTCTACCTAATGAAGATGGAATTTCGGTAGATGAAATGATGAGGTGTACACGGTTTGGGGTTGATATAGTTGTTGCTGTAGAATCTAAAAAGAAAATTAATAAGATGTAGAAAACTTGAGAAAGGCTTCTGAAGAATATGGGATGAAAATAAATGTTAGAAAGACAAAATCCATGGTGATAGAAACCAAGCGATCGGTGTCAAATATAGAAGTAGGAGCGTGAGAAAAGAACAAATGACTAGTTTTCGATATCTGAGTAGTATTATTAGTGATGATATGATATGCGAACGTGAAATAAAAGCAACGATAGAAATGGCGAAAAAAGCCTTTAGGATGAAGAAAATAGAGTTGAAAAAGACTGATAAAATGCTTTGTGTTCTGTATTTTACTGTATTTATAAGGGAAAATCATGGACATTATGCAAAAATGATGAGAAACAATTGAAGGTTTTTGAAATATGTGCGTGGAGAAGAATGGAGACAAATAGCTGGGTCGAGAGGAAAACGAATGAGAGGGTGTTAGAAATGGAAGGAGAAAAATATTATCAAGAAGAGGAAGAAAAACTGGTTGGGATATTGGTTAAGAAGAAACTGTATCATGAGGGATGTGCTAGAGGGTATGGTGGCAGAGGGAGGGGATTAATTAGACCATTAGTGACCCGCTGGTAATGGCGGATTGCTTCTGATATAATGATGCCGATGATGCACAGTAGAAACAGAAAAATTCACTTTACTGTCATTGCGGCTGAGAAACTGCCATGCTCCACGATCTTCTATTAACCTTTTCATCTTCACATACGATTTTTCTCTTTTGATATCGCCAATAGCTTAATTCTGTTTCTATATAGTCTAATATATATATATATATATATATATATATATATATTATTCTCATTCCATTTCTAACACCCCCTCATTCGTTTTCCTCTCGACCCAGCTATTTCTCTCCATTCTTCTCCACGCACATATTTCAAAAGCCTTCAATTGTTTCTCATCATTTTTGCATAATGTCCATAATTCTGCCTTATAAATACAATAAAATGCAGTACACGAAGCATTTTATGAGTCTTTTTCAACTCTATTCAAGGTCCCACAAAATAGTATTTTCTTCATCCTAAAGGCTTCTTTCGCCATTTCTATTCTTGCTTTTATTTTACGTTCGCATATCATATCATCAGTAATAATACTACTCAGATATCGAAACCTAGGTATTTGTTCTTTTCTCACGCTCGTACTTCTTTATTTGACACCGTTCGCTTCGTTTCAATCATCATGGATTTTGTCTTTCTAACATTTATTTTCATCCCATATTCTTCAGAAGCCTTTCTCAAGTTTTCTACATCTTATTAATTTTCTTTTCAGATTCTGCAACAACAACTATATCAACCCCAAATCGTATACACCTCATCATTTCATCTACCGGAATTCCATCTTCATTAGATAGACTCGTTTTCGCTATCTATTCTATATAGCTATTAAATAATGTCGGCGAAATACATAACCTCTGTTGAACTCACCTGCCAATTACACTGTCCGTCTACTATGCATGTACCAGCGAA
The DNA here is from genome assembly GCF_964235325.1 of Thermobia domestica. NCBI lineage: Eukaryota > Metazoa > Arthropoda > Insecta > Zygentoma > Lepismatidae > Thermobia > Thermobia domestica. The sequence continues at coordinate 95,881,788 of NC_137469.1, forward strand.
TTTTCATGAAAGATCATAAATAATTCTGATAATTTATATAGTATTTATGGACGAATACGTAATAGAACCTATATGATTAACATATATCGTTCCTCAAAGTATCGAATACGGTAAACATAAAAACATCAATAGACATATTACATCAAGGCGAAATAGGCATAAATTTCAGACACTTCAAAACAGATTTTATTCCTTCTTACCGCTGGTGTAGTGGCTAGCACGTGTGCCTTTGGTGTACGGGGTCCCGGTGGGGGAATTTTAATTGAACTAAATGTTTTTGATTTAGTATTCCTGTCGTTCAAGCTTAAAAGAAATGATTGTAAAATGTGTATAACCGAGTAGAAAATAAAGACAACTTACTCAGATACGTTCAGTGAATCAGTTAATTTAAAGACAAGAAACAAAGTATCTAAGGCATTTGTAACTTGGTACTCTTAAAGGTTAGTTCTAGTCCCACCAAAGTAACATTTTTCTTTTATCTGTTCTCGAAGTTTCGCTTTGTATTTCTATCGGATTCGAATAAATAGAACTTCGAATAGAGACCACTTTGAATTCATTTATTGAGTAAGCCTGAAATTCTTATAAGATATGGCTATGATATTATTATTATTATTATTATTTAAAGTACGAACTTTCAAATCAGGCAATGCAGTATTTACGTAAACTAAATGATAATTTATTTGATAATATTCACTAGCCCACTATACATTTGCGAGGTTTTGCTTTGGGAAATGAAGTGTATACGACATTGAATAGTAAAAATATTACAATAAAATATACATTATTAAAAATATTGATTAAGTAATTGGAGTTAAACATGCTTTCCAGTAAGAATTATATAGAGAGAGGATTTACTTTAAAGTGCGATGCAAACGAATATTCTAGTTTTTAATCCGATTAGAAACCGATAACTTACACAATACTATTTACTTCATTAGTTCTATAAACCTTTATGCTTATCGTATTATAATTACCTTTAAAATTATGATTTTGTCATTTTAAAACGTAGACCGAGAAATAAATGTAATATTCTACCTAGGTATTTGTTAAGGAAACCTTTGAAACAGTGATGATTTCAGAGCATGACCTGTGGGAGAATTTGAGACCCTGCCGACATAAATTCGTGACCATATCTTCGATCATGCTCAAAGTGGACTAATAATGTTCTATCAATTTCCTCTGATTCATATATTGACCATTACCCAGGGAGAATCTTCTGAAATCATCAATGCTTATAATTAGTTTTTCATTACAAATCAAAGGATAATAATGAAATATTGAACATACTTAATATTTTGTTTTCAGTTTTGGATTTTAGATTTGCAATTCATATAATGTTCCCTTCCAATCGAATTTGAGAGAAAAGTAGTTGCCAAAAATTTATTCAAAGAAATGTTTTCAGTCCTCTGATGAAAATAAGAACACACTTTTAAGGAAAAAAATAAAATCAATACTTCCTACAAGATTTGAACACATAAACTTATGATTGATAGACTATTGACCCAAACCGCTCGACCAGTTTGTACGTCTTCAGTGACCTTCTTTAGACTTTTGTGTAAAGTAGTTTCTTGCTCCACACTTTTTTGTTTATGTTGATACCACTATAAGTTTGTGGTGAATATTTGGGCGTTACAGGTCTTGCAATACATAAAGGTCTTTTTCGTATAAACTACATTCAATTTTAGGCTCTAATAACTTATATACAACAGGTTGAATCTGTAAAATGGTTGGGGTTGGAGTGATCGTAAATGTTTTCATAATTAGGAGCCTGGATATGCAAACCCGCTTAACGTGGGGATTTACTATTGTGAAATTTGGTACATACTGCGTATTACCTTTACGTAGATATTTCTGTTTTGTCAAAGTGTGGTGGTTACATGCTACCGTAAAATTTAGATCTAAGCTTTACATCTGTTTAAGATCACTATACTAAAGGTTACCTATGCCAATTGATCTAAATAGAGTAAACAGATGAAAAATATCTTGTGAGAAGACAGAAATTCGCGTAGTGGTAAAATGAGCAAGAGTCCAATGTGGTAATGGTTGTAACAGTATAGTGTGGAAAGCTTCGGAAAACTAGCACGTACTATTTTCTCTAGCTTGCTAGAAAGAAAAAAGAAAACAATTGTCACCGTCCTTCCTCACGGTAGAAAAAGTTCGGAGTTAAAATGTTTCTTCATTCGGATGTCTGGGAGGTCGTTGTCTTGAGTAAAAAGGTTGTACAAAAAAGGAACACTAACGAAAAGGAAACGTGGAGAAAAGCAAGTCTTTGTATAGGAATTTGGGTAAGAATATGGAACATATGTTTCATCTTACAGTTTGGTAAATGAAAATTTCAAAGTAATGGAAAAGCAATGTATAGTTTTAGTACGAATTTACTAATTTAGTTGGGAAAGTAAAAGAAAATCACCAAATGATAGAAATGGAATGTTTACTCAGGTATTGATTGAAACGATAGTAATGGCGCAGGAGTATTTTTGTTTAGTGTCTGCTAAGGAAATGATTTATTTATCCATGTCGGTTCCGGCATTCCCCACAGGGGACATAAAATATGACGATATTATTCTTTCTTTATAACTTTAAATTCAGACTGGCAACATTGAAAACATTTACTGGGGATGAACATAAATAGATCATGCTCTATTAACAGTTTTCAATGTTACCAGTCTGATTTTAAAGTTGTAAACAAAGAATAATATCGTCATATTTTATGTCCCCTGTGGGGGACACAGGGACCGACAATAGACGTACACTTCGACTACTGCACAAGCAACTGAAAAATTAGAGGAAAACTTATGAGAAAACTTATGTCTCAGACGGGACTGAAGTAAGGCTGCGATTCACGATCTTGCTTAAAGATCGTGTGAGAGGTAACTTGCCCTTAGCTCAGGTTGAAATTTTCTGCTGTCTTTATTTGGATCCTGACTTGGAAGAAATAGAAGCAGTTTCTATTTTCTTCTGGACTTCCATACAACTACCAATCAGAAATAGTAGCGCCTGACGACATTCAACTTTATTTCTCGCTGTAATTTCAAAATGATGCTACTTGGACAACAGAAGCATTAATTATATTAATAGTCATATGAAAATTATGATTTTTTGTATAACGTGAGCACGATTTATATTATTTAAAAAAAACTGCAAGGATTAAGACCATAGAGAAGGTATGCAGTGAAATAAGTAATGTCCGCCCGAACACTACAGATGTGAAGAAATGTAATTACATCTTTTAAAAGAATGAAAATAGATTATTTAAATATATTGTGCAATTTGTATACCAAAAATATAACATTTAAAAAAGTGTGCAGGTTTATTTTTGGCGCACCACTCGAAATAATTGTTCAAAAATTAGAATTACTTCACTAATTTCCTTCTTATTGTTTTCTAAATGATTTGTGCTGAGCGACATGAAAATATCCACACGCCATAGTTAAAATTCAAGGGGGTATCATAAGCAATTGTTGAAAAATTATAGTTCTTTTACTATTTGCGTATAAATACAGCGTCCGGATGCATGCATAAAAACTACAGCGTAGAAAACACAAAATAACCTGCGCTAGGTCGCCACTAGAAAGCACGAATGCTATCTAACTGAAGCTGGAGGGCCCGAGTTTTAGCGAGAGGGTGCGTCAGCGAAGGTGGGTATCCGCATATGCGAGGGTAGTAAAAACGAATAGGTTTTGGTAATGATACAAGTTTTAATAGCATTTGTCATGGTTTTATACTAGTAGCGGTCCACTTGTAAACAAAATACAACCTCTGTACACTTGTGCAGAAATTCACCACCGGTGGAAAATAGTTTCTATACAAGCATCGTTCATATGAACTCACTTATTTTATCCGTCGTAAAGCACTTGTATTAATTTTACACTAGTAATCCTACTCTTATAAATATAAAATTCAAATGTGGTGCACCAAGAGTAAACCAGAAACAGAAACATTGAAAATTAAGTGTCATCAGTGTTATGTGGCCTTCGTGCAATTTTAGGGAACAGTTGTACAATGCTGGCACAATACAAAAAGTCCGAATGTAGTGCATGAGAGGAGCTTCCGGCGCAGTATAAGTTTACTTTATGGGCTATGTGGGAATTTTTGTGGGTAGTAAGCTGTGCGGATACACTCAGTACCTATACTAGAAAATTACTCTTTCTTCTTTATTTTAGCTTTCCGCTCCTGATAACTGCCCTCATTTACATATTTGGACAAGTCATTTGATTTTCAGTTCTACAATCTGGTGGATACAAGGATCTACAGACCTATTTCAGCTGATACAGACTCCCACATGTACATATCACGCTGCCGAATTTTTGGAGTTACTAATTTCAATAGCGTATGGAATTTTGAATAGTCCATTCTATAGTTTTTTTGTTTGGTAGGAACGAGGATCTTCTCAAGTAGTTCATTATTCACCACTGAAAATACGGTCCTTTCCTGTGCATTATTCCGGCGAGGAATTTACTCCCTGGTCCAGCTCCTCTTTACTCTCTCTCTCTCTCTCTCTCTCGTTTTCTGGAGGGAGGGGGCGGATTTTGTCTCAACAACAGAGCAGATATCGCTGCTACGGATATTTCACCCTCTTCGGATCAACTCATTTTGTGAAATAGAAAAACAGTAATATTTACAATTACGACAGTTTATTGCCCTGTGCGTAACATATTCTTCAACTGGTTTTCGTCTGTTTAATACAGCGATCACGAGAGGCTCTGCTGGTAAAACTTACCTAGTTTTGAGGATCGTCTGAGACCCCTATATCACCTCAGGATAAAAAAAAAAAATGCATGAAAGTTTGAGTTAAGCAACACTGTTAAGTTGTAACCTGGGTTGAGGCCTTAGTTCAGATCCGTGTGAGACGGCCTTAAAGGTACTGGAAAGATTTGAGTAATGCGTACGGGTCTCATTCTAAGTGGTGAGAAAATCCCAATCTACATTTCCTCGCGAAAGAAAGCAAGCAACTCCTTAGACTGCCAACGTAGGTGGGGACTGACAGACTTCCGAGATAAGAAGTCAGCCTCTACCATATGACAACGGCCTTCCCGGAGAACGGATAAGGATTTTTTGTCCTTAGGAGGAGAAATTGTCCTAAAAGGCAGATGAATCACAAGCTGATCAATGGATGGAGATGTGGAAAAAATGGGAATGCTACCACATTATGTTTCCCAGGAGGAACATAAAATAAAGCTACTGGTTGGTCTTTTAATATTGCAAGGTATTGTACAAAAAGCCATCTTCAGCCATTTTTAATAATAAGAAGATAATAAGCACTCCCTTCTTCAGTGACGTAATAACTGAGCATCGATTTCATCTTCTGCTGACTTACATCTCAAACTTTATGTTGCCTTGACAGATACTCTTACGGAATGGGGCCAGAAAATACTATGGTCATTCGCTTAGTCTATGTGAGATGGATACCTACAGGCAGACCTGAGTGTGGTGCTGTTTACTTTTCCATCTCTATGTTCCGAATGCATTGTTGCCAGGTCCCCAGCTCGAAAAGTCGCTATTGTGCCGTCTAAATTCCGCCACGTTCCGCTATCCTTACTGAAATTACACTATTTTCCGCTATGTTATAAAAATAACTTTAATGGTCAAAAAACGCTGTTAACAAAATTTAAAATATTTTACACAATAATAGACCTAAATTCTAAATAAATAGCCGTGATTTAGTGTTTCACTAAATTGTATGAATTAAGAAAAGAATTTCAGTTTTAGTAAATTAATATTATTAAAGAAAATGTCACAGTCAATGCTTATCATTCTTTTATTATAAAGTTGTTTATTAAGATATTGCCATTGTGTAACATCAGTTGTAATTGTAAATACTTTTTTCTTTTAAAAATTATGATTAATGAGTCACACATTCCCCTTTCCCTTTAAAAATATTTCTGAAATCCAATATAGGAGAATCCAAAATGACCGTCATAGTGACGACACCTCCAATAAACACTTTTTACATCAATACCCTCTTGCAACATTTGCTTTTCTTCCGTGTGTGCTTTTCGCATGTAATGTTCCGATCATGTTCTTACAAGTGTTTTAGTTATTGCTGTGGGTAGGTTGTACTATCTCGTTGTCTTATCTGACTGTTAGTAATCAGAGAGTTACCAGGATATTGTAGGACAGGTCCTTAGAGTGATGATGATAATGATATGTTGTCCTACGGCTTAACATGAAATCCGAACCACCTGTGTTCCCACCGTGAATCGAACCCGGAACATTTTTATTACAAGGCGACGAGCTTATCAGGATGTTATAGCACTAGTAATCAACGAGATATGAGGACACTTTAGAATTGGCCCTTATTAGTAATCAATGAGATATGGTGACATTTTAGGATTGGCACTAACATTTTAAAATTTCTATGACGGGAAATATTTATTATTTTTTGTGGCAGAAAATATTTACTAGATTTAATCTAAGTAGAATCTTTGATTTTTATTAGAGATATCTCATAAATGCAGCCCACTTAGACAATTCTTAAACATGGCTACGAACCTGTTATCAATACACTTGTCAGCACATAACCTTATTTTAAGAAGCACATTTCTTAGAAACAATTATTACTGCTTTTTCCTCAAATATATGTGCACTTTTGGAAGACTATTTTATGGAGTTAAATGTAAACAATATAGGTAGATAAATATTGTAATTTCCGTACAGGCACGTATACAGAAATTTTATTGGGAGTAATCTCTGAGTTTTTCTAATTAGGGTCTAAATTCAGCCTGAATATAAATTGTATATTACTCTGTAAAATACTCATGAAGTTATATCAAATTTACATAGAATTTGGAATTTGAGGCTGTCTCTTGTTCTCGTACTCTATGTGCGTACGTGTTTGTATAGCGCAGTCCATTACTTCAAAATTTAAATAACTCATGGTTTAAATTAGCAAACTCTAAAGACCTTCAGCTTACATCATTGATTGTATGTCGTACAGGACGCTAGCTGCCAGTTACAATAACAAAAGACGAACCTTATGGCTCCATTGCAATTGCTACTTTGAATGAACTCAGCAGCAACTGCAAGAGCAGATATGGATACTTGTGCAATTGATATTTGTGTATTTTCCCTGTAAAACTATAATAAGTATTTTAGAAAGAAATGTTTTCTAACCTGTTTTGTCCTCTTCTTTCAAGCTATGGATGAAAATTGGAAGTTTTAGGATAGGTTTTCAAAAGTCGCTACATTTTCCGTATTTTTCGTCCGTCGCCGCTTTGTCGCCAGGGCAATTAAAAGTCGCTATGCGTAGCGGAATTCCGCTACGGTTGGCAACATTGGCCGAATGGTTGAGGTCATGGAAAAGTGGTGCATTAACTTAGAACTGTCCGTTTACCACACTAGTCTTTAGTACAATATATAGGGCCCTATACAGAGTGGATTTAGCTTTGTTTCAAGGACTTGACTAATGCGTGATGCTAACTTCCGTACTTAGAAATACGTTCGTAAAGTTAACGATTTATGTCGAGCAAGACTAGCCACGACTTCTCCGCAGGGTTGTCCAATCACTTGGGGAGAGATCTAGGTAAGACAGACGTTTTTTCTCTTATATTGAATTCTCCAATTGTGTTTTGTTTTAGTTTAGAAACTAACTTTTTCAACCTCTCAAATTTTATATACGGATTCTTACAGAAGATTGTCTCGTCTTTTGGGTTGTATGGATTTTCAGTTTGATCTATGGTCTTTCTGGTATTTGGATATGATAATTGAGATTCTCAAATACTTACAAGAAGTACATAAAATGCCCAAGTACGTTCAAGCTGCTATGTTGTCAACTATGCAATATTTAGTAAAATATATCAAAGGTAAGACCTTATTGGTATGTGTACCTAGGTAGATTTCAACGAAGTGACGTGTCTTAATTATTATTACTACTATTTAAATGTGCATAGTTATATGATGGTTAATATTATCTTTGTACTTTAGATATTAGAGCAATTTATTGATCTATCAAACTAGACCTCATTACAATTGAGGTAAAGCTTCTCTGTTTCCTGTTCTCTCTCTCTTTCTCGCTCCCTCTCTCTCTATATATTATTATTATTATTATTATTATTATTATTATTATTATTATTATTATTATTATTATTATTATTATTATTATTATTATTATTGTAAAAAAATATTTTTTGTCCTGAAAACCTTGCAAATCCTGATGTGTATATACGATTCATTCAATGATTTAAAATGAACTTCCTATGTGGCTAAAGTGTTAGAACCCCTACAAGTTGTTCATGGTTTCGGATTCTACATCAAGTTAAAAGTCCATTTATCATAGACATAATGGCAATTAGGAAAGAGATTGATTTTTTTTTGTTACTATGAAATTATTTTTGGCGTGAAAGTTTTTCATAGTGCCGAATCTTGCATGTAGTCTTGGGAACATATGTAGAAACTTCCGGATTGGCTGGTCACTAGTATGGCCTTTGACAGGTTAAATATATATCATGGTATCACGGTATATAGTGATGTTATGACACCTCGTCACTGTTTCAACAATTGAACAAAGAGTAAATATCAAGTTCTACGCGGGTCAGAAATATTTGACTGAAAAGGTTTAATGCTGGCAGGGAAGATGACGAGCGCCTACGTCCAAGCAGATCTATCTAAAAATTAAAATGTTTTACCAAGTTCGTTATATCATTTTAAATTACCGAAATGCAAGTTCCAGGGTAATATCAGGCCTCATGAGAGTAGATAAGGGGACTGTTTGCCAAATAATAACGAAGAATTTAAAGAGAAAACCAGTGTGCACGTTTCGTGGTCCACTTTTTAACAGAAAAGCAGAAACTGGAAAGAGTGCGTCATTGCACAAGCAGACAATTCAGTGATTGTCATGTTCGTAATTTGTTTGGAGGCAGAAGATCAACTGACGCCATTTAAGCTCCTTGCTATTTTAAGGGATCCACTTCAAGATAAAACTTCACTACTCGATATGATAAAATGCTAACATTAATGTATAAATGAAACACAGAAAAGGTTCAACACATCCCAAAAACCATACACACTTAAAATCTCTTGAATGAAGAGTAAATATGATTTGGGCTCAATTCAGTGAAAGTACTATGGCTCCCAGAAATAATACATATTTTTTAAGGCTTTAAGTTATGTCAAATATCGTTCCCTCAGTTTAACTTCTGAAAAATGGAATGACCTTATCATACCATTTCGAAAAAAAACTAAAAATAATTTAAAATGGTACTGCTGCCTCATCATTAACTGAACAAAATGCATTTCTCTAAGATAAAGCATAAATGTAATCCGGGCCTTACTTCAATAAAACACCAATCGGGACCCCTAGAAGTAATAAATAAAATTGTTTATTAAAGTTTTAAATTCTAAGGGCTCAAATCTTATATTTTAATAGTGAGTACAAATATTAATGCTTACTCTTCTAGGAAAAGTTTCATAGTTACGGCCCTGGTGATGGTTCATAAGTTTGGTCGAAAAAAGAAGTGTTTGCGTGAAGCCACACACATCGCACACTCGAAAGACCTGTCCCCTATGAATCTTCTTTTCCATAAAATTTGAAGCACCACAAAAGGGTTTATTCTTGGCGATGTTTTCGCTATGAAACAGTGAAGAGGATCTTAAAATACAATTACAGTACACGACTTCCATAAACAGGACTTACTGGATCGTGCAAGGTTCAGGGCTGGCTCGTCCATATAGACAATTTAGGCGGCTGCCTAGAAGGAAACATTTAGGGGAGGAATGGCAGGCTTCTTTTATGTACAGTTTATCAGCATTAGCCAAAACGTGCTTGCGACAACTCCCTACAGATTTAGGAAGAGGAAGTTAATGAAAAGTGGAGTCACCCAAAATCGATTACTGCTCACCTATATGGAATGGGAGAACATGTATCTGGACATAGTACCTTTCCATGTTCCCACTGTTCATTCTATGACTAAACAAGATCTGCATTATTTGAATATCCAGACTCCGGATGCTTGCAGAAATGTCGCTGACCTAAAATTTCTACATAAGGTAGTCAATGGAAACTTAAGGTATGAGACCCTACTTCAAAAATTGTCCCTTCACATTCCTACTCGTGTAGCAATAAATACCCACCTCTTCCACCTTTCCCACCCTAGACTGTCGATTATTCAAAGGTCCTTCTTTCACAGAGCACCAAATTCATATAATCAGTAGGGCAACCATAAAGCATAAAAATCAGTAAAAGCATAATGGAATTTTTCACCTATGGTTGGTATCATATCTGTGATTTTGGCCATTTTACATATCCAAATTTGCTAATCTTATAAGCATAATAAAGCATAATTTACAGAAATAAAAAATAATGCTTAATGCTTATTCCAGATCCTTGTGTATGTGTATACTAATGAAAAATTGTTAATATATTTTGTGTCAACAAAAAATGATCAATAAAGGCTGTTATAAATGCCGCAAACAATGGAAATCAACTGCCAATTGCCTTTACGCGTAACAAAGAAAGTTCAAATTTCTCCTCTTTCCGCACCTTCTGCTCAGAAGGATTTTTTGTTTCCTCACTTTGTGTTAAAAGGCAGGCAAGACGGGTTGTGCTTATTTCAAGAACCATTTCAAATAGAAGGTTGTAATCTAATTCTGTTCTGAATTCGTTAAACATGAAGAGCCTTATGCAGACTCGTTTTGAAGCGCGATTAGTGTCATACTAAAGAGTTCGACTAACATAAGTCTCCTGCAGTAGTCAGTAGTTTAGTATGACGCTAATCACATGTCGAAATGACTCTGCATAAGGCGGGAAAAGTCTACTGTACAGCTACATGTTTCTTCTTCGAAACACCGCTTAAGAAAAACTGCACAAAATGAAGAATGTTGCATTGATGTAATTTTTAGTGGAAAAAATAATAGCTTCATATACGTTTTTAATGCTTGTGTAATAAAAACGAGTAAAATGAAACAAATATGTAATAGAAATGGGTAAAAAATGAAGTATAATTCAAGGAACAGCGTATTAAGGCATAATTTAGGAAAAAGCATAATATAGCAAAATGTAAGAAAAAAATCATAATATACAGCTGAATAAAGCATAAAGTTTGATGCCCTAATAATCATATAACAACTGATGAGGACATTTTTAAGCTACTCACAAGTAAAGGGTCCAAATGGATGAATCGAATTGCGGGATGAGACATAGTGCACATGATAGAGGATGTGAAAATATGTGCATGTGCTAAGTTATAGGGCTGAGCGCCATAAGAAACGGAGGAGAAGGGGGTCAAAGTTGGTGGAAGAGGGGCTATGCTATGGTATTGAAATAAATCAAATAAATTGTTGAATCGTGAAAATAGTGAAAGATAGACAACGCAAACGACGGTAGTTTCACATATTGGCAAAAGAATTAGCAGAGTAGATACCTCAACCTTACGATTCAACAGCTTATTCGATGTATTTCTATAACATAGCATAGCCCTTCTCCCACCAAGTTCGACCCCCTCCCCTTTCGTTTCTTATGGCGCTCAGCCGCTGTAACTTTGCACATACACATACTTTTACATCCTCTATCAGGCGCACTATGTCTCATCCCGCAACTCGATTCATCCATAGAAATTCAAAATAACTAAAAATTAATAAAAAAAACTATACATTGTTCAGCGTAAGCTCTAAACTCCGATAAACAAAATATTTGTATCCTTCCGCTTGTCACAAATACGATTGGCTAGTGATGTATCACTCCCACTCCCCACGGGGAGGAGCAAATTATACACGTGCATTTTTGACAATACTGTCTCGTGTTGTCCAGATACTTACAGTAACAGCAAAAAAGAAAGAAAAGAAACTTGAAAGATTAAAAAAAAAAAAAAAGTATTTGAATTTCGCTCGTAAACAATTGCTGCTTAGTAAGTAAAGGTTTCTTACATTGGCCGAACACTGGCCGAACCCGGATTCATGCCAGTCATCTTCCAGACTTTAAAAGCAGAACACCCGTCCACAGTTGAGTTGGCGCCATAATTACTGTCCATGCTTAGTGTTTATTTCTATTGTTTCATTAGCCACACTCGATTGCAGTATTTTTAGATAATCCGTATTATATTTGTGTCATTTATAATAATATAGCAGTTTTATATGAAGCTTCATAGTAAAAGTAATAATGCAATCACATGAACTATTTTGCGGAGGAGTACAAGCGTCGGTAGAACAACAGCAAATCAGCGAGATTTAGTTTCACGTGGCTTTGTTTATCGCAGTTTAGAGCTTACGCCGAACAATGTATAGTTCAGAGTAATTATTAACGTATAAATTGTTCAAAATACAAAGCTGTTTATAGTATACCTCTTAAACATCTTAACTTTTGATTTCCTTAAGCAGTCAAAAATTTAATTTTTAGACATATTGCAGTCACTAATCACGTTTTCCATGGATTTTTTTAAAAAAAGAATTACAACCATATTTTGTTTTACATTTAGGCCTATAATGGACATCGACATGGTTTACAGTACAATAAATCTTTAATTTCCTGTTGCCCTGTCATTATATTAGTAAAATTTCATTCCAAATGCCACAACAATGAGAATGTTTTTTTTTTTTTAAATGGCTTATAGATTACTTATTAATATCATAGAGAGAGAGGAGTTGGGAGTAAATTTTATTTTATTTAATGCTAAAACAAATGGTAATGTGATGACGTGGTGAAAATGTCAGGGGTGACAAGGCTTCACTTTGGTCTTGATTTGTGGGAGAAGGAGATTATGGGAGCCCAGACATGTTTTTTGACTACGGTATAAAATATCCTAGAGCCGCCCCTGACAAGGTTACACCTAAAAAAAAAAAGTTTCTACTTTAAATAAATGAGGTAAGTTGATTCTATTTGTTGTTCATTTGTTGTTCTACAGACTCAGTTTGTGTCCTAACTACTGTAGCATGTATATAGTGAAAAACAACATTGAACCTCAACTACCCAACCAAATAAATGATTCAAGAAAGTTCCACGCATAGTGAAAATTCTGTTAATTACGTACCTGAGGAAAATGGTATATATTACAAAGGAAAGTACAACTAGTTACATATGCTCTATATATATGGTTAGATCGTCCGTAATCATGCTGAAATAAAAAGTAAGATTTATACTGTATTCAATATATATATATATATATATATATATATATATATATATATATATATATATATATATATATATATATATATAGGGTGTCTCAAAAGTACACTCTTCTTGCATCCAATGTTAAATGTAAATGCGACGTTGCCATTTACTTGAGTCCATGACATAAAGTGAATGAGGACATGAAAGGGAACTGACCATCGACACGTTTGAGCAAAAGACAGTAATTGCACTCACTTATGTTGTGGGTCCAGGTAAATGGCAATGTCGCATTTTCATTTAACATTGGGCGCATAAAGAGTATACAGCCCAAACGGCTCGTCCGATTTTAAAATAATTCCTTCACGTTAGATTGAAAACATCATGTTTGGAGACAGTTTTCCCCTCTTATATTTTGTTGTAACTCTAATAATAACAGTTACCCTATGTCATGCGACTTTTGAGACACTCTGTATATTAACAAATCAGAACATTTTGACCACTTACCTTATATCTGATATGTCCATCTTTAGCTCGCAGGACAGCAGTAATACGGTTCAGCATGAGACTAATGAGACTGGTAAATGCGTAAAGGCATGACTCACCACATCTGGGCTTACAAAATAATTTATGTAAATTTCTCCCGGAGGGTGTCTATAAACTCAGATCAGAGCTTCAATGACATCCCAAAGGTGTTTAATTGGGTTAAAATCGAGTGAATTTGAAGACAATTGCAGCAATTCGAATTCATCACTGTTCTCCTCGAACCACTGCATCACAACGTTGGTCATATGAAAAGCAGCGTCGCTCTGCTGAAAGATGCCATTTTCAGCTAGAAATCTGGCTGACACACAACGACTAAAATAAGAAAAAAGTTGGAGTTATAAGAAATGGTACCTGTAGCTCTTTGCTCCAGGAAAATTGTTTCACTGTACACCTAATAGTTAGACAATCAACACGATAGTAATGACATGGCAGGATATTTCTGCATTTGGGGCAAGAAAGAATGTAGTAGTTGAGCATCACTTAGAGAGAGAACCAGATAGGTAGGCAGAAAGCCACGTTAATTTCTAAGAGATGGGAATAAGCGCAAAGAAATCGAAAATAATAATATGGACATCATGCAGGAATCGTCATTATGCAATGCATGATCTACATCATTTACATGTATAGGCCTACAATAATTTAGGAAAGCTTGTCACTAAAGCTGCAAACTGGACTCTTTTTACACTAAGAAAAAAATTGTAGGTGGCGTACTTAAAAAGATAGGTTACATGCATAATTCCTGTAGTTTTTGGACTTAACGTACAGCAGACGTATAACTGAAAACGCATGTTTTATAATACTTTCTGTGTAAGTGTTCCATCTATACGTACTTTCCGTATGAAACAATGTAGGCGGTCAGGATCTCATACAAATGGACGTACATAACATATAGCTGACGAAGGTAACAAGTATACGCATGTGATATAAGGAAAACTATTAGATGTCAGACATCCTGCAACGGCATGATGTAATATCTAAGGGCAGTGCCTATGTAGCATACGAATAACGTATGCTCCGTACTGATTTCTATAGTATGCAAGAGGATACCGTATATTTGTACAATATACCGCTGTCCGGAGAACGGATTTTTCTCTGTGTAGATCTTCTGTCTCTCAACAGCTGCACAGACCTAAAGCGTCTAGTAAAAAATGAAAACAATACCGTATAGAGTAAACAATTGGATATGTTAATTCAATACAATGACATCGTGTTACCCAAGTGTCGCTATATCCTATCTGCAGGTATTATACCATTCCTTTCTTCGATTATATAGCGCGTAACTTGAGAAACATAATCATCATGACTAACATGAACATTCATAGCAGAAGTGTGCAAGAGAAAAGCAATGATTTACAGAGCATATTTAAACTATATTATTACAAATTCATATTCTAATCTTCCTGGTCCAATTCTGCCAGCCAGTCAAACAATGCTGCATGTCGTAATCATTTCGCTATCACTTGTCAACAGCTGTGAGTTGAGAGTTCTTAGTACGATTGGGAGTGATCACTGTCCAAATAAACTGTCCATTAAGGAAACTCCTCCACCTTGAATAGTTAGAACCATGCACAATTCAACGTTACGACAAAGCTGATTGGTCTAAATCATCAATGCCAGATCTCCACTCTTCTTC
The DNA here is from genome assembly GCF_964235325.1 of Thermobia domestica. NCBI lineage: Eukaryota > Metazoa > Arthropoda > Insecta > Zygentoma > Lepismatidae > Thermobia > Thermobia domestica. The sequence goes on from NC_137469.1 coordinate 95,897,006, forward strand.
CACCAACATCTGAACATAAATTGTACGTCACTGTCAGCCACAACAAAGAACTATTAAATGTCAGTGTCCAATGAGCTATTCCCGTGAGGAAAATTTATCCAACTAAACCAAACTTGCCTCTGGAATATCTTTTTTGGTTCAGAAATCACGCCAACAATCTCAAGAATATAAGCAAACCGGAAACGAAGAATATCTTCGTCAACACAGACAGTAGTAGCGAACAGTAACCAACTATATCAAGTATACAAACGTCGAACATGGATCAGTGCCAGTAATAAACTAAACGAACAAGTGCCTCTAACTCGGTACTAGAAAACCTTTCACAGACTCAAGGGCAATAGCACTAAAATATCGTGTTCTCTGTTGGACAATGGTGCCAATCTTTTCAGTGGCCATCAGAAGACTAACGCTTTTGCGTCACGATTACAGTCTTCTCATCTGCAGTATCACCTCATTCTCATGAATGTACAGATGTGCCTATTATTTCAGCATTACAACCATCACTCTCACACGTTATTACTGAAATTAAACATCCTCTTACAGAATCGATCATTACACATAAACTACAACCCGTAATTCGTAATAAATGAAATACCACTGCAGGCATCGATCGAATTTCCTATTGGGTAATAAAGGAGGATCCACTCTCTTCACTTCTATCACTTGTTGCATAACTTTATTCTTCGCACCGGCTTTTACCCTATAGATTGGAAAGTTTCAAAATCTAGATATTTCTTAAGCCTAATAAACCAACACAGTTTGTAATTTCTTATGGTTTCATACAGATAACAAATCTTTAGTAGGATCTGAGAAAACCTCTGTTTAGAGACTTCGTTTACATGTGAAACGAGAGGACTTACCGCCCATATAGCAAGAATTTTTCCAGTCAACATTTTTAATAAACGATCAACTGTTTTGCCTTTTTGTATTAATTACCAACTAATATAACAAAGCCTTTGCACGTTGCCTCATATTAATAGATCTCGAAAGGGCTTTCGATACATTATGGCATTATGGGCTTAATCAAAAGTTACAGAAACTGAAGGTTCCAATCTGCTACCTACGCTTTTTATGTACTTTTCTAGCCAATCGAATCGGATATGGTTGGCTACATCATACCATATATATATATATATATATATATATATATATATATATATATATATATATATATATATATATATATATATATATATCGACGTTCCACAAGATTCTACTCTTAACCAACTTTTTAAAATAAGTTATACGCTTGTGACATACACAAACGCAAGCAAAATATATATCTATTTCGTACGGCGATGATACGGCCTTTCTAACTCTTGTAAAAACACTGCATCAGATTAGCTCTACATTGCAATCAACTATCAATAATTTTATACAATGGTGCAAAACATGTCGCCTAACGGTAAACACAGATAAAACGCAGACATTAGTATTTATCTTCAAAACACCGCTCTAAAGTTCATCGCAATCGGTGAAACCTCAAAGTAAATCTCCAAGACCACTATCTTCAACCAATATCCATGGCCATATATCTTGAAGTTGTTTTCGACTCTTTAACTTATTTGGAAAACCATCTCGAAGAAATCACATGGAAGGGAAAGCTGCTATTCAATCTTCTACACAAATTAAGTGGAACTACTTAGGGCTTGCATGCACCACTATTACTTAATGCATACAAAATGTTCCTTAAGCCCATTTTAATTTTTCTACATGTTGCTTGGTGCAATGCAACAAGAACATTCTACGACTGCTCATCCATTCCGGGATCCATACCATAAGACTTGCGTATCGTATTAGGCTACCATTTTAAAAGTTATTGACCTATGAGCACATAGATTTTCCACATCACACCCAATACCTTGCCAATCTCTGAAGTATATTCTCTATCGCCTACTAATATCTCATCCATTATTTCCAGATACTCTACAAAATTTATGCTGAAACAGACATCCCGTATAGGTACCTGCACACTGTGTTAAAGGTTCTCCACATGCTAGCTATATCTAAAAAGTACCAATTGCACAGTGAAAGAAAGCAACATCTTTCATACATATCATATAACCGATCATATTCCTCATTTGTTCACATTTTCGCACAAGTATGATATCCATATTAACTTTGACCTTTCCCTTTGTCACCATCAGACTTGAGTTACTCTGAAGAACTAAGTTGCATTTGTCTATTTAACCTTGTGTATGTGACTGTAGGTGAACGCACTCCATTTTATATATCATCACATTTATTTCATATAAGCACAATTCACAGATTACATACTAAATTTTCCTATTAAAGAAACTCTTCACCACCTTTCATATAAACCTGCATTAATTATATATGTATTTCGTTTCGTAACAAACATATTTATTTTCTTCAAATTGAACCTTATTTTTTCTGTTTTCACCACTCAGTTGATCTGCTGCACTGTTTTCTATGTTTTCACCATCAAACAATCAATTGCATCATAAACGTCAAAACTTCTGTGCCAAAGAAAGGGCGTAATCCTCTACTGGCCATGATTAGGAGTTTTATTCATACAATCACTCAATAATGATAGAAATATATAAATTAATAAAGAATTTCCTTTCAATTTCTAATCCTTTTTAATTTAAAATAGACCTTGATGTTCAAATGACATGCTTACAGAGCTAGACAAAATTAGTTGTTTTAACTTCATCTTTTTTTGCTGTGTATTTATCAATATTGGTGCCTGAATGGCTTGCATGCAGCATTCATGACTCGGCTTGCATGTGGCTGAAATAAATAACAGAGCTAGATAAATCAGTTGTTTCAACATAATTTTGTTGCTGTGTACTTATCAATATTGGTGCTTCAATGTCTTACGTTCAGCATGCGAATTGAGATATTACTAACAACAGTGTATATTGAAAGAACACCGTGTCACTGTTCCTATTTCCTCATTCCTTCGTTCTTTCGCCTAGTTCTTTAACATAGCTGCCCAATAGTTGAGAAAAAAATATTATGTACTACAAATACGGTAAAATTTATGTTGGGGATTCTCTCTCAACTCTCCGATGTCCAATTTTTTTGTCCATGCTCTTCTTCGAAGACGGTGGTTCTCAACCTAATTCCTACTACGATCCCCATTTTATCATATTCTCTTGTCAACGACTCCCTTGTAATTTCTGTTTGTAATAAGCTTGTGTGGGAATTTAATAAGACCTATTGCGGAGATCTCAAGATATCCATCTATTTCTATAATAATAGAATCCATTTCTTGTATATAGTGGATATAGTAACTTCCCTAAAAACGAATGGATTAAAACCAAATTTGCCAAATTTGGCCAGTTCATTCATATTACAAATATCGAATCCGATTCGTAATACTGTTTCAAAATGGAGGCGGTTTGAAAATTTTAAAACATAATCAGTGGCGGCGTAAGGCAAACTGGGGCCCGGGGCCAGTGAAGTAGATCGGGGCCCCTTCTCGAACAATCATGATTTATGCATTGCTATTTTTGACATTCATTTGCATACTTGTTCTTTCTGTTTACTCCTCCTCCCCCTTTCCCGTTGGTGTGTGTGTTTGAACTATTTTAATTTGGGATATGTTAAATAAATGGGGGTGACATTCAGCATATATATCATATATATATATATATATACATATACATATATATATACATATATATATATATATATATATATATATATATATATATATATATATATATATATATATATATATATACAGTATATATTCATTTTTAAAGAAGGGGCATGACAGAAAAAGGATTAGGGATACAAGTGTAACGGAAACTACAACCCATGACAGAAATGACATAATCTTAAGAACAAACAAAACATAACAACAAAGAATCCAGAATTTATCCGACACCTAAGTTATACTATTCTAGGTTAAAAGCGTACTGTAATTAGATAGAATAGTTTAAGTAATGCTCTTAATAATACATTTAGAGACAAATTTACGTACAAAATGTAACAATGAGCTGATATTGAAAAATATGCAAATAATAATAGGTCTATAACCGATGCGATTTCTAAATGTAAGTTCTCAGTTTTCTATAGAATTTTCTTGTTCGGTTCTCGCCTTTGGTGTTTGTCCTGTGCAATTTCTCATATGATAAGTTTATTCATAGTCTCTCACCTGAGTCTCTCACTTGTTTGAGTTTACGCTACATGGGTTTTATTTGATTAGATTTTTCTCATACAATTAGCCCCATTCACTTTAACATTCGTTTACTCTGCAGTGATAATACGTGATACTTAAACACTTTTTTTTTTTACCGAACTAGTAAATAATGGTTAGAATAGATTTCTTTCCTGCGTGTCTTCTTCATTTATCTTTTACTAAGTTTCTCCCCAGTGATAATATACGATCTATTTAGTGTCACTGGTTTTGCCGAAATATCAATAAATAGTTAAGCATTAGAATATTTTTCCTGTTTCCAGATTTCACACTTGTTTTATGATTCCATTCCTTTGTATTTAATAATTCAGTCATATTTATATTCTGCCACTTATGACTGTTTCCATTACCACTTACTAACACACTTAGTATTAGAATATACTGTAACAAAAAATCCTGAATGTGATAGGGCTACATCATAGATTAAATATGTGAGCACAGAATTCTACTATGGGTTGTGTACCATCCTACTTTTCATTACGACCCATCACCAGCCAATTGACAGATCTTGACGGCTCTTTATTATTCTTTTGGTACTTTTGTATTTTTATTGTCTTAAGTTGAAACATGAAACTATTTTCGGCAATAGTTCCACTACCTTATTAGTCTGTGTTCCATCAGCATTCAGAATGCTACCTTCCTTGCTTTAATAGCTGCGAAAGTATCAACTATATTATCAAAATTCAAAGTAGATGCTATTCCATTATCGATAGAAAGAATGTCCAGATTCGTGTCTTTCTTGACTCGTAGTGGAGCGTATGATCTTATCAGCTTAATTTGCTTAATTTTGCTGAAAGACCTTTCAAATGATGCGACAGATACGGGTAGTGTTATCAAAATTTGAAGGGCGGTTGCCAAACTTTTGTAAGCTTCAAGCCCCATTGAAAATACATATTTCACTATACCTTGTGGGGGAAAAGTCAAGTTGTTCTTTAGGATTCTAAGCACACCTTAGTGAACCGATAATATATATACAATTTTATGCCGTCCAGATCATTCGGTTAGAACAAAGCCAAATCAGAGCAACAAACATGCTTTTAACCTTTTCTCGTTCTCATCATTTAGCTGCTACACGAAATTGACAAAGTAAGAAAATAGTTCAATTTTATTTCTATCTAAATATAGAAGGAAACAATATAACATAATTCACATTTTTTCTTTTGAACATTTGAACACTTGTTTTCTTATTGAACATCTTATTCACTCTAAATTTGTGGGCTGAAGTGTAAATTTGTATGCCAAGAGCAAAAAAGGAAAAACCAGCTAAGCAAAAGAGTTTCGCTCGCTGAAAATTCGACTTGTAAAGGACAAAAGAAAAAAGACAAAAGGAAAACAAGCGAATCAGCAACTATGGCGTCTGCACCAAAGAGCTTTTAGTTAGGAACAGAATGCTAGTACCCTAATATAAAGGTAACCAAGAGAGTTCTGTCACTTTTTCACCAACCACACTGAACATTGATATGTCACCTAAGACGTACCTGGAAAATCAAAAGTAATCCCCATCAGCATCGATGACCTTCTGCCAACGTTCTGGGAGGCAATGGATTCTATCGCGGTAGAACCTGGTGGGCCCTGAAGCGAAGAAGGTATCAAGTGCATTTTGCACCTCTACTAGGGATTTGAACTGCGTCCTCTAAGGTGATTGTCCAAGGAATGGAACAAGTAATAATCGGACGACCCAATGTCAGGGGAGTGTGGTGGATGAAATACTGTTTTCCATCCAAGGTGTAAAATGGTGTCCTGGGTCATCCTAGCCACGTGGAGCTTAGCGTTGTCCTGTAACAAGCAGAAAACCTTTGCGATTCAGAAGTGCTTTCTCCCGAGTTTTTCTTAAACACTGCTCAACTGGTGACAGTACACATTTGTATTGATGTTTTGACCAGCTGATAGCATTTCCCGATGCACGAACAGTCTACCAAAAACACAGGAGGACCTTCTTCTGGTGCAGTGCTGGTTTCGGCTGTTTTTGAACCGGTTCATGGAATGCTAACCAATGACGACGGCACCGTGGAGCTTCATACAGGACCCACTTCTCATCACACGTCAACATCCTATCCAGAAATGTCTCTTTCCTCACACGAGACAGCAAAGAAACACAGATGTCTGCTCGCGTTGCCTTCTGGCCCAGAGTCAAATCATGTGGCATCTATGGACTCAACTTGTAGTGATTTCCAAGTTGATGGAGGTGCTGCCGAATGGTTTCTCTACTCACACTGAATTGTAGTCCCAGTTCCTCATATGTCTGGCCACTGCTCGCCTCAATTGCTGCCTGAAGATCTTCATTTTGTACATGTGTTGGTCTTCCGGCACGTGGTGCGTCTTCGAGTGTTTCGTCACCGTCCTTAACCCTTTCCGGATCCTGGCTTTTTGGGCTATTTTTTAGACTTTCAGTCAAGCAGCTACTGTATCGTCACTATTTATCCTAGGATCATGGTTCATACCTCATTCTCTTCAGAGTAGAGCTGGCTTTCAAATGGTACCACTTGCATGCTCATACCATATACCAGGAGCGGGAAAAAATGTCAAAGTGAAAGTTTCGGAGGGAAATTTTTTTCTCGAACTTTGGCCCCCCTGCCCCCCCCCTATGTGAACGTAGCCATCTAAAAAAATCTGAGAAATAGTACTTGGTATACTGAATATGTGTGCCAAATTTCAAGTTTCTATCTTGAATAGTAAGGGAGGGAGAAATTTTATCAAAATTTCCCACAATGCCCCAAATTACCACAAAACACTATGATCTCAGGGGAAAAAATTCCTGAGACATCCCTAATTACCCTAGGGTCATGTGTCGCCAATATTCTCTTCTGAATAGAACTGCCTTTCAGGCGGTACCATTCACATGTCTCCATCATATATCTAAGGCGAGAAATTGCAGAAAAAAGGGATTTTTTGTCTAAATTTCTCTTTTTTCAACTTTTAGCCCCTCTGGACCCCCCTGTTTTAACGCAGAAACCTGAAAAAATCTGTTAAATACTACTCGGTGGACTGAATGTTTGTGCACAATTTCAATCTTCTAGGTGCAAAAATAAGCCCGCCAGAAAAAATCAGAAATTTCCCCATGTTACCCTATACAGAAGTACATTTTGAAAAAAAAATCACTGAGACGTCCCTAATTACCCTAGAATAATAATTCGACCGTCATTCTCTTCAGAATGGAACTGCCTTTCAGACGGTATGACTCACGTGTCTCCATCATGTATGTGAGGCGGGAAAATCCTGAAAAACGGGATTTTTTCGGTCTAAAAATCCCTTTTTTCAGTTTTCCCCCCTCTGGACCCCCCTGTTTTAATGCAGAGATCTGAAAAAAATCTCATAAATACTACTAGGTAGGCTGAATGTTTGTGCACAATTTCAATCTTCTAGGTGCAGAAGTAAGCTCGCCAAAAAAAAAATATACCCACCATGTCCCATTTTTCCCTATATAGAAGTATATTTTTCAAAAACTCCCTGAGACAACCCTAATTACCCTAGGACAATGATTCGACCGTCATTCTCTTCAGAATGGAACTGCCTTTCAGATGGTATGACTCACGTGTCCCCATCATGTATGTGAGGCGGGAAAATGACGAAAAACGGGATTTTGGGGGTAAAAATATCCCTTTTTTCAACCCTTTCCCCCTCTGGTTCCCCCTCTGTTTCAGCACTGACATCGGAACAAAAAATCTGGTAAATACTATTCGGTGGACTGAATGTTTGTGCAAAATTTCAATCTTCTACGTGGAAAAATAAGCCCGCCAAAAAATATTGAACATAGGTTTAGTAAATGAGAAAATAAATTTTTGACTTATGACGTCATCACCTCCTATGTATGGACGCAGGAAGGTCTGAAACCATACGTAATGTCTTCTACAAGGCCTCTGGACTTGAAAAAAAAACCGGACGAAAAAGCTCAAATAGAAGAGAAATAACGCAATGAACCATGAAAAATGCGTATGGTACAAATTTGTACCATAGGATCCCCAAAAGGTTAAACTTGTTAAACTTGTTCTGTCCACGTAGTCACGACACCTTCACCAAAGGCTTGGCATGTCTTCCGCCTCGTTGCAGCGGCGTTTGACTCCTGTTTGAACTCGTACAGCATATACGCTCTTACGACGCTCTGTGGAGGTCTCATGTTCACTCTGTCCTTACGCAAGTTCACGGTGTAACTAAACTGCCACAACCAGGTAGTGTGTTGGATATACCCCACACAAAAAAATTGATCTTCGCCTTATCTTCATTCGCATTCAACTCTCGGTATGAGGGCCATTTGAATACAGACGTCCACAAAAAGCGACATAACTTTCTTGGTTATCTTTATAAAGCTTTATGTAAGTTCATCACTTCTTTGTGCCCCTCCCTTGAACTGATAAATAAGTAAATAGTAATATTTCAGGAAGCAAGCTAGCAGAATGTAGACAACACAATAGGGGTGGGAGGGACATTGGTAGGATTTTTACTTACCCGAGATTTTAGAACATACCGTCAGCTTGAGAAACATGCTTTCCTACTTAAACTGTGATTCTTTAGCTACATTTGCAATGTACAATATTGTTTGTATAATATCCTACCTGGAGTGAATTACGTTTTACGAAAGGTCTACAATCTGTACCAACTTCCCCACATAGGGGTAGATTGGTACGAGTAAAGCGAAATATCTCACAGACTTTTTTGATAATAAAGATAATGTAATTTTTTGGTTTATTTTTCCATGAGAATTCCAACAATAAATTTAAGGACCTACAGCAGCAAAAATGCAACATGTTTCATTAAAAGAATGTGAAGATTTGTAAGAATCTAGTAAATCAACAGATCTAGTTCAACCTGTTACAATAAATAAATAAATATATAAATAAATAAATAAATAATAATAATGATAATAAGGGTCCAATGTTTGCTTGTGTTCTGATCAAAATTTAGAAGTTCCGCAAGCTATTTACAAAGACAAAAACGTACTATAAATAAGGATCTGTCTCTATAAGGAAAAATAGAAGAAATAATCAAAGGACTATCTACAGTTTACCAAATTTTGAAATCATTCATACCTCAACTGGAAAATATATTATACTTTTGGTTCGAGCGGTACCAATTGTCTCCAAAGGAGGCGGAGCTTTGTTATTATAAAGGTAACCAAGAAAGCTCTGTCGTTTCTTTTACCCACAACCTTCGAACATCGATATGTCACCTAAGACGTACGTGGAAAATCAAAAATAGCCCCACCAGCATCGACGACCTTCTGCCAACGTTCTGGAAGGCCATGGATTCCATCGCGGTAGAACAGGTGATAATCGGATGGTGCAATGTCCGGAGAGTATGGCGGATGCAGTAGTGTTTCCAATCCAAGGAATAGAATGGTGTCCTGGGTCATCCTAGCCACGTGGGGCTTAGCATTGTCCTGTAACAGGACGACCTCTTTGCGATTCAGATGTGTTGGCTCCAGAGTTTTGAGTTATTCCTGAATACAAACCAACTGCTGACAGTACCCAGTTGAATTGATGCTCTGACCAGCTGGTAGCAGCTACCGATGCACGATGCCATGAGCATTCCATCAAATACACAGGAGGACCTTCTTCTGGTGCAGTGCTGGTTTCGGCTGTTTTTGAACCGGTTCATGGGATGCTAACCAATTATGATGGCGCCGTTGAGCTTCCTACTGGACCCACTTCTCATCATATGTCAACATCCTGTCCAGAAATGGCTTTTTCTTCAAACAAGCCAGCAAAGAAACACAGGTATCTGCTCGCGTTGCCTTCTGGTCCGGATCCATTCATGTGGTACCCATCGACCCAACTTGTAGTTCCTCCCAAGTTGATGGACGTGTTGCCGAACGGTTTCTTCACTCACACTGAATTGTAGTCTCAGTTCCTCACATGTCTGGCCACTGTTCGCCTTAATTGCTGCTTGAAGATCTTCATTTTGTACATGTGTTGGTCTTCCGGCACGTGGTGCGTCTTCCAGTGTTTCGTCACTATCTTTAAACTTGTTAAACCGCCTTTGCACTGTCCACGTAGTCACGACACTCTCACCAAAGGCCTGACATATCTTATGCCTTGCTACAGCGTCGTTTGACCCAAGTTTGAACTTGTACACCATTCTCGCCCTTATGGAGGTCTCTATGGAGGTCCCATTTTCACTCTGTCCTTGCGCAAGTTGAATGTGTAACTGAACTGCCACAATCAGGTAGTATATTGGGTGTATCTACACCAACAACTGACCTTCTTCTTATCTCCATTCGCATTCAACTCACAGTGTGAGGGCGAATTGAACACAGACCTCCACAAAAAGCGACAGAACTTTATTGGTTACCTTTATGATATTAAATTTTCAAGAACTTCGACGAATAACAATAGGTTGCTGAAAGTCGAATAAATATGACGTGTAATATACGCTGGCTTTTAGCATCCATCTACAAATATATATATTTGAGGTTGATTTTGTTAGACATGTGCCTTTTAAAATCACTCGCATGTTATGACCTGGGGGAAAGAATCTTCACATTTTTACTATCATGGCTCCTAAATGGTTAAACAGTTTTCCATCCGAAAGTTTATGTAGCTATCGGCTATACCTATTGTTCCGGAAAGTTATAATCGAAGGAAAGTTTTCCATATTATTTTAGTTAATTTATTTTTATGCCTTGATTATGGAAGTCAAGCGATCACACATGAGATAGCCTATAGGCCTATTGTTAGTAACTTTTTCTACTTGATGTTAATCACAATGAAAACTGTGATACGTTAGAAATGCACAAAGAGTAGTCTACCTTTATAGTTACAAATGGAAGCGGTAGATTGGTACAGAGCAGTGGGGGCACGTTGGTCCGTACCAATCCACCCCACATGCATGAGTACTAATGTGCCCCAACTGAACTTCAGGATCATTAATAACTGAAAAATTACTCCACGCAGGACAATTTAACATAAATGAAATTATTTGTAAAGAATTACACTTTCATGCGACATACATAAGTTTTCAAAAATCCAGTGCTTTTACAAATATAAGCTTACAAAGACATAAGTGAAAACTTACTTTTGCTCTAAGAAATCAAGTTTTTTTTTCTGCACAGAGAAAAGAACGCTGCGTCCATCCAACAACTGTGCCTCACGATGTTCGTTTTTCACCAATGTTGCCAACACCAAACTGTTGTCCATTTACCTCTTCACAGTGGAAAAATATCTACCTCGTACAAATGTGCCCCGTGTACCAATGCCCCCCTCTCCCCTATACTTCGACTTTTCTTTTACTATATTTTAATCTACACACAGATTTTTTCTTTAAATTTCTCTGAAGTAATTGAACAGAGTGAAATTTTTATTTTATTCATATTTTAATCCATGCATTTTTTCTTTGAATTTCTTTAGGGCCCCAACAGAGTGAAACTGATTTTACTTATTTTTCTCCTACATTCAGATTTTTTCTCTAATTATTTTTGGGGCCCCCAAGAGAGTGAGACGTTTGTATTATTTTTTCACCTACATTCAGCTTTTCCTTTAAACTTCTTTGGGAGACCACAAGATAATAAAACTGTTATTTTATTTATTTTTAATCTACATTCAGTTTTCTTTAAATTTCTTTGGAGGTCCCCAAGAGAGTGAGGCCAGCTTATACGGAAATCCGGCACTGATTAGTTTTATTAGAGACATGTTTTTGTTGTTTCATCTGTTATTTGGTGTAATATTGATTGACAATTAATCAATATTTACTTTTACTTTTAAGGAAGCTGTGAATTATAAACCTTGATGGCCCTTGTACCTCACGCTAACAAGTTTCTTTAGTAATTACTTTTTACCTACCGTCCGGGGGCCCCCCACAAAGTGGGGCCCGGGGCGGTGGCACCGCTCGCCCCGCCCTTACGCCGCCACTGATGTAACATAATACCTTTCTTAATTTTTGGTCATATGATAAAAGATAAAGTGCTTTCTAATTTTGGTTTAAAAACTTAGACAGTTGTTAAAAAAAAGTTATTGAGTATTTTAAATGGCTTGATAATGTGCGTCACCAAGATTGAACCGGACATTACTGCACTACTGAAATCCCACCATGCTCAGGTATCTCATTAGCTTCCAATTGTAATCGTATTTCAATATGCAGGTTTTGTTGTATTTGCATTTTTCTGGTATTTCAATATGCAGTTCCCATTACTTTCATATCGTACCTGTTTCATTTAAATTGATTTTTAAACAACTCTGCATTTGTTGAAAATGTGTAGAAGATCTATGTTTTCTTTGTTCTTAACAATATGTATAAAAATAAAAATATGTCTCTCAGAAGAAAATTCAAAATAATATTTAAAAATACTTTCCGGTATTAGATTCTAATAATTAAATCTTCCGCTTATCTTCGCGACCTCCAGGTTGAGAAACTCTGTTTTAAGGTTACAGTTTGTAGACTGCTACGCGATAAGATGAAGTAATTACCGAAATTAAACACAATTTTTATTCTGAAAACAGAAGTCTGCGACATGATGCTGGTGAAAATAAAAGTTTTTGCGAATCATTTTGAAATTGATATCCTTAAGTTTAGAAACCAATCGCAATTAATTAAATACTTTAAAATAGTTTGAACCAGGTAGAAATGAGTGTAAATATTTAGAACGTTGTTAACCATATTTACCAAATAATTATTGCTAACTTTATTCCTAAAATAATTACACCTTTTTCAAGCAGAAGAAAATTGTACTCGAGATGAACTTCTTGAGAAACTCAAAACTCTAGAAATAAACAGTCTTGATTTTCTGAAAGATAGAAGGAACACAGTGGGAGATGCTCAAGGATCGGAACCAATATTTTCTCTTGATGATATTACAGTGATGAATGAACAAGTATATAAAATGTAAGTATTATTTAATTATATACTAACTTTCTTTACTATATGCAAGTACACGTGGACTTGCGGTGAACTAGTGTTCCACTATTATAACATTCTGAAGGAAAGATCTTTTAATGTTTAGATCATCACTGGTCGACGTCAATTTAGTTACAGAAAGGAAAACCTCTGATTCGGACTGATTTCAGGATGCTGAATTCGAAATTGATAGCCGTTTTACTACATTAGCTCGTATTTTGGTGTTATACATTGTTGCCAATTTTGCCATTTTGTAGGGACGGCTTCAGTTGTTATCGAAGTAACCGGTCTGACAATGCTATTTGAGTAAGAAATAAATTAGATTTCACTCAGTTGGCGACAAATAGGACCCCCCTTGTTGGCATATATATAACAATGAATACCGGGAGGACGGGAATGATTGAAATGATTGACACTTGTGTTCCTCTCCTCCTTTGTTTGTGTTTTTAGACAACTGAAACCGGCTTAAAAAATAGGATCTACGTGGCAACAATGAGTGGCACGATGACGCGGGCGAAAAAAGCGCCGACTGCGCCGTTATTGCGTGGCTAAGTCTTGCTCTTATGCATTGCAGTAAGTAATCTCTCAAGTGTATAAGTATTTTGTCGGAAGAATTGACATGGAATTTTTATGTCAGTAACTTCAGTTTTATTTTACCATATTTTTAGAACCGTATTTTACCGTGTTTTCAGTATCTTTTAGTGATTTTATGGAATAAGTGGTTGTGCTGTTGCTCTAAGTTTCGCTTTCCTGTGCAAAATGTCAAGTTCTTCCCGCAGAGGATGTAAAAACTCACCGGACAGATTTTGTTATATCTGTGGCGTATTTACGGTTAAGTCGCAGATTAGATCGATAAATGGTGACGTTAGGAAAGCATATTATTTTTTATTTTGGCTGCAAGATCGGTGATCAAGATAAAAGCTGGGCCCCTCATGTGTGTTGTTTGATGTGTTATGTGACTCTGACTGCCTGGCTTAAGGGAGCCAAACGAAGAATGCTTTTTGCTGTTCCGATTATATGAAGAGAACTCCGGAATCATTATGATGATTGTTATTTCTGTATGACGAATACAATAGGAAGTAACAAGAAGAAACAACGTGCCATCCAATACCCAAACTTGCAATCCGCGATCAGACCAGTCCCCCATGGAGAAAATTTACCTGTACCTACTCCTCCGAAAGTTTGGGAAACTATCGATATTACAGCGTCTACAGGAAGCGATGGGGACTAGGGATGGCCTTTTTCGAAAAATCTGTTTTTCGATTTTCGGAAATTTTATTTTTCGTTTTTTCGTTTTTCGCTTTTTCGAAATTTTTTTCTTTTTTCGAAACATTTTTCGTTTTTCGTTTTCCGAAAAAAAATTCGTTTTTCGCTTTTCGAAAAATTTTTCGTTTTTCGTTTTTCGTTTTCGAAAAAGCCATTTTTCGAAAAAGTATTTTTCGAAAAAATGTGGCCATCCCTAATGGGGACACCAACTCAATATCTGCAGATGAAGATCCGAGAGACAGTTCCTTCCACGTAAAAGATGAGCCTCACTTCATCCTACAACATGAGTTGAATGATTTAGTGAGAGAGTTACAACTTTTGAAAGAGAAAGCTCAACTTTTGGGTGCTAGACTCTAAGAGTGGAATTTACTGGCTCCTAGAACTACTTACACTCACTACATTAAAAGGAACGAGCCCTTTTCAGAATACTACAGAATGGAAGGTTCCCTTTGCGTATGCACGGACATCAATAGTCTGATGAATGAATTAGAAATTCAACATGATCCATCCGATTGGCGTATTTTCATAGATTCGTCTAAGTACAGTCTGAAAGCAGTTTTACTTCATAATGGAAATAAGCTGGCGTCTACTCCTGAGGCACACTCTGTTTCGATGAAAGAGACTTACGAGAATCTCGCACTCATTTTAAATCGTATTAACTACAAAGAATATGGTTGGAAAATTTGCGGAGATTTGAAAGTTATTGCAATATTACTTGGTCTGCAAGGTGGATTTACAAAGTATTGTTGTTTTTTGTGTGTTTGGGATTCAAGAGCCACAGGAAAACATTTTTCGCAAAAAGAGTGCCCCCCCCCCCTTCCCAGAGAGACATTTAAGCCCGGTACCAACAGTGTCAAGAATGAGCCTCTGATCGATCCAGCCAAAGTACTGCTTCCACCTCTTCATATTAAGTTGGGTCTCATGAAGAATTTCGTAAAAGGACAAAGAAGGTGAAGGTATGGAAGAAGGAAGAAGGTATGGACAAAGAAGGTGAGGATTTAAGTATCTTAGACAGTATTGTCCAAAACTAACTGATGGTAAATTAAAAGAAGGAGTTTTCACAGGACCTGATATTCGCAAACTTATCCATGACGAATTGTTTGAACAGAGTTTAAACGACAAAGAGTTAAATGCCTGGCGTGCTTTTGTTCAAGTTGTAAAACGTTTTTTGGGCAAAACTAAAGCTCAAAATTACGAGGCATTGGTGCAGCAACTTCTAGTCGCATATGAAGCTCTAGGATGTCGCATGTCTTTGAAAATCCACTTTCTGCACTTCCACCTCAACTTCTTTCCAGAAAATCTTGCAGACGTAAGCGACGAAATGGGAGAACGGTCTTACCAGGATATAAGAAGAATGGAAACTCGATATCAAGGACGTTGGGACCCTGCAATGATGGGAGACTATTGGTGATCGGTGAAGAGAGAGGACCCAACATTTCATAAAAGAAAAAAGTAAAGCAGATGGTGTTATTTGCAGCTCTAAACATTAGACTTTATAAATTACTCTGTGTATGTAAATGCTAATAGGCCTACACTAACAGAATCTAATAATATAATCTTTTAGTGCTAATACACAAACAGAATATATAGTTTTTTAAAACTGTTTTGGTATAATGAATTAATTTTAAGAATTTTAAAAACTGAATGTTGTTCTTGACCAACTGTCGAAATGAAGTTGATTTCCTTTCGGCACGCATCAGCTCATTGGCCGGTACACTTCATGATAGCTGATTTTCCCTATTATGGGAAATCTGGCAACTATGCGTTACACAAAAATATGAGCTAATGTAGTGAAATGGATATCATATTCATATTCAGGGACCTAAAATTACTCAGAATCAGTGAGTTTTGTTTCTGTAACTTTTCAAAAGTTTAAAAACGTCGACCTGTGTTATCTTTGCTTGTTTGTTTATGCCGATTCGTTTATTTTTTACTATTCCTAGGTAGTTTGAAGAAGTAGTTTTGAAAATGGAAATTTTTCGAGAACATTTTTGAAGAGTGATTTTTAATAATTCCAAATATAGTTAGTTTAGCACCGAAACAATGGATTGGGCGATTTTATTTGGTCTTTTTAGGGATAAAGCACCATTCAATTGATCGCACATTTTGAGTGGTGAGTTCCTCCATCCATGTCTGTTATTTCCAGTAATGTTGTGGGCAGTGGTATAATACTAGAATTTTTGGTAGGTATACGCTCGATGGTTTTCAAAAGTTAACAGTATACGCAAGACTACTTACGCCACCACCATACGTTCAAAAATGGGGAAAAAATGAAATATTTGAGATTTACATTCCACGGTTAGGCCGGCTAGACTAAAAGAGACGGTGATTATGAGAAATAAACACCATACGTTCAATTCTTTCGTAAATTTAAGGGGAGTATACGTTGGAATATATATTTTTAGGTGGGCATACGACATATACTTCTGTATATGCCCCATTACATCTCTGGTTGTGCGCGAAATTATTCAAAGAGATTGCCAAGTGACATGCCGCAAGATTTTATTGACATGAAGAATACATAGATTTTACATGGTTACATGAAAGTACGGAAACTTTCAAGCTGTTGGACCCCACACAACCAGAGGCGTCATTTAAGGGGTCTAGGAGGGAGCAATTGCTCCCCTAAGAGTTTGAGGAATTATATATTTAATTGATTGTCTACTAATATACTAGTATAAAAGTGAAAGTCTTATGTCGGTGGTGCACTTGTCCCCCCCCCTCAAGCAAAGTCTGAAATGACGCACCTGCACACAAATTGATCGAAGCTTAAAAACGGAGTCGTTTCAATTGGCTTAAAACAGTGCTCAAACAAATTCAGCCAAAATAAGTAAAATTTGGTGTACTCCATCGTCACAAGGGACGAAATTCGGATCTATTCATACGAACCCTAAACCAAACAGCAACCTACGGTTTGGGTGTTTTAAGGCGAGCCGAAACTACCAAAAGTTGTTCGTTCAAGGAGCGTTGCCAACCAAACGACTGCTTGTTTTTCCGGTTTAGAAGATCGAAGTACTGTAAATGCTGAGTGATAGATAATTTGTTTCCCAGAGATCGTCAATAAAATGCGTAAAACAAACCCATATCGTTGCATTATTCTTTACCATCACACCGCCAATTTGCACTCAGCACACCAATCTATTGATTTTTTTAAAAGCAAAAATGTCGAATTAATGCCTTTGGGCGTACTTACCTCATTTAGCACCTCATGACTTGTATTTGTTCCTACACATGAAAAATAAGATGAGTGAGGAGCGATTTGTGTCGCCTGAAAAGCTGATAACGCATTCCGATCAAAGTGATGGGAAGGTGAAGCTCGGGGGCCCGCGTAATTGCGCGGGGGTGCGTCCTAAGGAGTCAGGCGTGTCAGTGATGCTGAGTATATGTATAACCGAAAGTAGTAAAAAGAAGTGTTTTTGACAAGATATCAATGTTCTTATCTCTAAATTTTATGTAAATAAATAACAACTTATAACTATAATAACTAGTTAATAACTTATCTAATTTTTTCTACATACTAAGAAAATACATATTTAACAGCTTTCTATATTCTGGGAAAACATATGCCTAACAAACATTTTATCGTTCTTGTGTAAGATGCACCCTTTCCGCCGTTCCCTTGTGGCTATGCTATTATTTTGACTTTTGTGTATAGTACTTTTTTGCTTCACGCTAGGTTTTATTTACAGTCAGAAACGATTGAGTTTGTGGTGAACAATTAAGAGTTATAGCTCTTGCAACGTATAAACATAGCTTTTGTACAAGTCCATTTTATTTTACGACCTAATTTGTCATGTAAAACAGTTGAATCCGTGAAATGTTGGTAGATTGGAATGACGGTTACTACTATTACTACTAATGATAGTAACAATAAAATTATAATAACGATTACATAAATAGTAAAATTTGATGAATAAAATGAGTTGATACGACGCAACTTGAACCTGAGTCGGCCACTTGACAGTTTCGTACGATATCACTCAGGGGCATCATTTCATACTTGTGAAGAAAAGGGAAAATTTTGTGTCAGTCGAGGAAATTTTTCTTCAAGAAACCTACGAACACTGACGCAGAGGAGGTGAGGATATTCGAATAACTTATTGGATTCGTATAATGCTTCTTGTAGACGATCCAAGAAAGCTTGAACAAGATCATTCAATACATCAAATTTACACGATCAAAGAAGTATTGTTCAAGACACTGGAAGAAGAGTCTTGAAACAACTTTTATACAATCATAGAGGTATTGAATCATGTTTTATATACTTGTTGATAGGTAGCAGTCCGAAACAAGTTACTGAAGCTATGAAAACAAATGAAAGCAAAACTGCGTTCAGACCTGCGCATGAATAGCTATAATATTAGCATATCTTTCCTAACTTTCTGCAGGCATTTGGAATTTAATAGATTACCAGTATATTAAATCATTTAGAAAATAGGTCAATTGATTTCCTAGCAAGCCCTTAGAATTTTCACTAAGTATTTTTCCCCTTTTAAATTAAATGCGGGTTAGGTTAACTTAAGTTTAAAGAGTAAATTGCTGCTTAGATATTAAATTCCTGTGCTAAGCTTTTTAAAAATCTGTTTCTTCAAATGGTGTACTGATGGCAGAATCACACTCAAAAAGAGAGAGAGAGAGAAAAAAAACCGAACTGTCTCCCGAAATTGTATCACGAGGCAGTGACTACCTTTTGATGTTATTTATGCTATGATCGAAGACTGTTTTTAAAAAATGCTGAAAACGCAGGAAACCAAATGAAGCAATGATAATATGTTTTTCTTTTCAGCCACTGGACTTACCGTCCATGTCTGCATCAGACTTTCTTCACAAACCTATCCCATATTTGGTACTGGTTAAGAATAATCCGTCAAACAAATAGTAATGTTACTGTTAAAATGTGTGTTCGTATGAAAGAGGATTGTTTGGGATAATAATTTCCACTGTCGAAACATGCATGTATAATGTAGGAGACAATTAGGTTTAGAAGTTGGATGTTACCAGTATCAAATCATTACAAGGGCTATAGTTGAGTTCAAATGAGTGAATACGATGTCAAGGGTTTGTTGCACTATTCTTATTCTTATGTTTCTTGTACTATAACTCCGTCGATGACGCGCCTGTTCCCGACCACGTACTCTCGCTTGAGCCCCTTTCTACGTTCCTGCCCTGACACTGTTAAATAGCTTTCTCGATTTTAGTGTTTTTTTTTTTTTTTTTTTTCACTTTCGTATAAGTGGCATATGTCTGGATGTGAATTTGTACCTTACGGAAAAGTCCTCGTAAAATTAACCTTCACGCATTAAAGCAACTCCTACCTTAAGAAATAACTTCTCAAATACTAAAGGTGAATTACGTAATAAAATAATTGTGTATTTTATAATAGGATAACATGTAATAATTTCCAGGGTACTTCAGTTTGAGAGCATAATAGCAATCTGTACGCAATTATTTTTTTTTTATTATCCCAGATTAATAAGGGTACAAAACGTCTTATTAAATCAAGAAAAGTTATATATATATATATATATATATATATATATATATATATATATATATATATATATATATATATATATATATATATAAATTTGATAAACGTTTCTTTCTTAATCTACAGCCGATATTCTTGTATACTAAATTCTCAAATTAATACTTGTATCTATCAATGCCTCAAAATTTAACAATAGTTATAGGTATGCAAGCACTGTAATTACATAAATCGTGTATATTATCAATAAAAATACAAACAATATCTTCCAGCCCAGATAGTAGCTTTTGTTTATTATTATAAACACATTTTGAACATCAGATAATTATGAAAAAGAGTAATAACAAGTTATTTTTTAAACAACTGCCGCTCTGTCTCACGACGCTATCATAATTGTTTTGTATTTTCCTGCACTCAATTCGAGCGCTGATTGGCAATTGAATGCTCTTGAATTGGATTGTTTAGAACAGGACCGGAACGAAATTTCTTGAACGAAACTATCGAATTCAAAACAAAAATGACGTCAGTGCTGACCTCTTTTTCATCAAATAGTCTTGAATAGTCTTGAACAAAACTCTTGTTCAAGCTTTCTTGGATCGTCTACAAGCAGTATAAGTATCACAAGTGGGGCTTCTAACTAACGTAATGTCCTCCCCCAATTTAGCCCAGATCATCGATAGTTCACTGTACTTTGTGTGTTTAATTCTTTCTCATTTTTTCTTTTAGCTTTGCCAATGGATTCCACTTCAAACTGATATCGTACACGTTAAGAGATCCGAAACCGTTGACTGTTATGACATTACCATACACGTTTAATGTTCCAAAGAAGCATAAGCCTCCACCGCCACCTCCTCCTCCCCCTCCCCCAGTGGTTGCTGCTGCGAAGAAACCTGTGAAAGGTAAAAAAAGCATTCCTGTGATTACAGAACCTCCTCCACCTCCAACACCGCCGCCTGAAGAACCACCGGAAGAACGAAACCGATTCCTTCCACCCTTGTCAGAGACTGTAGATATCACGTTCTTCGACAAACTATTTAAAAGAGCTCCACCACCTGTTCAGTCGCAAGACAAGGGGAAAAAGGGTAAGAAGAAGTGAGGATACTTTACGATGTAGAAAATCAATGTTCTTCGTAGATTTCAACTTTTAGATTCATTAGCTGCTATTTTATATTAAAATTATATTATTATATAATTATGTTAAAACTATTAAATTATAATAAAATTTCAAAGTTACTTGAGAGCGTTTAACTTTTTAGTATATATATATATATATATATATAATAGCATCTAAATTATTGAATTTTGTTGAAATAAGTGAGTTGGTTTGGTTTCACAGTGTGAAACCACGGTAGACATCCAAGTTATGGAATTTCAATACCCAAACTTGTAGTAGTTTTTTTTTATAACTACTGGCTGTTGCAACAGATTAATAAGATCAAAAATAGAACCTGTTCCTCGGCCGCTGAGGACATATCAAAAAGCCATTACTTCCTACGCGTTACCGTTAGTGTTCTATGGCTATAAAGGTTGAAAGCTGGAAATCGCTAATTTGAATCAATTCCCAGATTAAATATATGGTTAAGGGAGAAGATAGAAAATACTCTTTGAAAGCTGAATCGATTGCAAAAAGCTGTATATCACGATATCTCTTACCATTTTTGCTCTACGGAAATCAGTACCAAATTTGGAAGTAGTAGTAAATTTCAACAATTTCCGGTTTTGGTATAGTGTTGTGGGTTGTGATGGTATGTTTTCTTGACACCATGAATCCGCTTGTCGCTACATATTACCACCTTTTATCTGTGGCGATAAATGCTGAAACAGCAAATTCTTAATTTGAACTAGTTACTTTCAGTGTGAATAGAGAGTTAATGGAAAAGTTGGATCCTTTTCTTTAGAAGCTGAATCAATTACAAAAAGCGCATGTCGATAACTCGTACCGGTTTCGCTCTATGGAAATCAATATTGAAACCGGAAGTAGTAGTAAGTTGAAACTACTTCCAATTTTTGTAAAGTATTGCGGGTTGTGATGTTATGTTCCCTTGTCACTATGAATCGTTTGCAGAAAGCCAATTGTCGCTATATATTACTATTTTGTTCTACGACAATACATGTTGAAACGAGAAATAGTTAATTTTAACAACTTCTTGCTTGAATTGAAGGTTAACTAAAAAGATGGAGTATTTTCTTGGGACACTGAATCAACTGCAAAAAACCGCATCTTGATATCTCTTACCGTTTTTCTTGTAAGAAAAGCAGGATTGAAAAAGGAAATAGTAGAAGTAACCCACTTCCGGTGTTGGTAGAGTGTTGCAGGTTGTTACAATTTGCTCTCTCGAATCGATGTAGAAAACCATTTGCCGCTATCTATTACCGAATTTTTGTTCTATGGAGATAAGTGTTGAAACTGGAAATGGCTAATTTGAATACTTCCAGTTTGAGTAGAAATTAATGAAGAAAATTGAATCTATTCTTGAGACAATGAAAAGATTGCAAAAACCGGTATCTCAATATATCTTACTATTTTTAGACTCCCAATTTATAACATGCGTCTTATAGAGCGGATTTGTCCGTCTGTTGACAGCTATCAGAGCACAAGCGGTAAGAGATGTGGTTTTGTGTAATCGATTCATTGTCCGAAATATAGCTCCCATCTTCTTAATTTACCCTCTATTCATACCGGAAGTGGTTCAAATGACCAATTTCTGGTTTTAATACATCGCCATAGAACAAAAATAGTAATAGTAAATGGTTCTTCGCAAAAGATATAGCGTCTCAAGGCAGCGTTACCATGACTATCCTGAACACTCTACGAAAACCGAAACTGGTGGAAATATAATATTACTTCCGGTTTCAATAATGATTTCTACAGAACAAGAACGGTAAGAGATATCGAGATGCGGTTTTCTGCATGCGGAGATGAAATTGATTTCTTGTCCCAGGAATAGATTTCATCTCCGTTAATCCTTTATTCAAACCAGACATGGTTCAAATTAACAATTTCTGGTTTGAACATGTATCACCATAGAATAAAAATGATACTAGGTAGCGACAAGCGGTTATCTGCAAACAATTCAGATTTTCTAGAGGATATACGTACCATCACAATCCGTAATACTGTGCCGCGATGTACCGCAGTTTGTAGCTCAAAATAATCTCCAAAATCCTCATTGAATAAATGTGACAATTGGGGTGAAACTGATGCACAATACGGTACATAACTACAAAATTATGGTTGAATTTCAATAAATTTCAAATGTTTCAATTTTGAGAATGACTAGTTGTGGGAAAGGAGAGAGAGAGAGAGAGAAAAGGATTAAACTATAAAATGAAGGATGAGCACTAGCCTGATATTCCAATGAGACTAGTGTCGTGCTGGTCATCTGGGATGATGAATCACTTCCTCTGGGAAAACCTGAAAGCGCTGGTATCAGTCAACAACTGGATCTCAATCCTGTTGAATTGCTAGGGGCGTCGCGTTCTCTCTTCACGATGCGTCTTCTACGATATTCTTCATCTCCGTTCCACTAGTCAGATGTTAAGCTCAATTGAATCTGTGGCGATGAACCTACAGAATGGTATTCCCAAGACATGGAGTTGGTTGTTCTCCAATGGTGCGATGTGCTTCTTACGACGATCCTGCACCTTTCCAAACCTTGTGGCGAATACCCTTGTCGATGTGTCCTCCGTAGTTTTGTTTAGCTGTAGAACGATGAGTCTGGCGTTTGGTGAACTGGGAAGTCTCAGGATAGGCGGAAAAGAATGCGGAAAATCAAGAAGGAAACTAGTCGTGTTTATTAGTAATTTCAATTATGACCATTGAGAAATACATGCTTACACAAGCTGTCTACAAATTTACAACATGAATAAAAAGTTTTGTTTCTTGAAATTTAAGAGTTCATAATTCTGTAGAAGATAAACGTAATTTAATAACATAATCGAATAGAATTTAGGAAATTAAATCAAGAGTTCACACAGTCATCTTATTGTCACTTCACAGTTGCTTCACAATACTGTACCAAAATCGGAAATGGTTGAAACTCACTAGTACTTCCGGTTTCAATACTAATTTCTGTATAGCAAAAGTGGTAAGAGATATCGAGACTGTTTTCTGTAATAGATTTAGCCTCCTCAGAGTAATTTCTATCTCATCCCTTAACCATCCATTTAATACAGAAGTGGTTGAAATCAGGGTTGAATCCAGGGGGCAATCGCCCCCTCCCGCAGAAAAGGAAACTTCCTTATTTTATATATAAATAAAATCTATCCCAGAGTTTGGAGCTCGTAAAAGTAGCTCTAAGTAGCAGTATTACAACCCACCGCTCCCCGGAAGTTCGTCCTCGATCCACCCCTGGTTCATATTAACGATTTCCTGTTTTAATCTTTATGGCCATAGAGCAAAATCAGTAAGACATAGCAACAGGTTCTATTTTTGATCTCATGAATTTATTATTTATACAATCAGTAGTTAAGATGTACTATTTCAAATGAAATGAAATCTTTGAGTTTTACGTGCCATTCTTATGCCGGCTAGGCTAAAGGAGACGGTGATGATGTGAAATGAATGAAAATGGTGGAATGAATAAAGTGGGAGGAAACGGGAAAACCGGCGAGGAAACCTAAGCACACGGTGTTTGCCCACTTGGCGCGAGCTGGGATCGAACCAGGGACCACATGCACCAGAGATGTACTATTTCAAGCTTGCGTATTGAATTCCTATAGTTTGGAAATCTATTGTAGTTTCTCACTGTGAAACGGACCTTACTTGTTGTTCTGTAGAAATCAATATCGAAACTGGAAGTAACATTAAATGTTTAAATCACTTCTGGCTTTGATACAGTGTTCGAGATAATCACTGTACTACCATGAGCAAAATAAATGACGCGTCTCTTTATTTTGAAATTTTTTGAAAATATCTCTGTTTTCTTTATATGTTCGAAATTTCGGAAGGTTTCCCCAGCAGGACAGGTTAATAACAAACCTGTTTTTAATATTTGTGTTAGATATTAGCTTAAAATAAATAAATTAGAAGCAAAAAACATTAAATCGACAGAAATCTCGAGAATTACCAACTCTGCTAAAGTGGGAAATTTTCAAGAACGCGAGGGAATTCTGCAGTTCAACATGAAGCAGCGACATCTATGTCACTGAGAGAAATGTGGATAAAATCTACAAACGAAACTTTTAACGAAATATTTCTAATATGTCTTATTTCGTGTATTATCTGCAAACTCCAAATATATGAATATATGCCAAGTATTAACGTAAAGATAGAGCAAAAAGTGGAAATTGTCTATGGAAAAGGACGAATTGGTAGCGCGACCGTAATGAAAAATCTTCTTTACCGTAGAACAGGGTCAATTCACGTAAGGAAACAAATAGCTCAGTTAGTTAAAACAACTAGTCTGTATGCCGAAGGTAGCGGGTTCGAATCCAGATGGAAGTGACGTTGTCATTTTTATTATTATGGTTATTTTATTTATTTTTTTATGTGGGAAAGAATCAAATTGTAACATATGTGTAAAACTCATGACGATACCAAAAAAAGAAAAAATGTCGTTGTCGCACTTGCATTAGCATCCCTAATTTTGTTTGCAAAAAGTCTAGTAATTATTTCCCCTGTGCTCACTGCTCACTATACGTAATGCTCGCTGGCGCGTTGTTTCCCAGTAAATGTTAATCCTAATTTGGAGAATTTTATAAAGTTTCACAATATTTCTCACTAGATAGTCTTCTATCTACTTGTTTGGATATTTTGATAACAGATTTCCCTATTAAATGTTTAATTTTCCCTAGATGTTTAATTACGGAAAAGTTTTACAATGTATTTGTATTAAATTGAAATTGTTTTGAATTTACCACATGAGATAAGTAGCTCGAAGGAGGAAAACTCAAGGAATTGATATTCTACGTAAAAGCTACCTATTGTAGAATGATGATACTTCTTGCCATCAGCACATAATCTTCACGTTAGAGAGTCAGACAGAAAAAAACTTCTGGTTTTTCCTCCCTATGACCACCCATCTTAAACCTCTACATTCCATTGTTCGTCTCACAAAATTTCGGTGCTCCAAAAACATTCATATAATAATAATAATAATAATAATAATAATAATAATAATAATAATAATAATAATAATAATAATAATAATAATAATAATAATAATAATCCTGAATATGCTATCCTTACATAATGTAAGGATATCTTAGTTTCTTAGTTTAAATCTTAGATATCTTAGTCTAAAGTGCTTTCTTTAGTAATTATTTGAACAACCATGTAGGAGGGGGTACGGCGTTTTATTTTGCCCCTCTCATTTCAGTACCCTTCCAACAGAAAGTAATTTCTCATAAGCAAGGTAGGCAAAATGAATAAGAAATATATTTACAGCATCCTCTCCCCTTTCATGATTGGAATATCACGTAGCATTTTTTTATTCTACCAAAAATGGCCCTGTGCGGTTAGGGGTAGGTAACTAAAGAAATACCTAATATATAGCGCCCCTTGATTGTAATATTACCGCTTCTTTATTTGTACGAGGGAGCCCCAACAAGGTGATAAAAAGAATAGGAAAAATGTCTATTGAATCCAGTGGCGGATGCAGCACAAACTTCTGGGAGGGGGGGTAGTGAAAGATTCTTTTGATGATGTGAAGCTGTCACAAATTACACTTAACTAAACTAAACATAATAGTGGGGT
Organism: Thermobia domestica; assembly: GCF_964235325.1. Classification (NCBI taxonomy): domain Eukaryota; kingdom Metazoa; phylum Arthropoda; class Insecta; order Zygentoma; family Lepismatidae; genus Thermobia; species Thermobia domestica. The sequence continues at coordinate 95,923,451 of NC_137469.1, forward strand.
GAACTGGAACTAATTGATGTAAAAGTTTAATTTTTGGCTTCATATTAAAGTTTTGGTTTCAAATGAAAATTTCAGTCCCAGTGGTCAAGGATCAAATCTCGTGGGGCTCTTCAGTGTAGGCTAATACGGGCCCCTTATGAGAAAAGGCAAAAATATTAAAATGTTTCTAACGTTCGAATTTTTCGTCTATTTTAAAGAATTGTTGGGCTTCGTATTAAAGTGTTGGTTCCAAATGGCAATTTCAGTCCGATGGAGAATGACCAAATCCTGGAGTCGGGGGGGCTCATCAGTATAGTGTGCTACGACTCCATTATGGGAAAAGGCAAAAATATGAAAATGCTTATAACTTTCGAATTGTTCGTCTATTTTAAAGAAATTATTGGCTTCATATTAAAGTCTTGGCTTCAAATGACATATTCAGTCCTTGTGGACAATTATCAAATCTCGGAGGGCTCTTTAGTGTAGGGGTTTCGGCTTCTTTATGGGACAAGATTCACGTAATTGATATTGCAAAATTATTTTGTATACATTAGTGTAAACTTGCACCATTTGGTTAATTTTACCTCTTATATTTTGCAGATTTCAAATTCCAAGCATAGTTACTTCTCAAAGCTAAAAGGCACTTACTAGTTTCATTAAAAGGAAATGTCTTTTATGAAAAGTTGTCATGGAGTAGACGAGCGAACAGGCACCCAAACATTGGTTGAGTCGGACGGTTGAAACTCGTTAAGCTCACTTCAATTATTATTATTATTATTATTATTATTATTATTATTATTATTATTATTATTATTATTATTATTATTATTATTATTATTATTATATTAATAATAATGATAATAATAATAATAGAGCATTCATGGGGTCCGTGGCTCGACTCCACTTCGCGCCAAGTGAAATTTGAGGTAGACAAATACCGTGTGCATGGGTATGGGTTTTCTTGGAATTTTCCATTTTCCTCCCACTTTCTTCATTTCATCATTTCATTCATCATCATTCTCCCTTAGCGTAGGTGCATAATCGTGCAACGTTAAACTAGATATTCCATTTAATTTTAATTTCAATAATAATAATAAACAATTAATTCAACTGAAAGAACTGTAATTTATGTTGACGGCAATTATAAAGATGCAACCATTATAAAAACAATGCTTTGAGTAGAAAGATAATTCTTCCCAAGTGTTAACGAATGCGCACGAGATAAGGCATGTCTCGAGAAAGAGACGAGACGCGCTTTGTGACATCCAAAAGAAGACGTAACAAATGTTTTGGACACGAGATAGCTTTTAAAATGTCTCGTCTTGTCTGGAATGTCTCGAAAACAAAAGTCTAAGTTTTAAAATTATTTTTAAAGATCTATTCTCTCAAAATTAGCTCTCTGCCTTAAAATTAATACCGGCATTTGTGATTTTTTTAAAAAATAAACAATGTCTAAAGTTAATAGTTAACTTTTCGAAAAGAAGCTTCATTAAGGGTGAACCTGAAAGATGTCCACAAACTTCGGGAGATGATTCGTGACATCAAAAGGAGACAAATAGCCCTCTTGCAGTTTCCGAGTTCACCTTCGTTGTCGAGACACAGGGTTGCCAACTGGTCGTGTTTGAGAAACTCACTGGAAATAAATTCAACTCCAAGAATAAGCTACTACAGGTCAATTGACTTATACCATGCTGCAAGGTTAAATATTTGTTTATGAAGTGTGTACAAAATTTGCCAGTGTCCTTTTTGAGAACATCGTCGAGAAAAAGTCACATCCAAGAATAAACTACCCCTCGTAAATTTTTCTAAGAGAAATATCTGATACTGCAATATAGGGTTGTTAATTAAATATTGATTAATGAAAAATAAACAAAATTGTTAAAACCATTTTGGAGAAAATAGCTTTTTTCGAGTTTCGGCTCTTAGTAAACCACACTTATTTTAGGCGGTAGGAAAAAATGGGAAAATCTCCTGTAGGAATACTATGTAAACCCTGAGTTTAAAATTTGGTATAGATACGTTGAACGGTATGGCCTCTAGGCGAATGCACAGAAAAGTGTACCGAACGGACGGACCGGAAGAACGGGTATCGAAAAATCACATTTCCGGTATGTAGACGCCATGAAGTATGTAAATCCGTTGAAATCTGAATTTGATATACTATTTTCACAATCACCATATTTTCTTCTCTCTTTTGTCGTTCGAAAAAGAAAAGCCTGAGTTTACCACAAAAAGCTAGGGTGTTTACCACAAAATATTCAATTACAGGGCCACCGCACTAAACTTTTTCAATTCAATTTCTTAACTGTGTTAGGCCGCAGTTGTTACTGAAGTCTGTATTTGGATAATACGAAAAAAAATGTATTATTCAAATACATCGAATGTCAGATTATCGAATAAAAAACTTCGATTGAAGAAAAACCACACTACAAAACTAACTCACACTTTGAGCACATTTTCATTAGACATATAATAGAGCAATTAATGCAATAATTGTTTATGAAATATAAAAAAATCAAATGAGTCATTTTCGAGAAAGTCGTTCAAAAGGAACACGTCAGAAGTAACCTACCTCTTGTGAATTGTTTCGAACAATGAGTTAAGATATACTTTTGCTTATTAATGAAATATTTATTTGCGAAATTTGAACAAAATCGCCTGTCGTTCGAGAAAATTGTTGGGAAAAACCTTGACCCCCAAAATAATCTATCCGTCGTAATTGTTTTTCATAGAAATGACTTATACTAAAATATAGGGTTATTAATGAAATATTTATTTATGAATTATCAATAAAATTGTCCACGTAAGTTTTGAGAAAATCGTGAGGGAAAAATAACTCTCCGAATAAACTATCTCTTGAGGATTTTTTCAGGGCAAGCGAGTCATTCCATATTGTTAGGTTTTTAATGAAATATTTATTTCTGAGTACGAACAAAATTGCTTGATTCATTTTAGAGAAAACCGTGGAGGAAAAACACCCCCAAGAGTAAACTACCCCTCGTATATTTTTTTTCAGGACAAACGAGTTTGGCCATATTGTTCGGTTATTAACGAAATATGTATTTTTGAAATACGAATAAACTCTTTTGAGTCATTTTTGAGAAAATCACCCAGACAACACACTCCACCAAGAATAAACTACCCCTCGCATTTTTTTTAGGACAAACGGGTTATTTATGCCATATTGTTAAGTTATTAATGAAATATTTATTTATGAAATATGAACGAAAACACTTGAGTCCATTTTGAGAAAATCACTGAGAAAAAACTCACCCCTAAGTATAAACTACCCCTTGTAGATTTTTCTCAGATAAATGCCTTATACCACAAAATAGGGTTGCTAATTAAATATTGATTTATAAAAAAAGAAAGAAAACTAGATCGTTAGAGCCAGTTATTAGAAAATATATTTTTTCTATTTTCATCGTACAGGAAACTACCCTTATTTTGGGAGTAGGAGGGAAATAAAAGAAACTATAGGAAATACTATGAAAATCTTAAACTAAAATTTGGTGCAGATAAGTTGAACGGTTGGCCTCTAGGCAAGTGCACAGAAAAGTGTAGCAAACGGACGGACGAACAGATGGACATGTATCAAAAAATAACTTTTTCGGTATTAGGGGCTATAATACGTGTAAATTCGTTGAAATCTCAAATTTGATTTTTTTTCGATCACCATACTTTCTTCTCTCATTTGTCACTTCAAAGTAAAAGGAACTCAGAACTACAGATAAAAGACGCCTACTTTTACACATAGACATTTATTGATTTAAAACTGTTTTAGTTTGTCATTTCACTTCCAATTGAAAGGTTTTACCATGACTGACGGCATACCAATGACGAGACGGAAGTTTTGAGGAAGTAAATGCATTCAGAAGTCTATACTACATTACGTCTATCAGCCTGTTTTTACTTCTGCAATTGTTGACAGTTGTAATTTCGTCCAAACGCTACATGAAATAATTCTTGGTTGACGTCATTGTGTTACTATTTTAGTATTGTTCTCTTCAGACTTGGTTGAAGTTTTGTCTTAACGGTTATACATTTTTTCTTTCTTATTTCATCGTTACACATAAGAATAAAATGTTCTGGTGAGTGGATAAATTCGAACCTACGAACATTGAGTTTTCATTCTTCCAACACATTACCAATGGACCAAGCTTTGTCTTCACGTTAACGCACGGTTACAGGGTTTATTACGATTTAAATAAAATGGCTGGCTGTTAGTTTCCTGCCCAAATATTTCGATAAAAAATTTTCATTGCTTCGTAGATACGTAGAGCAATGTTTAGATACACATTTTAGGATAGTGCATTTTAGTGTATATAATAATTTCATGCCAGATAAAAGCTAGATAAGTTTTGATAAAATATTTCATATGTAGTTCTCAATAATAGGCTTGCTGTTCGGAGTGAAGTTTCAAGGTTCAGCATTGACTAGCAGTTTTTGCTATTAATATCCCTTCTAACAATATTGGCAGTGGACAAAAGTTAGCCCGTGTTGAAGCTTTTTGCTCCTAATTTAATTATTTTACTTTATTATTTAACGAATATATTGAAAATTGTCAGCAAACACGTATACAGTAATTTTTTTCGGGAGGGGCCCGACTTCAATATTAAGATAAATTATAATAAAATTTTAAAAGATAATCCCAAAAATTAGGCTAAATTTACAGAAAAGTTGGGATTTCAGAAGGGGTCCGGACCCCCTGTACCCACCCCTAATGCGTCCTTGTTTGTCAGTAACGTTTCCTCATTTTGAAACCCTCAAAAACTTCGGATATATAAAGGGAAAAGAGTTATTTTCGATAAAATATCACTTCAAGGAGACGCGACAGTTTTATTACACATGGTGGTATCCAACGTTCACACGGGCAAAAATTCCTTCCCTTTTATTCTTTTGCTATTGTGCTCTATCGAAAGGTTAGGTTTGTAAAATATTACTCTTACAAACAAGCGTGATTGGCAGATAGGAATACTGAACAGAACTCCACAGAAATGCATGCTGAACTTACGTTTATAGCTACTCTTTGGTGATTTGGCCTCAAGGTCAATCGAGTGGTAATTCAGTTCCGTCTCTGTTCTTGAGCCATGTTCGTATTACTTCGAACAGTTTTGCTAATGAAAAGCATGCCTCGTAATATAACAGACTTCTTTCGCGTAAGAAATCGAAACTCAGTTGGTCACAGCAACTTTTGTTACCTAACCATAACGGCCTAGGGTCGTCTTCAGTAGAATAAAAAATGTTACGTGATATTCCATTCACGAAAGAGGAAAAGTTACTTTAAATATATTTCTTATTCATTTTGTCTATTCTGCTTGTCAGAAATTATATACTTTCTGTTGGGACGGTGCTGAAAAGAGAGGGGGGAAATAAAATTTCGTGCCCCCTCATACATTTTAAATTTTGTTACATGGTTGCTTAAATTATTACTAAAGAAAGCACTTTAAACCAAGATATCTAAAGTTACATTATGTAAGGGTGGCATATTCAGGAATAATAATAATAATAATAATAATAATAATAATAATAATAATAATAATAATAATAATAATAATAATAATAATAAATGTCTTTGGAGAGCCGAAATTATGTGACACGAATCATTACATGTAGAGCTTTAAGATGAGTGGTCATAGGAGAGGAAAAAACAGGGTTTTTCTCTGTCTGACCAACGTAAAGATTATGTGCTGAAGTTAAGAAGCATAATAATTCTACAATAGGTTGCGTTTACATAGAATATCAGTTACTTCAGTTCTCCTCCTTCGGGCTACTTACCTCACGTGGTAAATTCAAAACAATTTCAATTTAAGACAAATACATGTAAAACTTTTCTGAAATTAAATATATATAGGGGAAATTAAACATTTAATAGGGAAATCTGTTATCAAAGTGTCCAAAAAAGTAGATAGAAGACTATCAAGCGAGAAACATTGTGAAACTTTATAAAATTCTCCAAATTAGAATTAACATTTACTGGAAAACATTTGTTATGCACCAGTGAGCATGTAGTGAGTAGTGAGCACAGGGGAAATTATTACGAAAATGTTTGCAAACAAAAATTAGAGACACTAATGCAAGTGCGAGAACGGCATTTTTTTTTTTTGGTATCGTCATGAGTTTTACACATATGTTACAATTTGATTTCTTCCCACATAAAAATAAATAAAATAACCACAGTAATAAAAACTACAACGGCACTTCCATGGGGTTCGAACCCAATACCTGCGGCATACAGACTAGTTGCTTTAACTAACTGAGCTATTTGTTTTCCTACGTGAACTGAATCTGTTCTACAGTAAAGACGATTTTTCTTACGATTGTGCTAAGAATTCGTCTTTTTCCATAGGTAATTTCCACTATTTGCTCTATCTATACGTTAATACTTAGCATAGATTCATATATTTGGAGTTCGCTGATAATGCATGTAATAAGACACATTAGAAATGTTTCGTTAAAAGTTTCGTTTGTAGATCTAATCCACGTCTCTCTCAATGACATAGATGTCGCTGCTTCTGTTGAACTGCAGAATTCCCTCGCGTTCTTGAAAATTTTCCACTTTAGCAGAGTTGGTAATTCTCGAGATTTCTGTCGATTTAATGTTTTTTTGCTTTTAATTTATTTATTTTAAGCTAATATCTAACACAAATATTAAAAACGGGTTTGTTATTAACCTGTCCTGCTGGGGAAACCTTCCGAAATTTCGAACATATAAAGAAAATGGAGATATTTTCAAAAAACTTCAGAATAAAGAGACGCGTCATTTATTTTGCTCATGGTAGTACATTGCCTTAAGACGCTAAATTGTTTGCAGGAAACCGCTTCTTGCTATCTGTTACCGTTTTTGTTCTATGGTAATCATAGGCATAGCTAGAACTTTATATTTGGGTGTGCACAAAGGAAACAAATTAGGTCTTGTGCCTTTTTAATACCTTTGTAGTTTTGCAATACAATCACTTGGCTCTTTAAATCCACTGTTTTTAAAGGAATATAAATTCACTAAATGACCGATTTGAAATTTTCTGGATATAGCTAGTTAGTGGGAAAAAATAAAATTGAATAGAAATTATGCACACGAACAATGCTCATAAATGTTTTAAACAAATACATCAAAATGCTCATAATCTGTAACAAGAGACGCCTGCCGAAAGACACAGTTTTCTTAAATTCATCAGTAACTTCATCTACATCAATAGACGAAGCTCTTTCCTGTTTAACAAACATCAAAAGCAAGTTTCTAATCTATCCTGCTCCTTAGTTGCTCTTAATTTACTTTTAATTTGAGTAAGCTTGGAGAAAGCTCTCATACATGCAACTTGTAAGAGATGTACAAGCGCCGTATTACAGAGTAGAATGCAGTAAATATCTTCTTTTTCCAATCCTGTAGCATAACAGAATAACTTCTCTTAGGTACACACGATTTTACTTTCAGAAGTCTTACTTCTGCTGCCAACTCGTCTCCTGACAATTTGAATGTTCTAGCTATGAGGGTTATTTCTTTATCCTTTACATTCAAGTCAACCAGATTTCGCACGGCACTGAGGACTCCATTGTTTCTTGACTAAACCTCTCATCAATACCACAAACAACAATCTTAAAGAGGATAATAACAAGAAATTGTCATCTGTTTATTTCGCACAAATAGTGCAAGCTGACTTGATTTGTCAAGACTAAAATTTTGCACCCTTCATTGGAGGAGGCGAAATCTCCAGACTATCGTAGATCTTAATAGTTTCATTGTAAAGTTCCATGAACTGAGACGAATTTCTCATGGATTGCACAGTATTGCAAAACAATCTGACTTTAGATACATCCGAAAGTAAATTTACATCTGAACTTTGGAGTAACTTGAGGAAGGGACGTGAAATTCGAGGGTATATTCAGCAAGTTCAGTTTTCCGAATAACTTGTACTTTTAACAATTTTGCCTTGAAAAAAAAATGCCGCTAATTTTTTCTTATATTGAAATATCTGTCTTTAATTCTCTTCGATAAATCAGCCTATTAGGGTGTGCCTGGGCACACTTGGCACACCCCGTGGCTACGGCTATGATGGTAATAAACGTTGAAACCGGAAATGGCCAATTTGAACCACTCTCTTGTTTATAACGAGATACTTTGTATCGGCGCATAATTACATATATCTCGGGCAGAAAGTGCTTTTACACAAGCACTATACCTGTTATAATGTTAATTAAAAATAAAAAAAGAAGAATGTTTTAATATAGAAGAAATATACATTATTGTTTAGTCGGTTGCTATGTCGTTGTTTATAGATACTCAGTTAACATGTTGGATTGCAAGTCGGTTTGTGTGAATATACATTAAAAAGGAGTCAAAGAATAAATTATTTAACATTCATCATAGACTTGTAATTTCAGTAGAAAAGGTGAGCGTATTAGTGAATATAACTTCAGAAGATATTTTAAGGTATAAACGATTATTACCACTGAAGATATAACTGAACCAGGGTTAACGACTACCTTTGGTGAGTCGTTGTAAAATTTTTGGTTTACCTCACCCGGGATTCTTGTAAATTCATATCCCGAAGTATAAGTAAGGGTGAATTTACCTTAGTAAAAAGGTTCATGAATACGAACTCAACTATCCTTAGAAGTGGTAGAGTAATTACAAGAAAAATCATGATTGGTGAGACAGTAGGGAATGAAACTGTTGATGATGCTAACAACGGGCAGAATATAGCTCCTATTGCATCCGGAATGTTGACATTAGAAGACCGAATTCTACTAGCATTACAGCGACAGGAACAACGACTAGAACAAAATTTAACTCAGATGTCTAAAGAGCTAAAACAAACGGTACAGCAAAAATCCGAAGAATTGAATGGACGATTAGAAACACAGTATGAAGAATTGGGTAGACGATTAGAACAAAAGTCCGAAGAAGCGAAACAATCTATAATACAAGCTGTGACAGATATTACGTTACAATTCGACGAGAAGTTAAAAAGATTATCTGAAGATTGCAAGGATAATTACAATCATGTAATCCAAGAAGTTAATATTGTAAAAAAAGATTTTGAAGTAATAGAATCTTCTGTTCGTCAACAAAAGATTCAGGTGACAGATAATTCTAACCAAATACGTGCAAATGCACAATTGATATCTACCTTACAGGAAGAAATTAGGACGTTACAGATTAAAGACAATGCATATGACAACAACATGGTTAATGATCGTTTGGGGTTCCCTCATTCACAAGAGATGACCTCGCATTCACCCGAAGCAGATCGACAAGGACCTTGCGCTATCTCTTCTTCAAGTAATTCATCCGATGAGGATATTATTTTGGAAAAAATTTCACCAAGGAATACAGATGGGCGGAAAAGAGATGGTGGAACCACACATAACGCAGTAGGTAGAAATTTTCACTCAACACGAACACGAAACGGTGAAAGAAATGTAAAGTTAAGTGTAAAAATGAGCGAAACACGTGCTATGAGTAAGTTTAGTGGTAGATGTAATGAAAATGCTACTTCTTTTCTAGAAAAATTTCAGGACGAATGCAGTATAATGTGTATAGATAAATCTCAATATATGAAATTAATCCCTCATTTATTACTTCCACCGTGTTCTTTATGGTTTAAGGCAGTACGTGAACACGTCAACACATATGAGGAATTCAAGGCAGCGCTGATTGCAAATTATGAGAATGACTTTTTACTTGCAAACAGAGACGCTACGATTAGAAATCAACCTTTTAATCCTCGCTTGCACAAATCTGTTGTTGATTTTGTTGTGAATACGTATAATGAATTAAAAACCGTAAATCCACTACAATCTGAATCTAGAGTGATCGCATCTATTCGAAATTTACTACCGTTTAAATTACAACAAATCCTGTTTTCTACGCAATGCATGAGTTTTAATCATCTATTGATGCTTGTTCAATGTTATGAAACTCAATATCAGGCACAGAATCATCAAGCGGGAATAGGCAAAATTAAAAACAATTCGGATAACTTTAGATCAGTACCAATCCGGAATCTAAATATCCGTAATGTAGACGATACGGAACATAACCTAAATCGAGTAAATTTAAACAATCAGAACAATTAGAGTAGGCAAAGATATGATGGGAACACACTTAACCTAACTAATCGTGACTATAATTATGTCAGACCATTTAACCAAAGTAGACTCAAAAACAGACGAAATACATGGCGAAATTCTAGAAATACTGTAAACTACATTGATAGACGTAACCGTAGTTCAAGAGATGGCACTTCGTATCAAAATCAAAATAATGACACAATTCCTGTACAGAATAATAATGCGGGACATAATCTTGATTGTGCGGTACAATGTACTTTATTAGAACCATATACAAGTACGAATCTAAACTGATTGCAGTTGATGTGGTAGGGGTTAAACCCATATCAGCTATTGATTCTTATGAATATTTATGTGTGAAAATAAATTTAATTTCTTCTTTTCGTTCACTTGAACATAGATTATTATATCTACCATACGGGAAGATGTTAATGTTGTTACTGATTAAAAACAAAGGTTATTTATATTATATTGATTTATGTTGAAACTTTATTGTCAAAGATTATATTCAGTAGAAGGTTCATTCTGTTAAGCTAATTATCCGACGACTGTACTCATGTGTAACCTTATATGATATTTGGATAAGATTCTTTTGTATCATGACGCCTTGTTGATATGATGTATACTTTAAAATACCATCTTACGTAATTGTTATATAATGCGCCCTGGAAGGAGCAAGCATCTTTTTTTCCCATGACCGTTTTTAATGATGAGTGAAATCGTTGATCATTGTAATTTGTGTTTTAAAATGTAATTATCTCTTACACTTTTGATTTCGCATCCTTCGTTGATCGTATTAGTAAGCGACGACATTTTTAATGATAAATAATAATAATAATGGAATAAAAGTTTTATTATAAATGTATTTATATGAAGGAAACTTAATGAAGTTATATATGAAGGGCGATCAAAATGTAAAGAATAGCACTATTCTTATGTCATTATTATAAACGGACCAGTGGTTCTTAAATATAAAAGTCAAGCTCCATTGTAACTTTTATATTTAGTCCCTTTATCGGGCGACATTTCATATAACGAGATACTTTGTATCGGCGCATAATTACATATATCTCGGGCAGAAAGTGCTTTTACACAAGCACTATACCTGTTATAATGTTAATTAAAAATAAAAAAAGAAGAATGTTTTAATATAGAAGAAATATACATTATTGTTTAGTCGGTTGCTATGTCGTTGTTTATAGATACTCAGTTAACATGTTGGATTGCAAGTCGGTTTGTGTGAATATACATTAAAAAGGAGTCAAAGAATAAATTATTTAACATTCATCATAGACTTGTAATTTCAGTAGAAAAGGTGAGCGTATTAGTGAATATAACTTCAGAAGATATTTTAAGGTATAAACGATTATTACCACTGAAGATATAACTGAACCAGGGTTAACGACTACCTTTGGTGAGTCGTTGTATGTTATACTCTCCGTATGCAATTACCCTATAGATGTAGTTATTCGTCGTTTACTTACACGATAACTCAACCCTCTTACTGTGAACGAAATAAGGAACGATGAGAAATATCCTCTACTATACCCATGTTCCTAAAGAGTTCAAGAAGAATGTGGAAAATTAAAAGCCCAACATACAAAGAAGAAGATAATAAGAACAAAATGGAAGCTTTTGGCTTTCCAGAGATAGAAAATTATTGAGCTAGTGCGATTGAAATATCCAATTGATAATTGTCACATTCAGTGGACTAAAACTGGAACCTGGTAATCTCTGCAGTATCTGGTTAAAGTCTCCTGCTTCAGCTACACAATTTTGCCATCGCAGCCAACGATTGGATTCTACCTAAAATCTTAAGTTTGCGATGCCATGAACTTAATCGAACATTGCACCGCCCGGTAATAAGTTATGGATATTCTTTCAAGATAGTTTCTCTGGGTTCTATACTATGTGAAAAATCAATGTTGCCAAAAGTTCAACTCTTTTATATTATTATTATTATTATTATTATTATTATTATTATTATTATTATTATTATTATTATTATTATTATTACCTTTCAAAACAACAGTTCCTCCATCTTGTATACAAGAAACATCGATGTTTCCAAAAGTCTCAATACCATCATTTATAGGTCTACTATTATTATCGTGCAACAAGACAATTTTTCTAGATCAAAAGGTTCATTTCTTTTAGTCAGTGTTTGTACGTTCTTTAGTAATCAATGTCACAATTACATACATTGAAAGCTTCACTCCTCTGAAAATCTTCTCTAAAGTAGCGTCGATTCCATTGATTTGAAGAAAAATTGCGCTGATAAGCAAAATAAGGTGCAGAAAAATATGAACTTGGATTATCGTATGTATGCAGGGACGGATCCAGGACGGACTTCTGGGAGGGGGTGGTGGGTTGTAATACTGGTACTTAGAGCTACTTTTAAGAGCATCAAACTCGGGGATGAGTTTTATTTATATACAAAATAAAAAAAAGTTTCTTTTTCTGGGGGGTATCGCCCCGATCGCCCCCTGGATCCGCCTCTGATCGTATGTCTCAATTTGTGGCACATGTCAAATAATAATTGGCAGCAGGTGGTGAGGCCAAGCAAAATCCTCTGGATGGGGATGCAGTATGGTATACTCATGTAATTGACATTCGTTGTCCAGTAACGATGTATAGGCGTACGATGTGCTGTTATCTAAAACAAACGGACATTCCACAACCAAGGCTGTCTAAATTTCCTGACAGGTAATACCCGTCAGTAGGTACCTTCCTATCCAACTCGGAGGCGGCCGCTGGAAAGTACTTGGGATTAATTGTTCCAGGCCCGCAGCCACAGAGGTTTGGGGGGGGGGGCATGGATAAGTTAGGGGCTAAGTCATTAAAAATTCTTTTACAAATATCTAAATTGCGTTTTCTTTTTGTATTAATGATGGCATTTTGTATTGAAGTCTGGGGAGGGGGGCAGGCTCCCTCTAGTTGCGGTCCTCAATTGTTCCTCATCCCGAAACGAGTACATCTCGCTATAAACTTGATTATTTGTGTATCTCACGTATTATTTTTAAGAGCTCATTGAAAACGCGCGTCGCAGAATCAAGTCTCAAAAATAATTTAAATTTTTAAGGTAACTTCATGAAGGAACTTCATAAATCACTGATAAACGAACAGAGGCATTTAAATTGTCTTTATGCAAGTAATAACCATTACAATCAAATAATTAAATCATAACTAATATATTCTTCCTAACTTTTCCTTCAGATTACAATATATTGAAATTTGAGATTTACTTGTAACGTTATCTTGATTTTTCTCCTGATTTTTCATTAGAAAGCAAGTTCTGTAAAATCGATCCTCAAACGATCCAGGAAAATAACTACTTGTGTCCAGTTCCTAAAAGCACAACTTGCATTGTTTTATTGCAATAAACAGTATTTTTCTATGTACTTGACAAGCCAAGGGTAGATTACATCCCCGCTCGTGGCCCAGTTGGGAACAATGGGTACAAGCTTCACTCCTCTGAACATCTTCTCTAAAGTAGCGTCGATTCCATTGATTTGAAGAAAAATTGCGCTGATAAGCAAAATAAGGTGCAGAAAAATATGAACTTGGATTATCGTATGCAGGGGCGGATCCAGGACGGACTTCTGGGAGGGGGTGGTGGGTTGTAATACTGGAGCTTAAATCCGGCTCTATAGAAAATTATTATACCATAGAAATGCAGTTGTTTATCTGTGTGAATCAGTGCTCGTTAAGACAACCGAATTCTCTTTCTTAACCTTCTATATCTTCAATATTTGTCAATTTATTATATAAGAGCAATGTACGTATATAGAGTATTAGATATAGGAGCTTCGGATTAACCAATTTCTTTTTAGGTAGTTGCTACATTTACGGTAATTGCGTATACATTCCGTACCCGGTAAGTATTGTGCAATACTGTGAAGTGCTGTGAATTTATTGTAAAGTTATTACAATATACTGTATAATGGATTATTTAAATTATTATTAAATTCAAATCATCTATTGGTAAATCTCACTCAATTTATTAACTTACCTTCAGAAACGTTCTATCTTTGCTATACTTTCCCAAACAAGTAGACCTATTTATAAAATGATTTTATTCATTTTATCATTCTGTAAGAGAAAACAATAAACAATAGATTAGAATTCCGTCAACCACCATACCACATTCCTTTGGACTGCACGAGCCTTCCTGGTTAAATGACTAAAGACGTCATTGTCCTCTCCTACCAAAACAGACTTCTTCGACATGGATTGTGAACGTGAGCAGCAAGAGAAATGCATTAACACAGCAACCACTATTTTACACTTGGACCACTCCTAGGCCAACCAGGATCTGCGAGAGTTAATCATCGCAGCAGCAGCCCACAACACGAGATCCAGGCCACTATCAAGATATCATCATTAGAGTTGAGGTACAACTTTCCATTTGTCAACTCTGACAGATTTGACGAGATGTAAAATGCAATCGTCAAATTCACCATTGGTTCTATTGCATTTGTGCCTGGAAATTATACAGCAACTTTGGAAAATCGTCTCATCAGTTTGGAACAACTTCAGCATCTTACAAAGATAATTGATTTTTTTTTTGTTTTTGAAAATGCTACTTTTAATTTTGCAAAAGAGCGAAGTAAGATTTTATTAATTTTTCCTCCCAACCTGCCCTATGATCACAAATTTGCTCATTAAGAATAACTTTATTTTAAAATTTAAATACATTCTGAAAATTTTGCCTGTATTGATATTTTAGTTAGAGTTGTTCCCCCCGATACATATTTTCTTCCAAGAAGTATTTTCCTCCCTTTCAGTTTTTTTTTCATTTCACGATTATGCTCATTAAGCTAAGGGAGACGATGATAAAGCAAGTGAATGATGATGGAAGAATTGGTGGAATAATAATGTGGGAGGAAACAGGAGTAGCAAAGAAAATCCACAGACACGCAGTTGTCCACCACATAATTGACCGGGGATCGAACCAGCCCAGACAGCACAATGCACGTACAGTATTCGTATAGTATATGTACAATTGCATGGATGCAACATGTTCCTCACCTGTATAAATGCACGCCTGTACATGTGATGCACATATGCGTCACAGATCCTATTCAATATCTTCACGTTCGCAGTACATGTGCAATGCACACGTTCTGCACAAGTGATTTATACCTACCGCACAGGTGATTGACACGTAGCACGTATTCGATTTACATGTAGTGCACAGGTAATTTACAAGTAGGACAGAGGTGATTTACACGCAGTACCCACGTTTTCTTTACATGAATGATAAAGGTGATTTCCTTGTAGTACAGAGGTGATGTAAAAGCATATTTGAGATGCAAGGAAAAAAGTTTATATTTTTCGTACCTTACGTTGTAATACCTTCTGTAACACCAAACACATCACCTTCCAAGTATATCAGAAGTAACTAATAATTATCAGAGAGAATTTTACTTTTGGAGTTTATTATTTGCAAGGAGCAAAGCTTTAGGTAGTATATTTGACATGTTTGCCCAGCAACAAATAAGCAACATTTTCTGCTGTAATCGGTCACGAAAATAATTTTGTAAACCTATGAACTGTCTGACAGTAGTTACATCAGTACAGTGCCGCCACCTTTTGATTTTATATCCTAGCTCGGTGGACGTTACGGACTTTTTACAGTCATTCAGCTGTCATTCGTAGAAAAGTCTCTATAACATCGCCTGGAGGAAAAACGACAACTACTATTTAACATCATGTTTTAAATACTAGGAGAATGAAAGTAAAAGTATACACTTGCACGGTATTATGGACGTGTCATACACATGTGCAGTAGCCGTGCAAATACACATGATGACTTAAACCTCTACATGCCATGGTTCCTCTTACACAATTTCATATAATAATAATAATAACCGTAATTATTATTATTATTCTATGCCTCCTTTATTTGCACCGTTGGGGACGTAACGCCTTATTTATTGGTACCACTTCATCATTGCTTGTTGGCACTGAAGAAAATCCTTGCTTCTGATTGCCTTATCCTGGGATTGAACGTATAGGCGGCTGAAAATACGGTTTAACCCTCAAAAAATTCCTACAAAAGGTTTCTCAACGATTTTCTGTACTATCAAATGTGCTGAATAACATATTAAAAGTTTATCAAAATTTGACCACCGGAAAGACCCAATTTTCAAGATGGCGTCCAAAATGGTTGTTAACTCTTTTACAATCTTAGACTTTCATTCAAGTAGCTACTGGGTCATCACTATTTATCCTAGGATTATGGTTCGTGCATCATTCTCTTCGGAATAAAACAAGCTTTCGGGTGGTGCCATCCAAATGTGTGCATGACCTACGTGGAAAGGGAAATTGAGAATAATTTGAGAAATTTCCTTCTTAAAGATCCATTTTCTAAAGTTTTGCGCCCTCTGAAGCGGCCCCGGGTAAGAATACACGACCCAAACCTTTCTAGAGAAGTATTATGAGATATAGGCTATGTACGTGCCAAATTATTGTGAAATATTTAGTAGTTACGACAGAATAAAAAATTTACCAATATCCTACTCTTTGAATGTACCTAACCAAATATATAAGTAGACAATAAGTAGGACAGAACATAAAAGTTTGTAACACAGTACTATTAATCTGGGTATTATCATTCGTGACTTATTGTTGTTAGAATGTAGCAAGCTTTCCTATGGTATCATCTCCATGCGTCCATGATACACGTGAAAAAGGAAATTGTGGATAATTCGAAAAAAAATCCCCTAAAAATTCCCTTTTCAGAAATTTTGCGTCTTCTGTAGCGGCCCCAGATAAAAGTACACTACCTTAATGTTTCTAGAAAATTACTATGATGAATAGACTATATGTGTGAGAAATTAAATTCTGAAGTCTTCAATAGTTACGAGAAAACAAAGCATTTACCAATAATCTACTCTATGAATATATCTAACCGAACCTATAAGTAGGCAATAAATAGCACATCCTAAAGTTTTCATCGTACAAAAGTTATTCTAGTGTCTACTCATAATTTTATGGACTTAACACACATCTGCTACACCGAAATTCTAAACAGTACTTTCTTTATTCTTATTTTAGCAAAAATTAACAGAATTTTTCTTTAACATATTTACAATCATTGTAAGATTTTTTCTTCCCATACTATTTCATTCAAAATGTTTTGTTTCCTCAGTTTTTATTCTAATTTTATTCTATTTTATTTTTTATTCTATTTGAAGTGTATTTTTTATAGTCTTAAAATACATTTGTTACATCTAAATGGTAAAGAATAGTTTCTTTGTCCTTAGTTTACACAAAATTAATATACGTTTTATTAAACATTAACGTATTTACGAATAGTACTTGCTACATTCTTCATCCCAAACAGATTCATTGAAAATATTTTCACAGTTTTCTGTTTCGCAAGGTCTGCAAACAGATGTACATGGTAGTCCATATCTCTTGCAACTGCACCGTTTTGTTAGGCAGGCAGTTGAACAATTACAGTGGAGCATATGAAGAAGACTTTCTGGTGCAACAGATGTATCTGTCATAACAGGTATATACTGATTGTGCCATAGTTTCCACCTCCAACCAACTGCATTCATATCACTGTCATTTCTGATCCAAACCTTGATTTGGTAATAAACTTTAAAGCTTTGGTATTTTGTAGAGGACTCAGTAGGAGGAAGGCACTCTGGAGTGATGAGTGACATGGAAGAAACAGTTTTTCTTTTACTGAAGAGTTGGTAGCGCAAAGAGGTCAGTACTTCTGCGTATAAACAAGATAGCCATTACCTTTACCCCTAACGACGCTACAACAGATTTTGTTTGATGTGGCAGCAGGAACACATTTCCACAGTTCTGATTTTTTTTCACTGCTTATGAATCTTTGGAATACTGACTTCTTGCCTACACCAAATATGTGCGAAGTTGAATCATATCCTGTTTAAGCATAATGAACAACAGTTGCAAATATACATTACCACCCAGAACACGTTTCATTTCATTGATGTCATATATCTTATGAACTGTAGACTTGTCCGAACGAAAATATAGGCCTTTATTATCAAACTGAGCACAATAAAGAAAGAGGATGAGTAAATCTATATCCTCCCCAATCAATGTTGTTGAATGTTGCTCTGATGACTTGACAGATGCTTTGACGATGTCTACGTCTGCATCTCCTGATGCATTGATAACACTGCAGCCACTTTTCTGCAGTTCTTCTGCCACCATGTGAAAAGTTCCTGTTTGTTGCGAGTTGTGGCAGGAAAATCATCTTTTCCCTCCTAGAAACTCTGTTGCTTCATTGAAACTGATAGTGAAATGGGTGATTTGGCCTCCTCGATGATGTGTATTATCCTTGATGGAAGGACCAGCTTCGTAAAAGTCAAAAATAACATTTGCTTTACCATTATGTTTTATGGTAAATTCTACGTATGAACGTGCAATGTCACCATAACTCTTGCTCTTTATCCAAGACAGCCGATGAAAAAGTGAACTACCATCTAACACATAATGTTCAGTTGCTGAAACCGAATCCATGATAGCTTGTTTAGATTGCTTAGTAATATACACCTCAATCGTATGAGCCAGTTGAGTTTTGTCACTTTTACGAAATTTATTTGGCGTCAAACATGGCTACTGCAAATGGACTGAGCTCATAGCTCAATACACGTTCTAAAGAAAGTTCTCAAGTTTTTGACAACCAAAAATCGTTGATAGAGAAGAGCAGGATCAATCGTTCTTTGTCAATTTTAATGCTGGACTCGTTGGCAAGGGTTTTTGCTTGGTCTTTTCTTTTAAATGATACATTAAAATTGGTTTTCCAATTATATTTTGTACAATATTTTTCCTGATCATCTGTGAATTATGCACATTGATATCCTCTTTGGCAATTACACCCGTAACAATATTTCTGAAAGAAGAGTCTGGTGAGAATGGCATAAAGGTTACAAGTTTTTCTTTAATCTTCTCCAAGTCTCAGTGCTCTCTTTTCATCCTTGACAATGTTGTTTCTCGATGCTGATGACTGGTTGTGTATGTAAGACCATTGAATTCCTGCATGGCATCGTGATATTGAGATGAGATAGGTGTGGACATTGTACACAAAGCACGCATTTCTTCAGTCATGCCACTTCCATAGATCAACCTGCCACTGCTCTTTAAGGATCTCATTAATGTCTGCTCGATTACTAGATCTGGACTAAGGCCTGCCCAGAACTGGTTACTGCGGCGAATCACATGGAATCCCTTGGCAAATGCGGTATATACATCAGGATGCGGCTCTGCAGTTGACTCATTTCTTGCACATAGATATATGCAGATTTTAGGTAGTTATAGTGTCCAGCAGCAGCAAATATTGGCAGACAGTCTAACACCGCTTGCAGGTGTATCATCCAGGACCCTGTGCGATCTGCTTTGACGAATGATCCGGCAACCTGCAACATTTTCTGATAGTTTGCCCAAAGTAAACTTGTTTCTGACTGTGGCCAAATTCTGTCTTTCTTGTGTCAATAATTTTCTTTATTTCGATCAGCGTATCCGACTTTATGTCACTTTCGATTGTAATCTGTTTCAATATCATTGATGAATATAGCGTTTCTGTTTCATTCACTAATGCCAAATTGTGCGCTGTTTTTTCTGGATCTGAGACAATTAGAAAGTTGAGACATCTGCCTAACAAGAGATGTCCACGTAAAGCCCTCTGTACTGGTTTTCCGGTCATCATACTTTATATTTTACCTACAAAATACCATTTGACAATCTTTACAGGAAATCAGGTATGAAAGAAAGGGTTCATCGTAATTATTTTCTAGATAAGATCGAACTATGAAGAATGCTTGCTCTTAATCTTTGTTTTTGGGTCGGCGAGATCCACTGCGTTTCGCCTCTTAGTATTTATGGAACTGTAGCAGTATGCAAAGCTCAGAACGAAAATTACTGCTACAAGAGTGATGGTAAACACAGCCAGCAGCGTGCAGGTAATATCCATAATATTCTATTCTTCCTTTCACGATACTCTAAACGACTACTACAACACTCAATAATACTGTTCACAATTTACTTCTGTTTTCACATAACTAATACCAGCACTTCCTGGTGTGACTGTAATACCGCAGAAGAGAATTTATTTGGCTGTTAGAAGGACCTTAAGATATCCTAGCACTTCTCTTTGGTGGTTCAAGTCTTTTTTGTTGTTTACTTTTAATGTCTTTTGTGTTGCTGTAGCGCTGCTTGCATTTTGAGTGTATTTTTTCTCCTGTTGAAATTAACAACTAATCTCTTCTTTCTAAACTTGCTTTGCTGACTTCTTCAGCTCCCTTCTGACGAAGTCGTACAATGTCTGAGCCACAACTTAAGTTTTCATGGCCAATAGGACAGATTTCTCGGGTTGCAAGGTTGGCATTCATACTGAAGGTTGAAAGGAACAAAATAAAACATTATTGCATTGTCATACTATGTCAATCAACCCAGTAAAGTAATAACAAATAACATAGTAAAATAACGAGATATCAGAATGAAATTTAGCACACACACAGCATATACCACATAGCAATTTTCTAGAAACATTAAGGTAGTGTAATCTTATCCAGGGGCGCTTCAAAGGGCGTAAAACTTTAGAAAAGGGAATTTTAGGGGGAATTTTTCAGAATTATCCACAATTTCCCTTTCCACGTGTATCATGGACGCATGGGAATGATACCATAGGAAAGCTTGCTTCATTCTAACAACAATAAGTCACGAATGATAATACCCAGATTAATAGTACTGTGTTACAAACTTTTATGTTCTGTCCTATTTATTGTCTACTTATATATTTGGTTAGATATATCCACAGAGTAGGATATTGGTAAATATATTATTG
This sequence comes from Thermobia domestica, assembly GCF_964235325.1. NCBI lineage: Eukaryota > Metazoa > Arthropoda > Insecta > Zygentoma > Lepismatidae > Thermobia > Thermobia domestica. The sequence continues at coordinate 95,944,335 of NC_137469.1, forward strand.
TGCCGTAACTACTAAATATTTCACAATGTAATTTGGCACTTACATAGTCTATATCTCATAGTACTTCTCTAGAAAGGTTTGGGTCATGTATTCTTACCTGGAGCCGCTTCAGAGGGCGCAAAACTTTAGAAAAGAGATTTTTGAGAGGGAAATTTCTCAAATTATTCTCAATTTCCCTTTCCACGTAGGCCATGCACACATTTGGATGGCACCACTTGAAAGCTTGTTTTATTCTGAAGAGAATGATGTACGAACCATAATCCTAGAATAAATAGTGATGATTCAGTAGCTACTTGAATGAAAGCCTAAAATTGTAAAAGAGTTAACAACCATTTTGGACGCCATCTTGAAAATTGGGTCTTTCCGGTGGTCAAATTTTGGTAAACTTTTAATATGTTATTCAACACAGTTGATACTACAAAAAACCATTGAGAAACCTTTTGTAGGAATTTTTTGAGGGTTAGGTAGGTTTTTTTGATATCTGCAGCCGCCTAGTAGGACCTCCCATTAACGAAGCTGACATAAGTCAAGTACTTGTACAATATTGAAATGACTTCTTTTCTTCCTCCCATGTCTTTAAAAATAGAATAAACTTCGGAACGAAACGTATTTTTAATAAATTATTCAAAACTAGATACAAAAGAATAACTTTTACAAATCAAACCTATGACACTTCTTAACGCTGACATGAGCACTATTTTCTTTTTTCAGAATAGAAACAAACTCTTCTTCTATGGACTGCAACTTCTGATATTTAATACGACTTTGCAACCTATTAATTGATATTTCACAACAACGTAAACTTTAAGAATCAGAAATATAGTGTAATAGATTAAATTACACTCAACTGAAATTTTGATGGTGACACAAATGTCCTTCTGGCATTGTGAAAATCCTCGGTACGAATTTTGCCGGTTTTTTTCTCTATAAAGAAAAGGACATTATTCTCCTATGGATGTGTAAAATGAGGCAATTCTAAACAGTTGATTTTGAGATAAACTATATTTAAAATGCTAGTCTTCGTAGTTCGTTACCAGCGGTGATGAGATATCACTCTATACCTATTGGTGCAGCAGAATATGCTGTTTCTTCATAGTTGTATAACTCAATTTTCACATATTCGAATATACATCTCTTTACATTCACACCCACCCGACATTTGTTGGAAAATAAATGCTAAACGTGCAATAGCTCTTTGACTTTGCTTCTGTAAAAACCTGCCATATATTTCAAATAATACTTGGTGAATTGGAATTGTAACCATTGATTAAATGCAAATCTTCACTCCTGATTGAATATCCAGGTAGTTAAAACTCACTGCAACTAAACTCTACGTTGCTACAGCTTTCAGTATAATGAACACTTAACTGAATTATTAAAGATACTACATTTAAACTTATGAAGGTTGTTAGAAATATTCTAAGCCTAAGTAAGAAATTATCAGACGGTGTGGCACTAAATTTGAGGTTAATATCTACTTTTGCTATGCCTTCAGATGAAAAATGACAGTAGTGAGTAATTTCTGAACAAATGGAGAAACTGAAGGAGAGAAGGTTTATTTAATATCTCCGTACGAAAAGTTTAGCGCCGCAAAATATCCACCACATGGATGCTAGATTAGGCGATAGGGTCCCTTGTTATGTCTATATATATATATATATATATAACTGAATTTAGGAGGGAAAAAAAAAACAGTCTTGAAGAAGACCAACCGGGAAAGGTCCAGTGAACAGGGTGTCTATTGGTCACGAAATCAGAAAACGGTCATGAAAGTCAAGAAATTTTGGTTTTGGGTCACGATTTTTAAAAATCTACAAATATAAGTACAAACTGAAAAATTTTGTTGTGTAAAACGTCAAAATTCATCACCAAAAATGTCTATGGTCGGCTTTTGACGCTACCAAATTGCAAATAAAGCACGCTTCTATCGCATGCATGAAAACTGGGCCTAATTCGCTTTTGAGAATGTTACGAAATTTTATGGTTTGGTAAAGAAAAGGTCACGAAAAACTCACGAAATTTCATTTTGGAATTGCAGTATACACCCTGTTGAAGCACTAAACAAGAAAAAGTATCATGAATGATCGCCGATTGTGGGATAGTATGAACTGCAAGCGTTGACATATTTATCACCCACCATCTGGGAATGTCAGATGGATAAATAATTTTTTAACCTCTGACCAAAAGATGATTAAGCGCAACGTTTCAAGGAATAATCTTCAACTTTTACGGGGAAATCCCATTTCTTTTTTACTTTATTTCTAACAGCATAAGTTGTCAGGGGACTATAGTGAAAAGTAACACTATACTTGAACTTTCAGCTGCCCTCTTCATACTTATGCTTAGAACATTTGAAAGTTCCTAGCGAATTTATAATAATACCCCAACGTTACGAGATAACGGTCACACGAAAATCGCGTAGGTCAGGGTACAACTTTATTTATAATTTTTGTTTAATTGGGAACATAGACTAACAAAAACACTAATTTAGAAGAAAATTATTTAATGAAACTACAGTTATTTTAGTACAAATACAAAATATTTTTAAAAATACAGTGTTTAGTGAGCAACAATGTAACAAAAGATTTCTTTCTCTTTTTTTTTACGTAACAATGGAAAAAAAATTATTTCGAGTTCGCGCAAAACGCGTCTAATACGTGTCATAGAAAGAAAAACACTGACAACAACAGGCGCCAGTGTTGCCAAACGAAAAAAAAAAAAAACTCAAGAATCGCGCAACTTCGAGTTTGCGTAAGTTAGTGTGTTATTCTACTTGACATTTATATATACTGTATGCACATTTAGAGTAATTAGTTATTTAGAATGATTAGCACAAATAATAAAGAGGAAACTTCGTCACACAATGAAATTAAAAAGAAAATCTCTCTTATTACAACTTCTTCAGTAGTTTTATTGTTTCACTTGTAGTCATAGACAAATGAACACGGCATGTTACATAAAAATTACATAATATGCTATCCACTTATGTCAATGAGTAGTTGGGATATTTGTTTCAGAAGACAATCATTTCTCAGTTTTATGACAGCTCGAGTCCGAACTAACAATCACCAGATCCATCAGTTAGGAACGTTACATTATATTGTTATAGAGGTACAAAATATACAAATCACTTATAGCATTAATTTATCAGTCTTAAACATGAAACGCTGTCCAAAACTGAGCACAGTGAAGAATGTTCATTAATACAGAAACAGAAATTTACAAATTCATACACAAATGAAGTAGTTTACACAAGAAAACAGAAAAAAATCCGGTGCAATACAAGTACTTACATGGCAAAATTAAAAGAGGATACAATACCGAAATCATCATGTGATAGCTACAATCAACTAAAAGGGTTTGAAGTACCTACTACTCGTACAATTTTTCATATACTGCAAACCTGTTCACCACGAGATTGAAGAAAAGCGACCGCATTGCTGGCAACTTTCAAGTGCTCACGCGTTAATGTGTTGGTTTCCATCAATACATCAAAATTATCCTCGCTAGTTTTTTTTACGCTGCTACGAATAGCTTATTTGCATCTATGCTAACAGATAAAATTCCTCCAGTGTGGAATGGATACACATATTAAATAATAGCAGGGTGAATATATATATATATATATATATATAAACTGTTGTCTCACTTCCTTACGTGTAGCAAACGAATGTGGTCGCTCTGTTGAAGAGATTACCAACGACAATAAGTATCTGTTCAGTCATTGAGGTGAACTTTATATTGAATTAATATCGCACTTGGACAGAATTCTTATGCAATGGTACAAGGAAACCATGTATTTTTACCTATCTTCGTACTCTGCACTCTGAGTGTTCCATCAAATAGTGAGCGGGTGCCAGAAAAGAACACCAACTTACTGACACACATAAGGTAACATGCAGTAACACAGTAGGCCACATATTAAACCAATTGAACGGCCAAGCCAACACTATCGGTAACTTTTGTTAGTAATATAATTATATCCCGTTCCATGTCAATCTGACATATTCGGGGAAACAATTACTGGCAAGTAAGTTCTGATCTTTCTAGTGTAATGGCGATTTGCAGTTAATTCACATCATAATATCAGGCTAATGAGTAATAAATAATTAATGACTTTTCTGGGTTTACTTAATTCGCTAATAGCATATTCAAATATCTGGCCCGGTGTAATACCTAGTTCAATACTTGTATTATAAATCTTACATACATACATGTATATAACACAGCATTTTAACACGTTTCATCATCCGATGAAACAAATACAATATCATTTTCAAATAATACATTCATAATTTTTTCCTTCTCCAAAATGAACAAACTAAACGTTTATACCCATTAGAAAGCTACTAAATCGAATTAATTTGTTCCCGTATTTTTGATATTGAATAGGTTTATGCATTACCCTGTAGTTAACTTTAGCTTTATCAACACTTTAATTGTGGATATAACTTAAAAAGTTTCTGTGGATTCACCATAATTTTCTTCTTCCTAACTTTCAAAATAACGGAAAAACAAAGGATAATACAAAAATTTAGTCTTCATACCGAGCTAATACTTAAAGAAACATTGTTCATTACTATGTAATTTGACCATATTCTACATTTTTGAAACTGATTTACACTCTTCAGTGATTCTGATAATAATAAAAGAACTGTGAATACAGCCTCTTTAATATCTTGACTTGGTTATCGGATGCATTATATTAATGTTGTAACTGTGAAACGGTAGGTCTGATAAGCTAAACTATTGTAACAAACCAACAAAACTTAGTGAAAACACCTGACCATCATCATTATTATTATTATTACTAAATAAATATCTGTTCATACCTTAAAGCGAAAAATTATCCTTATCTTTTTCAAACTTTAAAATATCGATCTACAATTGCGAGTAGGCTTGAAGTTTAAATGACCAGTTTTCTTGAATATAGCTATAGAAGCCACGTGTAACAAGGCCACGTGGGTTACATGCACAGGGCCGACACGGCGTAGGATCGACACGACACAGAACCGAAACGGCATACGACCGAAACGCCATAGGATCGAGGACCGAAACAGGTTCCTCAGCTAAATTGTCGGTCGTACGCCGTGTCGATCCTGTGCCGCAGAGCTGTAGTGAATTTTATATTAACGGCAAATAACACGTATTTCTTCTTCTTCTTATTATTATTACTATTATTGATACGAATAACACACATGGGTTCGAAATTTCATAGCAGACATTGGTAGTAAATTCATTAAAAAAAAAGTTTTCAGGTTCTCAACTATTTTTTTGTGATCCCCAGCAGAAGGAATACGCAGTATTTCACATATTATATGGACGAATACGACAACAATTTGCAAAACTGACACTAGCACACTAATAACAGAACCGCAGATGTAACAAAATCCTCAAAACTTTCATATCCGGCTGACAACACTGATTGCATCTTTGTCCTACGTTCAGATATATATATCACACTGTTAAAATTAATTACCACAATTGCACTAACTTTTTCAAAATAAAGAGCCCTTTAAATATAATTCCAAGTTCGGCTACATAAAGAATCAACCTAGAGTACCAATGCATTTCAGCAGTCATGATACTGGAAAAACAAACCTATCGTTTAAGAATAATAAAATGTCATATTATCGCTCACATTTTTGACTACAAATTACACGTGGGATTTCGTAACTACAATCTACTCAAAACTAGACTGTTTTGTAAACATCAAGATTGATTTTTCACAAAATTAATTAACTAAAGATGTAAATTAGGTCATAACAACACTATGCCCAAACCAATATAATCATAAACTAACCTTGTGTTAAAAAAGTAAATAAAATTACAAAGACAATCGGAAGTATGGGTTATATACCTCTGCGAAGTAATGCATACTAAATATTCAAATGTGGAGGAATTGTACCGAAAACGATCATAACTGTTACTGCTGAACAACGAATTAAGAAATTATAATTAGATTTCATGAAAACTTTCTAACACTTGAATTCTGAATGAAATACATCTTACTAAACATCTTAATCTTGTGTTGAGTTTCCCTATACATAAGATATGAAAGATTTTTCGGCATATTGCAATGTTAAGTGACAACGTACTTCGCGTTAACCAACAACACACCATAATCTTATCAAAATTCACTGCTCTTTTTATACGAAGCAACCATTTCGGTTCCCATTAAAGCATTTCAACATACATACAAACATACGAAACAGCCGTCTTACAATAATATATCCTGGAGGCAGGAATCTGAATATTTAAGAATTACATACGTTTCTTTAAATTCTTTCTCCCTCTCCTTAAAAAAGCAAGCATATTTGTGTATATTAAATTTATGTTTTAGTTATATACACATGTATAAGAATACATATTGCATTTTCACTGTAATGAAGGTAACATATACTAGTCTTTAAAATTTTCCAGCACTTGTGTTTGAAATTGAAAGGATAAAAACAATATTTCATTTGCAGATGCTTGTTTCAGATTTGTTTTACGCAAACGGAAAGCTTATAAAGTTGAAAAGCTTATTCCAGACAATTCAATCTGGATAATCATGAGGCTCCTCTTCGTCACTATCAAATTCTGCATCAGGGTCCCGCACCCACTTTCCTTTGTTGTCCTTACGCCAGCCTGACCTAAGGAAATAAAGTTTCAACATATTATTCATACATCAAGTATGGATGGCAAAGACTTCTAATTCTTATGAACGGAAGAATGATGCTTCTAATGAAGTTCTTAACTAATGTATAATTAATAAACTCAAAAAATATGCATTTCATTGTTCTATCCTATTATACATTGTTAAAAATCATCTTAAACGTCGAAGTTTCACTAATAGCTATCAGCATTGTCAACACATAGGTAAGAAATAAGTTCTGCAGAGATAAGATGTACGGAGATGTAACCAGGTTCACATGAAACGTCCAATTATTTCTACATCCGGAAGTTTCAATTTCGTCCGATAGAAAATGTTTGCCATCTAACGGTGCGATGTATAACTCCTAGCATTCTATAATTATACACTTTTGTTTCAATAATACAAAATCGGATATGAATAGCCTTGGTTAAGGTTATCGTCAATGGTTAAGATGTTGACGGATTTTCATCAACGAACTCAGCCGAGGTAACTGCTCTATTGCAATAAGTCGAATTCAAAAATTCGCTTTCGTTCAAGAGTTATTCGTGGACTAACGAACAGAAGTTAAAGTCACCGTTACCCGGTCATATTCTTCCTTTAATTTAATTGTAGTAGACAATTTCTCTTGTATACTTCTACATAATTATTAAAAATAATGATGCAAATGAATATAATATTTGCACGTTTCTCATGAAAGATTCCGGATAGAAATAGCTACGTTTAGAAGCGAGTGAGCCTTATTGTTGCCCTGCATGTGCTAGACACTTTTTATCTAAAAAGTGTTTACACTGTCAAGTTTAAAGAGTACTGGTAGACGGACAGTCACTCTCGTCATTCAGCAGTAAATGACATAATATTAAGAGCACTGATATCTGAACAACACAATCAGTGAGAGAACCAACAGAATGCAGTAGATCAGATGGAAAAAGACTTGATGAAATGACTCTGTTTCACAGATGGTCATTTTGCACTGGGCTCACTTCTCTCAACTGAGCTCGCGCTCAGTTCCCTCAGTTCGGCTCGCGCTCATTTATTTCATTCAGGCTCGCGCTTAATTATAGTTTGAATTAAGTTTCTGGAAACAAGCAATGTATTCTGAAATTGATTGAGCAGTAGTTTATTTCTTTACGTTTCCAACTTCAGTTGTAAAACGTAATATTACGTACTGTATATTATGCTCTTGTAAATAGTATACTCACATATGGTATATTAATTTGGGATGCTGCTTACCCTACTCATTTAAAACCTTTGATAGTTCAGCAAAATAATAATTAAGAATATGCTTAAAAAAGGACTTGACTGTAGACTAGATAGACTCTATGACCAATTCTCAGTGTTGCCACTTTCAAAATTATATTTGCAGAAGGTATTAATATATGTTACAAAGAATAGAAAAAAATGGGAATAAAACATATGTACTTAACCAGAAATGTGACAAACAAAAATTTCGAAATTAAAGCAACGAGTAAATCTATAACGCAATATCAAACATATTTCAGAGCTTCGAAGATCTATAATGAACTCCCACTCCGAATCAAAGAGGAAAGTAATTTCAAAGTATATAAAAGGTTAATTTTACAGTGGTTAAAATAATCAAGAAGTATTTAAAAAACTATTGTTAATTGAAAGTAAGAATTGTAAACCTTATATGTTACGGTAAGAAAATAAATAAATAAAATACGAGAATCAGGCTCACACACAAGCTTTTGCTTATGTGAGCCATTTTATATCTTTTCTTCATTCTTTACGTATTACAATATAGAAATAAGTGCATTGAATTAATCTGCCCGACACCGGAAGATAGACATGACTTCTGGAAGTCCAAAGTCCTGTCATCTCTGAATACCGCGTACGTTAACTTTATTAATAAAGGAGATCTAGGAAGTCCGATTTCCTTTGGAGAAGTAATAGCACTTACAAATAGGAAATTTATTGTTAATTTCTGTAGCAGTTAACTTTTCCATATTCTTTTATTTTATTCCATTAATATTTTGTATATTGTTATTTTATAATTTAATATGTTTATGTATTTTTTACGTATATGCTTTAATATATTGGATACACCCAATATATTAAATTTTCTTTTTTTAAATAAATAAAATAAATAAAAAATAGATATTAAATGATATGATACCTCTATGAACACTTGGATGGTATAGCCTTAGTGCGATTTCTTTGTGTGTGTGTGTGTGCGTTTTTTTTTTTTTTTTTTTTTTTCCTTTCTTCCACCCAAAACCAAGTTTTATAAGCTCAGACACACAGATAGAGAGAGAGACGAGGACAAGTTTCCAGCACGAGGGCGAAGACAAGTTTCCAGGACGAGGAGAGGGTGAACGAGAGCGAGGGCGAACTGCCACTTTGAGGGCGAGGGTGAGTGAGGTCGGAGTAAAATGAACATCTATGGTTTGCACCTGCCACATAGAACCCACATACGGTATTCTGGTATGGTGGACACCGGCTCTCCTCTGGTCTTCATTCAAAGGATTATGCCTATTGTGGCACACATTCATGATGTCGTCAATTCTGTTCTCAGACTTTATTTGAACAATTTACAAAATCTTTATCTGCCAGCAGGATAACGCGCGTCCCTATATCGTAAAGCAGCACAGCATTATTCTATGCCTTTTACTCCGGATCAAGAACTATTTAGCATGAATCCGGTATAAAGAAGGGTGTCTGACTACAAACAGCCATTCAACATACGTAAGACCACGAACCTGCTCAACCAGCTGCTCATGTGACCACTCGCGGGTTACACATAATATTAGGATGAGTACTAATGTTTCTGAACAAGCTATATAATAGTTCGGGATGTAATACAAGTACTATGCTGGGATTATTACCACCACTCTCCTTTCCGTATACCAATTTTGAGGCTGATCCGTGAATTCCTACTGGATGTTTTTAAATACATTTCCATCAGTATAGTAACTCATAGTCTTGGATAGAGCAGTGTAGAATTCCTTATGATGTGGCATAAAAAACAATCTGGCTTCAATAGTATTTGAACTGTCCTCCAGAATTTATATTCTTTTGCGAATTCAGAAGGCAACATCTGAACCACTTACTGCAGAAACAAACATGTCCACATTTCGTAATGTTTGCAGGAGAGGTAAAAAACTGAAGAAAACTACCGTTACGATATTTCCATCATAACATGTATTTGTCCATTTGAATGATAGTAGTATACGTGATTAAAATATACATGCAAAATTTGTGTATGACGTAAGGCGATAAAGGGAGGCACCATTACCGTACCGTCACAAAAAAAGGAAATATGTAAGTGCTGGACATGTTTGTTTTCTTCAGAAAGCGGTTCAACTATGAAATCGAATAATTTCGGTTCAATATTACATTTTGTTTACATTCCTTTTACCTTTAGCACATTATATAACCTTTCTGAAAATAGGTGACTGTGAGAGAACTGAAATATCTGAAGAAAAGAAGCAGTATAAAATTCGTGAGGCAACGTCTTCCAAGTTTGGTTTATGACACTAACGAGGTTATCTACATCCTATTTCTCTCAAAGAACGCGAGATCAGAGATTTGTATCCAGGTTAGCACGTAAGTAACATGCTAAAATTCACATCTGAATACGGTTATCTATTTTTGATGTGTCGAATAACAACACTCTACAGTAACGCGTTCAAAGGCTCACTTACAATTCCGAATGTATTTCAAAATATAGCTAATATTAAATATGAAAATTAAATGGAACCTTTAGTTTAACATCCCATGGTCATGTTTTACGCTTAAGCAGATGGTGATTAATTAAAGCGAATGATTATGGAGCAATTGGTGGAATCAGTGTCCAAGAACATGGAAGAATCCAGAGAAAACCGAAATACGAACACCAGAAATGCGACTTTCATTGAATTATGTTAATAGTTTGCAGATGAACTACAGAAGGATGTTCCGCGTATATCTGACCAAACATGATTTCTTCCCCCAGAAGGTAGAATGAACTCTCCCGAGCTTGGTCAGGCGCGCCTGTCAGTGTAATATATGAACTGAGAGTGTATATTTTGTGTTTTCACGTTGAGTTGAAAATCTCGCCCAAATTAAGCCGCTTTCGGGAAGAAAACATTGTATAGCTTATCCCAGTATTTGCATTTAACCGCTGTGGCGAAAATACCGCCTAAACTGAACTGAAAATACAGCTTTCGCGAGGAATTCGGTATGTAACTTCTCCAAGTGTTTGTATTTTCTCTCTGGACCGAAAATACCGCCAAAGTGGATTTTCTTTTAATTTTCGTTTTGAGCATTCTAACTTGTAAAAGCACCAACTACCAGTATTTACTTTTTTGTTTTTCATAAATATAGTATATTTAGATAGCTTTACTAGTGTTGGTTAAAAAAAAAAAAAAAAAAATCATCTATTGAAATTTTTTCCAACAAAAAACGCGGTATTTTTCACGCTATTTGTTTAGATTTTTTCTTTCACTATAATCATTCCTTTGGTTCTTTTCAAATAACGCTTAGCCTCCACACTATTTGAAGGTTGTTAGGACGAGCAAAAAGTACTACGCCCTAACTAAGTCGTTCAAAGTACAGTGAAACCTATCTATGTTGGTCATTAACGGTTTCATTGAAAAGTGGCCAAAGGAGACTGATATAGAACTATATATTTCATCTGAACCACTACTATGTATCATGGGAACCACTTAGCCAGTTTATTTTAACATACCTTAACATAATTTATATAGTACTTTTTATCTTGCCCATTCGTTAATTTTTACTAGTAGTCAACAAAACAGTAAATGAGAACTATAATCCTTAACACAATGACATCTAGGTTTAACGAATCTTCGCGGGTTCTAAGTTGTTAGTATAATTTAACACAAATTAGCCGGAAATCTCTACATAAAGGAAACAAAAACGAGACTTCAATGAGATTATTGTAGGTTTTATTGTATTAGAAAGTAAAGGAATGCCTTCAAACCCGGGACAAGCTACTATTAAAACCTACGCGATGCGTAGGGGAAAGATTCCATATTTTTAGGCCCGGTAGACACATTAGAAAATGCTTTAGCTTCTATTAACTCTCAACCTTCACACAAGGTGCACCATGCACTCTTAGATTATAGCTGTGACACAAATGTGCAAAGCCCAGCCGCGATGCACACTTATCGCTGAATAAATAAATGAGTTCCGCTCCAGATGATCCCGTTGGTACGAAGTTGCATCACCGCGGCTATGACTATTAAATATAAATCCACAATGGATTATTAACAAGGAATTTTACAAAAACTGCGTTTATAGATTTCATGGACATGAGGACAAAAAATTATCCACTAAAAAGAACTTCCATAATGAAAAGAAAATTCCAAAGAAACTGTTTCGAAGGAGAACACATGATAAGGAGAATTACAAATTTAGGATTTAGGATGTAAGATTTAGATTTCTGGGCTTTCGGCATCTATGGCCATTTACCCCGTCAGGTACGTGGGATGACGTCCCTCGCCGAGCACACTATCCGGGAAAAGGGAAGGAAGAAAGAATTAAGGAAGGAGGGAAGCGGACTGGGGCCTATAACTGAGGTACCATCCTGGCATTTGCCTGGTGTGAATGAGGAAAACGCAGGAAAACCTCATTTAGGATGGCTGGCTTAAAAAAAGCTTTTTACACTTTTTCGACCGAGTGTTCCCATTGGGAATCGAACCTGGGACCACTCGCACCGAAGGCGAGAGAATTAGAAATATAGGCTTTCATTGTGCAAGATTAGCTCTACACAGAAAATTAATTTTAAAAAATGTTTAATTATTGACATTTTGTTATTTTCCGCACTAGGTAAGTTTCATTAATGCAGGATTAATGATGGATGAAAATTGGATAATTCTCATTGTTAAGTCTGTTTTTCTATTGAAGACAAGTTTTGTTCCCTAAAGATTTATTGTACTAGGAAATTACGTATGAAATTCTTTGATTTATAGGATAGGGTTCAGTATGAAGGTCATTCTAAATTTCGGAACACGGCAGAGTCAATCACAATTCTGCCATTTGTGCACAAGGCAACCAGTTGTCATACAAAAAGCATATTTTTCAGTGCTAAAATGGAAATATTACAAAGAGCATTTCGGGCCAAGATTTCTTATGTCTTCTGTGGTGATTTGAGAAATAAAGCTCCTCGTCATGAGCGCTCGGCGATGAGGCTTCAGATTTTGCGACAGCGTTTAAATGATACAAGGAATTTCAACAGAGTCATCCATTTCTGAGAAGTGAACCCTATCAAGGAAGATCACACTAAGAAATAATATTCGACAATATGGCTGCTGCACAAGACATTGGTTTGCAAAAATCTAAGACGTACCTATGTGAGAACAGTCGAGGTTTTAGGTGTTGAACCCTTGTCACTGTACAAAATTTTACAAGAACTGAAACTTTAAAAAGTGATTTCAGAATATCAGATTTCCAAACAATTTGGACGTCGGAATTGCTTATGAATCTTTAGACAAGCTCAGTTGATATGAACACTCGATTATTTTGAGAGTGTTATTGGAGAGGAGACTTACATATTTAATGATTGACCAATTCAACAGGAAAGGTATAAGGTAGTCCATCATTCAAAAATAGAAGGCAGCGATAGTCATGTAAGCCGTTCCTTACTAGCACCGATCTAGCAGCAACTATTAGGTTACAAGAGAATTCTTACAGGTAAATGGCACACAAAAGAATGATTACCTAATATCCTTCTATTCAAGAAAATTCGAAGCTTATTATTCTATCACGACAATGATCCTTCTCATACCGTCGAGTTTCTATAGACTAAACACACAAAAAGAAGATTCATCCACCCACACTCATATTGTTCTGGTCATGTGATTTTTATTTTTTAATCTTACTCAATATTTGTCACTCTTCCGTTTCGAAAATGATCACTCTTCAGTTTTACTTTTTCCTGTCTCATATCTATAGAATTAATCAGTATAGTCATTTTGACAACACTATAGTAACAACTATCAACCTTTAACATTCTCTTCCCTATAATCTTACTACGAATGGAAGGAAAGTTGTTATGGGAAAAACAAGATGTGAAAAAAAAGACAGGTATGGGTTAAGATGAATTTCACTCAGAAGACGAAACAAAACTGCAATCACGCGTTTCTTTTTAAACACCTACAGAAGAGTGATACCAGATTTCTGAAATGTCGAAAGAGAAATTATGTAAGTGATATATATATATATATATATATATATATATATATATATATATATATATATATATATATATAAATAACTGTGTGGGTGTATGTATGTATGCAATAGCAATAATAATAATAATGAACTTACATTCGTAAATTGGAGTAATATTCAGCCTTCTTTCTGTCTAAAGGTTCACTGTCCGAACTCGTTACTACAACTGTAGTTTTTTCGATTTCTACGCTTTCAAGTCCGGACATTTTCTTCGTTTCAGAATATGTCTCCTTCTTTAGTGTCACTCCATAGTGATCTCTGGACTTTTCCACCATCTTTTCTAGAGGCTTCTTTCTCCACAAACTCTTCAAGTAATGACGTACTTGGGCTGTAGGTGATGGAAGTGGGCACATGGGAGGTGGAAACGTTGAAGATGTTCTCCCACTTGCTGCAAATAAAGCAATTACTTCTTTAGAAAATAAGTATGATACTACTAATCCCTGTTATAGCTTAGATATTACTTGTAACAGCCAAGATGGGTAATGCTACCATTACCGTCCCTTCGCAGAAAAACTAATTGTTTGAAAATCAGGAAAGAAAGTATTGTTCCCTTCCCACTATTCAAACAAGTAGACCCTCCCAGAAGAGTTTCCCGGCCCGGTATGTGGTTCACAACGCCGCTTAGCGCACGTAAAAATGAAGGTTACTGAAAAAGAATGGTATGCTAAAGCCCAACAAATAATAATATGTCTTCAAAGGTTACAGGAACGTACTAATACTACTTGATAAACGTCACAAAAGCAATTTAGGTAACATTAACAAATTTCATTTTTATTAAACAAAAATTATTTTTAAAAAAATGTAAAGTTGAATAGAACAACGAATTATCAAGTTCGAAAAATTTTGTCTGATTTTGAAAAAAAAATATATTTTCAACCATTAGATTTAACTAAATTAGATTCATGCAAAATCATAACAAATATATATATTACTGAAAAATCCATCAGACACATGTTGTATAAAGTGAAATTCCAAGATGGCTCCTGCCTTATAACAAGTCATATTTAATGCGAACCATTTTTAAAATATAATTACTTCTATCACTGTAATTCAATAACAATAATTGAACTGATGGTTCAATTAGACAATTCAGCAATTTTCCATCTACATTTTTATATGCTCATGGAACAACAAGAATATGATTTTTAAATTCACAAATACAATATAATACACACAATACTAAATATGGTATTACACACATCTAGCGAAGAGAACAAGTGATGGGCCCAACCACTTGTTTTCAAGGCTCCTTCATCGGAAGGATAAACAACCAATCAAATACAAGTATAGCAATCACATGACACAGTGACAAAAGACTCAAACCATATTACCAGATCACTTAAATTAAGAAAACGCTAAACTCTATAATATCACAATAAATATACTGTAGTGGAATACAGGGAGGAAAAAGGAAGGTGAATAGGTAACCAGAGAAACAAAAGACAAAACAGAAGGAAACAGCGCTGTTTCTATTTTAAATTAAATACCTCTTGCATTTATTTTACTCCATAATACCAATAAATATGCAAAAGTGAAGATCACTACAGCACATACTCTAAATAAATCTAATGATCTCTCAAGATTATAACCATTACTTATATATAAAAGATGCATCATCCTCAATATACACTATCCGATATATACACGCATACGTATGCAACAAATTCTTGTCCTGATGTTTCCTTTCACCTCGACAGAACATATTAGTACTGTTTCACATATTTCTTACCCCGTTTTGAAAGGGCTATATTTTCAAAAGCATTACACGTACACACATAGAAGATATATGAAAAGAACCACAAATTTACGAAGTTTGTACTGTGTATTCCAGGTGGCAGCACGAGGTTAGTACCTGTCGAAAATGGAGGGAAAGCAAGAAAGAAACGTCGTCTGGGTGTATGTCGTTGTCACCAAATGGGCAAGTATTGAACTTCTTTGTATTGTGTATTCCAGGTGGCAGCACGAATCCATTATCTTATCGATCAGGTGTCGCAGTACAAGGTTAGTACCTGTCGAAAATGGAAGGAAAGCAAGAAACGTCGTCTGGACGTTTGTCGTGTCACCAAAGGGGCACATATTGAACATTTGTAGAGGGTGCAAATTCTGGTTCTTGGTTAGTTTCTGGTTCTTTTTATATATCTTTCATGTGTGTACGTTTAATACTCTTGAAAATATAGCATTTTCAAAATGAATAACTTATTTATGCTAACCCAGTATAACATGTCAGTTTTCTTCACTTCGTCTGAATACTAGTAATGAAAAGATATCACAAATGTAGAACGAGGAAAACTTAAGAATAAAAACGTTTCATTAACCTTTAAATCAATACTTTTATTTCATTTTTTTTTTCAGAGGAGTTTATTCACAAGCAATATAAGCATTACACAAGTAATAAATAAGGAAATTAAGAGCAGTACTCTAGTAACCGTAATCATTAATTTTACAGTGAAGGACAGTTATTGATAGCGTAATTTTTTAAAAGGATACGACCGATTCCATTTCAAATCGTCCAGGCAAACCACAATTGGTCCCCTTCATAGTCTCAGATTTGATTTATTTTTCTTATATGGGATCTACATGCAATATTATTAGACCCATATTTTTCTTTTTGCTGAAAAAATTTTTCCTTCCATATACAGTCTTCCAAAATGGCTGCCCTCCTCTCGGATTGGTCGAAAAACTGAAAAACATGTCAAATTAAAAGTTTTGTTGTTGAGAAACGAGTGCACTTAGTAACATAATCACAATTGCAGGAAGAGTATAAAGTTGTATGTTTCGGTGGAGGGCCAAAATTCGTCGATTGGTCCAATAGGAATCGCACAATTCACTCGCAATGTTGCCAACTTTGGTGAAATTTTTGCTAACTTCAAACATTTTTTTTTCTGTCCTCACGAGCAATATCAACCATCTGCTTCTAGCATCGAAATCTACTCCATAAGGTCTCTTGGAATTGTAAAGGACTTACGTTTCTGATTATTAGATTCCACGTTATAGCATGATGAAAAGCTGAAAATTTCATTAAGACGCCATGTTTGGACGCCATTTTCTCAAAAACCCCACCATTAAAAAACTGAATTCTTTACATGTATTGGAGAAGTACCTAAGTATTTAATTTCCGTTAACCGTTCATGCGGCTGCAGCCCCAAACATTCGCAATTAATTATTGAAATTTCGATTTTTGTACTGGAAATGTAAATATTTCCTATGGGTATTTAGATCCTATACACAAGGCGAATTGAAAGGGAGTGTGAAAATTTTGAGAGATGAATCCTGACATCAAATCCAGTAGAAAAGTTCCTATAAACATGAGTCGAATTCCGCTTCGTTTTCGAGTTACAGGGTTTCCAACTCGGGATCCAAAATCGGGTCGGGACAATAGAATATGTATGTATATATTTCGCGTTAAATCAGAACTGTGTGTTAAAGTTATGATGAAGTTCAGAAAGTTGATTTGTATCAATATGATAATTCTTACGTGCGTTGCAATTCGGTTGGCAGTGTTGCCAACTTGGTAGAACTTTTATTTGTTTGCAAATGACACTACGTGGTTTTTATTTGATATTTGGTATTCATTAATGATTGTAAACATCAGATGAAGCTCAATTTTCCCCACATCACCACAGTTGTTGAAAACTTACATGCATTTCATTGAAAGTTTTATCTCGTGCGTTATTGATAGTTTGCAACATTAAGTGTGAATTTCACTTGATGTTTGCCATCATTAGAAAAACCAAAATATCGAATAAAAACTACGTTTTTGTAAGTTGTAATAATAATAATAATAATAATAATAATAATAATAATAATAAGAAGAAGAAGAAGAAGAAG
This sequence comes from Thermobia domestica, assembly GCF_964235325.1. NCBI lineage: Eukaryota > Metazoa > Arthropoda > Insecta > Zygentoma > Lepismatidae > Thermobia > Thermobia domestica. The sequence goes on from NC_137469.1 coordinate 95,961,994, forward strand.
AAGAAGAAGAAAATTTCTCTTTTATTATTGCAAAACCTCTCTAACTTCGCGCATCAAGTTCGAACTCATTCAAGAAGTTCTGCTGCAACCACGAAACAGTTTATTACGTGATTCAGTGTCGTGAACATCGTTTTAGTGTTCTCTAGAACCATGAAAATTGTTTCCACTGGTAACAAAATATTGTAGTGCACTAGTTACAGTGTTTGTGTGAATAACAATGGAGAAGTCCTATTACAGTAAGGACCGTATTAAATGTATTGATTATTTTAAAAGGAATAAGATAATTGTGTACAGATAGAATTGTGGACAAAAATTTTATCTTGCGGTAAAAATATATGTATTGCACACAGCGCGTCTGCCAAAACGTAGTATTAGGAGAGGATTATTATTTCTGTAAAGGATGCTTTGAATATTTACCGTGAACAACGAGAATGTGTGTGAGAAATTGGTGACCACGAAAGAAGTTGTAAATATGAAATTATGCACCAGCAAGATAAAGAATTTGTTCCTCTGAATGTAGATTTGGAAACCATTAACCAGACAGTTAACATGCTAAACATGAATGTGTTGCCATTAAAAGCAGCCTTATCGGTGAAACCTAGACTACGGTGAAGGAATCACCTCTCAAAATTTTTCATACTGCCGTTCATATCGCCTTGTGTACAGGACACAAATAATCATCCTCCCCTAATAGCACATTTGGGCAGACACGCTGTACGCAATCCATATATTTTACCGCAAGATAATTTTTTTGCCTAGAATTCTTTCTGTCCACAATCCTCTTATGGCTTTTAGCATAATCAACACATTTAATACGGTCCTCACTGTAATAGGAAATCTCCATTATAATTCACACAAACACTGTAATTAGTGCACTACAACGTCATGTTACCAGTCAAAACAATTTTCGTGGTTTCAGAGAACACTAGGACGATGTTCACGACACCGAATCACGCAAACTTTCAATAACGCACGAGATAAAACTTTTTAATGAAATACATGCAAGTTTTCGAAAACTGTGATGATGTGGGGAAAACTGTGCTTCATGTGATGTTTACAATCATTAATAAATACCAAATATTAAATAAAATCCACGTAGTGTGATTTGGAAACAAAAGTTCTACCAAGTTGGCAACACTGCCAACCGAATTGCAACGCACGTAAAAATCATCATATTGATACAAATCAACTTTCTGAACTTTATCAAAGCTTTAACATATAGTTTCTGATTTAACGCGAAATATATACATATATATTCTATTGTCCCGACCGATTTTGGATCCCGAGTTGGAAATCTTGTAACTCGAAAACGAAGCGGGATTCGACTCATGTTTATAGGAACTTTTCTACTGGATTTGATGTCAGGATTCATCTCTCAAAATTTTCATACTCCCTTTCAATTCGCCTTGTGTATAGGATCTAAATACCCATAGGAAATATTTACATTTCCAGTACAAAAGTCGAAATTTCAATAATTAATTGCGAATGTTTGGGGCTGCAGCCGCATGAACGGTTAACGGAAATTAAATACTTAGGTACTTCTCCAATACATGTAAAAAATTCAGATTTTTAAAAGGTGGGGTTTTTGAGAAAATGGCGTCCAAACATGGCGTCTTAATGAAATTTTCAGCTTTTCATCATGATATAACGTGGAATCTAATAATCAGAAACGTAAGTCCTTTACAATTCCAAGAGACCTTATGGAGTAGATTTCGATGCTAGAAGCAGATGGTTGATATTGCTCGTGAGGACAGAAAAAGAAATGTTTGAAGTTAGCAAAAATTTCACCAAAGTTGGCAACATTGCGAGTGAATTGCGCAATTTCTATTGGACCAATCGACGAATTTTGGCCCTCCACCGAAACATACAACTTTATACTCTTCCTGCTATTGAGATTATGTTACTAAGTACACTCGTTTCTCTACAATAATTTTTTTAATTTGACATGTTTTTCAGTTTTTCGAGCAATCCGAAAGGAGGGCAGCCATTTTGGAAGGCTGTTTGTCGAAGAAAATTTTTTTTCAGCAAAAAGAAAAAATATGGGTCTAATAATTTTGTATGTAGTTTCTTATTTTTAAAAATAAACTAAATCTGAGACAGTCATGTGGACCACCCTGGACGATTTGAAATGGAATCACTTGAAATGTTTGCGCCTAGGATTGCTTTAGAATGTATGTACGGAACTTTTGCTGTTATCAGATATGCACTCTATCAGTTCGTTAAGTAATTCATGTAACAATTTTATAAAACTTAAGGAAGACTGATGGAGATATTTTACAGAAATGTTACTTGTTCCGTTTAAATAGTCCCTGTACAAAGATCTCCAAGTTCTTTCAAGCATAGAACGTTTCTGAGATTGTACGCTGATGAACACTGAAAATGACAAACTTGTCACACGCTGTAAAATTTTATGCAGCTGCCATTTCAGAATGCAATGCGGCAATAATAATTTTTAACAAACAAAATGACGGGTCGTGAATCAAGTAAACAAACTGATATTTGTTTAAACACACTGTCTACCAACTTCTAGTACACTAAAAGTATGTTGCCTAAAGCCGTACCAACGATGGTAATACTTAAAACATGGTTGTCGGTAGATCCGTAATCGCAAAAGATTTCAGCCATGCTTGTTAAATGACGGCAAAATTTTATTTAAATAAAAGGGACCAACAATTATCAACCATGTAGTTAATATAAAGGTTTCGAAAAACCTGAAATCAGATACTTAGTGACAAAGCCATTATATTCTGCAATATACAGACATAAATAAAGGTATTTCACTTTATTTCTTGCTAAGCGATTAGCGTACGCGCCTTTGGCGTGGAAGACCCGGATCCGATTTCCGGCGGAAGCTCATGGGATTCGAATCCCACGTTAAGCTGTAGGTCCACGTCTCATATAGCCTCGCTGCTGAAGGGATGCTAAAGTAAGATAAAATCAAATCATAATTACTTATTTCTTTTTACTATGCGAAAAAAAGAACAATAGTAAAATATCTGATTAGGTATTGTGAACAATATGACAATACATGAATAAGTCAAGTCAAGGTGCTGTAAGGATTTCAACATAAAAGCTTTCACTGGGATTCGGACCCGGATCTCCTACATCAAACGGATTTCCTACATCAAAAATGGTAAGAATAACCATTTAAAAAGGGAGCGTAGTAACAATAAAAGTCTGTACAAATCAATTTTCAATTTCATTCAATACCATACTTATTTGAAAAAAAAAAAAAAAAAAAAAAAAAATCCAATATGAACGACGCTTGTTAGTTAAATCATTTATAGGTTTTAACTTCACAAATAATGATTATACAAATATCAACCCTGGAAAATCTCTTAATGATCTTTATAACGATCATGATATAAATACCTAAACTAGATCTCAAAAATGTGTTTCACATATTCAAAATTTATATTATAAATTACGTTGTATGAAAGACCACCTTACCAAAATTGAAAATCTGCTGGAGACAGTATTTCTAATTAACTTTGGAAATTTAACGAGTTCACACGAAGTTACGTGGAATTATCACACTTCTTTTTTTTTTCCATGCTGCACTTTTGTTAAGAAAACATATTGGTCATCCTGGATACACATATTTGGTTTTTATAAAACTAAAGTTTTACATTTACTAAACACTGGGAAAAACGTCATTTTACTATAATCTCGATCTATGCCTTATCTAGTAACAAACGAACAAACAAAAAACTCAATCATGGTAACCGATCACACATAAAAACCTGGAATACAAAACTCAAGACCAGGGGTGCTATCTCAACTTTATACGATGAATTTTATTATTATTTTATATTGATCGCTAAGAATTATTATTTTCCTTTGAACAAAAATCATGGCACGGTAATTACTCTTTCGTCCCTTGATTTTAGAATGGCAATGTTCTACAGATTTCGATATATGACCTGTTCTTGTGTAACATTTGTTACTGAATAGATCATTACATTTCCATTTGTATTTACTTGTTGTTTCTGTGAGAAACATTACAAAAATTTCAAAAAAGTTAAATTCAAGGTTAAAATCGGGAATAAAAATGCATACCGATCTTTTCCCTTAAATGGCTCAAAGTTCGAGCTGCCTTAGGTTCCCAACCGAAACACGACAGGAGGGGTGGGGGTGACGGAAAGGAGGAGGAAAGAAGAGGACTGTTGTAACGAAAATAACAAACCGACCCTTTGTATCTTATACTAGCTGAGTTACGAATTCTTCGCACGGTGAGAATAGGCTTATGGAAATATTACAACCACTTCCAGCCTTTATTTAGGTTATACATTTCAACAAAAGCATAATGATAACAGCACCTAAGATAATTATTTTTGGCAAAAATTTTTCAACTCTGTTACAAACTTAGAATACGCCCTATAATCAAAGTGACATGATAAAAATCCAGCTTGAGGTAAGTACTAAGTATGTTCAAAATTCAAACGTGTCAGCCATGTTTTGAATGGATTTCAATCAACATATAACGTCGATTTGAACATTAATAATAATAATAATAATAATAATAATAATAATAGAGAAATCGTATCCTTTCCTTGTTAAAACCGGAATTTCGGGAAACGGTGGCACAGGTGTCCGCTTATTTGTAATGAGGAGTTTATAAGAGTTTATATACTAAGTTTCAAGTTACTAGCTCAAAGGACTCCTTGAATACTAAATTTTTCGCATAAATTCTGACCCCCATACCTACCCTTACGGATACGCCCTTGAATCAAAATGACATGATAAAAACCTAGATTGAGGTAAGAACTATGCTGCAAAATGTATTTGTGGACTGGTCAGTCATTTTACCGTGACTTGATCACCTACAAGATCAGGAATGAGGGGAAAGCGTGTATTGGTATACAAGCTTTACCCTCATACCTATTCTGTCTATCAATGCTAAACGTGCTACTGTCATTTCTTAACCCCTATAGTATTTTTTTTTTTAATACATTTGGTTTGTGTGGTTTTACCCGGGGTTACTCCAGAGGGGTCCCAACGTTGATGGGAGGGATTTCTGGAGGGAAGTTTCCCTTTATTCTCCCAATTTTCTCCGTTCAAATATGTTATGGTCCCCAATATTTAGCATCTTTGGAAAGCTTCTTTCATGCTGAACAGAATGAACTATAAACCATGACGCAATAGCTTTTTATAATAACAGGGTTAATGGTCCCCAGGGACTTACTCCGTAGTCCATAGCACTTTTTTTTTGGGGGGGGGGGGCATGAACATAGCACTTTTTTTTTGGGGGGGGGGGGCATGAACATATCTTTGTTATGTTTATCGAATGACTAGGTTTGATTCGAATGTCCGGACGACAGGTTCATGTCCGTTCCTTTAAGATATGAGGGTGTGAGAGTTTCGATTTTATGGAACACATTTTGTACTTTTGGTGCAATAATTCTAAAATTGAAACTATGGTGATAAGAAATCGTTAAATCTCTATTCTTTCATAAAGAAATCGACGAAAAAAAAGTACATAAAACATCCAGTTTATTAAATCATACACTGTAAACGCAAAATATGTTCATATCTTCATATAAGTGGTCGAAACCGACGTATCACGTATTTCCTTCAATATTAAAGTATATGTATCACAAGAGCTGATACAATTTGACTTAAATATTGTGCATTGAAGGTTGTATACTTACTGAGACCAGCAGTCATAATGTCTAGTGATGACTTTCTTTGATCTGGAAGTCTTCTTTTCCTGTTGCAACTATTGTATGGCGTAGTGACCAAGAGACAATGCTGTCTTGGGTTTTCATCTTGCTTCTGGCCTGTAAGACCTTCTTGCGGTAGCTCGCCAGTCTTCACATAATGCCAGTGGTCAGCTTTCATCTTCTTCTCTTCTAATTCTCGCTTTCGCATCAAATATTTGCTCAACTCTGTTAAATAAAAGGCATAAACTTTAGTAACTTCATTAATACGTCATTTAAATTTTCATAATGATACACACCTAAATAGCTGTTCCTAACTGCATTTATGTATATTCTCGTTAAAGACCCACTGTTTTTTTTTTCAAAAGTAGTGTATTCTCAGTCCTAGATAATGCTCTATCAACAGAAGCATAGCTTTTGTACGCATCTTCTAAGTTTTAAAGGCAAAAGTAAATTTCCCGCCGTTCTCATATTGCATAAATGTAATTAATGAAAATAAACTCATCATCGCAACTTGTCAGATTGGTAAGACTCGAAGCAGTTAGGTACATTAGTTACAATACTATACAAGTTCAGTATATCACAATTATCATTATTTTAGTTTCAGCATTATGAAGAATCATTATAAAACGCGTTGGTCCCAAATACAAGCTATTAAATTAGAAAATACCAATATCAGAATACATAATTCTTATTTTTCAGAATTTCAAAGATGTCTAGTATTCAGTTCCAGCTTTTAATGAAATTCTAACTACAACCCATCCAATTAGGTTTGTTTGAAGTAATAGTTTTTGCAGTATTTTTATACTTGAACAAGACACAGCTTTCAAAGAACTGTTCACACCAGCTACCAATAAGCTGTACAATGGTGCCACATGTAAGATGGACATGGATGAATGAGTCGAATCTGACTGCGTGGAAGATTCAACACATGTCTGTAACTTGGAACATTGTCAACGACTATATCGATTAAACGTATGAATGTACACACTTCAAGTCTTTATTTTTTAAACTTGATGCTGATAATGAAAAGAACGTATTATCTCTGCATCCACTTACGAGTATAATTACATAATTTGAACTCACACTGATGTCTTGTACAGTATTCATTTCTCGTTACATATCGAACTCTTACAAGGATCCTCCGTATTCTGGGTGAATTATTGAGGTGGTAATCACTGAAAAAACAAATATACAAAATATACAGAAAAGATTATAGATTCCTGCACTTAGCTACTTATTGACAATTGTCCGCACTTTATATCACTCACTCAGATGAATATAGGAAACAATTTGAACATCCACCGAACAAACTAAACATTTAATGTACTTAGGCATTTGTAAAATGTCCCTTGTATTTTTGGAAATTCAATCGTTCCTTACACTCTTTTGGGCGTGTGATATAAACTGTAGACAATTTTCAGTAAGTATCTACTGCGAGAATTACCTTAGTTTTTCTGTACACTTTGTATATTTGTTTTCCGATGATTATCGTCAGGGTGGATTGATTTAAATCATTCTGATTTAAGTAACTTGATTTTTAAAAAATAAAAATCGTTGATTTAAATCAAATTCCACCCGAAATACATTAATTTAAAGTGAAAATAAGTAAAATTCTGTTTCTGTTCTGTTATTTTGATTATAGAAGATAATAATCATGATACAATGAGACTCAAATGTTTGTACAGCACAGTACAAAAATGAGTGTTTCATGCAGATGATGATTGGGGAAAGTCCCGTTTTGAACGGGTAACGGGGAAATCCTGCTTTCTTTCCTTCGTAACACAGGGTTTTTAAATCTAACTATTTGCACGAGAAAATCACCATCGACAATTTAGAAGAAAATTCTTTTGTGTGCGCGTCTGTTTATTTCCAGATAATAGGGGTGAATTTAGAGGGATCCGATCCCATCTCCAAAACTTAATTTACGTATTATATATATTTCATGCCGCAAGCTAGTTCCGATTGTTTTTTTTTAAAATATGACCCTGCCAAATATCAACAACTTTTGTGAAAGAAAGTGTCATGTCGATAAACGTCGCTGTACTTTTTCCTTAATGCTTAAGAACTTCAACCCCAATACTTTCACTTAAATGGCATAATTAACATTTAATACTAATTCGTAATGTTTTTTCTTCAGTTTGCGATTTGTATTACACGAGAAAGTTTCGATTTAAATAAAGAATTTTAAAAAAAATATATTTTTTAATTAGAAAAAAAAATCTTTTACCACCCTGATTACCGTCCCAGTAACTCCTTCAGAATACAGAGGATCCTTTAAGACTTTAGTATAACGAGGCACGAACATTAAGGAGGACAGAAGCGACTGCTGAAATTATATATGCCTTAAGTGGATACACCGTATCCTATGGCATCTTGAAATATTGATGCTGGTAGCTTCGACAGCATGTGCTCTACTGTCTTCATTGGAACATTAGACATATTTGATCTTAGGTTAAATAAAAGCTCTGCCTATCCTTCCAAATGCTTCGATGACCTATGACAGGACTCTAGCTAATCAGAAGAAAATTTAAAACCGAACACCTGGGCAAACATTTTATCAGTAAGTGTAAGCAGGCAAAGTTTAGGAAGGGGGAGGGAAAAAAAATGGGACTCGATCGTTTATTTTACTAAATATTGTAACTGGTATAGTGTGACCTTCTCCCTCTTACCCATATTCAGTATTAGTTTTCTATTAAGCTTCCTCCCTTGCCCAGTTCACTCACATCAAGTACCTAATAATAAACCGGTAGAAACCAGATTAGAATAACCTACTTTGTATTTCGAAGTCAATTTGCTATTAAATGATTTTTTTTTTTTTTTTTTTTTTTTTTTCCATAAGCAATATGCAGGGTACTAAAATCTGGAACCAATACAAATGAATAGCACATCTTTGGCGTTAAAGTGCCTTGCTGATTCTGTAGAACTGGAATGGAACTTGACAAGTCCTAGAACATTAGCGTCTTCACTTACTGATTGTCTGTCGTAACACTGCTTACTGTGAACAGATTTGTTTCAGTTTATTTTTGTTCTACGATAATCTTATCTGGTATGACTATGTATCCGTTTTAGCCAAAGAATAGTGTAGTACGAAAATTTGCTTAACCCGTTCCTGCTTTGTGCCTGAGGAAGGCTGCATCATCAGCAATTTACATTATTGTGAAGGTTTCAGAAATTGGAAGATAAAAAGTTAGTGAAGGTTTCAGAAATTGGAAGATAAAAAGTTAGTTAACTTTATAATACTGCTTTACTTGCGTCCAATTACCAATATCACTGGTTCCAGCTTTATAGCTACCCTACATTTAATAGTTACTAGTTGCATCAGAAAATACTACTGACAAGAAACAACTGTTTACAAAGTAGATGAATATAATAACTTACCACGTCTCCTCTATACCCGAAAAACGTCCTGCATAAGCTTGGAATAGCTTTATACAACATATTGTACCAATATACACCGTTATTCATAATGAAGGAACAAATTGTACGTGTTGGTAGGATTTACAATTAACATCAAACAAAGTCAAAACTTTTGTCTTCATGTTGGTGAAGAACTGCCCAGGATTTATGATGCATCCTAAGATATGATCAATTCCATGAACTTTTCTCTTCTATAAGTAGTCAATATTATCCACTGTATGCTGATTAAATAAAGCAGAATTGTCTCCACTAGACAGTAATTATTCATGTAATTTTAGTCTTTAATCAATAATAGGGGAGATAGCTAAACATTTGCTCTATTACATGCAATCCAACAATTGGAAATGTTTTATTGGAGCACCTGCACATCTTCATAGATTTTGGATTATTCTACATTTAAAAGAAGAAAAAAAAAATCCTTCAGTTGAAGAAATTATTACAGACGATTCGTCCAGAAATATGAATCTCCAGGTACTATTTTGTTCACGTAGATTTTATTGCAGATATGGTACAAATCATTCCCATTTTCGTGATTTCCTGCATTTTCAATTTCTCCCACTGGCTTAGTTTTCGATATTTACTTAGCCACTTAACATTGATCTACTGAAGTAAAACGCATTATAATGATGTCGTTATCCTTCACTTCAGTCCGATACGAAAATTGTGTTATCTGTAATAATATCTCTGATCGAACTTCAGGACAGACCAAATGCCTGGAAAATTCGATTCTTTGTTTACCATGTTTATCCTGTCAACTCAAGACCAGACTTGAATACCCAACTTCAAGACATTCTCTACTTATGCCCATAGTTTTCTTACAATGTCTTACATCTCAGACATTACAACGACGATAAGGCCTCTTTTTATAGAATTCCACATACGAAGGAGAGTCACAAGGTTTGGATCATATTATGTGTTCCCTCTACAGGGAACACTTGCACGCTTACTTGCAAAACTCTCTCAACATCCTTCATGCAAACACATGGATAATTTGGACATTTTGTAACAATTCCTATCTGTTAAAACCAGAAGTAACTTTCTTTGTGATGGGAAGGTTGTAACTTATAAACTCACTATTGATCTTTCTCTTGCACTGAAATTAAAAGATTACAAGAAAAGAACACTGTTCAGCAATAAAAAGCAGCGAAACCTGTGAAAGCGAGAGCACTGAATCTACTAATGTAAATATGCTAAAGGAAATTAGAGATCATGAATATTTAGGCCCTACTTCTGATTAACTTCAAGGTAGTAGATAAAGAGTTCACGATATATACTGTTAACAGCATTTTAATTCTTGTTTTCAGTTGGTTGGTTGGATTAGCTACAAGCTTAAAGTAGAATCCGAACAATATGAGCTTCTGCCGGGATCCGAATCCTGTCTTTCACATCAAAACCGGACGCGGTTAAAAGGATCTTTTCTAGTAAGATAGTGAAATCGGCCCTTGATCCAAAGTGGGTAGCTATAGACCCAAAAGGTTACCCTTGACCTAAAACTACCTATTAAAAAAAAAAAAAAAAACCTTTCCTTACTGAAAATTATTGCATCATATGTGCTCAAAATTGAAAATTTTAAAATTTTGGTGGGGTGGTCGAAAAATTTTGAAAGTTTCAGATTGTAGATACTATAACATTTTAAAACACATTTTTCTGACAAGAACAAAATGAATTATTTATTAACTATACGATTTTTGTTACAGTGTCAAGGATCTAACGTCCTCTTCATCAGACATTGAAGAGGACGTTAGGTTCTTGAAACTGTAACAAAAATCGTAGTTATTAAATAATTCATTTTGTTCTGGTCAGAAAAATGTGTTTTAAAATGTTATTGTGATTATCCAGAACTATGGAGTATATTTATTGTAGATACTATCTAGATGTAAACGTGCATTTTTTTTCAAAGGTTTCATCTCTAGAACCGGAAGTTATAGATCTGTTTCAATACTAAATACGTATAGATTCATAACTGCGAAACTCACTTTTTTTTTTTTTTTTTTTTTTTTTTAATATACCAACTTGAAAGAATTGTAATAATACATTTATTACACAACTACGCTAAAATAATAATAATAATAATGAGTTTTAACTTCTTCATCAATACAAACTATCTCCATTATACGCAATTAACAGGGTTGAGTCACTGTCATTACCTCCTTTTTAGAACCACTTTAGGCACCTCTGCATAATAATATACTGTATATTAAAAAGTTTCACTGCCATCTATTCTTCACTCATGTATTGGAATTTGTTACACACCTATACCGAGACCATCGCGAAGATAATGAATGTCATGCCAAGCCTAAACAGTTTCATTTACATTTTAAGAATACGTAAGTTTTCTAGTCTGATGTGTGCTTACAGAAAGTGAAGAGTTTATAGCTACGAATGAATCACAGTGTTGATAACGAGACTTGCATTAATATGTCTTCTTCAGATCTTTATGACGGACCCAGTTAGATATCGCTCCCATAGTTTCTGTCTGAACAGTATCTTTTCCTTACGAAATTGTACGCTACAAAACGTTTTATACTTTGAAAATGCGTTTACAAGTTTAAAAAACACACCTGAATGCATGAATATAGTACGCACCACTGCACCCTGGAAATTTAAATAAAGCATGCGCTATTTCCAAACACTGATTATACAAACTACATTAATTTGAATAACATCCTCGTTCTTGCACATAACATTTCTTTAAGTTTAGACTAACATTTCTTAACATACAATCAGCTCCTTCAGAATGAATAACGCTACACTTGGACCTTTAAATGTCCTAACATCATAAATGACAGCGAAGCACTAAAACTCCAAAGACCTTCTAATCCCTTTCTAGTCACTCCCAGCTTGTAGATATATCTTTTGGAACTCTACTGAACATTTTGGAACACGAATAGTTATCTATAACTTGATATAAAAATTCTGAAAATCGTTACAACGTGAGGAAATATGACTGTTCATTGTGTAATTTGAAGTTATTTTTCTCAACGACTTGCCAAAATTCAATTACGATTGTACTAGATAATAATAATTATAAGTAGATCAAGTCTTACTGTTGTTGAAAGCATGTACTCTTGAAAAATTTCAGTCGATAAATTTCGTGAAGTACTTCTATGTCTTTTTTTTTTCTATCCTTAAATTATTTTACTTTTTTTTTCTCAAGTAGACTGAAGTTAATATTATCAGAACTCAATAAATATCTTTCCTTACTGACTGGAAATTATTTTTAAAAGACTGTATTGAAAGTTAAAAGATTGTTTTATAACAATAAGGTATCAAGTAACTGGAGAATTCCATATTGTAGTCAAAGTAGCATTCAACAACAAGTACTTTCAATTGAGCTGAATAAATAAATAATCTTTTGATTTCTTTTATAATGAAACAAATACATGCACTACGAAGAAATTATCGATGCCATACTTGGATTCGTCGTCTCCTTGCTGTTACCTACCGGCTATATGCTTCTTTCCCTTTCGATGATTGGCTAACATGTTCATGGTATCGAATATTGGACGATGATAGCACACCAAGCATGTCAACCTGAATTATCAGGAATGGAAGAAAGTAGTAGTTATTTCATAAATGCCAATACGTTGAAAGATGAATACCAATGCAGAAAAAAATAACACTTGTCTCTATTATTGAAGTGATGAAAAGCTGAGACTTTCATTCACTTTTTTCTCCTTTCTTTTAACAGAGATTAATATGCCGTTTCTGAAGTTTAACCTGTTTGCTGGCTACAACGTAGAGATGTATAAATGTGGTACCATTTTCAATGTAGTACACATTTTTATTAATTTTTAAACTTTGATAAACCAAAAACGTTAACTGTTATCACTGTTAATAATTGTTTACTGACGAATTATTTTTAGAATGAAATATGGCGAAAGTTAATGGAACTATTTTTAATTCCTGCAATGCAATATTTTAGGAATAAATATGAGTATAATTTTATTAATAGCCAGTGAACAGGTAAACAAGAGTTTTCAAATAGTATTTTCAATTACGTTGAAGTAATAATTTCTGAAGCTCATATACAATTAATGTATAGTAAAGAAAATAATTAAAATAGTGAAAATTTGACTTGATTGCCACGTTTCTTTCTGTATACAAATTTAACTTTGATGTTGTTATTATCAAAAATATGTACGCTGAATATATTCTTTACTACATGCGTCAACTTGACGATTTAGTGTCGACTATTGGTTTCTCAACAAAGCGCTGCAAGTGCTGGGTTGATTATATTGAATAAAGGAATACGCTGCAGAAAAAAATGACAAGAAACAATGAGGCTAGTAAAATGAAAACGACAATTTAAAAATAAATATAGTCAGCTCTGTAAAGAGTATGTCTACTATAACTATGAATTTAGAAATGAAATTCAAACTTTGTTTGACACAATGTATCTTGGTTAGCAAGCGCTGGCAATGTATCTTCAGATGTCCTTATCTTTTATACTCAACACAGCTTTGAGTCTGTATATTCGGAAGATAATTTATTTAAAGCTTTTAGTCCATATACATCGGCAGTTAAAGTCTTCAACAAATCAACTAATTTATAACACACGGTACATCTTAGTTACTAAGCGCAATCATAGTTTCAATACAAGCAACAGGGTTAACATTTCTTCTTTGTAGAACTTATTTTGTACCTTCAGTGATCACTTTGAGAGGCATTCTAGGGTAACAAAGCATCATTCTTGTAACTGTGGTATGAATGTTGTTTCTTTAAGTGAACTTTATGGGTGAGACGATACTTCATTTCACTAGCATGAGCTATCAACTAATGCTGAGGTTTTATGCTGAGACATGTTGGCTGTTTTGAAGCTTCACATTCTTTACAAAACTATAAACTTATATCGAAGAGTCTTCTTCTGACGTTCCAAATTAACACAGGAAGTTGGTCATTCACTACTAAGTTGAGATATGCCAAGTTACAATTAGTATTTGTTGCTTGACTTCTTGTATTTCACATTATGAATATACAAAATGTTTTCAATATTTCGACTTCAATTCAATCTTTTAATGTCACTCTTCACTTAGTCATTCTTAAAAAACAATTGTTCGTGACAAACAAAATCTTTCTCTTTCCCCAGCTTGAAGAGAATTCTTCTTTCCTTGCTTGCTGTCTCCTTAAACACTGTCAATATCATAAAAAAATCAAGATAAAAAAAAAAGGCATTATCCTTAAATGAATGAATAGAATTCCTTACCTTTCGTATCCGTTTCAATGAATTATTATTGAATAATTTTACTATATTCCAATGTTTTCTTCAGTGGTGCATAATCTAGCTATACGTTAGATTCATTAAAACTATTTTCTACATATTGGACTATCCTGGAGTTAAAGAGGTATAAGTTACCAGAAACAAATTTACACATAAACTGCAGAAAACTTATGATCCCATTCTGCTCAAAGATGCTTTTTTCTTGAAAAACTGCCTGCAGTGGCACTTTACATTCTTCTGGTTTGACGAGGCTCAAGTTGCAGACATTTCACAAGAAAAAGTGGCTTTAGCGCAGAAAGAGATTATAGTTTTCCTGGAATTTATAAGTTTCGTTTCCGATGATTTACATCTCACTAACTCCTCTAGAATAGTCCAACATGTAGAAGACACTTTTAGTGAAGCTACTGTGTAACTAGGTTATGAATGACTGAAAAAGACATCAGAGTATGTTAAAACTATTTAATAATAATTCGTTGAACCAAGTACTAAAGTAAAATGTTCTGATCATTCATTCAATATGTATCTGATATCATCCATACGTAAACACTGTCCTCAAACTAAGACTACCTTGAACACTGTCGTTTTCATTGAACTTCGCCACTTTATTTTTTTCCATCAGCCTTACAGCTACAAGCATAAACAATTCCATATATGTTATCCAAAATCAGGAGACCGAATTTTAAAGTATATGCTGTTAAATAAACACATTCTTATATATTGGTAGTGGAATTTTCACATACCTTCCATTACTCAATAGTGATGCTTCATCTTCTGGAATATGATTGGCCAGAAGTTCACTGACTCGCCGATGCTGTAAATGAATAAAGACGAATGATGAGAATGATGAGGCACAAGAAACTACATAGCACAGAACTATATATTCAGAACCACACATATTTCACTGGAAAGTATGTGTATTACTGAGATTATTATTTTTTGTCTTGACAATGTTTCCTTTAATTCCGAGTCTATATGAGGCAGCAACCTACCGTTAACCGTCAAACTTGTTCTAATACGTGCTTCTTTTGACGGGGGCACTGCAAATCCCCCTCTACATTTGAAAGGAATGTAATATGTTAATGGGTGTTTTATCTTGTACCGATAGCTGCCTGGCTGTGTTGGCTACAGTTAAATTGGAATGCCAATGCAGATCACAGAAGAGAGAATCCAAACAGCGCTATACGTACCTATACGCAGTATATATATATATATATATATATATATATATATATATATATATATATATATATATATATATATATATATATATAACTCGCTAAAGTTTACTTACTCTGCTGTCATTCTACAATATTTCTCTCTGCCTCGCTGATGCAAGTATTACTTGTCATTGCTTAACTTTGGTCACGCTGTTTTAAATTTAAAAAGTCGCTACAGTAGCCTTTGAGGATGGTGAAGGAAAAGGATTTTTAAAAAAATGAAAAAAGTAAACACTTAAATTTATCTTTCTCTCCCTTTTGAACACAAAAGTTTGTGCGAAGTTAAATATTTCCGTATCTTAATACTGCAATATCTAACAGACGGTAAATTGCAAAAATAAAATTGTTCAACAATAAAAATGTAAAATGAACAATGTCACCCAATTCTTATTGATTTTGTGGCGCTGAAAACGAATTTCAAAACGAAAATGGAAATTTGTTCTCGTCTCAGTTTTACATTCGTGTCTAATAATAATGTTATTGCAGTAAACATAGTCGCCATGTTTGGAGTAAAATATCAGCCTGATGTATCAACACTGGAAAAGCTATATTAAAACAAGCTTCTTTCCATCTAGTTCTTTCTATTCCGTATCTCAGTTGTGTTCTGGTAGTGTGCGAAACAAAACTTAATAACATTTATCAAAATTCGCGATATGTTTTTGTGAAGTGTTGCGCATAAAAGCACACGTATGCAAGTATATTTGTGAGCAGCTCCTCAAAATTTCTCAAAAAGAGTAAATACACAAAAATGCCACGATATTGTGTATACAGTACGGACAATTTCTGGTATGTGGGAGAAAGTATCATTTTCTTTACAAAAATAGCATGTAAAACCATTAATCAGCGAAGTTTATCATTGTTAGTTTGGGTGTAAAATTGAAGACTAAGATAAAGCTTGGGTATCCCACATTATTTCTAACAGTTGTGCCAACAACCTAAGAAACTGGATAAATAAGATGAGACGCTCAATGCCTTTTGCCGTGCCCATGGATTTGGAAAGAACCAAGCGAATACATCAGTGATTGTTGCTTTTGTATGATTCCTCACGTCCAAAAGCGAATTTCTAGGAAGAAGCAGATATTGATCTATCCTAGCATTCCATCTGCAATGCGCCCTATTCAACATAGAGAACTACCTGTTCCTCATCTACCCAAAGAACACCATCTTTCGTCTGATGATGATCAAGAAGTTGAGTCTCCTGAACCAAGTACTTCGAACGACCCTGAATTTGTAGTAAACGTACCTTCAAGTGAATTACACTAACTCAAGTTGAGTTGATTTTGAGTTTAACGTCCCTTTCAGCAGCGAGGCTATATGAGACGTGAACCTACTGATTAATGTGGAATCCGAACCCCATGAGCTCCCGCCGGGAATCGAACCCGGATCTCCCACACCAAAGGCGCATATGCTAATCAATTAGCCACGAAGGAGCTTTTACACTAGCTCAAGAAAAGCTAAGTTATCTCATTATGGATTTCGACCTCTGAAAATGCAAAGCCGAAATTTTAGCGTCACGGTTACAACTATGGAATTCACTGCATGAAGAAGTAAATATTTCAGTGTTAAGGAAGAAAATCTTGCTTCACTTTTTACTATGTAAGACACTTATGGCATGTGTAGACATAAATTCCATCATGAGGCCTCTTGGAATTAATTACAATCCTACGGAGCGCACGCTCCTCATAGATTCAACAAAGTTGAGTTTAAAAGCCAAGGTTTTGCATATACAATAGAGAAATAAAATATATCATAAAATTCAGAACAGTTTTATTTATTTTTTTTTTCTACTTTGCAAGTGTTTCGTAAATCCAACATTGCATGGCGCTAATTATGATGATGATGACCACTGAACGTAAAGCCTTGTCTCGGAATTCGTAAGGTATAGCACAAAACTGGAATACACCGTACTTTTCGATGTGCATATGGATGTGATCCACCATCGAATAACAACACCCAAAAACGGTACACACAATTTGATAATACGAGGATGTCTCCGAAGACCGCGCGTGTATCAGATGAGCAATGGAACAAGTCAAAGTTAGTTCAGCTCAGAGTGACAGGAAATCTGTAAGGCGAGCCAGTTAAGAACTGGCAATGCCAACCACGACTATCTGAAGAGATTCAACTGAGGCAATACCGTCTGCAACTGTTACAGGTTTTTAAAAGTCTGAAGATAATGTGTCCCACGCCAGCTTTTGCGACACCGTGCTGGACACGGAAGACAGTCGTGCGATCTTGTGTTGAAGCCTGATTTCATCTTAGTGAAACAGTAAATTAGCATAATTTGCGACTACCTAGTTATATCAAATACTGTTACAAGTTTCAATGTGAATAACACAGAGTATTAACACCAAGGCAATTTATTTTGGTCATGTTTTATATTGATATGTTGTACACTTGACGCACGAATCATTTCTAGAAATGTTCCTCCTTGGTCTTGATGCAGGCACGAAGTCTGTTCGGCCACTGGTCAATAGCATTACGCACCACATCCATGGGAAAGTTGTTCACTGCTCGGGTCAAGAACTGTTTCAGACTGTCGACAGATAGATGACGTTTATGACAGACCTTTGCCTGAACGTCTGCCCAAAGTTTGTAGTTCAACGGGTTAAGGTCCGGGCTGCTAGAAGGCCAAGCAGCGGTAGAAATGAAGTCGGGGAGGTTTCGTGCCAGCCAGTCCTGGGTTGTTTTCGCTTTGTAGCCTGGAGTGGAATCCTGCTGGAAGGTCCACCTTTCTCCAGGGAACATGTAGCAGACACTGGTTTCACTATAGGTGTTGCACTGTGTCCTGGTACACCTTGGCAGAAGTTTTAACATCTTGTTCGCAAAAGTTCAGCTGGGTTGTGCCTGAGTAGCTCACTCCCCACCAAACCATCACTGAGGCAGAAATGATGTGCCCTCTGAACCCTTGGAGCTGCCTCAGCAGCTGCAGTAGATGACGTGGGATACACACGGTCATTTTGGGCGTTGTAGGCCTGCTCAATTGTGAACACCTTTCCGTCAGTGAACAGAAACTTTCTGTCCAGATTGTTGGCGTCACGCCAACAGTCTCTTTGATTCAAGGACCCTCTGCGACATTAATGTTTGGGTCACAAAAGTGACCAGTCCGCCTCTTATACGCCCGTAGATGTAGGACACTCCTGAGCACACGAGACATGGAATTTCTGCTAATGTTCATCTCAGCAGACATCACACTTTGTGTTCGAACAGGATTTCTTCGAATTCTTGCTGCGACTGCTCTCTGGACCTGTGGGATTCGTACCGTCCGTGGTTTGCCACTCTTGCGCGATCAGCTGCCGTTAGTCTCGGTGTATCGCTGTATGGCACGATACACGAATCTCCTGCTGATTTGTAGGAGTTTCAGGAGGTTGAAAATCTCACCTGCTGTCTTCCCGACCTTGTGTAGTGCAATTACTGCTACACGATTTTCGTAATCAACCCACTGGATCACAACTCAGTACAATATCAACGTAATGTCATGAACAGTCACACACACACACACTACATGCATCTTCCGCTTTATACACAGATGGCAGCACTGTGCCACTCCGGATGCCTACAGCGGCACTCCAAACTTTGTGACAGTATTTATGATATAACTAGGTAGATAGAATCCCTTTAAAAAGTGTGTTGTTTAGCAACTGATAATCACGCGAATACGGCTAGGCCGCGTATCCTACAAATAAATATGACACCTTTATAAATTTAAGGACTTTCAAACATGACTGTATGAAAATATCTCTATTGGTTGTGCACAGGAACCATGAAACTAGAGTATATTTATCCTGTATTATACAATTTGCAACTAGTGTATTGATATTGCAGAAAATATAGCTTACAAGAATTTACATTGACAATGCGTTCTCAATGTGTGTAGGATAACAGCATGGGCAAATGTACTACTAGAAAATTTTCATTTCTTTCTGAATAAAGATATTACTAAAAGGAAAATATTGAGAGTATTGATTTAAAAATGAATCTTGAACTTGGGCCTATTTTAGATTATAAGAAATTCTCAAGACGTTACATGAATATAACTGACTTTCCTTCTGGGTAAACCCATTAACATAAAAGCTCGAGTATATTCAGGCATCATGACTGTTGAACTATACAAAGTTTAAAAGATCGATTTTAGGGCTACGTATATCATTATTGCCTTCATTAAAAATAATTTCATTGCTGCCATTAGATTTGTCCCTCAGTGATTGTTAGAATTTACCAATAAATAATAATAATAAAAATAAAAATTAGATGAAAATTAAAACGTTCTTTCAGAAATAATTCGGTATGTTAAGGAGTTAATACGAATTGCTTGATGGCTTTTGAAAGGTAGTCCTACAGAGAACAATTCTGAATATTTCTGATTCACTTTCCTTTTAAGTGCATATAGTTTCTGGATAATTATTACTGTATGAGTTTTTTCTTTTCTCAGTGAAGTATATAGACAGAGAGAAAGTTTATATGTGTATATATGGGTCTAGTTTGTTAGTTGGTATTCTAAGGCGGATTGTTATGAAAGTACTTCAGTAACATTCAGGGTGGATTGATTTAAATCAGTCTGATTTAAATCACGATTTAAATCACTTGATTTTTTAAATAAAAATCGTTGATTTAAATCGAATTCTTAAATAAATTAATTTAAAATGAAGATAAGTAAAATCCCGTTTCTGTTCTGTTATTTCGATTATGGAAGTTAATAATCATAATACAATGAGACTCAAATGTACAGTATAGTATGAAAACAAGTGTCATGCAGAGGATGATTAGGGAAAATCCCGTTTTGAACAGGTAACGGAGCAATCCTTCTTTCTTCTTTTCGTAACATTGGGTTTGGGTTTTAAAATCGTTAACTATTCCAACGGGGAAATCACCATTGACATTTAAGACGAAAATTCTTTTTTGTGCGTGTCTGTTTGTTTGTCCTCAGATAATAGGGCGTATTTAGAGGGGTCCTATCCCCTCTCCAATTTTTTTTTTTTTGTTAATTTTATAACTTTAGGCGAAATTTATGTATTTCATGCCGCAAGCTGGTTCTGAGTTTTTAAAAATAGGCCCCTGCCAAATATCAGTAACTTTTGTAAAAAAAAAAAGTGTCTTTTTGATAAACGTTGCTGTACTTTTTCCTTAATGCTTGACGTTTTAAATTATATCACCTATTTTTAGGTGATATGGTAGAATCTTCATTATTCAATTTAAAAAGTACCAATAAGGCATTTTACTTCGTTTTCTGTAAGGCTGGAGGCATTTTAGAACACGTTACATATGCTTTCACGCAGGGTTGGCTGGTTTAAACCATGCAAAAAACGAAAAAAATGTTTGTAAAAGTGTAAGTTTTCGTAAAATCTTCAACACACACATTAGTGGGTTATCGCATGTCACTCCCGCATATTATTCGTATTATATTCAAATTTAAATTCCCCATTCATTACTCAAAGAAATTAGCCCTATACTACAAAAGCAACTTTTTTGTAAGGTTATGAATGTTTCTTTTGTGATTTTTTTAATAGTTTGTTATTATTGTTATGCAATTGCAATCAAAGGAAAATTCTAAATATTGTATCGTTTTAGTAATGCTTACTATTGATAATATACATCAAAATATCGTACTTTGGGGAAGGGGGGTCATACAAATCCCCCGAGAGGCATTTACTGAAATCAGAAATATCTTTGGTATCTATTTATGTATAAATGGGTCAGAGCCAAAGTCGACTCAAATAATTCTTATTTTTATTCACTTTTCTTACTGATATGAAAATAACGTCGTTGTATTTCTTTAACTTGGACTAATCAAAGTCGTAGTGAACTAATTTGGACTAAATTAGTTCTGTACTCTGCAGTATTTTGAAACTGTCCATATGTAATTCTGTATAATGGTTTCAATTGTGCAACTGTTTATCTTTTTGTCCTTCTGAAATGACTCTTGACAATTAGACAATTATATTAAAATTATGTAAAGATCAGTACAACGTATCAGGAGTCCTTCGTGAGTGAGTCGGCAGACGTATTGCATTTGTGGCCAATTAGTCCAGTTTTCAAGTTCAAATGGAGGACAATTTGTTTCGGATGTAAGAGATGAGAAACGGTTTGGACTCCGCTTTAAGCTTATGTGATCCGTTCCAGCACAACCCGGTTGTTGCATAATAACACCAAAGTGAAACAAACTTATTTTTGTTCATATGTGATATAAATGCATAGAGTAAATTATTTAATTAACAAAAAAACTGGTTTAAACCAAAATACCAGGTTTAAACAAAAAAAACTGATTTTTTTTTCAATAAAAACCACGGTTTTTGCCTACCCTGCAACGCCTTTCTGCGTTGAGGCATAGTGTGTGATGTGATAAATTTAAAAAGATATTTTTTTGTTATGGGTATTATTATTATTATTATTATTTGGCGGGTTACATTTTGCATTCAGAAGACTGAAATTTTGCACACTCGTTCAGTGCACCCCTTAATAATTTTCAGATGTTTTCAGATCTCTACGTGGAAACAGCGGGGTCCAGAGGGGCGAAAATGTTTAAAAAAGGATATTTTTAACAAAAAATAGCTTTTTTCGTGATTTTCCCGTCTCAGATGAAGACATATAAATTGTACCGTTTGAAAGGCTGTTCTATTCTGAAGAAAATGATGTACATACTATGCTCCTAGGATAAATAGGGATGTCTCAGGAAACTGTTACCTGAGATCCTGTTTTATACGGGAATCTGGGGTATTTGGGGAATATTATTTTTCACGGGCTTACTTTTGCACCTACAAGATTGAAATTTTGCACATTTACTCAGTGCACCCCTCAGTATTTTTCAGATTTGTTTCAGATCTCTGTCTTAAAACAGGGGAAGGGGTCCACAGAAGTAAAATAAAAAAAAAAAAAAAAAGAAAGACATTTTTAACAGAAAATTCCTTTTTTCGTGATTTACCCGCCCCAGATACATGATGGAGACATTTGAAGGGTACTGTTTGAAAATTTGTTTTATTCTGAAGAGAATAATGTACAAATCATGATCTTAGAATAAATAGGGATGTCTGAGGAAATTTTTATATTAAATCCGGGTCATCTGGGGCATTGTGGGAATGTTCTTAGCTCATTGTTAAATAGTTTCCTCACTCTTACTACTCAAAAGAGAAGCTTGATATTTTGTACACACATTTAGTACACCCCTTAGCATTTCCCAGTTGATTTTGAGATCCGTGCTGTAACACAGAGGTATCCAGAGGGGACCAAATTTAAAAAAAAAAAAAAAAAAGTTTAAAAAAATGCCGATTACTCTCAAAATTTCCCGCTTCAGGGACATGATAAGGAAATGTGAATGTTACCGTTTCAAAAGCTGTTCTATTCTAAAGAGAGTGATGTATGTACTATGATCCCAGGATAAATAGGGATGTTGATGTAGCTGCTTGACTGAAAGTCTATAATTTACCTTTAAAAAGAGCCATAATTTAAAAGGGTTAAGAAACATTGTTTGGGATTGATATAGGTTAACGATTGGGGATAATTCAAAATTCAACCCCAATACTTTCACTTAAATGGCATAATTAGCATTTAATACTAATTCCTAACGCTTTATCTTCAATTCGCGACTTGTATTATACCAGGAGAAAGATTTGATTTAAATCAAAAAAATCAATTTAAATAAAAAAAATCAACAAAAATGATTTTTATTAAAAAAATCATGATTTTTTTCCACCCTGGTAACATTAGTGCGTTACACAACATGGTCAAATATTTATTATAATAGTAATGTTACTGTTATTTAGTCCGCGGTGAGGAGCAAGGAATATCTAAACTATTATTTTATATTAAGTCCTGTCTTAAATTGTCATCTATGTTTACGGTTTCACTTGCCCTTCCTATTTTGTGGGAACGTTTTCTCGTTCAGTGAATACACA
This sequence comes from Thermobia domestica, assembly GCF_964235325.1. Lineage (NCBI taxonomy): Eukaryota > Metazoa > Arthropoda > Insecta > Zygentoma > Lepismatidae > Thermobia > Thermobia domestica. Next base: position 95,985,401 of record NC_137469.1, read on the forward strand.
CTTTTTGGGAGTAACTTTTCACTAGTTTGCCTTTTATCAACTTGTTCGTTAAAAGAAATTCAATATAAAGGTTAGTTTTGTGTTTTGTTCATTGACTTGTATTATTTCTGTCACTTCACAGAGAATGTTTTGATCTTTAGTTAATGTGTGCTTCGAGATGGTGTGTTTCCTTTTGGTTGAGAGTGAGTTGTTAGCATACTTTTGTACTGAGTCATGGTTTGAAGCATTGTGATTGGTTGGTGTTGTAATGTTCTACGATGTGTATGACGTGTTGCCTGTGTGATGGCTGTGAGAGCTACTTGGTCGTGGGATATGGTTTTTCTTCTAGTGTTTGTCCGAGGTGGATGTTATAAAACTGTTTTTATTTTTATTTTATTTTATTTTTTTTTAACGTATGTTCATTTGAAATGGGCAAGAGTTGCAATTCGTTATTTGATTTAGGATTTTAGATTTCTGGTCTTTCGGCATCTAAGGCCATTTAGCCTGTCACGTTTGAGGGATGATGTCCCTCGGCGAGCACACTATCCGGGAAAAGGGATGGAAGGAAGCGACCTGGGAGCTATAAGTTAGGTACCACCCCGGCATTTGCCTCATGTGAACGAGGAAAATCCAGGAAAACCTCATTTGGGGTGGCTGGCCTGAAAAGGCTTTTTACACTTTTTCCACAGAGTGCCCCCACCAGGAATCGAACCCACGACCGCTCACACCGAAAGCGAGAGCGTTAGCGACTACGCTACAGCAATTGGTTATTTGAATATTGAAATAATGGTATCTTAATTACGTTTCTGGAAGGAGATCAATGAAAATGAAAGTCGAAAGAGTTACGATATTTCCATGTTACAACTTTTTGCATTGCACTACTTGGAAAATACCTTCTTCCCTTTTTATGAATTCTTTCCTTTCTACTTTTAATTATTGGAGATTTTCTTTCATAAACATAATAAAGTTTAATTATCATTGTTTCACTATTCAGATACGTAAACGTTTAAAATTTTATTCATTTTAGCGGTATACCAATTACCGGCAACGAACTTTATCCACATATACTAAGGATACAGCAACGCCATCTGTTGTACAGCACTTTTAAAAGTCTTACATTTCGCGTATGCGTAAGGATAACAACTGAAGCCTGTGATAAAGTTAACACAAAAGAAGACGATGAAGTTGATTATGCAGCTAATTTGGATGGTTTCCCAACTTCGAATTGAGATTTGAAAATGAGACAATTTCTCAATATTTATTTTATTAACCTTTAGATGTATTTCGGGGGCAAACTGACTACTCAAGTGTTCTTTTTTCTATTTTAAGTGCATGATTTTTAAAAAAATCTTACTGGTTCTTTCTGATATCTTGCAGTAGGTTCTTCTGTATTATTTTACGTTTATTTAATAATTTTCATCATAATAATGGTGTAGGAATGTAATTATTACATGTACGTATTTTCATTTAATTTGACCATTTCTTCAATTTTGTTCTTTCTTGGTGAAATTTTGTACAGGGTTTCATATTTAAGTTATGGCAGTTACTACATCGTCTTTTATAAGCACAAGAAGAAAAAGAAAAATAAGAAAAAGGCCTGGTGATTCTTTAATTCCTGGAAGATTCTTATTACGTCACATAACTGATGTCTCAGGACTTGGTCTAGTCTGATAGGTTATTGTTGTGGTCGAAACAGTCTGGTGAAAGATGAGTGGTCTCACAAACGATAAAGTTTTGCAGGAACTTATTTTAGAGGAACAGGAATAACATTGTACGCAGATATAGGGGAGTGACAAGTTTGAAAGAATTGTACACAAAAGATGAAGAGTTTACCTGTTGTATAAATTTTGCAATGTGTATCAAAGTATGTACAAATAGCAATTTTTTGTGAAAAATTGATAATAAAGGTATATTTCTTGAAAGTATACGCTAGATATCATGTTTTTGAAATTTTCGTACAGTACTCACTTATTTTTAATACAACGATGGAGCCCCTGTATCTAAATGGGAAACCATTAAGAAAATATTGATTAGGGTAATAGCAGTACGTTTCAAACAAGAGTTACAAAACAATGTTCGAAAAACAAGAAAAAAAGTCAAAGGGTCAAAATGACCTCCAAATGTAATAACCTAGAAAAAAAAATCCCAAATGAATCAAAAGGTTAATTTATTAATTATTTTGCTTGGTATGGCGTAATTCCTAGAGGTGAGAGACGCAAACAAATGTATGTTCAGATCTGAGTTCATCGCTGTTCAAAATACACTACGGAAATCAGGAATGCGCACGCAACAGTATCCAAAAGCGTAATCTTTATATTGGTCTCTTTGATCTTGATGTTGTTACACCCAGAAAACGAGACCTATACAAAATCGATTTTTCCCTAAAAAAAAACTCAGATAATTGTGCTTAACCTAAAATGACAAAAATCTGAACTTACAAAAACGTGATGCATATGATTTGGAGGAGGAGGGGGTAAACCTCTGATTTCTAGATTGCATTTTGGGCCCCAGCAATGTTGTCAAGTCACAAGATACATGACGCATTCAAAAGTTCCAAGTGAGTGCTGGTACCAAAAACAGTTCTATACACAATAATATTAACACAAGAGTGTTGACTTTAACTTGCTTTACTTTCGTTTAAAAATAAGACATTTATGGTTTTGTTTGAGAATTAGAGAAAACTGAACAGTTGAAAAATTAAAAAAAAAAAAAAAAAAAAATATCTTACGCTAAAACGGAAGGCTAAAATTAAGACGTCTCGTCTTCTTAGTTTAACCCATACTTGCCATATTATATTTTTCTTCCTCTGCACATATTTATGTCACATGTAGGGTCCCCACATATTTTCATTATTTACACAGCACTCGATCAAACCAACATTAAATTTACTTTTTTCTTCTTTAAATTTCGGCTTTAATTCTATCAAATATTGAGGCTGTTATTTCTAATCGTTATCTGCTATTATTTCGCAAATATGAATAAATATATGCATATAAATGGCAGCAGTTACTGCCCATCAATGCTAAAAGTACAAAATTATTTAACGTTCGATTTTTTGTTAATGAATATCGTCCATATTTTCTCTAGTAGAATCTAATTTTACTGCAAGGAAAAATTACATTATTCTCTAATTTAAAACACTGCATGTACCTAACACTTTATAAATAAGTACATACAATTCCAGCAGTTCATGCATAGTACGTATATAGCTTTATGTAAAGAAAATGTGCTTGTAAAATGGTGCGATTTGTTGTTACATTTGTAAAGGTTACGAATACAATTTCACCTACTACTACGGACAAAAAATGTAGTGAGGTCACGGTAATCATGATTGCGTATTAAGAAAATTTCCATACCTTTAGGTTCCTAAGTAAAGATGTATCATCTCCATCTCTTTTGAACGACATTGTATATACTGAGAAAACAATATAATCAAACCAAGTAATTCCGGAAATCACACCTTTTCAGCCCTTGCACTCAGTCACGTACACTCTCATTCAATGTTGCCATACAACCAATATTGCCACATTCTGAATGAAGATTATGCCAAATACATATCCAAATTATCTGTATTTAGATCAGGCACGTTCCATAACAGTTTGCGTGAACGTAAAGGAAAATTTGGCTTTTAGTTTATGATAATCGGCATAGCAGTTATGATGATTTTTTTTTGTTGTTGTTGATTAGCTGTACGCAGAAATTTGCGAAAACTGGTACGGAATGAGCTCACAAAAATATTTCATTTTTTAAAACAATCTTCATATTATCCTTGCTCTCAACTTTTTCCACACTATAATTGTATTGTCAATTTTGAAGATGTTTTAAACATCAAAATGTCGCATCTTCTAATGAATTATAGGTTAGAGCAGGCCCTTAGTCAGCCTTATTTCTTACAAGGGAAGTGAATGAAGTAGTATGCGGGGATTTGCGTGTGTTACATGTCATTCGAAAGGTCACACCGAGTACATTTCACATGTGAAATATCTCGTTGGAATGGAGCTCTCTAAGGATCGTGACGACCATTTGAAGATCCGAACAAGGCGCGCTCCGAAATACCAGAAAACGTGGACAAAAGAGAAATCTACAACATAATTGTTTTGAGACGAGGTATATATGTAATTTAAAATGTAGATGAATACGAATGTGATGTCAAATGTTTACAAGTCAAAATGGAGGATCCAACATGGCGGACACAAATTACAAAAGACAAACTATGGATCTGAAAGTGGTATATAGATATATTCGACGTCGCTATGTATGAATCGTATATAAAACATGTAAAATTCAAAATTGTGGATCCAAGATGCCACATCGCGCATATGCGGATTTAACAGCTGTTGTCGGCACAAATCCTCTTTCTTCTAGGCCTCAGCTGGCGTTAATTCATGTAGCACAAGACGGGAGTTCCTGACAGGGGGGGGATCCAGGGCCGACCTCTGGGGGGGCGGTGGGTTGTCATACTGCTACTTTTAAGGGCTCCAAACTTTGGGATGGGTTTTATTTATATATATAAAATAAGGAAGTATCCTCTTCTGGGGGGGGGAGGATCGGGGTCCGCCCCTGGTTCCTGATGGTTTTCCTGGGTTCGTGAAGGTAACACACTACAGTGGTTTGGGACATGCAGATTTGATATGACTATCCTCACGTTCTGATGGATGAATCTTCTTCAATAGCGTGTCATGTGATCTCAGAATCTGTTATTTGGGGTGCCCAGACCTTAACTGAATTCGACATATTTTATGACTTACACGAAGTTTCTGGTACCAACAAATTACTATGCTATTATTTACTGCACCTTCCCCTTTAGCACGGCAAATTTTTTGGCATGCTGCCGGAGCGTGATGCCCGAGTTCGAACTCATAGTGACAATTCACGTATCAGACGTTGTTGACCACTCATTGTCACTGCCCCGTAATGTGTTAACTGACGTTAAAATCGTTTATTATTTATTTGAGGCGCGTAGTATCAAAAGCCGCCAAATCCATTTTTTTAAAAACCGAAATTGAGTTATACATCGCTTGTTATATATTTGATCTAAAGGAACTCCATGGGAACAGAATTTTGTTTAAAAACTTAATATTTCATACTAAAAAACTAGTTCAAATATGGGACTTTGTACGCGTGTATATGGAGCTTCACTGCACGTTTCGCGGGATTACTCGAAACTATGTGAATGGATGTGGGGGATTTTGATACTAGGCGTCTCATTTGAAATATTAAAAACACTTTTGTTCAAGTTTGTACTGAAACTCAAGGTATTTTCAAGACCTACAAACAGGATCTATCTATTAAAATGCTACAATACCAATTAAAAGCGCTTGAGCTCCAACTTATAACTTTGGCTTTCAAATCTTTCATTTACGGTTATGTGTGGTTTCACGTTTAACAGAGACAAACATTTTAAGTATTTGTACTTTAAATAGTCTAAATTAGTTAACTATATCTTTTTCATAAAGTTTATGATATAAAATTATTGTTCAAAGCCTTTGTATTTTAATAAGCCTTCTCTAAAATCAATGCATGTGACTTGTGCTTCCATGTTTCGAGTTCTTTTAAACTATGTTTATATGTTTGTGGTCAATCCTTTCGACAATGAGATCTCGGAATCTACAGACTCTAGAAAGATGAGTTTTCACTGATTGATTGGAAATTTTACGTAGATTGTCCAGTTTTAATTGAATACTTTAAAAAATATGGCAATTAATTCTTTATTACATTTTTTAGGGTACGCTGGAAGCGTTGAAATTAAAAAATAAACTAAAGCATCATATCCTATGCGTTATACATTCCAACACCACAATGTTGTATATTGGGGTTGTATATGTCTCAGGTGTTTGTTCCATGGCCAAATAATAGTGAAAAAGGAAGGATAATCATTTCTCGAGTCTTAAGATAAATCTTTATTTTTTGAGTGTTTTGCCCAATGAACACCATATATAACTGACATTATAATTAATTGTATATGTAATGTATTTGCTTATTACATACTGCATGCAAAAGAAAGAAAACAGTGGTCATACATGAATTAGAAACTCCAACCGGAAGTAGGCTCAAATCTTGCAAACAGTGCGAAATATTGAGAAAAAATAATCGAAAAAATCTCCCCTTTATGATACCCCTTGCCTTGATTTTTAAAATCAAGACGTCTTTCACTTATGTCTGTAAAGGGACATGTACATATGTTGTGAGGAATGAGAAGGAGATTTATGCTCATATGCGAATGATGCGCTGTGTAGAGAGCGCAGGTTCAGCTAGTTTATTTTAAAAGATATAGGAACTTACAAATAGAAAAACAACTTCAAATTAGTCTATTACGTACTAGTTGTTTATGAATTTCATGTCATTGAAAGTGTTTTAGAATTGTATATAAATACTTCCCAAAAATGGCAATGGGGAGAAGACGAGAAGGACTATTCAGTAAGAGACAGATTTCAGTACTCACATCGAAGCAGTCTATACAGAACTTTCGGGAAACGAGAATTTCTCAGCTTCGGACTTTTTCATGTAAGTTTACCTTTGTTTTAGTTGAACTTGTCTTGTAATATGAGAATGTACTTTCAACACTTGTCATGAAGGTCTCTTGACAGGCCTACCTATAATCAGTTCATTTTAATCTTTGATGTTCTATAAAACAATTTAAATATTCAAATCAATATTCATGAATTAGCAGATTTAAAGTGCACTTAATACATATTCATTTAGAATATGTTTGCAGTAATTTGTAATTTTACTGTTTCATCAAGTAAGATTCATGATGCAATAAATACATATTTGATTGGAAGTTTATTCTTTGGCAATGAAATATGAAAAGATACTACCACTATAACAACCACTGATATAAATCAAGAGTTTAAGCTTAAATATTCAATCTCCCCTCTATTGAGATCATTTTATATTGAGAATCAGATTTTTTAAAGAGTTGAAACATGGTTCCTAGGTAAATGTAAAGACAAGTTCAATTTTCTTTTACTAGCTTAAATACACTAGAACTTCTTTGTTGCCTACACCACTGACATTAGCAGTGGCGTATTTACGATTTTGTTTCCGGAGGGACTTTGCTAACTTTCGGGGGGGACTTTGCCTGGAAATGTGAAAATTCTGCAAGATATTTCATTTAGCCTATTTTACTATACTAAGTAAGATTTCGGGCTAAAGCCCGGAAGCCACCCCCGTAAATTACCTAGATTCAATACAACTCTTTTATGCTTAAAATACAGAAAATATATTCTCACTCAAGCAAACTCAATACACCTTTATCAGTGTCTTTATATGTGTAGTTTTAGTTTGCATCTGGTATTGCATGTGTAGAATTCTTTTATGCTAGAGAAAGTGTTTCTATAGTATATCAATATGTCGCGCAATACGCAACAACCCTCAAGCAGTCAAAACTCAAGTGCTTCCACACCAACTCCTGTTTCTTATCCCTCTTTTTTAGAAACCTTTTCTAATGAGGACAGTCAGGATGCTAATGAATTTTTGCAGAGATTCGCTAGATTTGCACTCATTCATAATTGGAATGATAATACTAAAAAACATGTCTTTAAACTTTCTTTGTGTAAATTCTCGCAGACGTGGTTATCTAATAACCCTCAATATTTGCAATTAGCATGGACAGATTTGCGTGAGAAATTTCTTGATCAGTTTTCACCCTCCCGTTCATCGCTTCAGGCTACTTTGCAATTTCAACAGAGGCAGCAAACAGAGGATGACCGTTTGACACAATTTCTCTGTGAGAAATATAATTTGTCAGAGTAAATTTCCCTTCCAATGCCGTTCAAATCGTTTGTGCTACAAACAATTCTTTCACTTCTTCCGAAATACATTCTGTTATTAAGCCAACATAAATTTGATGGCTTCTCACAACTAATTGCTAAGGCAGAAATTAATGAAAGAGCTCAAACTTTAGTTAACTATCGTTTGCAAAAAGATCAGAAAGTTGTTAGAGTTTAAACAGACTCTTGTTCCACTTCGGAAGCCAAACCAGACCCGCTAGACAGTTGGAGGAATTATAAATAGCACTTAATTAACAAAAGGTGGACGAAAATAAGATTGCAGTTGCAATTGCAAGACCCTCAGGGTATAAGCAACGAAATAGAAAGAAAAATAAACACCAACATGAAAATAGGTCGCGTTTACCTTCAGCAACCAGAAGTCCTTTTGGTCAAAACAATTCGTGTTGTCAATATAACGCAAATCAATCTAAATTTACTAGCAATAGACCAAATTTAACAAACAATTTTCCAATGGAAAACAAAATCCTCGTAATTTTTACACTCAATATTACACTCCTCCCCCCTTTTCCGTATATGTATCCCATACCCAAATCTTTTCTGAGATGGAACAGCTCACATCCTCTAGGAATAATTCCCTAGCTATTGAAAATACACCAAAAAACGATCAATATTTGTGGTTGATTCTCCTCTTTCTCGGATGCAACCCCTGGGTTTTTGAAATCCAATTCCTATTTATTCGGTTTCTAACCCGTTTTGGTAAAATTCTCCTTTTGTATCTCCTAGGTTTAGTGCTTATTCCCATCCATGTTTTCCAGCCGTCTCTTCTAGTAGCCTTAATCCAAATGCTCTAGAATTCGTTAGTAACAAGTCTCAGACTCAAGAGTCATCTACAGTGGCGTTTCCTGCTCCTGTGACGATTCTCAACACTGTGGCTACTAAGATAGTTACAAATAAGCACTTACAATGAAGTGAGGAATCAAACTCTGGTTCAAATGCCAGCATACACGAGTCTCTAGTTGATTCTACTCTTGTTGGTGGCGTTTCCCACAACATTATGGCAAATGCCACTACCTCATATTTGGAGCAACTTAATCAATCCGACAACAAACAAATTAGTATTGAGACACAAACTACCTCTCCACACTTGCATATAGATTGTGATACCAGCAATCAGAAAAGGCCGTTCTCCACCACACTATAGCCTCCTAGACGTATGAATTTCAAAACAATGTACTTTAGTTCAAATATGGTTTGATGCACATTGATGCAAATAGACAGCATACAGCTATTACAATTCCTCTTTCGTTTAAAAATAAGTTACCGTATATTAGAGGTAAAATAAACAACACAGAGTATGATTTGCTTCTTGATACAGGTGCTCGGGCAGCTCTCCTTCATTATTCACTAGTGCCTAAAAGTTGTAAGCAATTTACATTGCATACTTAAGTATATGGAATATCCTCATCCCCACTTAGCTTTATGAAAGCCACAATTCTTCCCATAGAGATTGCAGGCAACGTTTTTCATGAACTGTTTACAATTTCTCCTATTGCTAATATCCCGATTCTGTTATCAAATACATTTTTGATTCAACATAATGCAAACATAAATTATCAGGATACTAGATTGAAATTAATGCATTTGGTGATAATCACCGATTACCTAAAGAATTCAACACAAAGAGTTCTCTTTCGGCTAAATTAGTAAAATTTGTAAATTTAAGTTTAATGTTAGACAAGGTATAGTAATCCTACCTAAACCAGTGTGTTATGTACAGCTAACGTTAGACACGCATATTCCAAATACAGAATTTCTTTTATGCTTAACCTTTGTAACAATGAATTATTTTGTGATTTTAAGCACTTTATTATTATTATTATTATTATTATTATTATTATTATTATTATTATTATTATTATTATTATTATTATTATTATTATTATTATTATTATGGGAAGGTCTTGCAGTACCGACCACCTTTAATATTTTTATTCTAACTTTTACAGAAATGAAAGTACTGTGAATTTCAAAGCAATTGTCTATTCTTCAAAAACTACTTTATTGTAAAACAAACATATTATATGGTTTACATTTTCTTACAAATAGCTATATGTTGAGAAAAACAGAAACGTATTATTATTGACAGAATGAAAAATGTACAGTACCGACCACCAAATATGGACGACAGTGAAATACTAAACAATTATTAAAACTAATAAAAACCAAAAGTATATTACATTACTCTATTTTCCCAATTCTAATAACTATATTTTGTAATAGTGTAATATATAATAACTATAAATTTGCAATACTGTGATAGTAAAATATTTTCCCCAAGTATGAAACTAAAACGTCTGTTTGGCCTACGTTGCGTAAGAACAAAACTCAAATTCAGTATTAGATACAAAAGTCACAAGTAAAATAAGAAAGGTTTCCTTGGTCTGTGCATTCAACGTGCACTCAACCTTTACACTTAACGCATTGCACCCAGTCTTCATCAAATGATTCATGACAAATGACACACACTGTAACTTCGTGATAGTCCAGTTTTCTTCTACATGTTGATTCGTCGTTGCTCATCTCTTCGGAAGAATTTTTTTCTGTCTCCTTCCGACCTTTTCCTCCTTGTTCTCTTCAATTCCATCTTTTAGCTTCTTTTTTCTCATTCTCTTCTGTTTCCTTTTTCTTCTTATTTCTTCTTCTTATTTTTTTTTTTTTTTTTTTTTTTTTTGCAAAAACTCATTTTTATATGGTGACGATGTTAGGATTTCAGAATGTTGGCTTCGTCGTTTCCTTTTCTTTGTCCTGTCTTCCACATTATCATTGCTTGGGGAGATTTTCTGAACAATCTTCTTGAAATCAGTCGATAATTCTATTAAGGAAGATGGCTGTTCGGAAAGGTGACCTGTATCCTGGACTGTGGAATGATCTTGTTGTTTAGAAACACGGATTGGAGTGAGTTTTATTGAACAACTCGGCTGTTCAGAAAGATGATCTGCACTTTGCACTGTGGAAGAACTCTGCTGTTGAGAAAGTGGAATGAATGTTGTTGAACAACTCGGTTGTTTGGAAAGATAGTCTGTACCGTGAAGTGTGGAAGGACCCTGCTGTTCAGGAAGGTGAGTTGATGATGCAGATTGATTGTTGAGCTCTGGATCGCGAAAATGTTCAGCAGGAATGACATCCAAATCTGTGAAAACATTTGGGTTGAAAGGCCAAAGTCCAGTACATGCAAAAGCTGACTGCGCTAGGTCCATTCTGCAGATAGCCATGTAGGCTTGGTTGACAAATACAGCTACATCTTTCTGTGAAATTTTTAGTGGATAATACTTCCTCATCCAGGTACTGCACGCTTTGTTGTACGCTGCTTTGAAAGGCTTCATTACAGCACGGTCCAAGGACTGCAATTTATGGGTTGTGTGAGGGGGCAAGCTTATCATGTGCACATGTTTTCTTGCAAACAGGATAACATCTAAATTCTTCTGACTACAATGTCCATCAAGTATGACAAGAACTGGATTTTGTTCAGTAGGGCGAGTCCTCTCAACAAATAACTCCATCCATTTTAAGAACGATTTAGCAGTTATCCAACCACTTTTCTCAGCTGCGAAGATACTTCCGGTGAAGCATCCTTTCTCAGAATACCGTCTACTCGTTGTTTATTAGGAAAGATAAACAGACGAGGAACAAAAATGTCCCCAGTAGCATTAATGTCTAATAAAACATATTTTTCGCCCTTTCATCAGATGTAATTTTGCTGACTTGTTTTTTCCCTTTTTGTGCAATAATCTTGATGTCGTTGTCAAGCCAGTTTCATCACAGTTGTGTATTCTATTTGGCGGAAAATTATATGTATTCAGAATGTTTGAATACATATTAAAGAAGCGATCTACTTGATGCTTCTTAAAGCCTACAGCCCTTTGAAAACTTCTAGACTCTGGAGTTCTTAGACTAAGCTCCGGATGACGTGCCATAAAATCATAGTAAAACTACTTGCCTGCCACTTTGAGTTCTTTATTAAATTGATGGGGGAGTTTTAGATGTTCCGCCAAATCATATGCAAATTTTAAGAATTCCTTCCTACTAAGAGACATAAACTTATCGTCCATGTCTTTCATGTAAAATACTAGCTGTCGCTCCATATCTTCGTTAAAGGTCTTTTGAAACCTGCTCATCTGAGGAGATAAAGCCAGAGCTTTTCCAGCTTGTATTGCTCTTACTCTGTCTCCTAATGTTGTTTTAGGTACACCAAAAGCAGACACAGCCTGTCGTCGTGTGAAACGCTTCATCTAAAACAGCCTTCATACTTGCTTCTTTCTTCCTTTCCGTTGGTGTTGCCATTTCCCTCTGTAATTATAAAAAAATGAATCTGACCACTATCTTGAAATTAAACCTCATTTTTTTCTATAGTTAATATTGGTTGGTACTGGACGACGATAGAGTGGTCAGTACTGGACAACAATCTAGTTGTGACTTTGCAGGTCATAGCACTTTATGCAGTGAATACATTACCTACCTTTTTCCGCAAACATCAACCTAAAACACGTACCTGTTACAGGAATTGCAAAACATATGAGGGACTTACCTTAGGAAGAACCAATGGTGTCCTAAATATAACTTTTCTCACTGAAAATGTCATCCAACTTCTTCAACGCTTCGCAGTTCGCTCATTACTGAACACAAGAAACTGCACCCGAACTATGTGACGTATGATTACAGAATCTCTCCACGTGTCACTGTAGTACCCTACCATCTATCAAGGGAACTGAGAGCTGTAAGATGGTCGGTATTGTAAGACAGTCGGTACTGGAAGACTTTCTCCTATTATTATTATTATTATTATTATTATTATTATTATTATTATTATTATTATTATTATTATTATTATTATTATTATTATTATTATTATTATTGTTTACTTATCATTATTTTCTGGTTTTTGGTGCTTTTACTACTTTCCGGCCTTTAGTGACTTCTTAAAAGTCAGTTTAAATTTTTTTAATCGTGTGTCCCTGTTTTGCAGAATGAGGAAATTTATTTTCCACATATGTTTGTGAAAAATATGTCGTGCACCAGTAGTACGGGATGATTTTAATATTGTGCCCGGAAATCATTCACATGACCCAAATGCTACTGAAGTTCAGTGTAGAGTTATAGTAGACAACATGAAAAATAGTTTCGGATGAACCATGGGAAGCTGTCACCAAGGTTTACAGGAACTTGTTTATGTAAAATTACGCATTTGCGTAAATATTTAACAAATTTTTCATATTTCCGAGTTCAATTCATCAATTTAAATTTATTGTGGTAAAATGGTTATGTGCTTAGTGATGAAGCTGCTGCAGAATTACCACTATTCTCAGGCATCAGGTATGCATTATAGAATATGTATTCTAAATGCCGCCCTCCCTTGCCGAGGTCTTGTGAATGAACTTGTATGGGGAAGTGCATGGAAACAAACATCGAAGGGGGAAGAATTTTTGCTCAATGGGGATAGAAAACGACCTGATCCTTTCCTGATAATCCAAAATTAGATTTTTAAAAGAATTTATTACACCACATAGAGCCATGTATCATATGGTACAAAATCTCGCGGACCAAAGCCTCGCTGCCCAAAACCTCGCCGACCGAAACCTCGCAGCCCAAAATCTCGCCGGGCCGAAACCTCGCCTGGTCAAAACCTCGCCACCCAGAACCCTGCGAGACAAAATCTCGCCAGGCCAAAACCTTACCTGTCCAAAACCTCGCGGTCCAAAATCTCGCCGGGTCGAAACCTCGCGTCCCAAAATCTCGCCTGCAAAACCTCGCGGTCTTGTTCTCGGGACACAGAATCTCGCCTGATCTAAACTACGCGGGACGTAATCTCGCATAATGTCGTCAGTATAAAACTTCGTCACTACGATTTCTTCGATGTAGGATGCTCTATATATTGCTATATGTATATATATTGTAATAACACATAATTGCATTAAAATAATGACAAGAAAATATTCTAACGTGTGCTTTGAAAATCTGTATATATAAAAATAAAAATGACTATGTTTATGACATCATATCTCTTGAGTCACCCGACGGTCTCAATCAAATTTTAAATATAGATGGGGTTCGATCCTGTGATGGTTTTTATTTCACTTTGACGGTGACCTTAGGAAATACAAAATCGAATAATATTTGTGAAAGTATGAAATAATATCTGAGTTTTTACGTCCCTTGATTATGTCTTGTAGGTTAGAGACGAAGAAGATCAAGGAAGGAAATGATGGAATGGAGAAAGTGGGAAAAACTGGAATACCCCAAGAAAGCCCACACACACGAAGTTTTGTATATTATTGTTATTGTTATTATTATTATTATTATTATTATTATTATTATTATTATTATTATTATTATTATTATTATTATTATTATTATTATTATTATTATTATTATTTGTAATATGAAATTGCATATTAAGAAACTCATTGGGTAAATTTTAAGGAAAGGTTTCATTCCGCAAGTTTTTGGCCAAGCGAGATTTTGGTCGGCGAGGCTTTGGTCACGCGAGATTTTGGGCAGAGAGGTTTTGGCTAGGCGAGGTTTTGGCCCGCGAGTTTTTGGGCGGTTATGTTTCGATCGCGAGATTTTGTCCGTATCACGTATCATACATTGGTGTTGGGAACATTTTTAATAGAATTCTGAATACATATATTAATTAAATATTTACACTATAGTACTCTTTACTTCATAAAACTGTTTCATGTTTGTGCTTGAGACTTATTGTGCTCTCTTCGTTTCGTATTTATACATGTTGATTATTGTGTATTTTGTATCTCATGTGGTCCAACAGGATTTCAGTGTGTCATTATTTCGGATACTGTATATATTTTATTGTCTATGTTTTTGGCGTTCCATTTTAAAATGCTTTTATCGCAAATTGATGTTTCACAAATGTATAAAGATTATAGTGTTATGGTAGGTAGCGCTACAATATCGCCTTGTTTCTTCTTCAATATCTTTGGATAGTTCCTCAGCTTTCGCGGTAGGTGGCAGCACAGGGACCGACCGAGGAACTATATGCTTTCACGAGCCTCTCCCGTCCCTACAAGAAAGCAACCTCCCACTCAGTCCCCAAGCAAAGTGCCTCGGAGTAATCCTTGACAAGAAACTATCCTTCATCTTCCACCTCTCCACAACGGCGAAGAAGGCAACACAACGCTTAGGAGCCCTCCTTCCACTCTTCCTGAGCCCCCAAATTACCCATGCAACTAAGCTTCACATCAACAAGATGTGCTTCAGATCGGTACTGCTGCGCCCACCAAGCCTGGGGCCACGTACAACACACATCTCCGCCAGCTGCAAGTGGTTCAGAACAAAGCTGCGAGAGCAATCACAGGACACTCATGGGAAACCAGGGTGGTTCAGCTTCATGAAGATCTCAACCTGGCGACGCTGATTGAGGTCCGACAACGACAACCAGCTTCATTCTGGCGCCAGATCAGAAGTTCTGCATACCCACACATTGAGAACATCGCCACCAAAGACCCAAGAAGCCATTTGTAGAGAATGCCTCGAACCTGAAAATCCCAGATGACCAGCACGGCGCCAGCAACAGTTGCGGCCACGAAGAACAGTTACGCCACTCACAAACAAGCCACGTCGCAACAAACATGGAAGGCAAGGGCTCAAGCCTGTCACTTCACCAATCAACAACAGCCACGACAATGACTGACTGACTGACTGAGAGCTTCTTCTTTACGTTGGGATCAGGAGTACAGGAGCAGCAGCAGAGCCGGTACCGAAGGCCAGGCTAGTACAGGCTGAGACAACGCATGAAGACAGTTCAGAGAACGAGTACTCCAAGAATAGGTGATTCAGTGTTTGATGTGAGTCATATGTGTGAAGTGCTACCGGTGGATGGACTTCCTGTTAAATATCCTTTCTCCTTACCTGTACAGTCTGAATCCATGTCATCTGAATATAATTTTTGTAAAAAATATGAAGCATTTGAAGATTTGATTACCATTTAACAGCATCAAAACCACCTTATCACTCAACGCGCCATCTGCGCAACCGATACAAAATACCCCCTCACATTTGTTTCAAGCGCAAATGCGACGGTGACAGTGTGAGAATGTATTTTGCGTGCTACTATATTATATTATTTTTTCTTCTCTCACAGGTTTTGGGACCGTCGGAAACCTGTAGTAACAGTGCCACTCAGAAAAGATAGTGATGGATGAAACATTAAAATTTGTCCACGTCTATTTTCACAGTTATATACGTTGCACGGGAAGTATTTGGCACTATTCTGTTCACTGCTATTCTGGTTATTACAAAGTAAAAGTCAGTTGAGGTACACACGCATGCTTCAGCTAATCAAGAAAAAAGCTGAATATTGTTGCTTCTAATTTCATGTGCAAGAAAATGTCACTGACTTCAAACAAGTATCAATAAATGCTACAAGAGAAACAAATTTCAAGCAAGCGACATACGCACTTGTTTATTTCATTTTACCCAACCTATATAGAGAAAGGTGCAAGATGTTGGGTTAGCTTCACTCTCAAGGCTGATGATGACGCGAGGAAATGGGTTAGAGAGCAGCTATACTTCCCTTGATTCTCTTAAAGACATGCTTGATGCATTTCTATATATACAAGACGATGTACTCGACATTCCAGAGGCACAGGTTTTCCTGGTGAATACGTATGTTGACGAACTGAATGCAACCTTTCACCCGTGGTACAGCAATATACTATTTTACTGGATTGTTGTTTGATTCCTTACATTGTACTAATTACATTTTTATTTGTGTTTCAGAGCAATATGAACCCAGTTTGATAACAACGGCGAAAGAACCACGAAAAAGGTCGAGGTTTGGTACTACAAGTATAACAGGAAGTCGACAGAAATTCATTCCAATATACACAGATTCATTCTATCTTTTTGAAGCAAGAACAATCCGGGAATGAGGTGTCAATACAGAGAAGATTGTGGAGAGATTTAGACAGTCGTTTCACTTCTTAAGATCAGGTTTAAGTCTGGTGAGGTTTGGCCTTATTCCGTACTTTAATGCAGTACCTCGTTGTATACGTGTGGATAATTGAAATTATAATCCAATGAAGACATGGTAATATTAAGGGTCGCACCTGTACTACATTTATTAAGGTTCATGACATTATTGTTCAATGCAAATGATTTTTTAAATTTATTTATTTGTGCATACGTGTGCATATGTTTTTTCTCGTTGTAGTGTATCACGATTGGACTTGCACGACAAGACTCTATTGAGAGCCGCACCTCTTTCTTAGACTTTTATTGGTATTTTTTCTCTAATTTCACCAAATATTTCTAATATTGAGGTGTTACCAAAACTCTTCTTGCAATTCTGCGAAACAGAAGGTAATCGAGTTGAATTACTCGTCAACATTTAGCCGTTAGGATATATCTGCAGAAGTGGAATGGGTACACTTGGCAACGCTGCACACTGATAACGCATTCTACGAAGCAGAATGTAATCTTTTGAAATTTATCCTGATTTTCTCAAAAATTGTTCATCAGAATTTATCTCTAAGAATGTCCTTTTCTTCAGTTCAATGCGTCCTATCAATTCAGATATGTCTTATCTTTGAACAATATTATATTTTAATAAAAATGAAGTTTGAGAGATAATCAAACAGACCCATGATCGTGACAGTCCTGTGACCCGGAGGGAACGAAACATTTGCATAATCATGGACAATATAATGAGACAGGTAATGTAATTGTAACAAACCCATCTATCCTTTCGCTCTTTCTCTTGACACTAAATTGATATATTTTCCTTTTTTGTTTTGTTTTGTGTGTCTTAAAGTGTTACACTGAAAGATAAGTACAGGGGTGCAACATAGTGTAAACGTATGAGAATCACTGGAAGAAAGCTACACGTTTTTCTTATGATAACGAATCACTAAAATAATAATAATAATAATAATAATAATAATAATTGAACGAGTCAGGCGCGCAATTTTTATTGAGGGGGATCCAAGGTTTAGGTGGGGGAATTCAATACTACAAGCCACTGTGTATATGTAGTATTGAACAGATATTATTCAGCACCCGAAAATACATCAGTAATTGTAAAACACTTCCATCTATATTTTCAGAAACAAATGATAGAACTATATTGTTTTTATAAGAGAAAGAGTACAGGTGAAGTGTAAGATCAAACTTTCGTGTTACATTAATCATTTCCCTGTTAAACAAGTATAGTTTCATTGAGAAAATAAACAAATGAATGTTGAATTCGGAAGTTTTGAGGGGTGAGCCTCTGGAACGAGTTTCTAAATCTTGTGTAGATCAGTCGTTCTTAACGTGGTATTGACGCCCCGCAGAGGGCATTCTCATTTCTAAAGGGGGTGCCGAAACAAAAGAAGGAGATTGGGAGGAGATAGATTATTTAGGGAATATTTGAACAAAGGGACGCGAGAGTAAAAGTGTCTACTGTAAAGCAAATTATAGAAACAAATATTTCTTTCCAGTTTACATATTGGTTTAAATGTTGAAACCTTTTTTCTGTTTCTTATACTGCTTTGTCCAAGTTTTACCTTCAGACTTATGCATGGATGGATTGGGTTAAGATGATGAGTGACACTGAGGACAATCACATTCACCCAAGAGGTCGCTAGGTTCGAAAGGGTTGTAAACCACTATTGTAGAATATGAGATGACATTGAGCCGTTTTGTTGAGTTTTTTATGCAGTCTCTTTTCCAAACTACCGTATTATTCATCAGCACGGTGGACGAATACACACTGAATCACATTCAAAAAGGCATGGTACTTTTAATCATCTACTCCTATTGCAGAGGCCGAGAGGTCCTACCCCCAAAAATTACTTGGATATCTACCCACTCGTTTGAAATTTTACTCGAATACGTGTATAGGTGACTGTGCCCTTCTCCCCCCAAAAGTTATATAGAATTCGGTGGTGCTGGCTTGAATAAGAAATGGTACGTCGGAAATCGAACACATGGATATTTGAGTTCAAATATTGGACATCATCAATCCACTATCAAATTACGCAATAATGCTGTTGAAGGATCACGAGGTTGACCATTACTGTTGCAGAGACTGTATAAATTTCTGTCTTAGTAAAATAATCACAAAACAAATCTCTGAACATTGTCCTTGTTTCTGCAATTTTGTGTAACGATGGTGTAAATTAAACAGCGTTGTTTCCTATCAAAGAATGGCTTTAATTAAATGTTCGAAAAACAAAAGAAGTGCATACGTATAGGGAACCGAAATTGTGTTTCCACTTCTTTTTAAAACTCTTTGTATGTATTAAAAATGCACAGCATGTAAACAATTTCAAAATCAAGTCAGTGTTTCCCCTTTTTATAAGTTAAAATTGGAATGGAATACAACGACAACCATGCAAAAGGCTTTGTTCATGGATCTGTATTGAATACTTTATAAAGTGTCTAATTGTTAATAGATAGCGTATGTGTTTCCAATAAAAAGGAACAATCTTCAATTAATCAACAATGGCGTGAACTGGACATTATGCACTTTGTTCGCAACAAAGGAACTCTGACCAGAAAAAATAGGTAAAATAGAACTTGTTTTCAACAGTTGTTTCCTCAAATAACTAACGAATTGGAGAAGCTTGCAGACAATAATTAAATGTCTATCGAAAGGACGAAGCATTTTCTAAAATGCAAATTACTTGCAACCTCAAATATAGTGCAGCTCAGAGAACACGGCATTTCTATTTTGCTCTAGTAATTCTTTCAATAAAGATAATACGAGGGTTGTTACCAAGGGCACCGATTTCTCTGTAAATTTGCGGGAGGGGAGATTCAGATGCAGAAGGTATATATATAGAGGATTTTAAGACAAATTGCATTCAAATTATGCCAAATATTGTATATTCATAAATATAATAGTGGTTCCCACATGAGCTTTGGGGGCTCGGGACCCGCAGGATCCGCGCCCTTGGTTGTTACGGAAATGAAGTTTAATTAAAAAATATTATAACTATAGAAGGGAAACTTTTAGGGCATAGCTATTTATTGAATCTTCACAGATTTCATTCCAAATTCGGTGTTAATACCGGTATGTACTTTTTCCGTATTTTTGCAGCTAAACAAAGAATGACTTTTTAGAGTTGTTGATCGTCCAGTATTTTACAGGACAGTTCGGTTTTTGACCTTCTTGTCCAGTGTCCGGTACGACCGCAAAACTGGTATCCAGTATTTTCCCCTCTTACCAGTCCTATTCTCTGATCTATTCAGATTATTTCGGAGTGGCGAAAATAATCGTATGTCGATGAACTTGGTTAAAGCAGAGCTCATAATTCGCTTTGATATCGACCTGTCGTGCGTGGAATTTACTGAAGAGTTAAATGCAAGAGAATTTACTGAACTTATCAAAACTTTTAAAGGTCAATAAAAGTACATTTTGAAGAGCGCAGCTTGCACTGCTTCATCCTCAGCTACATCTTCAAATTAAATAATGCACCCAAGTCCATTAAAAGTATCTAAGCAGTATGGGACATTATCAGCCCCAACGAAGCTAATAAGACTTACTTTCCAAGTATATTTTGTGCATGCCATAATTATATTGCCAATTATATTAGCTTTGCCGTTTTAAACGATGTGTTATTATTGATGGTAGACTATAAAAATTTCATATGTCGACTCAACCAAAACTGGAATAAATACACTGAGAAAAAAATGCATGTGGCGTACGTAAAATCGAATCTTACATTTGAAAATCATGTACAGCGTGGTTACCAGCTCCCTTTGCCTGGCCTCCAAGAAGTTTCGATCTGAAGACACCAAACATTGCTCTCTGGGGCTTCATAAAACAACAAATAAGTAACACTCAATATCACACAACATAGGAATTACGAGCAGCTGTGGAACACGTCTTCACCCTCGTGACTCCGGAGTATCACCGCAAAACATCTGCGAGAACTTGGCGAAGAATTCGGCTGTGTTACGACATGGATGGTGATCATACCGATGTTTATGACTCTTAAGACTTTTAAGACTTCAAGGTAACTGTGTACAGACATATGTAAGTAAAAGTTTTATCATGATAATTTCCAAGTTTCGTTCTTATTGTTTTCAGGAATTGCATAATGTAGACAGATCCTTAACACACCTTTTGATGCACTGAAATAAAAGCAATGTTGCCAATTCAGAATGTTAATTTATGAAAACTTCGATTTCCCGAGTTCCTCCTTACAGAGGCCTCACACGATTATTTATCGGTGGAAATGAAAAATTCTTCTTTCTGTTCCATAGTTTCCAAGCTACTCCAACTAAACAAACTGAAAATTAACGACAGAACATCCATAGGTATGAATTATGAGTCAATTTACATGTTATGCAAAAAAAAAAAAAAAAAAAAAAAAAAAATTTACACCTTCGGCTACATCTGGCAACATTGTGTGATTCCTGGTGTACTTCAACATTTGCTTCCTAGTTTAAAAATATATGCATGAACAAAGCTTCATTTTGGTATAACCATTATTTGTGTATCGCTTCAGGTTGCATCCCAAACTATCTCAAACTATCCCAAACTCCTGGTTGCACTGTATATTGGACACTTGGACACCCTGTATATATAGAAAGATCACTAGTGTATTGTTCCTATTTCTGCGTTCCTTCATTCATTGTTTCACTTCTGCAACACCGCCGCGGTGTTATTTTTACACTACTCAACACTGTTTATGTACCTAGTCATTAACATTAGTCCTATCTTATCCACAACACTGGACTCTTGGTTTTGAATAAGGTCAGAGGTCACGGTCAGATCAAGGTCCCACGTCATCTTGAGAACCTATTTGAATACACTGAAATAACGCAATTTGACACGATGAGATACGGACATTGGGTTGTTTTCAGTGTATTCAATGGGTTCTCAAGATGACCTGTGACCTTGTTCTGACGGTGACCTCTGATCATGGCACTTGATTGACACATATTTGGTCGGCTTGCGACATAGAATCATACCATACAGCCTTTTCTTTGTTATCACTTCGATTTACGTTTTTTCAGGTTCTTTCAGAATTTGCCATTGCAGTCCCATAAGGAAAAAATCGAAATTTGACCTTTGACCCTATATCTCTTCAATCTTTAGTACAAGTGACATACTTCTACGGCGAAACAAAACTTATTTCCTTCGTCTAAAGTTACACCAAATTGCCAGGCTTTACCTCATACCACTTTTTTTGCACAGTGAACAAATGAAATCGACACACGAATTAATCAACCCTCTGTGTATATATATATATATATATATATATATATATATATATATATATATATAGTGATAATGTATTCCAACCAGTTCTTTGTGCTGTCATCGTCTTCGATACTGCTGTTCTCGATACATCTAACATACCAGTAATTTTGGGTACGTTTGCTTCCACTAATCGGAAATCTACAGCTTACCATCTTTGAAAAGTGAAGAATTGTCTGTCTCATTATAAGAAGTAGGACCAAACCCACAATAAGCTAATCACAAAATGTTAGGCAAACAGGCAGAAGAATAAAGAAGAAATATTGACGGAGATGAAGCAAGAAATTAAAAGTATAATGGAATAAGTAGTAATGAAAAAAGATCCATCACTCAGTTAAGGACATTTTTGGATGAGGAAGGAATCAGTTAGTAGAATATAAACTGTTAGACAAGAATATAAACTGTTGCTCATTTTAAGAAGAATTGGTATAATACAATAGCAGGTCGGAAAGGTTCAATAAATCGTAGTTACACAATAACTGAAATATTCTGTTTATAACCAGTGACGCTGTGCATTGTCGAAGCAAGCGAATTCCTTTTTTAATTAAGTATTTTCATTATCTTGTCATTTACCAATTTGGATCTGAAAGAAGAATATGGTGGATGAGGAATGATTTCATACTGCTGTGGACGAGAATTTTACTTTACATACACCTGTTGACCTTTACTGGATGCTTGCGATGAAGTTTCTCTTTACGTTGAGACGGACTGATTTTCCGCCTCAGTTAAATATGTATTATTGTTCTCTGCACGGAAGAATGCATAAATATTTCAGTAACTTTTACACCGAAATTTCCGAAGCTTGTAAATTCCGTTGCAAATATTGCGATTTGCGTTATCCAGAATGTGCGAAAGCACCCGGCGCGAGGCTAGCTTGCGTTAGTCAGAACTTGCGAAAGCGCACCTGGCGCGAGGCTAGCTGATCAAGGAGAACGTAACAATATGAGTTTTTGTACAATATATTACGCACAAAATTACGCTGAAGCAGTGTTAAATAGATTTAATGTGAAGAAACAATAATGCAACAAAATTTACAAGCCATACAGTGTTTAGTGTGTGTTAAAGGAACTTCGTTATTTATATAATCACAACAATATCTTAAAATATAGAAAGCCGTGTAACATCAACTTGCAGATACACGTGTTTATAATTGCTGAAGTAACGTATAAGTGGGAGTTTGAGTTCTTGGTGGCTTGTTTTACATTCTCTGCTTCTGCTTCATATGCAGGTAAAGTTTAGTTACTAAGTGTATTCATATATATCCAAGATATTTTGGAAGAAACTCGTTTTATTTGCATGACCAGTGGGACGAACTGCATGGAAACACATTTCTAATTATATTTGAAATACTGTGATCTTCATAGAAGTATAAACAAGGAAATTCATCATCGAATATTCAGAAAGTGATAGTTTATAGTGCATATCATCACCTGGAAATTCTTGAACCAAAAGCCAGCTCTCAGGGGCTTGTGATTAGAAATTGTAAGGCCCGGGTACTGCTGATTTTTTAAAAATATTAATCCAACGACTTATTATTGTTGTATTGAGTTAATCTATTGCATGGAATTTAACAAAGAATCTATTTACATGTGAGCAGTCTCGTGGCAAAATATTACAATGAGTGCTTAATTACAAACGTGTTTTCCCGCAGTGAGCTCCCACAACTTCGATAATCTTCATTCCTAATAGCCTAAACGTCCGTCCTCAACCATTAAAAATTCAACAATTAAAGGTGATTAAAAGAAATTTCTATATGTCTATTGGTACTTCTTGTTATTATCAGTATTTAATACAGTATATAATTTGCTTCGAAATATTTACGCTTTTATGCTAGCGACGTTCTTTTGATTTGATGTTTATCATTATTATTCCATAAAAAAAGTGTGGTATGTTATTGGAGATGATACCGAAGAGCAGTTCCTCTCAGATAATTTGTCAGGTTCATTCTACGTATTTCAGTGTAGTTTAATCAGAATTGGCTTCTGATAAAAGAACGTGTATCTCCTCGATGCTCTCTAGTCAAAACTTGGAAAGTAAGCGTTTACCATCAGTTTCGGCGAATCTACCTACTTCAATCTGAAAAGTAGTTACGAAATATTTCTATCACACCTGATAGTTTGTTAAAGTGCACCATCATAGTACAGTGGAGTCCGTCAAGGCTATGGGCATAAATAGATGTTAATACAGTGGAGTTCCGTCTACACAGGTTACATTTCAGATGTATGAAAGGTGAGTGACAGTTGCTGAGTAAATTGCACGTATCACCAGTGAATATATTTGGGTGCGGTTGCTGAATAAATCGCACGTCCCGTTGTCAGAGTAATACTGACTTGTTTTGTATTTTAAAAGTGTAATCCCGTTTGTAGTGGTTCGGAACTAATTTTTGATAGTATTACTATTTATTGTAAGTCACGACGGCTGCGCTGATATATTAATAGTAAAGCAAAGAAGTAAATGTTATCACTCTTACTGCTAATTGTGTAATTAGAGCAAATTTGTAGGTGTATTGTTTCACGCTCTTATCAGAGAAAACAAAGGTGTGTAAGGAAAATCATTAATATGTCCAAATTTGATAATTGAATTATGTAAAGCAGTATACTTGGCCGGTGCTATTATGTACTTCGTCCTTGTCTTGTGTCCCTGAGAGTAGATTAGTGCGTCGTGTTCTGAAGTTGGCTAGAGCTGTATATTATTCCCCAGGTGTCAAATTTAGTCATTCATCACCTTGGATATAACAGACTTATCAGTTACAATTACGTGGAAGAAGATTAAAGGAAACTCAAAGTCTGAATACTGAGTTGATGTTTATGGACTGTTTTTTTTAATAGTGTAAATTGACATTTTTCCTTTTCTTCGTTTTTATTTTCCTGTTTCTCCAAAGACATAACCTTGTATTATCGAAGATTTGTGAATAATAAACATATTCCAATTGATATATATATGTTTCCAAAAATACCGATAGAATAGATAGACTGCCAACAGACTATCGAGGAATTATGTAGTAAGGTAAGATTGATTACATTTCTTATGATATTGTTTATTATGTTAGTAATTTCATTTGGTTGCACCAGAATGCAAGAGCCTTAAAAGGTTATCCAAGTCAAACATAACTTGTAGAACGTAAGAGAGTAAGTTTGAAAGAAAACGTTGTCCGTTGCCATAGAAACCGCCGTTTCCAGGACAACAGATCCTGTCACGGTTAGCCAATTTGAAAGAAAACGAAAAAAAAAAATAATAATGTGCAATGTACTGGAGAGAAGTCGCTAAAATTAATTCTCTTTGAACGAGGGCGATTACCAAACAACACCTACTAATTGAAATCTTGATTATTCTCCAATAAAGTAAATTCCAATAAACTCTCTTGTTATTGTTGATTATTCCATATCGGACTCCCGAAGAAAACTCATCTAAACAACTTATTGACCGTGCCAATAGCGACTACTCTATCGTGACTCCGTTTTCTTTCATTTAGAAATAGAAAAGAAAGAGAAGAAAGTAGAAGGGTAAAAGAAGGAGGTAGGAAAAGAAGAAAGAAAAGAAATAGGGTATTTTCATAAGAAACAGATTACTGGATAATTCCGGAAATATAGTAAAAGGTCGGGAAAGTCGTTGAAAGATGAATCATTCTAAATGTTATTAACGACTAATCAATTTTGGAATGCTTCGGAATAGACACATGTTCCCTCATACCACCCAGATCTAGCTCCAGGCATCACGATCGTGGGGTTGCCCAGACCTAGACCTGGAAATGAGAAAAGTGAAATCATTCTTTGTACTGTTATTTCAACCGGTGATTGATAACCATCCAGCATCTGAACTTTGTCCTCTAGGATCGACCACACATATGAATTAGCCAAGAAAAAAATCAAAGTTATAAACTCAATATAAATTTATGTGTCGTATCAATCGAAGTCTCAACTTTCTGAAAGGAAGATGTCGTATTTAGGCTCATCCTGCTATTTTTGCTTCACTCCTCGAGCCGATTTAAACCGTTAGTGACGGTCCTTCATGACCTAGGTTATTTACCTTAACACATATGTCAAAACATGACACATATATTACAGATGTTAATATGACAAATGATATCACACAAATTACTTAAATTAAATCTATCAGGCATTCACACGCTCACTCACTCAGGACAGTGTATATATGTTTAAAGGAAACCAACTAACTACAAAGATACAAATAGTTTATTACATTCATAGTGGAAAAAAGAAAAAAAAAATAATTACAACGAAAATCTTAAAAGCACAAGTTCTTGGTTATATATTAATAGAGTACATAGTGTTATATTTTAGTAATTTTTTTATATGTCCAATCATCTTGACAAATAGAAAGAGAAAAAAAATTATTTACATGTATCATATCTTAGGCATGCTAAAACAAATTATGATTTGCGACATACGCAAAAAGACACTTATTTCACTTGAAAAAAAAAATTTGACAAAGAGGAAAGAAAAGAGAAAAAAAAGAACTTTTTGGTGTATCAGAACTTATATGAGTCTCTACCTCACATCGGGTAATAAAATATTAATGATTTTGAGCGTTCAAATCACAGATCACGCACTACTCATAGTGTCCAAAACATTTCGCTCCATTTGACTTAGTTTGTGGTCATTTATATATCTATATATATATCTAACTATCGGTTTACAAAAACCATTTATCGTCTATATTTGGTTTGTAACTCGTAACAGTTTATGTCTGCAATCGCACATTACGACGCTTTACCCATCTAGGGATTTTGAGAAAACAACTTTCACTAGAGGATGTTTCTCCTCTTAGACGATCCATTTCCAAACTTATTATTTGCTTAGTTTTAAGTTATTTATTTAACACAGGGACACGTCATGAGACCTTTCTTCAAGATCACTTTCGTATATATGTGTATATACTTCGGATTTTTAAAAACGATCTCCCGCAGGTGTGCGGAGTATAAAGGTTCAAATTGAGGATAAAAAAAAAACTGGTCAAGTCACAGGATACATATGAAGGTGAGAAGGATTCAAGGTGCACTTTCCACAATGGTTTTAGGTTGGTAGTTCAGGGATAATATGCGTTATGATGTGAGTTACGTTTAGACCTGCCGTTAAATTTCCAATACATGCCATTACATAATTACATAAGGTACCATTTACATTTATTCAAAAGAAAAGGAAAATTACTTAAGTGCACGGCGGTATTCTTAACAAAATCTACATTCTTACATTCGTCGGAGAACTTACCGGTAAACTATAGCAACCAACACACGTTTAGGGGGACAGACACGAGCGCTCTTACATATATTCATATAATACTTTTAATATCATACTTTTACTATAAAATCATATTCGTATACTAAGTACATATACATCTCGACGTATTCATTTCTCTCTCTATATATATATATTTATTATAAATGCGCACACATTTAAATTAATCACCCCCAACAATAAAATTTTTACAAGGTTGCAAACGTTGTCCAAAAATAAATGACTTCCGACATTACATATGAAAAAAAAATTATTTTACTTGATACCGCGCATCTATAAATTTTTCACTTTTATATAATCAACTCTTGTTTAAATCATGAAGGAAAAAAAAACTTTGGAAGGCAGGCACGTAACACAGAGCATTTCTAAAGATATAACTAGATAACCTAAAATACCATTTCTGGGCCCAGATTAACTACAAAGTAATCGAAAACCAACACAGAAAAGAAAGTGACCAATGGATTAAAAAAAAAACTTAAGAGGAACGACGGTGAAAGAACGTAATCGAAGTGTCGTCAAATACTAAGTCTTTGTTCATTTCAGCGATAGGGCAAAACGAGATGGAGGACTCAATCACTATCTCCTCTATCCATGAATCGTGTCTTGCAACGTCTCAGCTGGTAATTTCAGATCAGAGTTGTACGTTAAATAAATCGTAAGCAACAAGTTCAAAATCGGGGGGGGGGGGAAGGTTGAAAAATTATAAAAAAAATATAAATCTCGAAGTAAGAAGGAAGAAAGAGACAAGAGAGAGAAAGCGGCGCCAACGAAAGGAGAAAGATTAAAGTACTACTCACTACACAGAAGAGTGATCGAATTTAAATATATAACAACTCATAGCCAAAAATATTCACATATGCCGGAAAAGGGTGGCTTACTTAAATACGTAAACTAGGAGGGAGTCCCTGCTGCCAAGGATGCAAGTTCTGTGTCCATCAGATCCCAATCCCACAAGAGTTTGTTTGTAAGATTGAAATCCGAGCCCCGTATCCGGCCCAGACCAGCAGGATAAAAGGAGAGGGGGAAGGGACCAGGTAACTGCGTCCCCAATTGTGAAATCTCTAAGTAAGGAAAAAAAAATATTCGACCCCTCAGAAGAACTAAGAAGGTTCAAGGACAGTAATGAAACTAGAGTAATAGCTAAGATATCCCTAATTAGTGATTTGCCAAAATAAAAAAAATTAAATAAACTGAATTTCGGATCGGTGATTTCTATGGCCAAACCTCACCGATAGCTCCCCTTCGCAGAATGCGCTAAATTCTGAGGCATCGATTAATTTCCATCACTATCTAGTTTGGAAACTAAGAAAGAAAACGAAAATATTCAAGGGGGGAGAGGTCGATGCCCGGGTACGGTATAATAAATTTCAATAATTAATTGTTTTGATTCTGTAACCCTGTCAGAGCTGTCGCCTCCATGAACATTGTAAGCTAGCCCGAGTAGGTGACGTGAAGGAAAAAAAATCTCACGGAGCAGGTATTCTATTTTAAAACTGACCAGAAAATATAATTCACTACAGCCCTGATGTATAACTACTACTGTCTTTTCACAATTTATTATTCAATATGTCTAGTCAGCGATTGTATGATGCTACCCATTCTATCAGATGGTATTACTATGGTTGATTATTATTATAACACATAAAACTACAAAGTATTATCATAGTCCGACTATATATCGCCCTCCGGTCCGCGTGATATTATGGTGCAGGGGTCAGAACCTGAGATGTTTGTAGCTACACGTATCTATTCTAAATCTATATATCAACACGCGGCGAAGTATTCACTGGGCTACTATACATTTAACTATATGGGTGTCCTATCTTCTATATTCATTTACTACAATATTCATATACTTCATATTAATATTCGTATTAATATTCATATAATATTCATCTTTTCATTTATTACGACGCTATATTTTACAAACACCCTGTTTCCTCTATCTACGCCCAGCCTATATACGCATTTCATAACACTTTAAAATCTATGGTCACTACAAACATTTCCCATTCCGATCACCGCACGACAACCTCACTCGAACTCAAGACTCCTTCACCACACACACAATACTATGTAATACCTGGTAGCTTTATTAAGAACGGGAAAAAAAATCCTACGTATATTCACTGAAAATAGAATTATCTGCGATAATGTTTAATGTTTATAAAATTCTGCAGCAACAATGAACTTCTGTAGCCACGAAGAAAAATGAACATCTAATATAATTCCAAAGCGAAGAACTAGCATCATATCGCCCGACTTCTGTTAAAAATTTACGTATTGTTTATTTATTTAAATATTTCGATTTCTAGACTAGGCAGAATGTTGAAATTTTCAGAATATATTAATTTTGGGTCACTTGACCTAACTGTACATTCATATGGGCTGTGAATTATACCTTCTAGGTTTTATTTCGGAAAGAAAGGTCAATTTCATGAAATCTAAATCACTAAGCACCTCGACAGAAGAATGGCGGTTAGTACTGACTTTTGACACTAGGGCTAGCGACGATATAATCAACCCTTGAACAACTGAATGTGACCTTGTACACAGAATTATTATACTATATTAAGTTCACTATTAAATATTGTGTATGAGTTCACTTAATGACGGAATAATAAAGAATTTATCGCATAGTAAATACTACACTGTCCATATTTAATTATCTCACACACTCTTTCATCACTTAACTACCACAATTACTACTACTAGAACATGTTTCTACATTACGAACACATACATGCCACATTCATACTACACACTACATTAATACATGTTATACTAATAAATATATACAGAAAACATTCATATTTTACCATGTTAAATCGGCTCTATGAAAGGTAACGAAAGGAAAGAAATGAACAGGGCCAACTGGCCCTTATATTTACTAAATCACATTCTTTACTCAACCTGTTTAATCAATGCCCTGAGGGGACATATCGAAGTATTAGCTAACAATAGGACCCCTGCCCTGAAGGGGCAGGAACCCGGAAACAAACTAAATATTCAACTCATCCCGCTGGAAGCTGTACTCCCAATTTGGGAGTCAGATAGGAGCCCTTACTGTAAATTTACGCGTGCATTATTCTACCTATCTTAACTACAAAGAAATTAAATACCGCCATGTTACGAATGAATAAATACAAAAGAAATCACATCCACTATATACACGAACACAAACGGTAGTGGGGCAGGTCTTACGTAACTAGAAAAGGAATAATTTTAAGGATAAAGTATTTTAAGGGGAAAACACCACTTTCCGAAACTATTTGTGGATCCCTAAGAATAACTCGCGAACTGATGCACTTCACAAACCTGTCCACTATTGACTATATCTGCTCAACATGGCGTTACTAAATTATGCTTCCTATTTTTGCTTTTTAGTCCAGTTTTTACTCTGAAATTTAATAGTTTGTGGCTCCCAAGACTTCCAGTGATTTTTAGACGTTAATAAAGTCCCAATATTACCTTGTTTGCAGCTTTTCTAACTCCTTTTCGAGTTTTTAAGTTAGACGATCAGGATCCAGTGTCTTCAGTAAGACTTCCCGGCATGGAAAGGAATAATTGCGCCCTAATATCATAGCGTGGGTTTATCAGCCAATCAAAACTAAGCATTTTGGCGGTGGGGCTTTGAAACGAATAAAATTTGGTAAAATCTGGATTAAACTAGATTTTAGAAGGACCTAGGTATCTAAAAGAGAGGTGAAGGGTGGTCCTGAAAATTCTGTCGAATTTTAGATTGGTTATTTGGTCTGAAAGTTCCGTCCAATAGTGGATCTATATTTTCAGATAGCACTGACACCGTAAGAATTGTAATAATCCATTTACACATCCATATACAAGACTTATAACTAATTTAAAATATAAATAAAGGTATTGATTCCCAAAACTATAATTCCTAATGAATTTTTTACAGTTTCCCATGTTAATTTAAAATAGAATAACAAATAAAATTACGAATTATATGAACAGCCAGAAATTTTTTGTTAAACATCAAGTACAGTCGGTGCAAAAAATTTCGGGCACCCTCCTATTAAGAACATAATATCATTAGACTGTAATGGCATATTACAAGTTACAACGTGAGGAAGATATTTTGGATCATCCTCCCCACAAACCACCATACCAACAATCTATTAGTGGAAAAGTTTTTTTTAGAAAACCGTATAATCTTTTCATTATTTCGTATCTTCACTCATAACAAAGTTGACCTTTGGGCCCTGACTTTTGATACACCCTATATAGTAGATAAAACGTACAAAGATGGTGTAGAGGCGAAGTGGTTCAATGGTAGAGCGATAATCTCTATTGATTGTGATCCTTGATTCGATAATACTTCCTGGCGAGTGGGCTTTGTGGTGGACAAACACTGTAAGCATGGGTTTTTTCTGGGTTGTCCCGTCTCTACCGGTTATCGCCCATTATATTATTATTATTATTATTATTATTATTATTATTATTATTATTATTATTATTATTATTATTATTATTATTATTCATATCATCGTCACCGCCTCCTTCTTCCTCGGTACATAATTATGAGACGTTAAATTTAGAACGGTGTAGGTCTAGTTAATTTAGTCTACAGGTATTAGAAAAGCTAAAAATTTCCACAAATTCAACATGTTGTCAATACTTTCTTTTATTGATTTCCATTTAATCATGCATTTTGTTTCAGAAACTTCGAGTGCTTTCATGTTGGAGACTAATTGAAGATTGAAAACGTCAGTGAATGGAATACAGTTTGCAATTAATGAAAATATGAACGTAATGACATTCAGAAGCACAAACAATAATAACCATATAGTATAAATAATATGGTAAACGATTTTTTTTTTTTTTTTTTTTTTTTAGGTCTAACAAGCATTCTTCATTTCTGAAAAAAGAACTGTAATAATATCAATGACTGAAAAGATGTGTAGTATATTCCCATTAATTTCCATCATATTAAGCAAACAAAAACATTAACTGTTATTATTTGCTTGTATCTCTCTCAAATCCTATATACAGACTTTCGTCAAAGACTCTTTAATTTAATTCTGAACCAGTTATTGCTTTTGAGATCAAAGTAAACATGACTTTGCCTCGAGTAATAATTGAATTAAACCTGAAATTGAGAAGAAATTCAGCCTAGAAAAATTTAAATAGAAAATGGAAGTACAGTAGAAGTTCAAAAACATTTTTTTTCAGCAATACAGGGATTTCAATAAACAAAGTCTGCTATAATGTACTACAAATACAATTAGTTTTAAATTATTTTATCATTTTGCAAAAACAATATACAGATATGAATGCAGGTAAGAGTTAGTTACTCGTTACGCATTAAATATTTATTTTTGATCTTTGACTGAACATGGCTTGGTTTCAGCTTTCGATGTTCTCCCACTTATCAATTCCACTTATAAATAATGTATTGAAAGAGCTAAATGTCTTAGGAAATTGAAGAACTAAATCTTGAAGAAAATTAAAGTAAGAAACGGGATTGGAATGGGTTTGTGTTGCTTTTCTTTACTATCTTTTCATCAGTCTATTTGTTTTATGATGAACATTAAGAAACATAGATTAATTTATCACTCAACGAATCAGTCAAAGATAAATAACTTTAGACCATCTAACCTTAAACGGTTCCGTGCATGTAGCGCCCGTAGACTTAGCGCCCAGTGTTTCTGGCTCACAGAAGGAATTTTGTATTGATTTTATCTCACAATCAGGGATGTCCAGTTCATTTTACCACTCTTTCCACAGGTCGTTAATTCCTGTTATTTTCTTACATCCATGTTCCGTGTACTTAGCGTCCACTAAGTAAAGGGTGAAACGCAGAAACGTAATTATATATATATATATATATATATATATATATATATATATATATATATATATATATATATATATATATATATATATATATATATATATATGCATGTATGTAACTGTACTCCGTGGTATGCAATGCTCTACAATATTTAAATGTACTATAAACTAAGGTTACATATTTAGCTTTTAATGTGAAAACTATGTAAAACAGACGTAATCTAGAATACCGCAATGAGGATAAGGCATACAAAAAACGGTGAACATATTCTCACAACTAAGAACCGGGACAAAATGTAAACTGGCGAAACACCGGGATAAGAGTCTTCATGGAGGTCACGGTGGTTCAGTGGTAGAAACACTCACATCTGGTTCATGGGATCCCTGTTTTATCCCATCTTGCGTCAAATGGGCTTTGTGGTAGTCAGACGCTGCGTGCATGGATAAACTCGGAGTTCTCTTGTTTTCTCTCACTTTCTTCATTCCACCATTTCATTCATTCTCACAATCACCGTCTTCTCTATCCTACTCAAGGTTTCATTTCATTTCAAGAGCTTTCAAACCGGGACTGTCCCGGTAAAAACCTGACATATGGTAACTCTGACTATATAACAACATCGGTATCGATACCAAAACAGAAAAAGTCAAATTATCATATGGTATTACACAGTTTCAGAAAAAAAAAAACATCTAACAAGCTACCCGCATTAAGTCTGATACATATTTCACAACTTTATGCGTAATATAAATGTATATAGTTAAGCAATTGATATCATACACTACAAGCACTGAAAAACAACGTAACGTTCTATAATAAAAAGAACGTTACTTTACGAACCAATAAGTTAATCGCTCTACGAACCTTATTGTACACATTATACCCTAAAGTTACAGCCTTATGCAGTAATCAATTCCAATCAGATATTGAACGAGTATGGTGTTTCCTTGAGAATAATCCATCAATAAGTTGAACAAGCGCCTTTGAAGGTTAATCGTCTTCCATTTTATCCTCTTCTTCGGTAATTCATCTCGCTACTCTTGTTCGATGCAGTTGAAACCATGGCCTCATCCTTTTGCAATGTCCATCCACAAGGAAGGATGAACAGGTTCAACCTTTTGGAATTTCAAATTCGAAGCTTCTGTCAATTTACCCGTTCGTGTCTCTTTCTGTAATGTTGCTATATGAACGGGTATGTTGCGAGGAAACAAAAGAGGCTAGCAAAGAAATCGAATCGTAAGATCACCATAAGATGAAAGTCGCATACTCCAGAGACTACCTGATACGTAATGTTGATCAAAATAAATTAGGAATTCTTCAGTTTCTTCTGGTACGATTTGCTGTAAGTAAATTCGCCAATCCCAACTGCTGCAGTATGTACTTCGTGTTCGTGTGACTTGCTGGAACGCTTTGGCTTACGACTTCCCTCACTAGCCACGTCTGGTTGTGAGTTTAATTTACATATTCCTATATATGTTTGTTTTATTCCTCCTCGCTGGTCTAGTGGCAAGAACGCACGCCTTTGGCGTATGAGGTTCAAGATTCGATTCCTGGTGGGAGAGCATTGAATGACCAAAGTGGTTCGGATTCCACTATAATCAGTAAATTCAAGTCTTCTTTAGCCTACCTGGCAAAACCATGGGACATAAAACTAAATACAAACCTATTTATTTATTTATTATTTTTATTTATTTATTTATTTTATTTTATTTTATTTTATTTTATTTTTGCAAAAGGAAGTTTTTATTATGAAGTAAAACACTATTCAGAAGTATAATATTGAAATTTGCAAGAAGAAAACTTATTTCTGCGTAACAAAATTTAAAAATTAATTAGTCACAGGTAATTGTTTTACAATTCTCCATGTCTTTTTAGGTACTTTCACTACACTAATTAGCACTTTGATAAGTCGTGATGAAATGTAAACATAGTTTCGTTGCAATTCTCCATGTCCAGTAGGCATTTTGGACGTACTGTTATTAGCGCGTTTGATATTTCGAGATCAAAGGTTTGAAGGGGTCTGTGCCCCACCCAACCATTTTCCCCAGGAAAATACGAAACACATATTCCATCATTTAACGTTTATAATATCTGTGCACAATTTCATTCACTCCGGCTAACTTCTTGTCTTTCGGACCTCAAATTTCTCCAAATTTTGGGTGGAGGCTTTTACCCCTTAAAACAGTTTTCCCCAGAAAAGAAAGAAACACGTATTCGTTTATTTCATGTGTAATCTCTACCTGCCAAATTTTATCAAAATCGGAGTGTTACACTTCGAAAATGTTACATGTCAGTACATTCATGTAGCTTGTATTTGCGGCAGAAAGTTTTTGTTTTGTGCTCCCTCTTTGCTGGAGAGAATTTCTTAGACTGTTCCTCTTCAGTATGCAGGGAAGCTTCCATTCTCCGTGATTTTTTCTCAACGTTGGCGAACTGCTAACCAGACGAAATGAAGAATTTACGGCATTTCAAACTTTTTTTAATGTCTGTTTCTAGTTTGAAATTACGATTTGATGACACAATACCATAAGTGTTGAATCCACTTACATCAGTTATGTAAAATACTGTCATAGGCCATTTTGTTCATTGTTTTGTAATCTAACAGCGAGCCATATGATTGTTAGTGTGAACGTGTGATTTTGTTGTGTTGTAATATATGATAACTTTGAGTTTTTCCTCCG
Source organism: Thermobia domestica (assembly GCF_964235325.1). Classification (NCBI taxonomy): domain Eukaryota; kingdom Metazoa; phylum Arthropoda; class Insecta; order Zygentoma; family Lepismatidae; genus Thermobia; species Thermobia domestica. The sequence continues at coordinate 96,021,130 of NC_137469.1, forward strand.
CTCTAGAAGTGACCACTTCAGGATAGTTGTGCATTGTGTTTTGGAATGGGTGATCTTACTGGGTATATATTGTCAAAAGAGACAGCGCACCCCAAAAATGAGAAATTGTTCGTCTACAGTCATATTATATGTAAGAATAAAATTATATTGCAGAGTGTGTGAAGAATCTGCAACTTCACAAATTAGGAACAGTTCATCATCAGGTATTCTAATAGCGCCGATGTTGTCATCAAAACATAAGGCAGCCCATGTAGGATCACTTTTCTCCGGAGTTTTGCTTTTTGCATTAGCACGTGCTTTTGCATTAGCTATAGGTGCTACGCTTCAAACTTCTAAACAATCCTCTGGATAAGAAAACTACTCAACGTCTCATTTCAATATCGGTACCTGAACAAGAAACTTCAGTTGCATTTGTATATAAGTCTGCTAATATCTTATCGTCTGTCGGGAATCAATTTCTTCATTGTTTATTGATTTACCAAAAATATTCCTCCTCTACCATCAATAGTGACGTGTATTGTTAGTGATCTGTTTGTCTACCACGTGCAATGATCAAAACACACTAACAATAAACAAAACTTTACATACAATCAGTGGCAAAGCCAGGATTTCTATTCGGGGGGGGGGGTCTGTGTCCTACTCCGGAAAACTTTTTTGTTAATGTGGAGACTGAAAGCGCAAACTTAGATTTTATTCTAGCAACTTTTTAAAATTTTGGTTCTTGGGAGTTCATATCCCGGGAAACTCCCCCTGGATACGCAACTGCATACAATGGAAAAATTAATACAGTTTGATAGACAAAAGCAATTATTATGCTTCTGACAATGGACTTATATAAGTGAATAAATAAAGAAAAGCTGCTACTAAAATAAGCAAAACTGCAAATAATTAAATCAATCAAACTAAATAATAACACATAAAGTTGCAATATGTTATTTCTGACTTCATTGGGACAGTTAGAAGATTATCAGAACGTTCACTCCGCTACGAGCCACAATCTCAATCTATTCTGAGTCTATCCTCATATTTCTTCATTAAGGCTCGAGTTTAATGGACCCACTCGGTACCCAATGCTATAAATTTTAAAAACTATCACTTAACTCACGGAAATGAAAAAAAAAATACTTATATAACATAATACAAGAACACAACCAGGGAAATGTCATAGAATCTCAATACTTACTAAGCCTTAGTAATTATTAAAGAAAGTATGCGTACGAGTGCAATGGACCCACCTGGTAGTCCTAGGAGTGGCGGCGGTCGGACGTTAAAAGTGGGGAGGCAAGACATGATCTGAATACAGTATTTGTATGTCAATGTTACTTTTCCTGGTTGCTTGTAACACTTTGTTAGACTAAAGGCTGTATAACTATTAGGAGACTGTTATATAGACTAAAGGCTGTATAACTGTATAACTATCTTTTTCAGTTAAAATACCGTATATCTTGTTTCATATTTTGTTACGTAAATTGACAAGAGCAACACAAGATACTAACTCTTTGTACTCTTATACAACGAAGGTGTAAGAAGAGATCTGATTCCTTGCTCATGAAATCAAAAAATCATAAAATCATGCATCTTAAAATTCTGTCTGGAAAATTGTGTGATCAGATTAGGGACCTATTTAATAACAAATTTGCAAAACAAAAACAAATAAATAGAAAGGATAATATTAATCAAATAATCACAGTAATGGATAATAAGGCTTGTTCTGCAAAAGTTATATTGAAACTGGAAATTAAACAACTGGAAATTTTTAATTCCACCCATGTTATTATATGTGTTATTACTCTTAGAAAGACAGTGAATACTACAAGCATATGCTACGACATTCAAAGAAATACTTTTGCAGCTTCCCGAAACATGTTCGTTGCCATTAGATACAGTTTTCATTTTCTTGGAATACATCAAAACTCAACAATACTTAGTCACTCCACATTCCAGTTATACAAAATAATCCTAAAACCTAGAATTATGTTGAATTTACTAAATTTAATTGTATAACAAAACTGTATATGTACACCCCTAAACTCGTATATTACACTGCAAAATTATATATTCCTTACTGAGCTCCTTCGTGGCTAAGCGGTTAACGTACGCACCTTTGACGTGGGAGACCTGGGTTCAATTCCCGGAGGGAGCTCACGTGGTTCGGACTCTACGTTAATCATTAAGTTCACGTCTCATATAGCTTCGCTGCTGAACAGGATGTTAAACTGAAAACAATCAATTCAAAATATTCCTTACTATAAGAAAGAAGAAAATAACTGTCAATTTTTCAAGAAAAGAACTGTTTTAGGAACTGTCAATTTTTGTGCAATTAAAGAAGAACTTGGGAAGGACTTATTTTCTTGCGAAATGATATCTCAATTAGATCCAGAGCGGCTTACTAACATATCGAGCCCTTGTAAGATGAAATGAAAGTGCGCTCGAATTGTCTCGCTCCAACAGCTTAATTTTTGGGCCATTTTTAGTGGCATTTTTAAAACGCAATTTCTGTAGCTTTCTTAATTTCACGGAAAGATAACCAATACGTACTCATGGAACGGCAAATATTTTATGGCACCATTTGTATTCTATGAACCAATAATACATACAAAACTTTATGTTTCCAAATGAAACTATACATTAATGGGTCATTTCAAAAAGTGGAGGGGCAACTGCCTCCCCTTTGCCCCCCTAATCGCCGCCCGTAGTCCTAGGGTTAAAAGTGTATCCTTGTATGGATATTTAGATAGAGGAAATACTAGTTCTTGCCGAATTTCTTTAATTACTTACGATATGTTCCATTATTTTTAAACTATTGTTTAAAATGTGATTGATTGCGTTTAGGGTGGCTTATAACACTTGACACATGTTCATTAGAACGTTTTATTTTCATTTGATATAAAGAATTACCCAGCAAATTTTGGCATTTGAATTTTTGGACACCCTGTATTTACGATGAGAAATGAAGTTATGCAATGTGCATAAATAATTGCTGTTTTCCATGCAGTAGTATTTGCATTAAGGTGCGTGTAATTATTATTATTTAAAACTATATAAATTTTAAAATAACGCTGACACATGAATTCACATCCATATATGAAAATCTCATAGGTGATATGGTAATGCTCTTAAGTCGTAATTAAATTGAACGTAATTACAGATGTACATGAAAAGTCAGTGTGTTAGAGCTGACGGTGATGAACAGAAGAGGAAGAAAAGAACACATTTCTTTCAACTTGCCTAAGGGGTTTTAAAAGTGACATGACAATTGTACAGGAAGTATAGCAGGATCTTTCAAGTGAAAAATTTTTGTTCTTTAGTCGTCAAAAGAGAGGGGATGGGATAGATGATTTGAGTACGAAACTACATTTATACATACTATATAAACTAGTTCTCTCTTTGGTCAACCCTAGCACACTGATAAGCATCAAATATTTTCTGGGCGCTAAGTATACGATATTACATGTGGGCGCTAAATCTACGGGCGCTAAGTGCACTCCACGCCTTAAACAATACTCCTGAGAAGCTGCATTCGATGTTGTTGAATATGAAAGTAAATAAATAAACAGATACAGCAGCGCAAATCTGTCTTCAACGAGGGGCGGGGGGGGGGGTAAGACCGTTCTCATATATATATATATATATATATATATATATATATATATATATATATATATATATATATACAGGGGGCTAACGAACTAAACCGACAAACTGTAAGAGGTGATTCCTCACAAAAATAAGAGAAAAAGTTCATATGGATCTGTGAGGAAAAGTGCATAGTTTCAGTGCTAGGGCTGTCCAAAATCGCGAAAAGGCTAAATTTCAAGATGCCCTATTTCGAATTTGAGAAACTGTGGATGGTGCTCCTTATCAGCGTAAAGGAAGTCATACATACGCAGTCCAAAACTGCACATTTCATTAATGTTCAATGGCTGTGCAGAGTATTCCCTGCAGGGTGAAATTCCCAGTCATGACCTCAACCGAATTTTGAGATATGCTCTGACTTTACGACTGCTCAAAAGTAGGCAAATGATAAGTATTGATAGTGTACACGGAGTTCTTTGGTGCAATAATGTCGGAAGTGTTGAGGATCGTCAGCAGCACGATCTCTTGTACTCGGAAAAACATGCAATATTTTCTTTCACGCTTATACGTGAAGAAAACGTGAAATATACAATGACTAAATACATCGCATCACACGTTATTCCGAACACACACACACAAATATGGAGCTGCCGGTTCCTAACACTTCCGACTTCCCTCCAAAGCATTGGATGTCCATTCTTGTCAAGGTTTATTTCTTTCCTACTTCGGACCTTTCTTGAAATCAGGGTATATCTCAAAACTCTATTGAGAGCATATCTGAGAATTACACCCAGTAGGAAACACCCTGTACACCTATTGAAAATTCATGAAATATGCATTTTTGGATTGTGTATCCGTGGCTCCCTTTACGCTGATAAGGACCACCATCCTCAGTTTCTGGAATTCGAAATAGGACCTGTTGAAATTTGGCTTTTTCGCTATTCTGGGCAGCCCTAGCTCTGAAACTATGCACCTTTCGCCATAGGTCCATATGAACTTTTTCTCTTATTTTGATGCGAGGAATCACCTCTTTCAGTTTGTCAGTATAGTTCATTAACATCCTGTATATATAAAGCGATGTTGCGGGCAGATTTGAGGCAAATTCTAGGGAGCCATCAATTTCATCTCACTCTTCTTTCTGGCAATCGGACACAAATCATCACATTTCTGCCCCAAAAACATATTTCAAATCGGATTATTGGGAGGGACAGTCCCTCCCATTTCCAAGATTGGAGGGAACATGTCCCTTTATCCCCCCTAGAATTTGCGCCAGTGAATAGATAAAGAAGTACAATAGAATTAGTGTTTAATGCATGAACTAATACGGCAAGTTCATGATAAAAATTTTCTCACGATAAATAGCGACTTGTGTCATCACCCGATAGTCGTACACAGTAATTTTTAATATAACTCTGTTCTATTTTTATTTATGTTGTAAAGTTTGAAGGAAAATCTACCATGTGTTCCAAAACTGGCATTCGGGCTAATTGGAAAGTGATGCTTGAGGCAAAAAGCAAACGAAAACATTATATGGTCTTTAATTTCTAAGGCGGTAGGGCCTAGTAAAGAAATGTTGTGCTAACCCCGCACGGTGGATGACAAAGTAAGTTTCAAAAAATCAAACTAGTGGTGGAATTTGAACACGGATCGGCTAATTGGTGTATAGTCAGATTGATTGCCCCTGCTCCACACCAAACAACGATAACTTCATGCTGTTAGAAATCTATCTTTTCATGTGCCGTATAGTGTTTCTAAATCGTTACTTTTTTTTTTTTTTTTTAACTGGTTCTACCATTGAAGCAAGACCACAGAGCTTAAAGGAGCAAGACCCCATTGCTATCACTACAAATGAAGTTTTAGTTTGCTTTCTTTTTCTTTTTTTTAAAATTTCATCTATACCAAAGCAGAGACTTTAACCCCTGCAGTCGACGGGTACATCATACCATAGTACAAGACGAATCATTCCAGTGAGTGTAGCCAATTTGGGATAAAAGTCACTAAATCTATTGGATTTGATTTCTAGAATAGCGGCAAAAAAAAAAAAAAAAAGGATATTTCCGGTTAGCGACTTTTTGGTGATTTTTAAAATGCAATTAAGCGACTTACAAATCTAGCGACTTTTATATTGTGACCAAATTAAGCACTATTAGTCGGAAGCACTATATGTTCGTTTTCCTTTTTTACTTATTTGAATCGGCCCAAGCGTCAATGAGTTCGTCAAATATAAAATCTCCAGAATCCTGCTTTCCTTTCTGATATGCTATATCTTGCCCTCTAATCGAGAACGAGAACAATTTCAACATTCTATGTTATTTAGTTTGTAGAATTTCAGTTGAGATGCACAAATAATCAGTAGCATAGCGTTAGTTTCGCAATGGGTAGACAGGATATATATATATATATATATATATATATATATATATATATATATATATATATATATATATATATATATACTAGCAGCGTTCACCCCGCTTCGCTGCGGTCACCCCGGAACGCAATAAACTTTGTTACTTAGATAATTTTTACTTTTTCGCTTTCAAGTGATATGATAAAAACCATAGAAGATTGCAGTAAATCTTAACATTATATCGCCTGTCATTTATCTTAACCCGCCCCGCTTCGCTGCGGTCATCCCGGTGCTGGCATATTGTAAAAGTGTCTGTAAAAATAAGCAAATCAATTAAAAAATTTTAAACAGAAGATTCAAGCTATTTTCCGCTGTATATCGCCTGTCATTTATGTTAACCCGCCGAGTGACACGGTCATGCGGGTTGCATATAAATACGTTTATTTTTACCTATGATGAACTAATAACAAAGGATTTGTATGTTATGGACACTTGAATGGTCAATTATCTCAAGACACTGGTAATTAAAAATTAAAGTGATATGATAAAAACCATCTAGGGTCCAAATCCTAATAACCCCCAAAAAATGAAAGAAATTGGTTCAGCCGTATTAGCGTGATGAGCGGACAAAATTTTGTACGTTCTCTTTTTTATATATATATATATATATATATATATATATATATATATATATATATATATATATATATGTATATATATATATATATATATATATATATAGCGAGAGAGAGTTCAGTGCTTCACGATTATGCTCTGAGACTAAGGCAAATGGTGATGAGTTGGATGATAGTGGTGGAGTGACGAAAGTGGGAGAGAACGGGAGAGAATCTCCAGAAAACCTGCACACATAGTGTATGTCCCGTATAAAACCAAGTGGGATTTGGAATCTAAGCAGGGACCCTACGTGTAAGAGGTGACTGCTCTGCTACCGAGCTACCGAAGCTTCTCTTTAAACACTTGTCACAAAATTTTTCCATTTACATAATTCCATAATAACAATAGCTTTAGACTGTTCTATTTAACCATTTTCTTTCTTTATTTTGAAATTATTTGCAGTTTAAAACCTCATATCAATATTAAGATAGTTTGACTTCTCTTGTAACCTGAAATCCACATGTTTATACTTCACATATATCCAAATATATGAAAATTATCAATTATATAATCTATTATTTGGGGCCGCGGTGGCTCAGTGGTGCACAAGGTCTTTGGTTCGATCCCAGTTCTGGCCAACTGAATTTTGTGGTGAACAAACACCGTGTGTGGGGTTTTCTTGGAGTTCTGCCGTTCCCTCCCACTTTCTTCATTCCAGCATTTCATTCATTTCTCATCATCGCCGTCTATTTTAGTCTAGCCGATATAATCGTGGGACGAAAAACTCAATTTCGTTTCATTTTTAATCTATTATTAGAAAGAGCTGACACATGGTGCAAAATATCGTATCGATATCCAGAACCTAATAAAATTATGAGTTTAAGGTTTTTATTTCCTGATGAAAACTTCTGAATGAGTAAAATTATAGGAACTCTGTTTTAATAATAATTTCCGAAAGGAATATTTTTAGTGTAACAATTTTTACATTTTCATATATATATATATATATATATATATATATATATATATATATATATATATATATATATATATATTTGAAACTCCTAACAAATTTCGTTAGAAACTTATTTTCGCGAGGTTGCACTACTATATATAATGTACATAAAATTAATTGCGATAAACACATTCACTAGTAATTAAATTAAACCAGTATATCGATATAAATTTATTCTAAGAAATCTCGGTATATACACTTAATACATTAAATTGAATTAATAATTTATTTTTATGTATAATCTTCCTATTAGCTTTGCACGATTCCTGATTCAAAAAGTAAACTCATAAATTGGCTATTTTTAAAGTTAATACTAATTTTTATATGCGAGCTTAGACATGCCATTTAATAACAACTGGTGCAGTATATCTATTTCCAATCATTTGATTTGCACATAATAAATAACTAATTCAGGCAAACCCACATACAAATTTACTTAACGATTTTAAAAACAACAAAATAGCAGCTGCCCTTGCGTTTGCCTTTCCCAGTGTTGATATACCGATACTCTAGTATTGCGATTAAACAGAAACTGAACCTAGATCGTGAAAGATTTATATGAATTACTCTATCGATAAAACCTTCTTAAGGTAGTTATTAACTTAGGTTTTTATTTCCTTCTATCTATCTATTAAAATGCTACAGTACCAACTAAGAGCGATTTTTTTTTTACTGGTTTCCGCAGACGATAACGTCGTCTCTTCGGGAGGGACTTAAATTTAATTTCAGTGATAAGTGGAACACATGTATGGGCTATGAGGTTTTCTAACAACAATAATAAAGAAGCTCACTTTATTCATACATATAGGTGAATTATTATTGTTGTTGTAATCATGGCAGGAGAGACAATGATAAATACACAGAGCCTAAGTAATATCAAACTGAGACTACAATAATCATAAGTTTGAAAATAGCAATGAAAACAAACAAAGAAGGAATATTATGAAATCTGAGTGGTCGTAAAGTTATGATGATGAGATGAAGTGCATGGACGCCACAGTTCACAGGGCAGTGTTAGTAGTCACAAATGAGGTTATCTTCTGTGTTGGGGCTACTCAACACTGATGAGCGACATGGGGAAGCCCTTGTTAGAATGAGAGTTACTGTGCAAGCGATGGATAAACGTGATGATTGAATTCTGGTGGGTGATATGATTGAAAGAAATGTTGATCCGGATGCTCTGGATGTTTCTGACTGTAGATTGTAAGTAGATGCTGTAAAGGTGTATAAGCATACTTAGGAGGAGTGGAAAGACTGGCATCAATGTGTATGGTTTCTAGGAGGGTGTGATGCTGAGTTGTCCATTTTTTATCTATGTACCTAGAGCGGAGGTCTTCAAGATGTCGAGTGATATGCGGAAAGCTCAGCTTATCGTACAAAAGGCGAGTAGGGCTAGGCAAGGTGATGCGGTAGGCTAGACGTAACACATGACGTTCGATGATAAGAAGCCGCTTATAAAATTCATCTCCAGCGCTAACCCAGGCAGTGTGACCATGTGTGAGACACGGACGGAAAAACGCTTTATAAGTTTTTAACAATGTGTCAGCATGTAAGCCCCACGTGGTACCGACCAGGCGCTTCAATAGATTTAAACGGTTTTGGGCCTTCTCTTTGATTGAAAGAAGGTGTGGTTTCCAGGTTAATTTAGCATCAAAGATCACTCCCAGATATTTAGCGGTAGTACTTGCATGGATGGGTACACCCTGGACTTGAATATTAAGCCGAGATGGATTACGTCTCACTCGACTACGCCTCTTATGCGGAAGGATGACTAACGCCTGTGTTTTGTCACAGTTTAAGTTTAATTGCCACCGACTACACCAGTTGCTGAAAGCATCAATGGCTCGTTGTAAATGGGTATTGATTTGATGCATAGTTTGACAGCAAGCGAGCAGCGCTGTATCATCCGCAAAGGTGAAAGTTTAAATCGGTTCTGGCATAACAGGTAGATCACTAACAAATAGAATATATAATAAAGGTGATAAAGCTGAACCTTGTGGGACGCCAGTGCAAGGAAAGATTGGAAAGGAGAGACTGTTATTTATTGAAATATATGCAAGACGGTTGGTGAGAAAATGATACACTATCCGAAGATAGGCCGCAGGAAGACGAAAAAAATGTAATTTATAGATAAGACCATTGTGCCACACTCGGTCAAACGCCTTTTCTAGGTCGAAGAGAAGTAAGCAGGAAGGTGCTGTTTTATTATAATGATTCGTGAGAATAGTAACTAGACGTAAGAGATTATCGAGGAGGCTGTGATTAGGTCGAAAACCGGCTTGGTGTGTAGGCAAAAGATCATAGGTTGACAAGTGGTGATGAAGTCTGCGAACGATTATTCGTTCAAATATTTTGCCTAACGTTGACGTCAGTTGAATTGGCCTGTATGATGCTGGGTCTGACTTTTCTTTATGTGGCTTAAGAAACATGAGTACTTTGGAAACCTTCCAATCGGGTGGGTAATAGCCGGTGCGGAGAACGAAAGTATACAGCGACGCCAAAATGTGGAATAAAAGAACTGGACCTTCCTTAATATGACGGTAAGTGATACGATCGAAGCCAGGCGCAGTGTTCTTTTTGTGGCGTAGGACCTCGGTAATGTCTAGTGGAGTTATAGGTGCAGTCAAAGGATTCTGATCGTCCAGAGTATGATCCATATTGATTCTTAGGTACCCATTATGAGGGTTGCTGTACTTCGCAACACGTTGATAGAGATTGGACCTGTCTGGAAGCGAAACTTCTGGTGTAAAGGTGGTTTGGAGAATCCGGGCAAAAGCATTAGCTTTCTCCGTATCTGTGGTCAAGTCAGTATTGTTTTCAACTAGCGGATAGTGAGGTGCACTGGTTTTCCCAATAAGACGGTTGAAATGTTTCCAGTAACGTGTTGGATGACTTTCTGTGGCTAAAGTGTTGACAGTTCTGATCCAGTTACGTTTCTTATACGCTCGGATGTAATTTTGCACTATTCGAAGATATTGGCGATGGAGACGTAGGGTGACAGCATCACGAGTGCGTAGGTACTCCTTGTATGCAGTCCGGGCTAAGGAAATGAATGAGAGGTACTGAGGGGGTAATTTAGGCCTGTAGAGATTTCTGGTGGTAACAGGGATGGAGAGTGCACTGGCGGTTTGAATGCTCGTAGTGAGTTTGCTTAGCGTAGCGTCAAATGATGGGATATCGTTTGGAAGTGGAACACCAGCTAGCGTATCCGTTAAGTCCCTCCGGTACTCTATCCAATTAGCTCGGTCAAAATTTGGCTGGGTACAAAGAGCTTCCGGTTGTTGTTTCTTGGCGGTAGGAAACTGTAAGTCTACTTTGATAGGATCATGGTCACTACCTATTGAATCAAGAACAGTGATCTCGAGATACGGCATGATACTAGAAGACGCAATGACCACATCTGGAGTGGTATTTGAAGATGGACGGGTGGCTCTAGGTATAGCGCAAATTTCGCTATTCGTATGCGAGTTGATAAAATTAGAAAATGCACGTTTCTCAGCATCACTTCTGCTGTGGTAGTTGATATCAGCCATGATAATATAATAGCGGAAGGTAGTATCCAGATAAGTGAAGAAGCAAGTTGGTATGCGAACATGGGGACGAATATATATGGTAGCTACAGTGATTGGTCTAGCTTTAAAGTAAATAGTAACGATATTATGTTCCGGAAGACGTTCGGAAAAGTTATAAGTAATGATTCGACTTGGTAGTTTATGTTGGATCCCTATAGCCGTTCCGCCATTTGCTCGTTGCCCTGGAGGGCCATCGTGGCGGGTGAAATCATAACCTGGAAAATAGACAGAGTGCTTCGGTGTTAGGAAAATCTCATTCAATAGAAAGCTATGTACCTGATGTTCACGTAAAAGAGCAGTGAGAAGATCTTTCCTGGTACATAACGACTGGATATTTAGGTAGAGTAACGTTATAAGAAGACTCCTATCCATAGTGAAAAACGATTAAACTTGGGTTGTGACGGGATTGATTTGAAAATGGACGGTCTGACCGGAATAAGTCGCCTTGACATCGAGGTGATATAACACTTTGGTCGCATGAATGACTTGAGCGACTATGTGGGCTCGCAAGAACGGATGGATATTTTGAAGCGTGAGACTGAAAAAGCGAATCATATCTTCAACAGTAACTGGTTCACGTAGAGAATTATGTGGGGGCACTGGAGCATCGGGGGTGCGTAAAGGCACAACTAGTTCCGGTTTCGTAGGCTCTGCTGGAGGTTTGGCTTTGCACTTATAGCTGTAAGTAGGGTGCTTTTCGTTACAGGTATTACATTGTGGCGGTGCTGTTCCATTCGGACAATCTTTAGTGAGGTGAGTTTGACCACAGTAGCCGCATTAGAATTGTTAGGACAGTTAGCTGTCAGATGTTGATTGTACACTTGGCACTTTTCACAACGGATCGGGAGTGGCGGAGGTGTACGAGAAGGCTCTACCTTATGACGGCGTTTGAAAATGAAGGCTCCATGCTGTAACAAGTGATCAATGGCCTGTTGTTCGCTGGTCAGAACTCGAACTAAGTAGGTAGCGCCTGTATTGTTGCGGATCCGAATGCATTTTTGAATGCTGACCCCTTCAGCTGTAAGCTCCTCTTCGACCTCAGTGTCTGTTATCTCGGGATCGACACCCTTGATAACCACAGATAATAATGGTGGTTTCCTTGGTGGTGGAGCTTGGGCCTGACGTTTTGGTTGCAAAACAGAAATGTTTGCGTTTTTACCAAAAATTTCGAATGAGGCCTTGTTACGTACATGGCGATGAAAATCTGGATTAGTTGATTTCAGTATGACGCCATTGTTCGTGAAGCGAATGTCGGCTATTTCCAGGCGTGGAAAGTATTTGACAAGTTGTTGGAAAATATGTTTCGAGTTCTTGAATTTGGTGTCAAAATTAGTGAGAAGAAAATTGTAGATCGGAGTAGTGGAAGACTGAGGAGGAGCGGTTGGTTTACTAACAGATGGTTGCGTGTCCATAATCAGATCATGTTCGTCAACGGCAAGATGGGCTGTCTCTGGAGCAGACCCAGAACGGGGACGCTTGTCAACAGTTTGATCAGAGTTGTCAGATTCCCGCCTAGTGCGCCTACGCTGATCCCTAGGCTGGGGGACCACGGGTGGTAGCCTGTGCATCAGGCCAACGGCCCTACAAAAGTGATGGAGGCGTATACAAAGGTACAGGTAATGATCGGATCCCGCTAGCAAGAAATGAGATGATAACGATAACAAAAATACAGGTTTTAACCCTCCAAAAGGCGTATAATCCTTTTCTCGACCCTGTAAAAAGCGTACTTGCACCGATCTCAGAAATACGTGTTGCAATACTTCTTCATCGGAAGGTGCAATAACTGCTTCAAGACAGGTTAGGCTTAACCCAACGTAAGTATGACTAAGAGCACGGTCACGGTCACGGTAATGTTGAAGTTGTATGCAGAGTATCGGGCCAAAGCCCCTGACTCTATGAGTAGAATGAAAGAGATCAAAATAAAGAGGTACAGGTGAAAAACTGGGTATTACTATTGAGTTGGTAGGTATGGTAGGCTACATCTGCAACTGTCGCAGAGTGGCTGATGGTGACCTTAGGCGAGCTTTATAGAGTCATTATATGCGTGGCATGCGATGGACGTTCCGGAGAGCGCATTCGGTGGCGATATTAGCAATAGCTGGGTTAATATGCCTGGGTAAGGTACGCCAGAACTTATGGTGGAGATGGCGTAAAACTTCTCTAACAGGGGGAAGCTCTAGATCTTCCAGAATTTGGCGGTTGTGAGTGTATCTGTCGTGACCAGTGATGATACGACCGGTTCTAGTTTCGAGTGTCTGAAGGTGACTGGATGAGGCATGTTGCCAGGCAGGGCATGCATAAGTAAGTGTGGACAGGACTATCATCTTGAATATGTGCACTCGGGCCTCATGAGAAATTGAACTGCAGCGAAAAATTGGATATAATGCTGTGATTTTGCGTAATGCTCTTTGCTTTATGTCCTTGATGTGCGCAGCGAATGTTAACCCACGGTCTAATATCACTCCCAAATATTTAGCATTTGTGGCGTGAGGAATGTATGCGTTCTCATATATTAGATTTCGACGGGTGCGTATACGTCTTCTACTGTGTATAACAGTACAACTTTTGTCGGTATTTACTTTAATCCTCCAACGTCTGGCCCATTCCTGAAAACTGTTCAGTTGACGCTGCATATAGATGTAACACTGTATAAGTGAACTGCTTGTTGTGAAAAAGGCGGTATCGTCGGCGTACGTTGCTAAGAAGCGATTTTTTTGTCCGTCGTCCCGCTAAAGGGTTTTGCCCTTTCTTCGGGTAAGTGCTTTATATAAAATGTAGTTTGCAATTTAATGTGGTCGGTCTAAGAGGTGCACAAGTATATAATATTTATTTATTTATTAACTACATATAAACAGAGAGGAGATGGAAGGGTGACAATAACATCTAATGAAGTACAAGCATACTATAAGCATGAGACAGCAATATTGTTGAAAATAATAAGTTTATTACCATGTAGTGCGGAGTTAAGACGAGTGCAAAACTGGAATGAATATGGTACAGGAAGCAATATGGAGAGAAGTAGATGAAGATGAAATGAAGTGCTCTGAACGCCACATCACAAGGTATTTGTTAGTACAGACGAATGCGAGTTATGTTCTGTTCCTGGGGCGATTCAGGAACTGATGGAGACAGAGGAAGCCCATGCAAATAGGTGGTTACGGTGCGTGTGATGGATATATGAATGATGAAAGCTCACGTGGTTCGTAGATGTGAAAGATTTCGGGATCCACTACACCATCATCGAGTTGCAAATGATAAAGAGTCATGAAGTGCTGTAGGGGAGTATCAACGTAAGCTGAGGGTGCGTCGTGATCCCGATCGTACCGTAGGATATCAAGTAACATGGGATGCTGCTGGTCAATTCGCTGGCAAACGTACCGTGTACGAAGCTGTTCGAGATGGTGCAATAAAGGTGGAAAGTCAATCAGCTCGTAAAGTAACCGTGTCGGATGCGATAAGCGGATGCGATGTGCTAGGCGTAGAGCATGGCGCTCTAGGATAGCCAACTTCTGATAGAATTTGGGCGGTGCAGATGTCCAGGCAGTGTGACCGTATGTTAATGTACTGCGCATAAATGCTTTATATGTATGAAGTACTGTTAACGGTTTTAAACCCCAGGTTGTACCAACTAGGCGCTTGAGAAGGTTGAGCCCATTTTGCGCTTGGCGTATGATCTTGGTGAGGTGTGGGGTCCAAGTAAGTTTGGAGTCAAATATGACACCAAGATAAGTAAGAGTATTTGACGGCACGACAGGTGTATGGTCTACTTGGAGGTTTAATCGACTTGGATTCCTGTAGATACGTGAACGGCGTCTACGTGGCAGGAAAACAATAGCCTGAGTTTTGGTAGAATTAATACTTAATCGCCATACATTACACCAGTCAACGAATGCATCAATTGCCGTTTGCATAGTTTTACTAATGGATTGTACTGTGCGGGCTGTCGTAAAAAAGGCGGTGTCGTCAGCAAACTGAAATATGTTGATGTTGTTTGGAACCACAAGGTCGGCAACATACAGTAGGTATAATAAAGGAGACAGTGACGAGCCTTGAGGAACGCCAGATTGGATGAAGATCGGATGAGAAAGTGTTCCGTTAATAGAGATATATGCTAGTCGCCCTAGTAAGAAAGAATGGATGAATCTGATATAAGAGGATGGTAGAAAATAGTTATGGAGTTTGTATAGTAAACCAGGGTGCCAAACTTTGTCGAAAGCTTTTTCTAGATCAAAGGCTACCAGACAAGAAGGAAAACCTGTGTTGTATTGATCACAAATAGCCGTAGATAGTCGTAATAACTGATCCATTGTACTAAAATGGGGTCGAAAACCGGCTTGATGAATAGGAAGTAGATTATGAGTTGCAAGATGAGCGTGCAAGCGGCGGACTAGAATGCGTTCTAATATTTTGCAAAGGCAACTGGTGAGATGAATAGGGCGATAAGACTGTACGTCAGTTGAAGGTTTGTTAGGTTTGGGAAATAGAAGAACTTTCGAGTATTTCCAGTCGATTGGAAAAAATCCAGTTCGCAGGATGAAAGTATATATAGCGCTGAGAAAAAGTAGAAAAGCAGGTGATGCTTGCCTGACAAGAACATAGGTAACAGAATCAAAGCCTGGTGCAGTGTTTCGTTTACGGAGCAATGTTTGGCGAATATCATCTGGTTGGATCGGAGTGGTAAGTTGATTATTGGGCTCTAAAGAGTGGCTGATAGATGGGCGCAGAGAAGCAGATGTTGGATCTGTACGTCTGTTTATTGAATTTTGTAGGCGCTGCGGTGTATGCCAACCAGGAAGAGGTGTAAAAATATCTTGAAAAAATCATGCAAACGTATACGCTTTATCCATATCAGTGATCACTGCCTGATTATTGTGAACAATGGGATATGGTGTGCGGGATACTGTACCGGTGAGTTGATGGAATTTGCGCCAATATTTACTGGGGTGTGATTCACTTACAAGTGTGTTGCAAGTTTGAATCCAATGGCGTTTCTTATAGGCAACAATATAATTGTGCGTAATTCTAAGGTATTGGCGATGAAGTCTAAGCGCTTCAAGATTACCCGTAGCGAGGTACTCACGATGTGCTCGACGAGAAGCGGATATGAAACGTAAATAGTGCGGAGGCAATTTTGGTTTATGTAATTGTACTTCTGCTGTTGGAATGGAACGGTGTGCTGCTTCTTGAATAGATTCAGTAAGATTAGCAATTGTGTGATCAAGATCGTATTGTGTAGTAGGTATGAGCAAGTTATTAACAGCAGTGTCCAGATCGGAGCGATATTGTTCCCAATTGGCTCGTTTGTAGCAGAATACTTTCTGAGGAGGTATGTTAGAGTGAGAGCGAGGAGAACAGTGAAGTGTAAGTTTGATAGGCACATGATCACTACCAATTGAATCAAGCACATCGATATGAATACTCTGCGAAAGAGATGTTGATGTGATGACAACATCAGGAGTAGTATTGCTGACG
The DNA here is from genome assembly GCF_964235325.1 of Thermobia domestica. Taxonomy (NCBI): domain Eukaryota; kingdom Metazoa; phylum Arthropoda; class Insecta; order Zygentoma; family Lepismatidae; genus Thermobia; species Thermobia domestica. Next base: position 96,037,730 of record NC_137469.1, read on the forward strand.
GGGCGTATAGGTTTCGGTAGAACATGGAACTCAGCAACTGTTTCAGTGTGAAGAAAGTCTAAAAAGTTAGTTTTGTCCCTCTGTGACCGACTATGAATGTTTAGATCCGCCATGATAATGTAGTGCCGAAAGGTAGAATCGATGTATCGAAAAAAAGTCGTAGTTGATTGGTTTGCCTGGTCGAAAATATATGGTAGCGAAGGTAACAGTGCGACCTCGAAAATAAATAGTCGTGACATTATGCTCAGGAAGGTGGAGTGTGAGCGGAAGTGGAACCGTGACTGCTCTATAAGGAAGGCGTTGGCTAACACCTATAGCTGTACCTCCGTAGACTCTTGGACCAGATGGAGCATCATGTCGGAGCAAGTGATATTTCGGAAAGTAACAGTTCAAATGTGGTGCGAGGTACGTTTCGTTAAGTGCAAAGGCTGCAATTTGTTCTTCTTGAAGAAGTTGTGTAAAGAGCACATGGTGTGTTAAGACTGATCGAATGTTAAGAAAAAGTAAGTTATAAGCCATAATGATACGTATTATTCTAGCGTATGCAGAAGTACCCATATTAAACGTAGACTTCGAGTGGTTGAATTTGAAACTGAACTGTAGGTCCGGAATATGTAGCATGAAGTTGTAGGTTAAACAGTAATTTGGCTGCATACATGATCTGATTCAGGATATGATTGCGATCAAAAGGATGGATATTTTGTAGAGAAATAGTGAGGAAGCGTAATAGGTCTTCAACAGTTATTGGATGCTAAGAAGCGATTTTTTTTGCTAGTCGTAGACGACTAGCTCCCGCCCAAAGGGTACCGCCCTTTATATCGGGAAGTGGAGTAAAGGAATGATGGGGATTGGAAAATTGTGGATGGGTACTCGTAGATTTATTAAACTTTATTTCAACATTTTATTTTACATCATCATAAATATATTGGAGCATTTTCAGATCAAACAGACTAGTATATCATATAGTATGAGAAGGGTTGGACATTATGGCCGTTAACCATAATCATAGTTGAAGGTGGATGGGAATGAATGGTAATGAGGTGCACAAGACGTCACAGCAACGGGTTTTGTTAGCAAGACAGATGTGTGTTATCTTCTGATCCGGGGGCAACTCCGGATCTGATGGAGACAGGGGAAGCCCAGTTAAACAAGAGGACTACTGTGCATAAGATGGAATAATGCAAGGTGATGCCGTGTCAGTGATGTAGTCTGTGATGAAAAGATGGTCAGGACTGTCAGGTGGTAAGGAGAAGTGGTACAAGGTAAATAGGAGCGAAAGAGGGGTATGACGGAGAAGGACATCGGTCGGGTGTAAAGCAAAGTGATGCATCGTGTCTAGTAGGAGGGGATGATGAGTTTGAAAGCGAGTTGAAATGTAGCGGAGGCGTAGGGTTTCAAGGTGATAGAGTATGTGGGGAAATGGGGTGCGATCATAGAGTTCATGAGTTGGGCTGGGAAGGCGGATACGGAAAGCTAATCGGAGGGCGTGCCGTTCAAGAATTTGAAGTCTGGTATAAAATGAGGGAGCTGCGGCTATCCAGGCTGTAAAACCGAAGGTGAGAACTGGGCGGAGAAAAACTTTGTAGGTGGTTAATAAGGTATGTGTGTTCAATCCCCAGGTAGTACCAGTGATACGGCGTAAAAGGTTGAGGCGATTATAGGCTTTGGCGCAGATGGACCTGAGATGAGCAGTCCATTTAAGATGTCTGTCAAAAACTATACCAAGATAAGTGACGGTGTTTTGAGGCTGAAGAGGAACGTTGTCGACATGAACATGAAAGTTAGCAGGGTTGCGGTACACGCGAGAGCGTTTGTTTGGAGGAAGAAAGATAATGGTTTGTGTTTTAGCAGCATTTAGGGTCAGTCGCCAGTGATTGCACCATGAGAGAAATGTGTCAATAGCAATCTGCAGAGTTCGATTTATCTCTTGGATAGTATTGGCTATGGCGAGAAAGGCTGTGTCATCCGCAAATTGATATAAACTGATATTTCTAGGCAAAATAGGAAAGTCGGCCACATATAACAGATATAATAACGGAGATAGTGAGGAACCTTGAGGAACACCAGAATGGAGAAATATAGGGTGCGAGAGGTGATTGTTGATAGATATATAACTAAGGCGGCAAGAAAGAAAGTGGAAGATGAAACGGATGTAACACAGAGGAAGGCGGTAAGAGAAGAGTTTGTACACAAGACCAAGATGCCACACCTTATCAAAAGCTTTTTCCAAATCGAATAAGACAAGGCAGGAAGGTTTGGATGTGTTGAACTGCATTGTGATATGGGTGGTAAGGCGCAGAAGCTGATCATTGATACTATAAGAAGGTCGAAAGCCAGCTTGTGGAAGAGGAAGAAGATTATGATCGGAAAGATGACGATGTAGACGTGTGACAAGGATGCGTTCCAGAATTTTGCTGAATACAAGAGTGAGCTGAATAGGCCGGTAAGAAGAGACATCATGTGGAGGTTTGTTTGGTTTGGGAAACATTAGAGTGATCGATGATTTCCAGTGAGTCGGAATGTAGGCCGTACGCAAAATAAATGTGTAAATAACTGAAAGTAAATGGAGAAGAACATAGGGAGCCTCTTTGATATGACGGTAAGAGATACGATCAGCGCCTGGAGCCGACTGACGTTTTCTGGCGACTGTACTGCGGATATCTTCGACCGTAATAGGGGCAGTAAGATAATTATTTGCAGGTAATTGGTGGTTGGAATTGGGTTGGAGATCGGGTGAAGAAAGATTGAGATTTTCTGCTGGATGACGGCGTATTGATGGGACAGGTGCAAGAGGAGTGAAAATGCCTTGAAGATAATCGGCAAAAGCATTTGCTTTAGCAGTATCGTCAGCGAGAGCTTCGTCTCCAGCTAAGAGAGGGTACGGTGTACGAGATGATCGGCCAGTGAGTTGGTGGAATCGCTTCCAGTACCTGGTAGGATGGGTGATGGTGGAAAGATCATTGCAGCTAGTGATCCAACGACGACGTTTATAAGCAACGAGGTAGTTGTGAACAGTGCGTTGATACTGACGGTGGAGACGAAGGGACTCAAGGTTACCAGTGTGAGTGAAGTCTCGATAATGTGCCCGGGAACGTTTGATAAGTGTAAGATACTGAGGAGGAAGAGCTGGTTTATAAACATGTGCGGTCCGATGTGGAATATGTTGGGCTGAGGCAGCGTGGATGGAAGCTGTAATAGTATCTAATGCGATATAAAGGTCATCTTCTGTTTCGGGATCCGGGACATTTGCTAATTGGTTTTGAAGTAAGGTGCGGTAACCGTTCCAGTTTGCTTTGTCGAACAGAAGATAAGAGCATGGGGGTGGAGGAGTAGTGCGAGAAGCAGAACGTGGATTTGTAATGGTCAGAAGAATTGGCACATGGTCACTGCCAAGAGGATCCAGGACATCTAAGGTGCACCGAGTCTGTAGGTTGAGAGAAGTGATAACATCTGGTGTTGTATTACTACAAGGTCTTGTAGGCTTAGGTATCGGAAGAAAGTGTCCTGAAGTATGCGTTAGAAGGTAATTGCGGAAATCCTGTTGCTGGCGAGGAGTGCGACTGTGAAAATTCAGATCCGCTAGAATGATGTAAGTACGATAGTTATCTGAAATGTACTGAATGAACGGATAAGGAAGAGGATGTCCAGGACGGATGTAGATGGTCGCAACAGTGATGTTGAGCTGTTTGAAGTATAAAGTAGTAACTAGATGTTCGGGGAGTGGAGTTATGGGAAGAGTAGTGCGGCGAAAAGGAAGAGATGGTGAAAATCCTATGGCGACCCCACCACTTGCCCTCCTCGCTGGTATCAAGTTATCGTGTCGAAGCATAGTATAATTTGGCAGCTGTACGTGGGTGTGGGCCTTAAGATGTGTCTCGTTCAAAACGAAACACGCAACATGTTTTTCAAAGAGGAGCTGTTCAAATAAGATTTTATGTTGAGGTAAAGAACGAATGTTCAAAAACAGAAAAGTAATGTCCATAATGATGTGAAGAAACCAGATGTTGTCGGAGAGTGACTTAAACTTCTGTTTGCAACGGATCTGAATGAAAGTAAACAGTTTGGCCAGAGTAAGTAGCAGTGAAGTTGATGTTAAGTATGGCTTTGGCAGTTTGTTGGACTTGGCAAAGAATATGGTTGCGAAGTAGCGGATGAATGTTTTGGAGAGTAACAGTAAGAAAAGACAAGAATTGGGTGATTGTAATTGGTTGACAGATATCTTGAGGAACAGAAGCTGATTGAGTGATATGCGGTTTTAATGGTACCGTTAATTCGGGCTTGAATGGATCCGCAGTAGGTTTAGCCTTGCATTTGTAACTGTAAGTAAGATGTCCAGTTTCATTACAGGTGGAACATTTAGGAGTTTCTTTCAGGTTAGAACAATTGCGGGTGCTATGAGGGCCAGTGCAGAATCCACATTTGAGTTGGTTTGGACATGCGCCGGTCGGATGATCGTTATATACTTGGCACTTTTCACACCGCATAGGAAGTGGAGCAGGAGAACGAGAAGGCTCGACACGATGACGTTTGCGGTAAATAAAGGCGCCATTTGAGAGAAGAGAGTCTATTGTGTCATGAGAATTGGTTAAGACACGGACCATGTAGGTGTTTCCTTGTGCGTTTTTGATACGGATACATTTAATGATAGAATGTCCATCAAGCTGAAGTTCCTGACTGATTTCTTCATCTGTAAAGGACGGATCAACACCTCGGATGACAACTGACAAAGCAGGTTGTTTGCGTGGTGGCGGTGGTTGCTTGGCTGATGGAGTGTTGAGTTTAGAGATAGAAGCGTTTTTACCAAATATTTCAAAGGAATAAGTATTGCGGAGGGTAGATGCAAATTGGTCGTCTGGCGTTTTAATTATTATGCCTTTCTGGGTGTAAATGATTTGTGCGATGTTCGTGCGAGGTATGTATTTGACAATGCGATGATACAACTTCTTGAGATCAAGATACTGAGGATCATAGTTGGTAAGAAGAAATGTAGAAATGGCTGGTTTAACAGAAGTGAAAGAAGTTTGAGCGTCCATGTGATGAGATGAATCAGATGCAGTAGATGATTCGCTGAGAGTGTGATGGCGTTTTGGTTTAGGTGACTGAGGATGATTCGGATGAACTTCATTACGTGTTGTGCGTTTAGAGCTCTCCCTTCGCTTGTCGGCGGATGCAGACGGAGCAGAGGGGCCCAATGAAAGATTAGAAGCGTGAGGCCCAGTAGCCATGATGATGAGCACACAAAACAACTAATGAGGTATGGTAAGCAGGTAGAAGCCACCCATTCGGATAGTGGCTTAGGTGAGGAAATGCCCCAGTCTATACGTGTCGCAACGAGCTACCCTTGGCTGAGATAAGTCTGATAGCTGTTGCTCAGCGAATATCTGACGAGCAAGTCCCAGGAATGTGGAAAGGATTTCAAAAATCAGCTGGTTTGACGTATGGTACGTCACAGCTGGTGAGAATGGTGCTAAGAAGCGTTTTTTTTTAGGGGTATGGGAATAAGGTAATAAGTGAACTGGATAAATCTTTATTAATCAATTATGTACTGCTTTGGTAAAGATGGTACTCTTACTCCCAGCCATTAGAGGGTTACGCCCTCTCTTTGGCATAGGTGTCAGTAGATATACATGGATTGTTAAACATTGTGGGATGGACAAAGTGCAATTATATAAACATGAGGAAAAGTAAGCATATAAAACTAGGTATACTGATAAATAATAATAAGAAGAACAATAATAACAATAAATGAAAAGTAGAATAAATATGTGCAAATATATATATATATATATATATATATATATATATATATATATATATATATATATATATATATGTATGTATACGAGGTGCTAAGGTATTAAGATGATGGAAAACAAAATGTATCACTAAAGTAATATAATTTAGAGCGATGATGATGAGATATGAGATGAAGTGCAGAGACGACACAAACATAGTTGTATTAGCAAGACAGATGCAGTGTTAAATCTTCTGTCCCGGGGCGACTCAGGACTGATGAGGACAGGGGGAAGCCCTTGTTAATAATGAGGATTACGTGCTAATATGGAAAAATATGAGGAAGATGATCATTAATGAGGTAAATATCATATATTTCCCGTTCATCAGCAGTCAGATGTGTATTTTGAACAAACAGTGATACTAAGATGTTTAAAGGTGAGTGTTTATACCGAAATGTAGCATCAGTAAGAGCATCAGTCTGCAGAATGTCCCAGAATAACGGATGACCTGTTTGTATACGTGAAATTATATACCTTAGTCGTAGTTCTGCGAGGTGTTTTGTGAGTTTTGAGAAGTCGATATACTCATATGTAAGCCATGTAGGGTAAGGAAGCTTAATACGATACGCCAGCCGAATAGCATGTCGCTCCATTATGCAGAGTTTTTCGTAACATGACGCAGAAGCATTGCTCCAGGCGGTGTGTCCAAAAGTGAGGATGGGACGGAGAAACGCCTTATAAGTATGAAGTAACACTTCAGCTTTCAGACCCCAAGTTGTGCCTGTGAGACGACGCAATAGATTTAAACGAATTTTAGCCTTAGCTGTTAACTTTTTCAGGTGAGCATTCCAAGTGAGCTTTGAGTCAAAGACCACGCCTAAGTAGGTAGCAGTAGGGGAAGGGCGTACTCGGTACCCATCAACATTTACTTGCAAGAGATTTGGATATCTGTAAACTCTGGAACGCCTGTTCGGAGGTAAGAACACGATTGCCTGCGTCTTTTCTGTATTAATAGTTAAATGCCATCTCTTGCACCACCTGATGTAATTATCGAGAGTTTGTTGTAAAAGAGTATTAAGTTGTTGGATAGTTTTACCAAGAGCGAGAAAAGCTGTGTCGTCGCCGTATTGAAAAGTAAAAACATTACGTGGAACTGTAGGGATGTCAGAAGCATAAAGGATATATAATAAAGGGCTGAGAGCCGAACCCTGAGGAACTCCAGTAAGCGGAAAGATAGGCCAAGATAGAGCATTACCCACTGTAACATAAGCAATGCGATTTGTAAGGAAAGAATATACTATCCTCAAATAGCAAATTGGAAACTTAAATGATTGCAATTTTTTAATTAAGCCGTAATGCCAAACTTTATCGAAAGCCTTTTCAAAATCCATAAGAATGAGGCAAGAAGGGAAGGCTTTATTATACTGGTTAGTAATTATGGTGCTGAGACGAAGTAGCTGGTCATTTATGGAGAAATTAGGCCGAAAGCCTGCTTGATGGATGGGTAGTAGAGTAGTTGTCTCAAGATACTTATGAAGACGGCAGACAAGAATTTATCTCAAATATTTTACTGAATATTGATGTAAGTTGAATTGGTCTGTAAGATGAAACAGAATGCACTGGCTTGTTTGGTTTATGGAACATGCAAATTTTTGAGACTTTCCAATCTGGAGGATAGAAACCAGTTCTGAGAATAAAATTGTATATCGCCACCAGTAGTAGTAGAAGTGATTGCGGGGCTTCTTTTATATGTCGATAACATATGTTATCAACGCCAGGAGCTGTGTTCTTTTTCCGCTTGAGGGCTATATGGAGTTCATCAGTAGTAATGGGTGCGGTGAGTGGATGTTCCAGATCAATGGCATGATCGGCAGAAGGTTGTAAAGCAGGAATGCAAGAGATGTCTATCCGTTCAGAGATCTTAGAGGCAGCTGTTGGAGTAAAAACGCTCTGTAGCTGACTAGCAAATGCGTTTGCTTTCTCTTCGTCGGAGAAGAGAGGAGTGCCATCTGCAAGTAGAGGATAAGTTGTTGACGTATTCTTGCCAGTTAGTTGATTAAACCTCTTCCAATAGCGAGATGGGTGTGCTTCTTCGGATAAGGTATTACAAGTCTTAATCCAACTGTGACGTTTATATGCAGCAAGATAGTTGCGAACCGCTCGTTGCCATTGGCGATGTTGATGTAGATAGACATCAATCCCTGTTCGATAGTATTCACGGAGATGTTGACGAGCCTTGTGTATTAAAGTGACATACGTCGGTGGTAATTTTGGCTTATGGAGAGTTACTTGAACAGTTGGAATATTATGATGAGCACTGGTTCGTATTGCCTCAGTGAGAGTAGCAAGACACGAAGCCAACTCAGGCTCGGTAGTGGGTGCTGTTACACTTGAAAGAGAGTGTTCGATGTCTCGCCGAAAATGAGGCCAATTCGCTTTGTCAAATCTAGGAACACTTCGCGGGGCTATTACCGGTCGTTGCGGTTGTCCTCTAGTTAATGTTAATTTAATTGGATGATGATCGCTTCCGATGGAATCGAGAACTTCAAGCTGGCAGTCATTAATAAGATTTATAGATGTGATGACGACATCTGGTGTAGTCTGATTGATTGGTCTAGTGTGACTAGGAAGGACATGAAGATGCAGCTGTAGGTTTTCAGTTAAGAATTGCTGAAAATTTGCCTTTTCGCGAGCACTACGACTATGGATATTAATATCCGCCATGATGATAATATTACGAAAGTTATGGGCTATGTATTCAAAATACTGTAATGGTATGGGTTGGCGTGGTCGAACATAGATAGTGCTAAAATTAACTATTAATGATGGAAAATATATAGAATAAAGTAAGTATTCCGGCATATCGGCAAAAACTTGAGGAGTGTATGCTCTTACTGGATATTTGGAAAAATAACCTATTGCAACTCCGCCTTGAGCACGTGCCATATGATTGGGATAATCGTGGCGCTGCAGTTGATAACCAGAAATATGGACTAACATGTTCGGTCTTAAGGCGGTTTCATTAAGTGCAAATACATTAATATGTTCCTCATATAATAATGTTTCGAATAGCAGCTTATGTTGTGAAAAGGATCGAATATTAACGAATAGGAAAGTAATCCCCATGATGTAAAGTAACATATGCATGGCTTTAAACAGCAGTTTCCAGCGGACCAACATGAAAATGAACATAATTGTTAGAGTAAGTTGCATGGAGATTGATATGAAAAATCGATTTTGCAGCAGAGATTATGTGGTGTAAGATATGAGCTCGCTGAAATGGAAATATATTTTGTAACACCAAACTGATATAACGAAGGAGATCTTCGACGGTTAGCGGAGGTAATATGGATTGAGTCGGTTGAGTTGTTTTATCAGCCGTTTTTAGCGGTACCGTCAGTTCTGGATGCTCAGGGGTCGGTGCTGGTTTGGCTTTACAGCGATAACTGTAAGTAGGATGAAGCCCACTGCAAGTGTTACATTTCGGTGGTCCTTGTAGATTGGGACATGCCTTGGTCTCGTGTAGCCCTGAGCAGTATCCGCATTTAGAAGGATTTGAACAGTTTGCGGTAGTATGATCATTGTATACCTGACATTTTTCACAACGAATTGGTAATGGTCCTTGAGTTTTAGATGGTTCAACTCTGTGTATTTTCTTATAAATAGGCGCACCATATCGCAATAAATAGTCAATAGTGTCCTGTCGCTTACAAAGAACGCGGATCATGTATGTAGGACCATTATTATTTCGAATGCGAAGACATTTATCAACTGATATCCCTTCTTGCGCTAGTTCCTCGTGTATTTCTGCATCTGTTAGTTCAGGTGAGACTCCTCTAATGACAACAGACAGAAAAGATGGTTGTCGAGGTGGCGGAGGCTGCTTTTGACGCTTATCTGTCAATTTCGTCAGTTTAGCATTTTTCCCGAAAATTTCGTAGGAAGCTTTATTCCGTATGGTGATTCCAAAATTCGGATCTTTCGATTTCAAAATGTAGCCATTCCTAGTGGAAACGATTTGAACTAGAGTGTCCCGTACCCTAGGAACGTATTTCATTATTTGCAGAAATATCATTTTGGAATTTGTGAATTTAGTGTCATATTCTGTCAGTAGAAAGTGATAAACAGGATCGAAAGTTGAACTTGGTAAGGAATGATCTACAGAACCCGTTATTTTATTAGTATGCTGTGGATTGCCCTCGACATCCATTGATGTAATAGGGGACCTTGATCGAACACGTTTAGCAGATTGTGTAGATTCTGTAGAAGGATGCCTATCTCTAGATGTACTTGCTATCGGTTGACTTCCCCAAGAAAAGTGCCGAGTCCGGCTGCGAGATCCCATAGATGTAGGTTGATCGCAGGAAGTGCTTGGATTCGTTGGAAGTGTAGGTGGTAATCCTATATGTCGTCCTAGGTGAGATAGACCGTTTGTTTTGCCAGAGTCCGTCATCGTGATAAAGTAGCCCAAACGAAGATGAAGAAGAAAGAAAAGATGATCAAGATGAATGAGGTTCAAAAAGCAAGTTGCCCTCCGAAAGTGAAAACTTCCGTCAGCCCTCTAAGTGTCGTATGTGTGCTGTGCTCCCAAATGCGTATTACAACACTTGATCGTAGCTAGCACATTAACTAACAGAAGAGAGGTTAGACCTGCTAAGAAGAGATTTTTTTTTTTTTTTAAGGCTAGCCATGGGCTAGCAACCTTTAAGAGGGCTACACCCTCTTTTAGGGAAGGGAGTTGAGAGGATCACTAAGGTAGTGAAGGATAGGTTGTTGGGCTATGGGCTGTGTTATAAGAAGCGACCGAGCTCTAACCTATAACCTTAGCTTTCAAACATTTGATTGACGGTTATTTGTGATTTCACGTTTATAACAAAGACAAATATTTTTAAAAGAGTGTACTTTAAATAAATTACCTAAACAAATATTTTTGAGAAAATTTTTATCCTTTTAAATTATTGTTCGAAGGCCTTTGCCTTCAATAAGCCTTCTCCGAAATAAATGCAAATGAAATGTGCTGCCATCTTTGGAGCTCTTTTAAAATACGCGTATATGTATGTGTCCTATCCTTTCGACAATGAGATCTCGGAAACTACAGGCTCTAGAAAGATGACGTTTTCACTGATCAATTGCAAATTTCATGTAGATTGTCCAGTTCTAATTGAATATTTAAAAAACATTGGCACTATTGCTTTATTTTTATTTTTTTCGCCCGACTTTTTGCTCATAATTGCCGACTTTTACTTTGCGTTTTTTCGCACTTGCTCATAATTGCCGACTTTTGCTCATAATTGCCGACTTTTACTTTGCTTTTTTCGCACTTGCTCATATTTGCCGACTTTTACTTTGCTTTTTTCGCACTTGCTCATAATTGCCGACTTTTTGATCATAATTGCCGACTTTTACTTTACTTTTTTCGCACTCACTCACACTTTTCCATCTTTACTTGACTTTTTCCCCATGTATAAATGGGTTAGTAAGGGGGGACCATGTCCCCCTCTCCGGCCTTGAAAAACAGAAGAAACTATGCATTTCAAGGGAGAGAAGTCGGTAAGAAATTCGGTGCGGAGTGATCGTGCGACAACTCATTCTTACACCATCCAACCCATTACGTCGGCAAGTGGATACGTGTTTTCAAAGATGCTGATAATTTATCAGGAACCTCTAGGTCAGTTTGGAGTGCGAGTAGTGCAACACATACTGAAATCGCAGAATCTGGTTTAAGTTGCCTCGAAGTCCGACCTAATTACGAAACAAATCCTGACACAATTCTTTGAAGATGTCTACTTCCTATATGCGACGGAGGAGTTTCTTCTCCTGGTTGATTCGCTCAGGACATATCATGACAGGACCCATATCGATGCTATTCGACCACAAAACATGGTGTATACATTCAGCCACTTGATGTACTATTCTTCCGACTGTTTAAGGTGGTGCTGAAGCGGATTGAAGATCACATTATCCTTCACGACTATCAGTTCACACCATCGTTGAGGGATTCAATTTCGTCGATTATGTGTATTCTACATAATCAGTTCTGTTGTTCAATCTCCGCAGACTTTGTTCTGTACTACTGGACAGTAGCTGGATATGATGACTTCCGAACAGAGGTGTTTCAAACACCACCCGAACGTATTTTTTATGTTCAAACTCAGTGTGACTCGGAAGACAGCTTAATACAGGCATTCATGACATGCTTCTACTGTGATAAGCAACTTTGTTTCCGGCACTTCATATTCTGTCGTCATATTCATCCTCCTAATATTTTGTCCAGAGCTACCAACAACCCATTTTTTGAACTCGGTGACTCAACATGCGCATGATTGTAAAGTGTGGTATAATTATCGATGGCAAATATTGTGCATATATTTGTAATGTACATGTAACCCTCTTACAGGCAAACCAAAAACATTGTTGCAATGGCAATCACAACTTCCGCTAACTCCCTTGTAAGTTTCACCTATTATATATATCAAATTTCACCTCTTTACGACGATTGTAACTCCAAAACCGGAAGTAGGATCATATCTCACAAACGGTGTGAGATATCGAAAAAATAATCGAAAAAATCTCCCCTTTACCATACCTCTTGCCGACTTCTATGAAGATAAAAACATATGCCAAATTTTACCTCCCTACAACAATTCTAACACCAAAACCGGAAGTAAGCTGATATCTCGCAAATGGAGCGAGATATTGAAAAAAAATTGAAAATTGGCATATCGAGCCGCGACCATATTTATAAACGAGTAGTTACAGTAAACGCCACTAGATGGCTGTACTACGTCGCGGAAATTTTGTTTTGGAGTTCAGTATATATGTAGTATTTGCTTCATGTTGATTTCGACGAGAGAAGGTGTGATCGTAGTAATTGTTATTGTAGAATTGAGAAGAACATAAGAACAACACTTCTTTGAGGTAAGTAAAAGATACACATTTTATTTGGTTATAGTTAAGGAGACGTACTTCCCATTTAGGGAAGGACGAGAAACGCCATACTTTCAGGAATTATTCATTGAATATCTACCTACTTAAAAAGTTGGTAATATACCCAATTTTAATTAGTTAATGAGTGATTTGAAATAAAAGAAGACGTGTGTGTATTCCGTTCTCGTTGAGTTTAGAACGTTGTTTACATACATTGACGAGTTGCGATTTTCACATGTTCTATGTGACGTCATTGAATCATGGAAGTGCGTCTGCGCAGTTTGATATAGGCGGCAGCTGAGTGGAGGAGGAGGGAGAGTAATATGGCGACGAGGTGCACGTGGAATGTGTTGAGAACACGGTAAGAAAAAAATGTCGGGGGGAGTGATTACCAGTGATTATAGTTATGTGAGTGTGTGACTAATGGAATATTATTGAGTAGATGTTGTTGAAATAAGAATTACTTCGAAGGGAAAAAAGACAGTTTGAAGTCGCTCGGTTGTATCCTTGAATCATATGAGGTATGTGAAAATGAAGGCTTCGTGGCCCTTTTTCTCTTTTTCGTTGTAATTCTTAATTTGGCCCTTGTACTTAAATGTGTATCCCTGTAGTGCCCTTATAATCCTTTAAGCATTTGAGGTATTTGAAAATGAATTCTTCTTTGCGCTTTTTCTCTTTTTCGTTGCATTTCTTAATTTGGCCCTTGTACTTAAATGTGTTTCCTTGTAGTGCCCTTGTAATCCTTCAACAATTTGAGGTATGTGAAAATGAATGCTTCCTGGCCCTTGTTCTCTTTTTCGTTGCATTTCTTAATTTGGCCCTTGTACTAAATGTGTATCCCTGTAGTGCCCTTGTAATCCTTTAACCATTTGAGGTGTGTGAAAATGAATGCTTCCTGGTCGTTATTCTCCTTTTCGTTGCATTTTTAAATGTTGCCCTTGTACTTAATATATATGTTTGTCTAGTGCCCTTGTACTTAATTTATATGTGTAGTGCCCTTGTACTTAATGTATGAGTATGTGTGGGGCCAATTGAACGCATATCGCATATTTCATGCACGTGGATACTTCTTAGTGTTGCACTAGTTATAAAATTGATTTCATTTGATGTACAAGTGGTAATATAACACATAAGAAACCCAGATCACGTTGCATTCTCACTTCATATTGGAGTGTGAATACAACATGATTTGGGTTTCTTCTGTGTTGCATTACCACTTATACATCAAATAGAATCAATTTTGTAGCTAGTGCAACACTAAGAAGTATCCTCGTGCATCGGAGATAAGAAGTAGCTGTTCTTAACAATTACCTTTTATTTGTTCAATACTCTTTAATACTCAAGGAAAAAATCGGTAAGTGCCATAGTTAAGGCAAGACGAGAAAATCGGACCTTAAGTTCTCGAAAGACATGCCTTACGTCTGGCCTACTCTCTCGCTTTCGATACTCCCACTGCTGAAATATATCGTCGTGCGCAATTTCCAAACATTTTGCCACACCTCCACCATCTACGCCAGCGCTACATAGCGACACGAATCCAATTGGCACATCCCATCGTCCATGAGCTCTTAGACCAAGTTCCTGCTGTACCACGCTATGCCTACCCACCACTGGATCATCTCTTAGCAATACACGAAAGTACCGAAGCCATAGATCAGTATAATCCTGACCGCCGTATCTACCACGAAAATCCACATATATATTGCCCATAACCTCCGTACATGTGCTCAAGAAACATTTTAACACAATAGCCAACTCTGACACATTCTCGTCAACTTGATTTTGCTATTAGTTCCCTTCTTAAATCCACATTATTATATAGCCTGAAATCTTTCTCCATGTCCTATAAATCAAAAAGGTTAAAAATATCTCTGGCCATAGAGAAGGTGTTGCCTTCTACGGCCCGCCCATCCATTGGATGGGAATGAAACTCTTGTTAAAAAAAAAAAAAAATCGGACCTTAACAGGTAAACTAGAATTCTACAAATATATGGACGGGATTAAGGTACAGTGATGTAAGTCACGTTTCAAAAAGAAGAAGGCATACACAAAAATCAGATTTAAATAGGGTCTAAGTGAATATGTTAGCATAGAAAGTAAAGTAAGCCAGAGCTTTACTCAATTACCAACAGTTGAATGACACACTGACTCATTTTTTTTTACTTTGCTTTTGCCATAAGCGAAAACATTATCGAAAAACAATGCAAAACTTTATGCGCATGCAAGGTATCGTTAATAACAACTTTTAACAATTACAGCCCTATTCAGAAACGTTTTCAATTCTGTTAGCAATGTACTAATGGTTATACTACTAAACGACTAAAAATTTGATATGTTGTTTAAGTTAGCAACGCAAATATTAGCCACGACTTTCTGCAGGGTTTTCCAAACATTAACATAAACTAATTAATTAAACCCTTATATATGGTCAGTACAATCTGTAACAATATTCACTTCGTATGTGTTTGGACAACCCTGTGGAAGTGACGTAGCTTATCTCTTGCGGCATAAGGAGAAGCTATAATCTAGAACAAATCGAAAAATATCGAAATTAGTCAACGCATAGTCAAACCACGCTAATATAGCGATAAACAAGACAAAACGTTTATAAATAACAGCCATAGTATCAATAAGCTTTTCTACCTTGTTATACAGAAAGCTGTCGTGGTGGAGAACATTGCTGGATCATTGATCCATATGTTAGAAAAAATTATGGTGTCGGAAGTGGTGTGTGAGTAAAATTATATTTCAGTAATTCTGTAATATTCCGATCAAGGGTAAAAGGCGGAGGGATGTATCTCTTCAAGTTACTCTTAAAGTTTGGAATACTATTACGTATAATACACAAACAGGAGAACACAGATTGTCGGATTAATTGAACCGTAAAATATGATTATGTTAATTGAACACAAAGGTTCGGTGTTAATTTGGTGATAAAATTTTACACAATCACGGTGTTACTTCAATCCCATTACACTTTGAAATATGTTGTTAATATGTTAGTGATTATATCAACACCCTGACTAGATAAATCTTCATTTTGATAACACACTATTAGTGTTGTTTTATAGCGTCGTTAGCGGTAACGGAGACGATAGGTGTAAATGGATTCTTCGTTTCCGTTCCAGAACCAAAACCAAAATTCTTAGAAAAAATAACTTCATTTCCAGAACCGAAACCCATATATATTGTTTGCGAAACCGAAACCCATATATAAAGTTTCGGTTCAAGATCCAAAATCAATTTTGCAAGCGAATTCGACAATAGAAACAAACCAATTTGCCCCTCATTCCATATCGGTAGATTTGGTGTTTAGTCTACGATGATTGGCTTTGTTTTCTCATTTTTCCGTTGCTTCCCTGTATGGAAATTTTACAGAAACTGTTACAGAATGTGGCCCATTATCAAATAAAATAAACTCTGAATTATTTTTCGAGAAACCCAGTAAAAGTCATTTACGGCTATCACGATACATTAACGTAACAACACCCTTATTACGTGTTAGTCTTCACATATTTGCGTAACGCAACGCAACGCAACGCAACGCAAAAATTGCAGAAAGCACTTATGATGTTGATTAGCGGAAACTAAACACAAATTTTGCGTTACGTTAACGAAAACCTCTAGGAAATAACGCTTCAAGTCTCAAACTCTAGAGACAGCAATTTTGAATTTTCTAAACCAGAAGCAGGTTAATATATATCACAAACGGTACTAAATGTTGAAAAATTTCGAAAACAATCTCCTCTTTATGAAACTCCTTGCCTTTACTTTTATCA
Organism: Thermobia domestica; assembly: GCF_964235325.1. Lineage (NCBI taxonomy): Eukaryota > Metazoa > Arthropoda > Insecta > Zygentoma > Lepismatidae > Thermobia > Thermobia domestica. The sequence continues at coordinate 96,054,171 of NC_137469.1, forward strand.
ATATACATACAAATACAAAATTTCATCTGCACATGACAGTTCTAACCCAAAGACAGGAATTATTCTTACATGTCGCAAACGATGCAAGGAATCTAAAAAAATATATTCGAAATAATACCAATTTTATGATGCTTTCTCTCGATATTTATCAAGATACATACATGCATCAAGTGTTATCCCACTCTTTACAACTCTAACTAGGGTAGTTGGGGTTAGGATTGTCGTAGCAAGGTAGAATTTGGTATATGTACGTATCTTGATAAAAATCGGTATGTGTTGTTTTCTAAACAGGACAACTTTTTTTCGATCAAATTTTAAATAGTCAAAGGTGACGTGAGAGGTTAAGATTTAATTCAAATATGTATCTTAATGGGTTTCACTGCCCACTGAGGAATAACATTGTCACTTATATTAGTAATCAATAGTTCATTAGAGCTGTACCTCTGGTGTGTTGAGTTACTGTGTCTATATCGACTCTCGGCAAGTGAGCTTTGTGGAAGACAAACAGCATGTGAGTGGGATTATTCAGTATTCTCTCGTTTCCTCCCACTTTCCTTTTTCACCATTTCTGTCTCCTTCAGTGTACAGGGCATAATTGTGGAACATAATACTGAATTATTTCCAAGAGTTCATGTTCACCTTCAGCAACCATCTCCACAAGATTAGCGTATAACAACACAATGCCAGAAAAGTAAGTTAATGCTATGTTAATTACCGCAAATTGAAACGCATATACTTCCGCTCAACTTCATGTCTGTGTTAAATTGTTAACACTAAACCTATCTTAAATCGCTACATTGGACCCTTGTTGAAATAACACGAGCAAACTGGTAGTCAAGCAGGGACGCCAAAATGGTGTTGATTTAACACATTGTTTGCTGTGTGAGACAGTATCCAACCCGGATAATCAAAAATCCGGATAAGGGGAAAAGGGCAAAAAGGAAAAAAAGAGTTATGGTACGCTATACTGTGGTAAAGTAGTAATGCAATAAAGTGCTGTACTTTAATATGTAGGGGGCTTAGGTGATTGTACAAATCACACAAAATAGAAGCGATATAAAAAGACAGTTGTTTGGTATGCAAGTATACTTGAACATACCCAAAAGAATCAACTTCTCGGTGCCTAGGGTCACTTTCACTTTCTCAATTGCTTCATTGTGAGCAGTTGAAGGTATTCGCATTTGTGCTATTTCTCTATTCACTTTTACAGTATTCTAAGCGATATCATTATTTTTCGCAACAACATTTTTTTAATCGATGCGAATAAGTGACAATCCAGATAATCATCTTGACTGTATATATATTTTAGTTTAACGTCCTACGATTATGGACTGATACTAACAAGATGGTGATGTTTAGATGGATGATAGCTTGGAGAAAAGAATGGGGGAAGAAATGCATGGGCGTCTCTGGCGGGGGGACGGGGGGGACGCGTCCCCCCAATATTTTGAAGTGACACAATCTAAAATTCCACTGAGATACTAGCAGTTAGATCATTTCCTTTGATGTCCCCCCCAAATTTTACATGCCAGAGACGTCAATGAAGAAATGGAAGTACCAGAAGAAAACTCATGCACAGTGTGTTCGTCTACCACAAAACCTACGGAAAAAATAACTTCATTTCTTTTGATACATCTCTATTAACGTTATACGATTTCACTTCCCACTGAATTAATGTTTTCTTCTGTGTGCTTTCAGAGAGATTTAAAACTATCGTATCTTGAGTTTGAATCTGTGTGTGTGCTGAACATTCGTAGTAGAAGTACGGTGAAGATTCTAATTTCTTTCCTACTGCCCTTCATTATTGTAAGTACAGGAGACAATTTCTATCACATACTTATATAACTACTGTTTAATACTTCTAATAGTCAAAAAGAAAATAGCCAATAGTTATGGCAAGACGAAGGAAAAGGACATTAACAGGTAAAAAGGAGGCAGTTAAGCGAAAAGAAACTTACAAGAAAAGTAAAGGTGTGAACATAGAACTTCAGACAATAAAATTAGGAAGTAACATTTATGAAATTACCCCAATGATAGGTGACGGTAATTGTTTATTTAGGTGTTTATCCCTACTGCTATTGGGGTCCGTCGAAAGTTTCATAGAAATTCGAAGGGAAGCAGTAGATACAGTTTTGAGAAATTGGGACGAGTATGTACTCTTTTTAGAAGCATACAATTTTGTATCCGAAAGTGTGTCGAAGGACGCTTACAGTAGTTACATGAACCGTAATGGTGTATATGGTGACGAAGTAGAAATTGGAGCGATTGCCGTCAAATATAATGTAACTATAAGAGTTTTCCTCAAAAATCTTCCTGAACAAAGTCCAAGAGTGTATGGGAACAATTTACAAAAGTGTATAAATGTTTTATTCAGTGGAGAATATGACAGGGGTCATTATGACGTGTTACATTGCTTGGAAAAATCGGAAATATTGTGAGACTGAAATTAATAACTCGGATTCGTTGCCTACGGCCCTCAAAAACCGACGGAAGAAGGCAGAGTACGAGTGGAAGATGAGAGATAATGAAACCGATTCAAAAAGACTCGATTGCGTAAGTAAAATGTCGGAGAAAGTGAGTCAAAAGAGAGAAAAGGAGACAGATATCGAGAAAATGCAGCCACTTACAAGGCCAAAAAGAAAAATTGAAAATGAAAGTGAATTTGATAGACGGTGTAGATTATCCAGTATTAGTAACTCAAAAAAACAGAAACACCTCAAATATTGTGCTGCGTATATACAAAATGAAAAAAAAAAAAAAAAAAAACGATCATGAAATATTTATATATGACTGTGGTGATCTAGATAGAAAATGCAAGCACTGTCATTCTTTAAACTTCTCTGCAGAGTATCCAAAGCACATGTCTGTTTTCTCAAAACGTTGTCACAATGGAAAAGTATCACTCGATCCATTAGTTCCATATCCTTTCTATCTACAAGATTTATTAAGTGAGTGTAATCATACATGTTGTGAATTTAGAAAAAATATTAGGTCATACAATAGTGCTTTCGCATTTGCTTCTCTTGGTGCATTCATTGAAACGTTGACTGGTAAAGGCCCATATTGTTTTAAAGTTCACGGTCAAATTTATCATAACACATCATCATTGTTCCCTGCAGAAAATAAAACTGCAAAGTATGCAAAATTATATTTTCTTGATTCAGAACAGGCTTTGAATGAACGATTTAAAAACAATGAAGGTAAAGGTCTAGATAAGCGTATTCTGAAAACTTTGGATAAGCTCATACGGTCCGTAAATGTTTATGCTCAGTCTCTAAAAATGTTGAAAGATGTTTATGAAAGTCAAAGAGAAAACATGGTAGGAAATTATCCAAAACTGACTTTGTGGATTACAGGAAACCGTGATACATTTCAAACAAGACGGTATAATGTACCAAGTGCAAATGAGGTTGCTGTAATTTTTTGTGGAGATGATGGTGAACCACCTACTAATAGAGATATTTGTATACACACAGAACCTGGGAAGCTTGAACGTATTAATCCATTGAGTGAAAATGTCGATCCCATGACATACCCTCTACTCTTTCCTCACGGAGGGGCCGCGGTGGCTCAGTAGTAGAGCGTTCACCTCTGGTGCTAGGGGTCTCGGGTTCAAACCCTGCTCCCGCCAAGTGAACTTTGTGGTGGACAGAAACCGTGTGCGTGGGTTTTCTCGGGGTTCTCCCGTTTCCTCCCACTTTCTTCATTCCACCATTTCATTCATTACTCATTATCACCGTCTCCTTTAGCCTAACCGGCATAACCGTGGGACGTAAAACTCAACATTTCATTTCATTTCTTTCCTCACGGAGAGAAGGGTTGGAACACAGATATAAAACATTGCGTTGGTAATAGAAATGTGACTCTGCTACAGTTCTATTCCTATCGATTAGCAGTTAGAGAAGGTTTTAATCAGGTGTTGTGTGCCGGAAAATTAACACAACAATATATTGTTGATGCGTATGTGAAAGTTGAAGGTAACCGACTGGAGTTCATCAGAAAAAATCAAGAGAAGCTACGTGTTGAATTATACAGTGGCTTGATGGATTACATTAGTAATGAATGTAACATGAGGGGTGTACCTGCAGGACGAATTTTCATTCTACCTTCTACATTCCAAGGAAGCAAACGCTCATACCAAGCGCGATATCAGGATGCCATGGCTGCTGTGCGAAAGTTTGGAAAACCAGATCTTTTCATTACCATGACATGTAACCCATTGTGGGATGATATTCAAAGGAACATAGAGAAATTTCAAAAAGCTCATGATCGTCCTGATATGGTTGCACGAGTCTTTCACATGAAAGTTAAAGAATTATTGGATGATCTTCTGAATAAACACGTTCTTGGAACTATTATAACAATGGTAATTGTTATCGAATTTCAGAAAAGAGGACTACCACATGCACACATACTATTGACATTGGCAGATGAGGACAAACTTCATGATGGAGTGTAACGCCCCTATATGATTTAACTAGTATTGTAATACTAGTGTAACTTATAAAGTACTTCTTGTAACAAAATTGTAGTTGGCAACCCTGTAGAAACATCATGTTCGCGGGCGCGCGCAAAGAACTCTGTGTACTCTGCAAGAAGATGAAAACGTAATGGGTGTTAGCATTTTTACCTGGTCAACTCATTTTCAATATATCTTGTTTAATAGTGTGCATCTAAGTCTTAATAGTTGGTTTAACTCACTTTGCGAAGTGTAAAGCATCTTTACCCAGTTATTTTGCACAATCAACATAATTTGAGGCAATTTTCAGATGGAGTTTGGAAACAGGCCTTCGCTTCAGTTCTCCACGTGAGTGAACATTATGTGAAAATTTCTCACGTTCCTTGCAGTGGCTTCGTAGAAGCATCTTTCCGCAGTTGGTGCGTTATTTGTGAATCAGATTGTTGATTATGTCAGTGGTCGCATGCAAGTTCAGTTCCCAGCATAAGTTAAGCATCAGCATGTGCAGATAAGCTCTTATTAGCGGGGCCCCCAACCCATCCACGTTATCAATGAAATAACACAATGGTTGAGTATTCCTTCTACTGCATTATTAGCCTGCTTCAATGTTGTTTCTCCTCTGTGGAAGTCTATCGATCTTATCGTCAGCCTATCTAAGACTGACTAGTTTTTGTGAAAGTGTTTTGGGAAGCAGTCAAAACAACATGTCTAGTGATCCGTCAGTGTTGATACGTTCTTGTTGCGGTATGATGAAAACTATGAATTCATTGCTCAGTAGTTTAAGCTCATGTAGCCTTATAACCAATCTGAGCACTTGTATCCATTCTCTACGTGTAAAAGTGAAGATGAAATACTGCATCATTCAAGTGAGATAGATTCTTGTGCCTTGGAGGTAGATATATATATATTCACCTGTCATGAAGTTTATTTTTACATATCTTCTCTAGTATTTCTTAAATATGTTGGTGGAATTAGCCAGCCTCAATTTTTGTTGTGATGACCCAGTGTTTGTACTTTCCATACAACTTACTCAGGCGTATCATCTGCAATTACGGTATAGTCACCATATTATTGGGACTGCCCAGTACTATCCAGGAAGTGGATGTACCACCAGTTTTACCCTGCCCGGGGAAAGTCATTTGCAGAGAGGACATTTTTCCTATAATTAAACTCCAGCATTGATCAGTCAAGAGGATCAACTTAGTGATAGTGAATTATCAATGTTTCCAAGATCTATATATTATGTGTGGGAGTGTTGCAGCAATTTGTGTGTTTTCGTGTGCTCATTATTCTTTCTTAAAGTGTTGCATATTTGTGTAGTTAGTGCTTCTAAGAAAATAATAGCGAGAAAGATTTATTCTATGCCTGCAATTATGGTAAGTATCCCTACGGGATAAGCGCCTGCCCTCGCAGCAGGTCAGTAATTTTGCTTTGTACAGAATGTATTGTCATTTATAATGATTCATTGTCACTATGTGCACGTATTGCACCCTTGTTGTGGATTTGCAAGTGCATTACCAAAATATTGGTTCGCAGGTAATTATTTGTAATTATTAAGAGTCCTAGTTGAATAATAAGCATTTCATGAGTGAGATGAATGGCACAATTTATAACTATCTTTTAAGATTATGAGCATGCCTCCCCCATTTAAAGTTTGCTTGGCCACTTAGCACAAGTTGATTGAGAGTGTTGTCCTCTTTGGTTACTATGGTTATGTTACAGCTGATTTAACTCACTGTAAAAGTTCATACTGTTCTCGCTCTAGTTCTTTCTTCTTAATCTCTGCCTGAAGGTATCTCCACCGCATTGGTATGCCACAGCAGATGGATTACATGGGTTTCTATTATGTTATGTCACGATGTCAGTTATTACGGCTTGTCACAATGTCTTTGTAGCCATGTTTGTCAAACTTGTCCACCGTAGAGAATCCTACACCGCCAGCATCAGGATACGCTTGTCGTTTTTTTTTTGGCAACGTTTATCGTAAGCAGCATTAATATAACATGATGTTTCTTTTAAAAGGGTCCATTCGTCTTTTAGTAATAATTCAGTAGTGTATGATGTTTGTTTGTGCTAATACAGTATCCAATTCTATGTCCACCCGACTAGTCGTGGTTCTCAAAGTTAAAATGCTCGAGCTATTTTGTTGTGAGTATGTATGTATTCTTTGAGTATTGGTGTAACTAAGTAGTATGTTTTTTTTTCCAAGTTATTATTCTGTGCATTATGAGTTTGTTTAGCTGCACCAATGTGCTAATTCTAAAGTCATAGAAATTCTAAGTTAATTGAAGCTAGTCTCTGTGTCAGAAGACCACATCATTACATATTCACATGTATAGTAAGTATTGAATAATATTGCTTGTGAAAATATACTCCGTCAAATAAATATTACAACCCATATAATCACCATGTTTATATTTAGAGAAAACAAACCTCACAGGTGTGTGTTTAGTAGTTGAGTTTTCCTTGTTTTATTTTCAGGTTAAGGAAATCAGGGCAGAAGGTAAGGGCTGTTCCCTGTGCACTCGTAGAGTGTACAGAGGGCAGTCTCGCACAGGTTGGATTCGTTTACCGTTGTACTCTTTTTTGTATATTATTTATTCTTGCAGTCTTAGTATCTCTTAGACGCAGGTTCATCCTGTATTCGGTTATACATGTTTTGTTCACCTCTTTCCTGTGTTCCAAGCCGTTCACAGGTGGCGACCTCCTTTCATACATCTATTAACTCGGTGCTCCGGCACTGAGCGTCAAACTTAGCCGTAGCCTTCCAGGGATTGGGGCCCTCTGGGGCGCTACAGCGGTTTGTCGTTTCTGGCCGACCCAGCCAGGATCGTTTGTCGTTTCTGGCGACCTGATCGCCAGGATATCAGCTGGTACCTTTTGATTTTTCTTGTGTTTTAGTGATTTCTATTTTTACTTCTGTATATAGGATCCTGTTGGTGTCGTGTTACAATTCTTGTTTATCAGTATCTTGTATATCTTGTATGTTTCTTAAGTTCCGAAGATGGATACCGTCGTCCCTGAATGTTTCCTAAAAAAAAGCCTAGTCGCTTTAGGTCAACTTTCATTGTAGGCGAAGTGCAGAGTGCTCTTTGTTGACAGTGTCGGATTGGGTTGGGGACCCGCATCATGTCAGTGAAGTAAAAGTTAATTGAGTGCTTAACGTCACATAAACTATTTTTTCAGTGTATTCTTTTAATTTGAGTGCATGTGTTAAACTGTTAGTGCCAGAATGAACAAGTCTAAGAGGAAAGCTCGTCAGTGTGGCCATTCAGGCACTTTAGTAGAGTGTACTTCCTGTAATACTTGGTACTGTAAACAGTGTTCAGGATTAAATGAAGAAGCTTTTGCCGAAAAGGGCAAGCCTAATGTTTCGTGGGATTGTAATTTATGTTTGGTACAATCTCCAAACGTAGCAGATAATACTATTGAAATAGATGATTTAAACACTGGATCTTTGGTAGAGAAGAGTCAAAGCGGAAGTAGTAGTGAAACTGGTGTTGTTGCTTCTAATTTTTCTGAGCTGCTAGCACAGCTCACTACATAAATAAATTCTATTAAAGTGGTTGTGACAGAAGAAGCCGTACAACTGAAGTCAAAGGTGATTGAAGAAACCACGCAGTTAAGGTTGGATGTAGCTAACGAAAATTCCCAATTAAAATCGGCCGTAACTGAAGAAGTTTCGCAGGTTAAAGCAACAGTGATTACTGAAATTTCTGAAATCGTAGAAAAGGAAATGGCTGAGCTGAAGGACACCGTGGATCGTCACATTAAAGAGCAGGACGCTCGTATAGCAGCCTTGAGCAACCAATTGGAAAATAACACGGCGGAATTGAATCATCAGCTAGGAGTGGTGAACGAGAATTTAGCTTCTCAGGAAGAAACCTTACTTAATTGCTTAAGGGACAATAGTATGTGTAAGCGTCAATTGGAAGCTTTGTCTACCCAAGTTAAAGAAATTCACCAAGCCAGCAGCTCTTGTTTAGGGTTAAGAGATGACCTGGAAGCTTTAAAGGAGAAGGTGGATAGCCTGTTTGATCAAGACTACGATGAAGAAGGGGAAGAACAGGGCAATCAGTCCAATTTTGATGCTGTTAATGTGGAGCGTAGGCACTTCACAGACTTTGAAAGATTTTTAGGTGTTGCTAATCCTAATACTTGTGAAAGTAGTAGTCATTCTGAAATCCCAGTGGTTGTTTCTAGTCCGTTGATTGGAACTACTTCAGTAACCACCACTTCTTGTTTTCGCCCTGCTAATGTCAATCTGTCCCAGGTACAGCATTTCTTTAATAATGCTAGTTGTGTGTCCACCGCTTCTTCTCATGGTATGCCGCATAGTCATTGTACTCATTCTCAGCCTAGTCGTGACAAAGGTTTGGATGGTCGGAGAGCTGATAGTTTTCCTGGTTATGAACGAAACAATTTATTCAATCCTATTATTTCTCAAAATCTCAAATCAAGGAATGACTTGCCTTGTGTCTCGTTAGTCAGTGTTGGTCAAGGTGACTCTGCTTACCCAAGAACTTCCACATTGGAACCAGATGTCCCTTCATTCTTATCCAATGGTTGTCCATTGTCTAGTATTAATGGTAACAATAACAATGGTCATGGTTCAAAGTCTTTGCGTTTGTCAGACTTGAGTCATTTTCCTGAGTTTACAGGGAATGTGTTGGAAATTTCCCCGCTTGATTTCTTGCAACAATTAGAACAGAATTTCAAGTTGTTGAATCTTGATCCCGAATATCAAGTGTTAGTTGCCATGAGAGCCATGAAAGACTCTGCTGCTTGTTGGATCTCGCAGGTTTCAGATCAAATTCGTTCATATCATGACTTTAAACGTCTTTTCTTGTCGCAGTATCTCAATCCAAAAGTTTGTAGGGCTCAGTGGAGATATTTGTTGTCTAAGTATAATCCCAGCATTCATGGAAAAGCTTCGGAGTTTGTATGGAAACTTTCCAAAGGTTTGAGAATGCTTAAGAATAACATGTCACAAATAGAATTAGTGGATTATCTGATTGACACGTTACCTCCAGAATATCAATTCACCTTAAGTCAAGTGGAAATTACTTCTGTTTCTGAGCTCGCTGAACGCTTGATGCGATTGGAAGTGCCTGATAAAAGTAAACTATTAAACAGTCCTTTAATGTCTTTAGAGTCATTTAGTTTTAAGCGCAAAGCAGGCAATGATAACGACCCTCCTAGTAAGAGTAAGAAACGCAATGTACATTTCGATGTTAACCTTGCTACTACTATGATCAATGAAAATAATAATGAACAAGGTAGTTCTGGTGCGAACTCCAATTCTGAAAATAAGGTAACCACTAAAGAGAAATGGGCTCAAGTGGGGTATGCCAATGTAAAGGATTACTTAGGTAATAATCCTCCTGATAATAACAATAGTAATAGTAATAATATTAATTTCAGGCGTAATAACAGAAGAAGGTTTGGCTTTGGTAACCGTAACAATAACAATAGTAGTAATAATTTTAATAATAGACAAGGTAACAATGGTTTTCAAGCTAGACAGAATAACCGCAACGTCAGAAGAGTTAACGTTAGAAATCGTAGCATTAATAATGGTTTCACCAGAAACACCAACAATCAGTCAGGAAATTCTTGTGAACAGGCTGAACCTATTTCATCTTGTTGTAATTGTAGTCATTGTCCTAACTTTAGGAACAACCATGAAAGTGTGGGTGTAAATTCACAAACTGTTTCCGAGCCTTATGCTCAATGTAATGCAGCTTTAAATCAACAGGGCAGACTCCTGATTGGTCGCCTGGAGCCCGCCAAGATTGTAGTCAGCGGCCAGAAACTATGTTATCTAACAGAACTAACGGTACTTGGTTTACTCAGTCTCCTCTCCAAGTTTTCTTTATTTTAAATGAAAACTCACATGACAGTGTTAGTGAAAACAGTACTTTCGTAAAGTCACCTTGTTTATCAGGTCAGATAGCCGGTTTATCTCTATCTTGCATAATCGATAGTGGGTGTGAAGCTAACCTTTTGAGTTACGACAATTGGAAAAGGATCGTAGAAGTGTTGCCTACCGCCAAGCTAGTGCCAGCTAAGCATGTAACTTTGCAAGCTTTCGTGGGTGATAACAAACACCGAGTTAAAGATCAAAAGACTTTGTATCTAGAATTTTCTGGTCACGTTCTTGAAATCTCTTTCTTCATTGTGGAAGATATGAAATCAGATGTTCTTCTAGGAACACCTTTCCTGAATAAATACAGCTGTGTGGTAGACTTTCCTAACCGTATCCTTACCTTCAAAGATCTCGATGGTAAGCCAGCGAAGTTAAATTTGAACTCCTTATGGATAAGTTCAGTGGAACCGGAACCTTTAATACAGGAAGTGAACCAAGAAGACGATTATTTGGTGCCAGTGAGTGAAATTCGAGATACCATCTTGTTTAGAACTGATTTATCTGCGGATGTTAAGTCCAGATTAGTAGATTTACTAACTCGTTACAGAGAGTTATTCTCCGAGCGACCTAGACCAGTGAAGATAAAGCCTCTAAAGATCGAGCTCACCGATAACGAGCCAGTGGTGTGCAAGCCGTACCCAATAGCCTACTCAATGCGAGAACCATTCAGGAAACTCCTGCAGAAATGACTTGAATGGGGAGTGATCGAAGAAAGATTGTTCCCGTATTTAAACCCTGTGCATTGTGTTTACAAGGCAGCTAAGCAGTCTATCAGGCCCACGCTAGATTTGAGACACCTAAACAGGAAGGTAATAACTGCTAATGTGCGCGTGGAGCCCATACAAGACATTTTAGCTCGCCTCAAAGGTTCTATGGTGTTTTCCTCATTCGACTGTAAGGATGGATATTACTGTCTACCCCTGGAAGAAGAATCCTACTAGAAGACAGCTTTCTTATTTGAAGGAAGGCAATACTGCTTTCGTTATTTAGTGATGGGATTAAAATCCGCCACGAGTTTGTTCCAGTTCGTCATGAACAGCATTTTTGACCTGTCCACAAAACATTTTGTCTCCTGCTATTTAGACGACCTTCTTTGTTTTTCACCCTCTATAGATCAGCATTTCGAGCATTTAGAATTTATTTTGTACACATTAAACAAGTTGAACTTTTCCCTAAATTTTCGTAAATGTAGATTTTTGTTTCCCGAATTGTTATTCCTAGGACACATCATCTCTGGTCGAGAAGTTAAAGTTAACTCTAAGCTAAACGAAACTATCAGAAATTTTCCACTGCCAAGAACTCGCAAGCAGTTACGTCAATTCCTAGGCATAGCCAATTGGCGTCGTAAATTCATTAACAATTACGCCGAGTTAACCGAAGATTTGGTGCATCTCCTGCGTAAGGAAGTGAAATTTCAATTTGGTTCAAAGCAACTGGAAGCTTTTGAGTTACTAAAGCGAGAGTTAATCTCTCCTCCTGCTTTAGCGTTGCCTGACATGAGTAAAACTTTCCACATCTTTTCAGATTCCTCTGCCATAGCCATTGGCGGATATATTGGTCAATACGAAGGTGACGAATTTAGAGTTATTTCTTATGCTAGTAGACGTATCAAACCTACTGAAATGTCATTGTCTATTTTCCAAACAGAGTTGTTAGCTGTAGTATTTCTCTGTGAGAGGTTCGCAGATTATATTCTTGGTAGAGAAACTGTTGTCCATACAGACAACAAGGCCATAACGCACTTAAAAACTATACGCAATCTAGATGCCAGAACCACTAGATTATTATTAAAACTTCAGGATTATAATTTACAATTTGAACACCTGTCCTCTGGTGAGAACTATATTGCTGACGTCATCTGACGTAATCCTCCTGATGAGGATGAGTTTGGTAATACTATGTATACGGTGAATGTTGTATTTCGAAATTTAACACAATCTTCTTTTTTACAGCTAATGTCTAAAGAACAACAAAAAGATGCTTTTGTTGGTAAATGTTTAACTAAATTGGAAGAAGGTAACTCAAATTATTGTAAACATTTGAATTTAGTGTATGTTAAGCAATCTAATGTTTGGAAATTAATTATTCCTAAAAGTCTAGTGCATGTAGTAATTGACGAAATTCACAAGGAAGCACATTTTGGTTCCAGGAAATGTTACCTGCATTGTAAAAAGCTTTTCTATTGGCCGAATATGAAGCGTGACATCGCTAAATTTATAAACGATTGTGAAATTTGTGCAACAACTAAACCATGTTCACAGGCCAAAATACATCAAATTTGTCATGTAGAGGCAGACCGCCCACATTGTAAATTAAGTGTAGATCTCATAGGGCGTTTACCAGAAAGTAATTCTTACTCATACATATTATCTGTCTTAGACGTCTATAGTAAATTTCTTGTGTTGTATCCAGTAAGGAATGCTAATGCCAAAGAAATCATTTCTATCTTCACTAAAAGGCACTTCTACCATTATCCCATTCCCCAGGAGCTCATTACTGATAGGGGAGCACAGTTTGTTTGTTGCTTATGGCGTCGTTTTTGTCGTAGGAATGGCATTCAGCACTTGTTATTGAGTCCGTACAATCCTAAATCTAACCCGGTAGAAAGGTATCATTCAGAAGTTTCTCGCCTGTTAAGAGTATTTATCAACAAGGATCACTGTTAAATAACTCTGTGTCTCTTGCTACTGGTTATGCTCCTTCAGAGCTTTTTCTCAATTTTTCAGCTCTAGATAATTTCAAGAAAGAATTAGATTGGCCTTCAGAATTTGGTGAAGTAGATCATAAGTTCAGACACCAGTCAGTACTGTTAAATACTAGAAAAAGTCTCAGAAAGAATAATTCCAAGGTTAAAACTAAAGGTATTGAAATCAAAATTGGTGATCTTGTTCTTGTAAGGAATCAGAAACACAGCTCTATGATAGATAAAACCATTAGCAAATTTTTTTTGAAATATTTAGGTCAATTTTTAGTCATAGGTGTGGAAAAAACGCAGTAAGTTTGGTAAATTTAAATAATGAATGGATTGGTACTCATAATTTGGACAATGTTAAACTGTTCAACTGTTCCCTGGAAAAGCGCCAGGAACTCTTAGTGAACACGTACTTATAAAAAAAACTATTTGGTCAAATTTTTTTTTCTTCAGCCAGGGCGAGGTTGTAACGCCCCTATATGATTTAACTAGTATTGTAATACTAGTGTAACTTATAAAGTACTTCTTGTAACAATATTATAGTTTTGAACCCTGTAGAAACATCATGTTCGCGGGCGCGCGCAAAGAACTCTGTGTACTCTGCAAGAAGATGAAAACGTAATGGGTGTTAGCATTTTTACCTGGTCAACTCATTTTCAATATATCTTGTTTAATAGTGTGCATCTAAGTCTTAATAGTTGGTTTAACTCACTTTGCGAAGTGTAAAGCATCTTTACCCAGTTATTTTGCACAATCAACATAATTTGAGGCAATTTTCAGATGGAGTTGGGAAACGCCTTCGCTTCAGTTCTCCACGTGAGTGGACATTATGTGAAAATTTCTCACGTTCCTTGCAGTGGCTTCGTAGAAGCATCTTTCCGCAGTTGGTGCGTTATTTGTGAATCAGATTGTTGATTATGTCAGTGGTCGCATGCAAGTTCAGTTCCCAGCATAAGTTAAGCATCAGCATGTGCAGATAAGCTCTTATTAGCGGGGCCCCCAACCCATCCACGTTATCAATGAAATAACACAATGGTTGAGTATTCCTTCTACTGCATTATTAGCCTGCTTCAATGTTGTTTCTCCTCTGTGGAAGTCTATCGATCTTATCGTCAGCCTATCTAAGACTGACTAGTTTTTGTGAAAGTGTTTTGGGAAGCAGTCAAAACAACATGTCTAGTGATCCGTCAGTGTTGATACGTTCTTGTTGCGGTATGATGAAAACTATGAATTCATTGCTCAGTAGTTTAAGCTCATGTAGCCTTATAACCAATCTGAGCACTTGTATCCATTCTCTACGTGTAAAAGTGAAGATGAAATACTGCATCATTCAAGTGAGATAGATTCTTGTGCATTGGAGGTAGATATATATATATATTCACCTGTCATGAAGTTTATTTTTACATATCTTCTCTAGTATTTCTTAAATATGTTGGTGGAATTAGCCAGCCTCAATTTTTGTTGTGATGACCCAGTGTTTGTACTTTCCATACAACTTACTCAGGCGTATCATCTGCAATTACGGTATAGTCACCATATTATTGGGACTGCCCAGTACTATCCAGGAAGTGGATGTACCACCAGTTTTACCCTGCCCGGGGAAAGTCATTTGCAGAGAGGACATTTTTCCTATAATTAAACTCCAGCATTGATCAGTCAAGAGGATCAACTTAGTGATAGTGAATTATCAATGTTTCCAAGATCTATATATTATGTGTGGGAGTGTTGCAGCAATTTGTGTGTTTTCGTGTGCTCATTATTCTTTCTTAAAGTGTTGCATATTTGTGTAGTTAGTGCTTCTAAGAAAATAATAGCGAGAAAGATTTATTCTATGCCTGCAATTATGGTAAGTATCCCTACGGGATAAGCGCCTGCCCTCGCAGCAGGTCAGTAATTCTGCTTTGTACAGAATGTATCGTCATTTATAATGATTCATTGTCACTATGTGCACGTATTGCACCCTTGTTGTGGATTTGCAAGTGCATTACCAAAATATTGGTTCGCAGGTAATTATTTGTAATTATTAAGAGTCCTAGTTGAATAATAAGCATTTCATGAGTGAGATGAATGGCACAATTTATAACTATCTTTCAAGATTATGAGCATGCCTCCCCCATTTAAAGTTTGCTTGGCCACTTAGCACAAGTTGATTGAGAGTGTTGTCCTCTTTGGTTACTATGGTTATGTTACAGCTGATTTAACTCACTGTAAAAGTTCATACTGTTCTCGCTCTAGTTCTTTCTTCTTAATCTCTGCCTGAAGGTATCTCCACCGCATTGGTATGCCACAGCAGATGGATTACATGGGTTTCTATTATGTTATGTCACGATGTCAGTTATTACGGCTTGTCACAATGTCTTTGTAGCCATGTTTGTCAAACTTGTCCACCGTAGAGAATCCTACACCGCCAGCATCAGGATACGCTTGTCGTTTTTTTTTTGGCAACGTTTATCGTAAGAAGCATTAATATAACATGATGTTTCTTTTAAAAGGGTCCATTCGTCTTTTAGTAATAATTCAGTAGTGTATGATGTTTGTTTGTGCTAATACAGTATCCAATTCTATGTCCACCCGACTAGTCGTGGTTCTCAAAGTTAAAATACTCGAGCTATTTTGTTGTGAGTATGTATGTATTCTTTGAGTATTGGTGTAACTAAGTAGTATGTTTTTTTTCCAAGTTATTATTCTGTGCATTATGAGTTTGTTTAGCTGCACCAATGTGCTAATTCTAAAGTCATAGAAATTCTAAGTTAATTGAAGCTAGTCTCTGTGTCAGAAGACCAAATCATTACATATTCACATGTATAATAAGTATTGAATAATATTGCTTGTGAAAATATACTCCGTCAAATAAATATTACAACCCATATAATCACCATGTTTATATTTAGAGAAAACAAACCTCACAGGTGTGTGTTTAGTAGTTGAGTTTTCCTTGTTTTATTTTCAGGTTAAGGAAATCATGGCACAAGGAAAGGGTGTTCCCTGTGCACTCGTAGAGTGTACAGAGGGCAGTCTCGCACAGGTTGGATTCGTTTACCGTTGTACTCTTTTTTGTTTATTATTTATTCTTGCAGTCTTAGTATCTCTTAGACGCAGGTTCATCCTGTATTCGGTTATACATGTTTTGTTCACCTCTTTCCTGTGTTCCAAGCCGTTCTCAGGTGGCGACCCCCTTTTATACATCTATTAACTCGGTGCTCCGGCACTGAGCGTCAAACTTAGGCGTAGCCTTCCAGGGATTGGGGCGCTAGAGGAGATGATATTGATAAAGTTGTTTGTGCAGAAATACCAGACCCTGTAAATCAACCCAGATTGCATAGAATAGTAAGATCAAATATGATTCATGGACCGTGTGGTACATTGAATGAAGCATCCCCATGTATGACTGAGGGACATTCCGAATATGAGTATCCCAAACAGTTCAGTAATGACAGTGTAGTTAATGTTGATGGTTATCCATTGTATAGGAGGAGAGATGATAATAGACACATAGATATCCTAAAGAAAGATGGTTCTTTGAAATACAGAGTGGACAATAGTTGGGTCGTTTCTTACAATCCTTATTTACTCCTGAAATACAATTGCCATATCAACGTTGAGATTTGTTCAACAGTGAAATGTGTGAAGTATTTGTACAAATATGTATACAAGGGGCATGATTGTGCAAATGTAGAAATTACACGAGAGGGAAATAGAGTCATGGATTGGGATGAAATTAAAATGTTTCTTGACACTAGGTATGTTAGTGCTCCTGAGGCTGTTTGGAGGCTTTTTCAATTTAAAATGCAAGATCATTCTCACCATGTCATCACATTAGCTGTTCATCTTCCAGAAATGCAACCTGTGTATTTTCAAGCTGGCAATGAAGAAGTAGCACTTGAGAGAGCCGCTCGAAGAAATACTACTCTGACCGCTTTCTTTAAATTGAATGTAAGAGATGAAAATGCAAGGAAGTACCTTTATACAGAGATTCCTGAATATTACGTGTTTTACAATGGTGAATGGAAGCAAAGACAAAGAGGTGAAAATAGAATTGTGACTCGTATGTACACTGTGAGTCCAATGGAAAGTGAAAAATTTCACCTACGGCTTTTGCTGCTGCATGTAAAAGGACCTCGTAATTTCAATGAGCTGAAGACTGTGGATGGAGTTGTTTGTGAAACATTTAAAGAAGCAGCAAGGAGACGAAATCTCTTAAAAGATGATGAAGAATGGGATAGATGTATGACTGAAGCAGTGTCGTTTAGGATGCCAAAGCAGTTACGACAATTGTTAGCATTGATATTTGTATTCTGCAATCCAGTATATCCAAAGAATTTATGGAATAAGTACAAAAGTGAACTGATGGAAGACTTTTTGAAAACCTATGTAGGTGATGAAGTAGAAAATTTTGCTCTACTCGATATTCAGGACACATTGAGTTTGTATGGGAAATCATGTGCTGAATTTGGTCTAAGATGTCCACGTTCTGAAGAGTGTACTTTCAATAAATTAACGAAAATAGTGGACGAAGAGCAAAATAGAATTGCTACATTAAATGATGAGCAGAGGCATGTTTTTGAAACCATTATGAATGCTGTGGAAAATGAATCGGAGTCA
The DNA here is from genome assembly GCF_964235325.1 of Thermobia domestica. Taxonomy (NCBI): domain Eukaryota; kingdom Metazoa; phylum Arthropoda; class Insecta; order Zygentoma; family Lepismatidae; genus Thermobia; species Thermobia domestica. Next base: position 96,071,853 of record NC_137469.1, read on the forward strand.
AAGCGATATATCTATATTGATGGGGTGGGAGGCAGTGGTAAATCATATTTGTTTTCCACACTCATTTCTCATTTAAGGTGTATTGGCAAATCAGTTATAGCTATTGCATGGACTGGAATTGCTGCTGCATTATTAGAAGGAGGTCGCACTGTTCATTCTACTTTCAAATTACCAGTTCCAATTGAACCATGGTCAACACCTGATCTGCGACTTTCGAGTCCACAAGCACAGCGAATTAAGGAAGCAGCTCTTATTATTTGGGACGAAGTAACTATGGCATCAAGGTTCGCTCTAGATGTAGTTGATAGATTTCTTAAAGATTTAATGAACTCACAAAGTCCCTTTGGTGGAAAGGTAATGATCCTTGGAGGTGATTTTCGACAATGTTTGCCTGTAGTGAAACATGGTTCGAAATTACAAATTATTGAGCAGTGTATTAAGAGAAGTACTTTGTGGTCTTCATTTATATGCATGAAGTTGAATGTAAACCAGAGATTGTCCTCAGAAGAATATGAATTTTCAGAATGGCTTCTTAGGTTAGGTAATGGTGAACTCAATGAGACCACTATATTTGGAAATGAAAGTGTTAATATTCCTGAAGATTTCATTTCTCATTCTAACATTATTGATGACATTTTCGGAACTTCAATCTCGTTACAAGATTTAAAAAAAATGAGATCTCGAGTGATTTTGGCACCAACTAATGAAAATGTTGATGCTGGGAATGAGCAAATTGTAAAACGAATTGAAGGACATGAATGTATATATTTGAGCGTGGATAGTGTTGAATGTGATGACCCACAGGAGCACTATCCACTAGAATTTATCAACACTTTAACTCCATCAGGATTGCCGCCTCATCGCCTTATTCTGAAAGTAGGAACAATAGTTATGCTTCTGAGGAATTTGAATACATCTCGAGGTCTTTGCAACGGCACAAGATTAGTGATAGAGAAGTTGGAAAAGAATGTTTTATTAGCTAGAATTATTACTGGCAAAAATACAGGAGACGCAGCCATTATACCAAGAATAACACTCACATCTTCATCAGCAGATTTGCCGTTTGTATTTAGCAGACATCAGTTTCCTGTGAAAATAGCCTTTGCACTTACCATAAATAAAGCACAGGGACAGACGTTAGATCGTGTGGGAACTTTGTTGGCAAGACCTGTATTCACTCATGGTCAATTATACGTAGCTTTCTCTAGATGTAAGAAGAAAGAGAACATCAGGGTCTACATTTCAAGTACAAAAAATCAAGGTTTCTTAGAAACAGGATGTTATACAAAAAATGTTGTCTACAGAGAAGTTTTGTCATAACAAAGAAATTCCCACAGTGAATGTTATTAACATCGGAGAATGAATCTCAAATTTATGTGTCAAATTTACCTTTCAAGGAACTACATGAGGAATATACGAAGGATTTTTGTCGAACACATGTATACAACACTGAGCAAAAAGTCACTGACAGATGAGTGCATCTTTGGGGAGATTGAGAGCTTCATAATAGAAATCCAGGACCAAGTCATACGAATTAAAAATTGTAAGTACACCTTAACGGTCAGGACGTCTTTGCCCATGGATTGTTGTATATGACAATGTGATGTGCTTGCAACTAAATTGTACCCGAGTAATTGTGATAGCAGAAGCGCAAGACATTAGTCATTCGGGATATTTTTGTAATACTTCTATATTTTGGGTTTCATTGAGATCGCCTTATTCATCAACAACACCCGAGTTTCACATTTACCCAACTGTGAGTGATTGTTTTGTTTATTATGTGAGGAAAAGTGCATAATATTAAATAGCATAATTCTTTAATGTAAATAAATTTTTATTAATCTTGCATTTCTTTGTTTTTGGCATCTTTGAAAACCTTTCCCAAAAGTGTGTTTTTCTTGCAGTTATATGGTGTCTGTAATAATGTTAATACTTTACATAAGTTTGTGAGATAAGCGTTTGATTGTTTCATAACATATTTCGGTTTGAAATCAATACTTCAATGAAAGGTCAATTTTGAAATACTGACAAAAAAACAATGACATAGTACATGTATGAGTTGAGAAAAGGCCTAAGAAAGGCACAAGTATATTTGTAATGGTTCTTTGATTTGGAAACTGATGGCAATAATAATTTTTTAGTGTTAAGATAAAAATCCTTGTCTGTATAGGAATATTCCTTTTGTAAGTCCATTCGTCCTTCACTTCTTTCTGTAAAGGGACATGTACCGGTGTTTTAGGGAATGACAAGGGGATTCATGCCGAGATGTAAATGATGCGCTGTGTAGACAGCGCAGGTTCAGCTAGTTTCTTAATAATTTTCCTTGATGTATGATTGAATATCTAAAAGGAAGAATGAAAAGTCTACTGGATTTAAAATGTTATCATGTCGCTAAGTATGGCATCACTGCTACTGAGACGTTTTGCTCGATGTCTCTTTGCTAGGTTGTTTCAGCGAGTGAGAAGCCTACAGACACATGCGCGCGCCGCTTTCTCAAGTGCGTTGAGACATATTTCTTATCGTCTCCTGGTTGTCTCTCTGCAGCCTGTTTGACGGAGATAGAACTCTTTTCCCGAGTTTTGAAAAGTAAAATTATTTAGAAAGACTCTACTACTATCCTTATAGCCAAGCTATCGTTGGCCCTAGTATTTCTATATTTTTCTTCAACATGAAATGTATATTAGTCCTTATTAATAAAGAAATTCTAAAGCTGTTCTTTTAATTTGAAAGGGTAGACAGTGTCTCAATGTCTCATAGCACTCTACGCTACTGCAAATGATACAGCATTACCGATTATCTGTAAAAGCTCAAGTAAACGGTGAAGTGGGTGTATCTTTTTTCTTTGTGGCCTTCTAAGTTTCATATGGTTTTTCTAACATTTTTGCTTTCTTTGAAGTGATATTGATCATAAAGTAAAACATATGTTGTACTAAAAGGAGATTATTATCAAGGTACTGTGATATATACAGGGTGTTTCAAAACAACACCGACAACGTTTGGAAGGTGATTCCTGACACCAACATAAGACGAAAAGTATAGACTAACTTGAGTGCACAAATGCTTCCTTTCGGAGTTATATGCTGCCGAAAACATGAGAAAATGAACTTTAAAGGTTCATAGCTCCAAAACTATGGGACCTACCAAATCCAATGGATTTTTGCAGATTTGGACTGTTGAAACGACATCTTCAATATCGCCGTCCCCGCAACCCTGGATGGTCTATGGAAAGCTTGCAGGGAGGAGTGCGATAGAACTCCCATGCCTGTCCTGCGCCGGCAGCTGGAATGAAAATTGCGATGCCGTGGGATAGCCCACAATGGTGGGGGTCCAATAGAACGTGATCAGTGGTGGCAGCGCGGTATCTCTTCAGGTGAGTACCCGTCAAAAATGGTCCGATGTAAAGCGAATAACCTTCTGTATTTTTTATTTTTAATGCGAAACAGACACATAGATGAAATATATTGCATGATGTACACTCATGTCCAAAATGATTGTTGCATATCTATAATTATCTTCTTGTAAGAATATAATTTGATAATGATTTTGCAGGGTACTTTTAATACTGATACAATGTGTATAATCGGGAAATGTATATTTGTGGTAAATTTCATAGGAAAATAATTATAAATACGAAAATTAGAATAAGTAAAACAAAATGTTTCTAAATAGACAAGAAAATTTTATTTTTGTTTTATTGTTTTCATTTACTGTTCTTTTGACATGAAATTTGCCATCTACATGTCTTTGCCGATTATACACATACTAACATTATGAGAAATACTGGGCGAATTCGTTATCAAATTTCCCGGCGGGAGCTCATGTGGTTCGGATTCCACGTTAATCAGTAGGTCCACGTCTCATATAGCCTCGCTGCTGAACGGGACGCTAAACTATAATCAACTCAACTCGTTATCAAATTATATTCCTACAACCACATATTTATAGACATGCGACAATAATTTTGGACATAAGTGTACAAAAGAAGAAAATATCAACAGAATATTATATAGAAAATTTTATTTTTCTTTTTTTAACAAAAGAGAAGTTAAAATTTCGGTTTACATACGTACCTCCAAATTGGATTATAATTACTAGATTATTCAATTAAGTTTAGACCTGAAACTAATATTCCACTATTCTATATAACGTGAACTCAAAGGAAGTTAAATGCTTTACATAGGACATGTGAAAAGAAATGCAAAAAAGAAATATTAACTTAACCAATTGCAACTAAACTATTGATTTCATCTACGTTAGAGAGCATTTTACGTCATCAACGTTAAATAATTGCATAACCTCTTTTTTATTCAACTTTCATTTTATCATGCTTTTTTTTTTTTTTTTTTTAAATGCAAAGGTATGTGGTTAGGTAACAAATTTTGCTGTAAGCATGCAGTACACTAAGTTGATTAAAAAGTTACTTTTTGATTACAATCAACTTCAACGCTTGTGTTTGTTTTTACTTTCATTTTTTTTAATCGAGAAAAATCGAGAATGAAAACAGCTTTCACAATCTAATGGAATGAGAAACTGAAACGGGAAAATACCTTTTAATTAATGTTTGTATTTTTTTTCCGTTCTGAAAAGAATTGCTTACATAAACCGGGTGTTTCAGATAAAACGTTCGGAGCTTACAAATCACAAATGGCTACAAATAAAAGGTTAAAACCAAAACTGACATAGGAAAATGTCAGAGGCTGTATCAAATGGCGTAATTTGTTTGCCCTACAGCGCAGCCTATAATGAGACTGGGGAGGGGGCTTGGTGGGTCAGTGGTAAAGCGTCCACCAGATGCGTGGAGTTCCTTGTTACATCCTAGCTCGCGCCAAGTGGACTTTGTGTTTTACAAACACCATGTGCGTGGGTTATCTCGGGTTGCCCCGTTTCCTCCCACTTCATTTATTCAAATATTACATTCATTTTTCATTATTACTTTCTCCTTTAGATTATTCGGCATAACTATGGAACGTAAAATTGAAATATTCCATTCCATGCCATGAGATCCCGTAGGTCAATCGAAAATTTTAAATAACAATGTAATTTTTTTTTTTTACATCATTTGAAACATCATGGAAAAACAAATAAATTCGTAAGAGATGGGATTTCGTGTGCGATACCGTTTACGAAATTGTCAGCATTTAATTTTGAGTTTTTGCATATTTAGATGAAATACCCAATGGCAAAAAATTATGAACGGCTGGGAAAAAAATATTTAAAAAAAAAAGTTAGTATTGAAGTCAGAAACCGTATTGGTTGGGATGCTCTGCTCACCGTACAGGCTTTTCTGTAACAGGCCCTCGTAATTTGATAATTTTAAATAACAAGGCATACAATATTTTTCATGGTTAAAAAGGTATAAAAGAATCTTCTTGAAGTAAAAGTTTTTCGTGTGGGTCACCATTTACTAAATGCTATCATCTCATGTTGAATGTTCCCACACTTAGATATATGGGAACCATTACGCAAACAATACCTCACACGAAAGATTTTCTCTACAACAGTTCTTGTTTTTTTTTTCATGTTCTTTTAAATGATGTAAAAATGTAAAAGTTATGTACTTCAATCTAGGACGGAAATGTGCAGTGATGGGCAAACAAACTAGTTTTCAGAAATGTATTTAAAATATAAAAATATAAAATACAAAATACGTATTTCAAGTGCATTTGCAAAATACAAAATAGAGATCACTAACTTTATTCATACTACTCCGCAAATTTTTTGTTTTGTTTATATAATAGTTTGGACACCAAACACATCCATTTTCTTTGCAACCAATATCAAACCCACGTCAGACACGCTTCTTTTATTGAAGGAAATGCTTATTCGCTTTCACCAGCAATTGTTTTTCGAACATTTTATCAATTATACTCATTCTGTGGGGTCTCATAATGAGGCGCTCAACAGCTGCTGAACTTGATACACACGTATTAAACTTTCTAAATAATTTGAGAACAAGCAGTACACACAGTGAAGTATCTGAATCCTCAAGTTACTGGAGACATTGCAACTGAGAAGCAAATGGTGGACGAATAGGTATTCTCCTCGTGATGGCTGGTTTCCGATTCGAACAAGTGATATTGTTCATCATTTGATGGTACAGTCTTCGCAGTTGAGGGTTCTTGGCGAATCTTTTCCGTAAATGCATCTTTCACAGGTGATCTGTTTTCCTTGGGAATCCATTTGTGGAAAAAACGGATGAGTGACAGAAGCAAGGATAGCATCATTCACTCCAAGGTTAAAAATTCATGGAATCTTTTGTCCATACTCTTTAACAATAACTTCACTAGGGCCTGTCTATCTCATCTATGCCCTCGGGAAGATGCGAACTATACTTCAGCCCCATCCCCGCTATCCTCTGACGAAGGATAATTCTCCCTTTGCTTACGGAAAAGAAGTGAATGACCTCAGCTGTATTGCCAATTTGTCATTCAATCGTTTGGTCTTGACGAGTGAAGATCGTAGGCTGCTTAGAATGGCTAACAAGATAGAGGACAGCGAAGTCCGTGAAATAATTCATTGTGACAACACTTCCGCATCTAACAATTGAAAGATCTCTGCCGCAACAACTTCTCCCTCCTCTTTTGAAAGAGGTACGGGAAAGCACACATCGACTGCAGCCCCAGAAGGGGCACAGATCAAATAGAAAGGCTCTAGTCGATTATAGTACTTTAATGAAGGGAGTTCCAGTTTTTCAAGAACTTTCGTCATGCGAATAAATTCTGGAATGAACTCGGCATAAAAGATCAATACAATTAAGTGCATCGCCGCCGTGAGCATACCCGAAAACCGGTTACTAAACAGCAGGCAACCTACAATGGGGCCGCCACGAAATGTTTGTAACTGTTAATTTATAGTTCCTGAGTGTAGGTTCATATACTGTGTAATGTTTTATTGTCAAGATCAGACCTATTTTGTGTTTTGCATATTATGGAAAATACCAAAATGTGCTACAAAATCTATTTCAAATATGAAATAAAAATTGTTTTTGAAAAGAATTGTATTTTGTATTTTAAATAGATATTTAAAATACATTCGTTTGAAATAGGTCCCAGCACTGGAAACGTGAACGAAACTAACGATTAGAGATGCAAAAAAGCCGGCTTTTTTTGAATCGATGGGTTTTTTCACATAAAAAGCCAGCTTTTTTGAAAAAAAAACGAGAATTTTGGAAATTTTGGCTTTTTTCATTTTCATGATTTTTCTATCTAAATACCTTTCTTATAGTATATTCTATAGTTAGATAAGAATTCCATTACCTAAATGCCATATTTCGCTCTGAAATTCACCATCAAGATGGATGGAGCACATGTTTTACGAATTAAAGCTAACATAAAGAATGTAGTATTTGAGGGCAATTTTAGAGGCTATTTAACTTTTGAGTTATCGACATTTTTCTTCTCTAGATCATTATAGTTTGTCATCCGTTTTTCATTTCTAAGAGCTTAGTACTCTAGCTTCTAGCGCAAAAATTAAACTTATGTTTTTCTATATATCCGTCAAAGTGTACGTTTTTCAATATATCCTCAAACCGTACTTCCAACATTTCTGTTATACTGTAGTTGTGCAACGATTTAGCAATAATTTTTCGGATACAATCTTGAATACTAATTTATACAAATAATCAGTAGCGGATTGAGAAAAGTACTTTGGGAGGGGTTTCTCTGATTGTTTCGTTTTCTAAAATGTCCTAATTTTATTTGGGAGGAGCTTGAAGTTTATGAGTACAGCATAATATTTCGTTTCTTTTATATATTTAGCGATAATCTTCCGAATACAACCTTGAAGATCATTTTATACTGAGAATCAGTGGCGGATTTAGAAGAGTATTTTGGGAGGGGTTTTTCTTACTAATGTTTAGTTTTTCTAAACATTCATAATTTTTATTTGACGGGAGCTTAAAGTTTATGAGTAAAGGCATAACTAATAGATATTTCCTTTGTTTTAGACATTCCGTAATTTTGGGGAACAGGCTTCAGTCCGAAAGACCGACCCTCTAACCTTCGCAAAACCGTCACTGCTGGTAATTAGTAATAATAACGATTTAAAAACAATAAGAAAGGAAGTCGGCCAACTCACAGTACTCGCACTATTTCTACTTCACAGATGGAATGAAGAAAAGCTTTGTCAGAATGGTCGAATGCTGGGTTGAATCCCGAACTTCCCGATAGAAGCGCAAAAGCTCCACTCAGTCATGTTTGTTGTGCAGTTTTATTTATCTTAACTTAAATATATTCCGTAGTCCTTTTTTTTTTGTGTGTGTGTGGTGGTGGTGGGGTGGAGAGAGTTCGGTAATGATATGAATGAAGCAGGGTTGGCTGGTTTAAACCAAGGTGGTTTAAACCGTGGTTTAAACCTGCTGTTTAAAAAAAAAACTGATTTAACCCCCCCCCCCAAAAAAAAAGAACGAAAAATGTTTTAAATCGTGTGAATTTCATGGTGACGTTTTCATATATCATACCATCCGCATTACGTTTATCTACTTTTCACCTTTTAATCAAGGGGTCTCGTGTTCAATTCTCGGTCGAACCACAACTCATTTTTTAAGTGTAAACCAAATAGCGATTCGAGGTGTCCCTCTAAGCGAAAATCTTCTCCGTGATAACCTTCCTATTTCATAAGGATGTTAAGCCTAAACATACGAAATCAAACCAAATTATATATTTCTACTTGAATGAATACCTGTTGTTTTATAAAGAAGTCAAGGTTGCTTAAATATATTGATAGAAATTGGCAAAATTTATCAACTGCCTACGTAGCTTTCAACATCAGCTTGGATTTGACTTGGTTTTTATTTTATTGGATGATATCTACATACCAAGTTTGTAATTTAATACCTCAGTTTTAGTGTAGTGGTTATGATACGTTGACCTCAAAATTTTACATACAAATACATTTAAAGTAATAGCAGGATTTTCCCAATGGCTAAGGCGGGAGTTTCCCAATTTGTATGTAATTCTGGTATAATGTTTTTACTTCTGTGACTGTTTATCTTTTTGTCCCTCTGAAATGACTCTTGACAACTATATTAACAAGTACGCCTATGTAAAGATCAGTACAACGTATTTTTATCAGGAATCCTTCGTGAGTGAGTCGGCAATAGCATTTGTGACCAATTAGTCCCGGTTTCGTATCCAAATGGACAATTTCTTTTGGATGTAAGCCGAGAAACAATTTTGATTCCGCTTTACCTTGTGTGACCCTTTCCAGCATAAAATTGTTGTTGCATAATAACACCAAGGCGAAACAAGCAAATTTCTGTCCATATCTAATATAAATACATAGAGTAAATTATTTAACCCCCCCCCAAAAAAAAACTTTTAAAAATAAAAACCATGGTTTTTGCCAACCCTGATATGAAGGGTGTGAGCCAAGAACATAGTAACCAACAAATTTTCAATTGCTGAGTTATGCAGCAGATAGACAGCAACGCACACCGCTTCGTTTAGTCCTTCATGTATAGTCTTATGTGAAACATCAGCTTTCCGACTTTCAAAATGGATTGTGCAGCAGAAAATCTCTAATTTCTTAAAATAGTAAAATTGTGGGTTACCATTTTCTTGCCTCACACCCTTCATATGTGGAATCCCTCTTGTTAAAAGTTCAGAAAACTTGAGGACTGAGTAAACCGTGAGGGTGGTCATACAAAACTATAGAATATCAAGAATAGGCCTATACAGAACCAAAAGCTCTAGATGTGCAGCCTGTAAGTGTATTATATCAATCTAAGTATTTCTCTTATGTTTTATTTTAATTTTATTTTGTTCCAAAAAGAGGGTATGGAGTATTTTGAAGTAAAAATACTACATAGAATTTTGCTAGTTATTTGTGTATTTTATGTAAAGAAGTATTTACTTTTAGGATTGGCTGGTTTACACCAGCTTTTTTTTTAATAAACAACTGGTTTAAACCCAAAAAATAAAAAGAACGAAAAATGCGAATCGTGTGAACTTCATGGTAACGATTCCATACATCAAACAATCTGCATTAGTTTTATTTCGTGTTTATCTTTTAATCAAGGTGTCCCATGTTCAATTCTCGGTCGAACCACAACCCTTCTTTCATGCGTAAACAAAGTAGCAGTTCGGATGTAACTTTAGGTGAAAGTCTTCTCCTTGATAACCTCGGTATTACGTAAAGATGTTCAGCCTGAACATACGAAACGAAACCAAATTGTATATTTCTGCATGCCTGTTGTTTTATAAAGAAGCCAAGGTTGCTTAAATATATTGATAGAAATTGGCATAATTTATCGATTGCCTTTGTAGCTTCAAACATTAGCTTGGATTAGACTTTCAATGATATGTACACTTATGTCCAAAATTGTTGTCGCATGTCTTTAGAAATTACATAAATAGAAATAACTCTCTTTCTTGTGATAGAAAATTTCACATTTCTTCTTGGAAATAAGCAGAAAAACAAAACACATATTTCCAAAAAATATTTCTATAAAAAATTAAGAAATAAGCAAGTTACAATTAAAAAAAGAAATCTCCGAAACTTTCATCGAAAAATTCTAAGTTCCATTTTCGTAAACGTGGCAAACGCGCAACGAAATTTACAAAGAGGGAGGGAATTTTATGCTTTTTGTTAGAAATACAACGTAAATCTGTCATAGGTTAGTTACTATACATGTTGCACAGCTCTAACAATCATTGCTATTAAGCATTTTACATTTAAACAAAGGACTAAATAGAAATAAGCTACAAAATGTGCGAAGCGATCAGGCATTTTGTGTTAGTGGTTTCGTTACATGCATCTGCCAAGGTGCTACCCTTGCCGTGCCTTCGTAGAATAGTCGATTAAAGCTTCTTCTTTACATACTTTATTTTTCCACGATGATCACTTCGAATCCCATACCCTATAGTAACTTTTTTTTTTTTTTTTTTTTTTTTAGAAAAGCTTGATTCTGTGAATTTTTTAAGGAACAATGTTTTGTTCTAATAATGCTCGTTAGTATTATTCTCTTCATTCTAGTTTATTTGAATATTTCCAAATAATTTAAAATTATGTCTTTAAAAACATTAAAACTGTCAAGAATTTTATAAAAAGCGGAAGATTCATTTATAATCATTTTCATAACCGAAATGAGAAACTTACAAATAGTGGAATTTTAATTAACATATGACTAAAATTTCATAAAACAGTAATTAAATAAAACATTTACTCCGCATAGTTTCTGCAAGTAATATGCAGGTAATAGACATAAATAATGAACGTAAACTATTAGATGTCGATTAAAAATTAGTGAGGATAGTTCTAAAGCCAAGTAGAAAATTCTCTCTGTTTCATGAAAATAATGAACAAAATAATGGTATTTTTGCTATATCGGAAATTTGTTTAGTAAATAAATAAATAAATAAAATACAATTATATAATTCAACCACTCTTACTCGATAGCTTGAAGAGAAACTGTGTCGGCCGCGATCCTTCGGTTTTCTTCGTAGCACACGATGGGACACCAAGTTGATCCGAACCAAGGGAAAGGGTGTAGAAAGAAATAGTGGCACGCTACAGAACGGCATGATATGTGTGATTGATCACGGCAGTGACACGGACGGATCATGGTAGGGGAATGACATGGGCATGATACACTATGTGTGAATTGATCTTTAACTGAAAACTGGCACACTCAGTGCACGAGGGAGTCAAGTTCACTTTTGATATTTTAGACATGTTTTATCTTTAAGATCTCTACTTGAGTCTCCTTTCAGAGTGCATAAGGTTCAAAGATTCATGTTCAGAAATTGTTAAAAATGCAAAGTATATCTGTCATAATGTTAGTTACTATACATATGGAATAGCTCTAATAATGATATTAAGAATTTTACACGTAAACAAAGGAATAAATAGAAATAAGCTACAAAATATGCGAAAAGATCATGCATTTTGTGTTAGTGGCTTTCTTATATGCGTCTGCAAAGTAGTCTGCTCTTAACTTACCTTTGTAGAATAGTTATTTAGCGCTTGCTCTTTATACTTTATTTTTCCATAACCATCAGTACAAATCACATACCCTACAGTTTTTTTTTTTAAGAAACGCTTGTTCTCTCTATTCGTTATAGTGTTTTCCAACAAGTAGTAGGGTGATTTGTTAAAGCATGATTTAGTGCCCCCATTTTTTTCGATGATCATTAGTTCCAGCTCCGTACCTACAGTATTTTTAAAATTTTGTTCGCGAGATTTCGTTATACAGCTCTCTTCTATTAATAAAAGGTGTTTGATATTATTATTCTTATGTTAGTAATGTAAATATGGGCAAACAATTCAAATTTTTGCTTTTAAACGTGTTAAAATTATCAAGAGTTTTACAAAAAGTCGCAGCTTCATTGTCATAACGCAAAAATGAAACTTTAATAAAACTTAATCAACATATCATTAATTTTAATAAAACAATACTTTCGTTTTTTTATCACGAAGGGGCTAAACCATGGCTATACAAAGGATGGCCAAGAATTTCGCATGTGGGTCATACTCCTTTATTAGGACAAGTGTCATCTTACTTTTCAAAAGGAGTTTATAAACAAAATTTAATCTGCCTATTTTAAGAGTTTCGGAAGATACTATATTTTTTATCACAAATTTGGAGACGATTTCTCCCTTAGGATACCGATTCTAATGAAAGCAATATGATAAAAAAGAAAACTGATTCGACTATCTTCGAAGCCATTATCCGTGATGAAAGTGATGAGTACAAACTATTTCTCCCGGGGGAGAATTTCAATACACAGGGTAAAAGTAGCACTGCAAAAGTACTGGTTTCTTCGGAAGTTTGGACGAAGGTGGTAAGAATTTTATTGGTCCCAGGAGAAAATGTGGCCCTGTGCTACCCCCTGAAATCATCAGTACGTGGTAAAATCAACTTAATTTTTACAAATTGCCATTTCTCCTTTTAGAAGCCAAGCTATCCTAAACGCTGGAATAAGTCTTCACTTACTTCATTGACGAATTTATATCAGTAGATTCAAATCCCTAATGACGGACTTGCAGGATACACTATTTTATCATGTATTGTGAATCTCCTTCCGCTTTAGGATATATATTTTGGCGACAGTGAGGTGGTGAAATCACGACTCTAGCCAAATGATTTGGCGTGGGAGACCTGGGTTCGATTCCCGGAGGGAGCTCATGTGGTTCGGATTCCACATTAATCAGTAGATCGCGTCTCATATAGCCTCGCTGTTGAAAGGGACTTTAAACTCGAAATCAACTCAACTCTAGCCAAGTTATTCTGATTTTCAAAAATTCGTTTTACATAGTTCAGCGTTTACCTGTGATCAGGAGACAGAAAACTTCGATTCATATTTATATGTTGAGAAAGTATTATATAAATTACCTTTATACCTTTTCCTGTAGATGCTGAATATTCGAAAACTCGATTACACCGAACCATTTATTTTAGTGAGGAGTTTATATATCAAACTTCATCTATATAACATGAGGGACTTTGGAGATACTTTATTTATAGGTTAAATTTTAAAATTCCATTTCCCCCCTAGGATGCAAATTTTAACAAAACATTGACAAGACGACACTGCTAATTATGTTCAGAAAACCATTTAAATAAACTAAAAAATGAAGCAACCACTTCTTTTCGTATAATTTCTTTATATGTGTTATCGAGATGTATTTAATAAACTAGCAATCGTGGAGCAATCAATTAGTGTGCTCTCCCTAAATGTTCACGTTTGGTGATGATCAGCAGTTCAAATCAGGCATACTAGTTTTTTATTTTATTTATTATTATGTTCACATTTTGTTAGTGATATTTTGTTAAACAACTCTCTTTTAATCCAGCGTGGGAGGCCCGGGTTCGATTCCCTTTGGGAGCTCATGTGGCTCGGATTTCACGTTAATCAGTAGGTCCACGTCTTATATGGTCTCGCTGCTGAACGGAACGTTAAACTCAACTCAACAATCTCTTTTAATCCAAAAAATATTTCTCAATATTACTAATTTAATGCTATTCAATATGAATATGTGCATAAAGTATAATTCAAACTTCTATATTTATCAAATATTACAATTATCAAGATTTCAATAAAAAGAAGGAACTTGATTGTCACAACCTGAAAATGAAACTTTAATAAAAGTTTAGTCAACATACCCGCAACTTTAATAAAACATCACTTTCCTATTTATTATGCATCATGTAGTGTTAACTATATTTGTTGTATAATTTTGCAATACAAATTAATTTAAATATTCTAGAAAAAGTAACTACATTTGTTAATTCCTTTTGTACACAATGCTGTGATAAATCGTTACATTACTACATAAACAAGTATGAAAGTATCAAAATTATTTTATCAAAAATTTCTTCTAATTCAAGGCAGAATATTTTAAAATCATCATTCAATGTTTTGTTGCATAAAAATGACCATAATAGGATTGCTTTTTTTGTTTACTCTACATATGCACTGCAAGTTATACGTAAATGTAGTTGAAATAATTAATATAATATAAAAAATATATATCAATTGGCGATTTAAAAAAGTGTTGGTCAATATGAAGATCTACAAGTATCATTTTATGCGAAGTTGTCTAATATATATGTGAAATTAAAATTAAATATTTTTAAAGATAGCACTCCAAGTTAATATCTTTGATTGTAAATGTAATATTAAAAAAAGAAAGCGCTTACTACTCTTTGATGAGAGTGAAAAGGTGACGTAAATAAGTTTTCGGTTTGATGGCTGATCTTGAGTTTGTCGTCTCTTTGAGCACTGAGGCTATATGAGACGTAGATCTACAGCTTAATGTGGGTTCTGAAACACATGCGCTCTCACCGGGAATCCGAACTGGATCTTTTGCGTCGAAAAGGCGTACGTGAACCTTATAATCACGAAGGAACAGTTTTCACTTCAAGGAGAAATCCCAATCGGAGGTGACTTGGAAGAGTTTATTTCGGAAGAAAGATCAAATATTTGCATGAACTTCAGAATGGTTAACATTTTCAGGTCTGAAAAACCTATTTAGTTGCGTTTGAACTTTTGAAAATGTCATTTTGAAGGTAGATAGAGTCTTGAGTGTGTGTGTTTCATAATGTATTTTACAGTGACCTTATTATTTCTCATAGTCATTCTCTGAAATGAAGTTTTTAAAGTGGCAATGTTAGTCGAAATCTTTTATTTTAAGGTATATGTATGAAATTAAGTTAGAAATCCCCCTTCAGTAGTGTTTGAAGGATTGATCTTAAACGCTTCATACTTAACACACACACCCAGTGCTTCTTCCGGACAAGCTCTGACAGTGCCCTCCCCCCGTAATGCTGACAAGGAGAAGGCAGAGTTTGGTAAGTGAACTTCGGAGCCATTTTTTTGGGAGGTGGTAGTGCACATTTAAAGAGTTAATATTACAAACTGGGAGAGCGCAATGGCCAAACATAACAGAGAAAAACCGTCTTAAAGTTTTCTACTCGCCGTATATATCGTGCGGCGTACGAATTTACCACTTGACGGTGTGGCAGAGTGAGTAAAATCTGTAACTCGTGTATAAAGCGTTCCGGATTCGATTCCTGTCCGAATCACACATCTCTTTTTTTTCTTCAACCAATAAAGTAGGCATTTGTAACTATAAGTAAAATATTAATTCATCGTAAGTTTATAATGAATAAAACAATATAAATTTTCAAATCACTTGTAAAATCTTTCAATGTTCCATGTTAACTGGCAAACCAAATTTAATTTATTCCGTAAATATACTGATATCACGAGTTATATTATGGTTACGACCAGTGGCGTATTTGCGATTTTATTTCGGGGGGGGGGGCTTTGCCAACTTTAGTCCTGGAAATGTGAAAATTCTTCAAGATGTTTAATTTACTTATATATAGTAAATAACATTTCAGGGGGCTTAAGCCCGGAAGCGCCCCCTTAAATACGCCACTGGTTACGACAATCGTTGTGTAATAAATGTTCTTGACGCTTCGTGTCTACATCTGTTGACAATGTACGAATTACAAAGGAGTTGAGGGGAAAATCCTCTTTGCTAATACTGGATGTTGCTATAACCAAAGGAAATTTCCTCCTCATTCCCCTTGTAATTCGCACACTGTCTACAGATGTAAACACGAAGTATCAAGAACATTTTTTACACAACGACTGCGGTAACAATAATATTTACGGAATAGATTAAATTTTGTTTCTACCATAGTTAAAATGGAACATTGAAAGATTTTACAAGTGATTTGAAAATTTCTATTGTTTTATTCATTATAAACATATAATGAAGTAATATTTTACGTATAGTTACAAATGGCTACTTTATTGGTTGAAGCAAAAAAAAAAAAAAAAAAAAAAAATGTATGACTCGAACAGGAATTGAATTCGGAACCTTTTACGCATGAGTCAAAGACTTTTCACTTTGCCACGCCGACACTTGGTAAATGTGTGTGTCGTACAATATATGCAGCGAGAATAGAAAACTTTAAAACGGTTTATCTCCGTTATTTTTGGACATTGCGCTCTCCCAGTTTGCAATATTAATTCTTTAAATGTGCACTAACAACTCGCAAAATGTAGCGCCGAAGTTCACTTACCAAAGTCTGCCTTCTCCTTGTTAGTGTGCCTCCCCCCGGAATATAAATTCTGAAAGAAACAGTGCTTTCACCGAATACTGATTTTTGTTTTTAATCTTGTAGACATATCTGCTGAGGTGGTAGTCATAATTTACGTTTTAGTGAAATATTTTTGAATAGAATTTCGTTCAGACAAAGGATGACTTCAAATCTATACTTCGTACACATTATGGATTACAGGGGATACCTAGTACTTTGCCGTACTATGTAAGGTATGCCGAACAATTGTTCGTAAGGAGAGTGCACAAGAAAGTAAAAAAGCAGTGTCATCTTTAGATTTTTATTCAAAACTTTCAATTGAAAAATAATTCGTTGAGCATTAAGACGATTTTAAACACATTCAAAATACTTTGATGGATTCCTAATTGCAATTCTTAATTCAGAAATCTGAGGACGTCTATATTTTAAGTGACGAAAATACCAGAGTTTCTTGTTTAACGAGTTAATTGGCTTCCTAGCGTAATTCTTTATTTCTTTTCTGTACACGAAAATACATAGATTAATATCTATGATATTAATCAAAGAAACTTCTTTCTGACGTAACAAGCAATTATTATAACCACACTTATTTCTAATTTAATATGATGTATAACTCTTGTTATAGATGTTATATCAGCTTGAGAGTTTATATACTGTAAAAGTTATAGGAAGAGAGTCCTTAGCTATCTGATGATTAGGTTGCTCTAGAGTGTATTAATGCTAAGGGGTGTGGGATTAAGCATTGTTCTATTGTTAAATTATTATTTATTACTTAACACTATTTTGAAGAGGGAACATAATTAAATTAACTCTCGCAGAAAATAATAAATATTTTACAAAAACAATTGTTTCAAAAACTTTATCACATGAATGGTAACTAATGAATGTAGGTGTGCAGTTAGCACTGGCGCTTCAAAATCAGGGATCTCCGTGTTTCAATTAAATATATGCCTTCTTGGCTAGAGATTCTCCATCCCATTACGCGGAGGCAGGGATACATATTTTTAATATATAGATCATGACTGAATTAATAAATATTCTGTTCATTTTTTGTTAATGTTTCAGTGCACCTGGATCTTTTGGGCTATCAACTTTATCTAAAATCTTTTAAATAAATAAAACACATAACGCAATCACCATAATTTGATCCCACATTGAATACAAGAGTAAAGTCAAAACATACTCTTACAAAACATTATACAGCTCAATGAAGACAGTAAATATAAATTATTTATTCTAAATGAACGTTTAAAATAAATGTGAATACCATATTGTATGTATACTGATAATCAAATAATTTCCCTAATTTCAGAGATTCAGTTATTCAGATAAGATTGAATACTAGCATGTGCAATCCTTCTAGTTAGTGGTTTTATACAGGGTGTTTCAAAACAACACCGACAAAATATTTGGGATGTGATTAATGACACCAAGGTAGTACAAAAAGTATAGACCAGTCTGGGTGCACAAATACTCCCTTTCGGAGTTATAGTATGCCAAAAATATGAAAAATGAACTTCAAAAGTCCACAGGTCCAAACCTATGGCACCTACCGTGGTCGGGTGAAGACTTTACTTAGGAACTATATGTGCTCTCTCCAAATATCCAACTTTCACAATCCTGCGGTACTTCCGCAACAATTTTTATAGAGGTAGTTGGTGAGTACTTCAAATTATATGCCTTTAGCCAAACTCCCTCTATAGAAATTGTTGCGTAAGTACCTTAAGATTCTGAAACATGCATTTTTCTATAACGCACATATTAGTTTCTAAGTGAAGTCTTGACGCGACTACGGTAGGTCCCATAGTTTTGAACCTATGGACATTTAAAATTCTTTCTTTTTTTTTTTTTTTTGTCATGTATAAGGCAGCCTATAACTCCGAAAGGAAACATTTCTGAATCCAGGTTGGTCCATATTTTTTGTCTTGTCTTGGTTCAGGAATCACCTCCCAAACGTTATCGGTGTTGTTTTGAAACATTCTGTATATTTGATACCAAATAATAGGTATGGTTCAGAAGTATAAAAAAGATAATAATCAAAATTCAGTAAGGTTTATCAAATTTGCTTTGGAAACACGCGAAAATCTAGTTAAGAATTTCAAAAGTACTTTAAGAAATTTATCCCAATTTAGAGATACGAATCCACTTTATTTTAATGGCGTAGAGGACTCGGATTCGATTCCCGGTGGGAGCTCACGTGGTTCGGATTCCACGTGAGTTACGTGTGCGTGGGTTTTCTCGGTGTTCTCCCGTTTCCTCCCACTTTCTTCATTCCATCATTTCATTCATTACTCATCATCACCGTCTCCTTTAGCCTAACCGGCATAACCGTGGGACGTAAAACTCAAAGATTTCATTTTTTCCACGTGAGTTAGTAGGTCCATGTCTAATATAGCTTCGCTGCTGAACGGGACGTTAAACTCAAAGTCAACTCAACCCAACTTCATTTCAAGTTTGGTTATGAATACGAATTTGCTTTAAATCACTTGCAAAGAAAATACAATTTTCGTCTATTGCATTTTCTTTTTTATCAGTCAATAATGAAGTCATATATTTTCAATGCAAGAGACGTCTTCTTAATAATGCCAAACAATGGTAGTAATTAGGTATCTCTCTTGTATATAATTTTTAATTACGAAGGAATGTTACGTACGAAATTTTGGCGGCTTGCCGTAACCGCTAGTGAGAGGCTAGAGCAGAGATTGCATTTCGGCTTTACGTACTGAGGATTGCGAGATCGAAACCCACTCAAAAAAAATATTTTTTAAAATATATTTCGATGATTGCATCACAGTTGTTTCTGCATGCTTAATCACATATTCACATAACATTTTATGGATGAAATGTAGTCCTTAAAAGGGCTGTTTGAAACTAAACACGTTCTTAATATGATGTCCAGTGACCACCTGCTTCACAACCGCTAACATTCGACGAGGCATTCTTTCTATCATTCGACGGACATAGCCCGTGCCATTCGTAGCCAGATCTTCCCAAGCATTAACGACCGAATCCCAGAGCTCATTGGAAGTTCTAGGAACTTCATTAGCCAATTTCTCCCTTAAACACCTCTTTACCTCTGCCCAGACATTTTCTATTGGGTTAAGATCGGCTCCGCGTGGATTGATTACCTCTACATCAGTTTGCTCTGCCAGCCACTCTTGGACAACTCGTGACATATGTGTTAGTTTCTAAAATAATCGTGATATCACAAAAGATGTTACTACTACCAAGACAGCCTTCTACAATTTCAAAAAAAACTCAATATCTTATATATCCTTTTATTCTTAATCCTCACCGTATCATTCTTCTAATTCTATAACACCTAATCTTCCTTGAACTCACATTTATATTTCAAATCATTCTCTTAACAAATACTTCTTTTATCTTTATAATCTTAAAACATAATCCATCTTCAACCAAACTGTCATAAATCTATATCCTCTCTAATCTTTATTTGCACAGATTAACTCTTGTTTACTTGGTAACCGCCAGTATCACATTTGTAAACACTTTCTGCCCAACAATATGGACAGGTGACCGATCGTGTTGAAAGTGGATTGCTCCCTCAGGATAACGTTCGCGAACAGATGGCAGCATAATATTCTCCAAGATGAACTTATACTGCGCACCTATAAGACGCCCATCAATCCTGTGAAGATATCCAAATCCATCTGCAGAGATCCAGCCGCAGACAGCCACTGATATGCGTCCGCTGGAACGCTTGTGCCAATGTATCGAGGATCGAACCTGGAACCTCTCTCACGAAAGACACAGACCGGTCCATCATTTGCAGAAGAAAATATACATTCATCGCTGAAAATGGCACTTGTCTAGTTCCGATGCATATTTTCTTCTGCAAATTGACATCGTCGTCTGATGTGTTCCGCAGAAAGAAATTCCTTAATGGCTGCACGCCGAGCGAAGAGATTAGCCTCCCTGAGTCGCCTAATAGCTGTTTGACGTGATCCAGGAAAGTCAGCGGCTTGTCGCAGTTGACGCGAATTTCAATGGGAAGTTTCCTTGGCTTGTTCAACCAGACGACGGTCTTGCTCGTTTGTAGTAACTTGCCGTCTCCCATTACTACTACGACGAATTGTTTCCCCGGTAACACGATATCTGTGTGCCCACCGCTGACCTGTTCTAGGGTGAATGCCTACATGTTCCGCGGCTTGCTTAGCCCTGTAACCTTCGTCAAGAAGCGTTATGAAACGAATTCTTGCTTCCTCCATGACGCCTACCACTCAAATGTAAGCGAATGTCTATCTAAAAGAAATCCCATGTATTATGTGGCATTTATTAGACACGAACTCCCTTTTATCGAATTTTGATTGGTTGTCAATATCAGATATTTGGTAGTGTGAATTGAGTCCTTACTTAATAGCCCTACAGTATCACACGAAACACAGCCAGAGGCGTTTTCTTTCAGCTTTACCTTTGAATAGAGATGCAAAAAAGCCGGCTTTTTTTGAATCGATGGTTTTTTGCACATAAAAAGCCGGCTTTTTTGGAAAAAAACGAGAATTTTGGAAATTTTGGCTTTTTTCATTTTCATGATTTTTCTACCTAAATAGCTTTTTTATAGTATATTCTATAGTTAGATAAGAATTTCATGACCTAAATGCGATATTTCGCTCTGAAATTCACCATCAAAATGGATGGAGCACATGTTTTACGAATTAAAGCTAACATGAAGAATGTAGTATTTGAGGGCAATTTTAGAGGCTATTTAACTTTATTTTTACTTTTGAGTTATCGACATTTTTTTCTTCTCTAGATCATTTTAGTTTGTCATCTGTCTTTCATTTCTAAGAGCTTAGTAATCTAACTTCTAGCGCCAAAGTTAAACTTGCCCGTTTTTCTATTTATCCGTCAAAGCGTACGATTTTCAGTATATCCGTCAAACCGTACTTCCACATTTCTGTTATACTATAGTTGTGAAGTGATTTAGCAATAATTTTCCGGACACAACCTTGAATACTAGTTTATACAAATAATCAGAAGCGGATTTAGAAAAGTACTTTAGGAAGGGTTTTTCTGATTGTTTCGTTTTCTAAAAACTCCTAATTTTATTTGGGAGGTGCTTGAAGTTTATGAGTACAGGCATAACTAATATTTCGTTTCGTTTATATGTTTAGCAATAATCTTCCGGATACAGCCTTAAAGATCATTTTATACTGAGAATCAGTGGCGGATTTAGAAAAGTATTTTGGGAAGGGTTTTTCTTACTAATGTTTAGTTTTTCTAAATATTTGTAATTTTATTTGACGGTAGCTTAAAGTTTATGACTAAAGGCATAACTAATAGATATTTCGTTTGTTGCAGACATTCCGTAACTTTGGGGTACAGGCTTCAGTCCGAAAGACCGCCCCCCTAACCTTCGTAAAACTGTCACTGCTGGTAATTAGTAATAATAACGATTTAAAAACAATAAGAAAGGAAGTCGGCCAACTCACGGTACACGCACTATTTCTACTTCACAGATGGAAAGAAGAAAAGCTTTGTCAGAATGGTCGAATGCTGGATTGAATCCCTAGGGATGCGCATGAGACAAGATTTATGACTGTCTCGACTCGAAAATGTGCTGTAAAGGTGATGTCTCGACTCGAAGAATATATATTTTTCTATTGGAAGAGCCGTGTCTCGACTCGAATTTTGTCAGGAAAATCCTGTCTCGACTCGTCTCGTGCGCATCCCTATGAATCCCGGACTTCCCGATAGAAGCGCAAAAGCTAATCACTCACTCATTTTTGTTGTGCAGTTGTATTTAGCTTAAGTTACATATATTCCGTAGTCCTTTTTTGGGCGGGAGGAGTTCCGTAATGATATGTTGAATCCCTCTTGTTAAAAATTCAGAAAACTTGAGGATTGGGTAAACCATGATGGTGGTTATGTAAAACTTAACTGTAGAATTTCAAGAATATACAGAACCAAAAGCTCTAGATGTGCAGCCTTTAAGTGTATCGTATAAATCGAAGTATTTCTCTTGTTTTATTTTAATTTTATTTTGTTTCAAAAAGAGGATATGGAATATTTTGAAGTAAAAATACTACATACAATTTTGCTAGTTATTTGTGTATTTTTTAAAAAGAAGTGTTTACTTTTAGGGTTGGCTGGTTTACACCAACTTTTTTTTAATAACTGGTTTAAACCAGAAAATAAAAAGAACGAAAAATGCGAATCGTGTGAACTTCATGGTGACGTTTCCAGATATCAAACCACCTGCAATAGTTTTATTTCCCTTTCACCTTTTAATCAAGGTGTCCCATGTTCAATTCTCGGTCGAACCATAACCCTTCTTTCATGCGTAAACCAAGTAGCGGTTCAGATGTCAGTTTAAGCGAAAGTCTTCTCCTTGATAACCTCGGTATTTCGTAAGGATGTTAAGCCTAAACATACGAAACGAAACCAAATTGTATATTCCTGCATGCCTAAATGCCTGTTGTTTTATAAAGAAGCCAAGATTGCTTAAATATATTGATAGAAATTGGCAAAATTTATCGATTGTCTACGTAGCTTTTAACATCAGCTTGGATTTGACTTTCAATGATATCTACGCACTAAATTTGTAATTTAATACCTCAGTTTTAGCGTACTGATTATGATACGTTGACCTTTAAATTTTATATGCAAAGCAATAACAGGATTTTTCCGTTATTGTCTTACATTTCAAGTAATGACGGGATTTTCCCGATGGTTAGGGCGGGAGCTTCTCAATTTAAGAAATTTACTGACCGGACTTCTTTAAGTTTATGGGAGTTCTTCCGGCATAACCCCGCTGTTGCACAATAACACCAAGGCGAAACAAACTTATTTCTGTGAATATGGAATACAAATACATAAGGCAAAGAATCTAAATAAAAAAAACCTGGTTTAAACCAAAAAAGCCTGGTTTAAACATCCCCCCCAAAACGGGTTTTTGGCATTTTCAAAACAAACCATGGTTCGTGCCAACTCTGCTTACTTTTGTATATAGGAGGTTAAAAAATTCTTATTATATACATTGGTTAATCCTTTGGAATTCATAATGTAAATATGTTGAAGAAAAATAGTTTGAAATATCTTTTCGAAATTCATAGTTTATTTTCGAGGTTTTATATTATTATCAGCATCAACCACTAATTAAATGACTTTTTGTGTTATAGAGAAGCGAAACAAAGTCTGCTTTATCAATTTAAAGCAGAAATTTGAAAAAAGCCCAAAATTTCCCAAGCAAAAAAGCGAAGCAGAAAAAACCGAGTTTTTTCCAAAAAAGCCGGTTTCTTTCCGAGCCCTTGCATCTCTACCTTTGAATGTGCATAATGTAACTTGTATTCTCTAGGCGTTTCAATAACCAAACACACTTAACTTCAGAACTAGTAACAGTATATATGTATATCCCTCAGTTTCATTCAATGACATCTAGAATACTTCTTACAGCACCGAGGTTATATAAGACGTAGACTTACAGACTAGCGTTTAATTTGAACAAATGCACATTCACCGATAATCGAATCAGGCCCGTATCCAGGGGGTCTAGGGGGCCGTCCCCCCTAAATTTTAGCTGCCCCCTAAACGTTTCACGGTAGGCTTGCAAATGAACTATAATATGGTTGGATCGGGCCTCCCCTAACTTCAGTCGGACCCCCTTTACATTTTTGGGCTGGCTACCGGCCTGAATCGAATCCAAAGAGCCCCCATTCCTTTCACAAGGATACCCCTTAGCCGCAAGTGAACGCAACATTTCTTTAAATTATATATACCTGAACCACTTTAAATCACATATAGACCCTATTTGATTCATTTTTAATTTTCTTCGTAACAATAAATCCTATTTAATGTATGTATACAACTTACCGGTAAAATAAGTACAACTGAAATAGAAAATAGCGATGGCCAATTCCAGAATTTTTACTTCCCGGAATCCGGAAAGTAAAATCGGAAACATTCTAGATTTCGGAAAATTCCGATTTTGGAAAAAAATCGGAACTCGGAAAAATTCCGGATTTCAGTAAAATTCCGGTCGGAAAAGTTTCGTATTTTTTCCGAAGTCCGGAATATTTCTAAATTCCGGAATTGTTCAGACATCGAAATTTTTCCGAAATCCGGAAAGTAAACTTACCGATTCCGGAAAATAAATTTTCTGGATTCCGGATCGCGAAAAATTTTGGCCATCGCTAGGAAATAGTAGGCTGTAATCTATTTATCAAGGGTGTATTTCGTGCTTGCTTTTTAACCTGCATCTGATTGCTTCAAAGAAAAACGTAAAATTTCTACATTTATTTCTTTAATAGCAAAGATGTCCGTTCATTGTACGGGAAAAGTAGTTTTATTTGAAAAATATTTTGAAGGTTGTTTGGACCTTCTTCCTCCTCTCAGAATGCATATTTGAATTGAAGTGAACTGATGAAAACTAAGCTCGACTCAAGTGCTTACTATGTGCACAAATTCATTTCTAATGATTGAGTCGTTTTTCGTGGTGAAACAGAAAATATCGATGCAATTTTATACTGTTTATTGAGAAAACATAGAGGAATAATTGCGCTTCCTCCTAAAAGCGAAATTTTCGGAAACTTTGGCTCTTGTGTCCATCGAGTTTTAACAAGGAGTTCATATACCAGATTCCATATTCCAATCATTTGGGGTTCGTGATATACTATATATATATATATATATATATATATATATATATATATATATATATATATATATATATATATATAGTATATATATTGCATAATTTTTAAACCGACTATCCCCCTAGAGCATTTTAATGAAATTAACATGACAAAAGCAATGTCGAGTTAACTGTTCATAACTTCAATTTAAACACTTAAGAAATTTTCCTATCATGATGAGACTGTATTGTATTCGAATGCGAAAAAAGTCATGGTAGAAATTGCTCCTTCCCTACGTGAAAACGGAATTGTCCAAAATAATAGAACGAGTACCTATATATTTTAAATTAGGAATATATACGATGACTTTCATATTCTTAACTTAAAGATCTCGTAAGATACTTTATTTTTATGTATACTTTGGATCATGTTGCCCTCCTTAGTATATGTGTCCGTCCTTATTAAAGTAAAATAAATAAATAAATGAATAAAACATTGAGGTGGAAGACAGTGCTAACTATTCGTAGCTATTATCATGTTACCTTCATTAAAATATGTTTGCTAAAAGATTAGAGACATTCAAAATGTATGCCAAAAATATATCTTGGAAATCACTCAAGTTCAACAGATGAAACTCAGTATATAAGTTCCTTATTAAATCTAAGCTAGTATGAGTCCCAGCGCTTTCGAACATTTCGATTTATGGGTATGAGGATACCAAATTCCATTTTATTCTAGTTTCCCATAGTCTGTTCATAAATTAACCAAAATGTGAAAATGGTTACATCGTTTAAAATGAATTTGTGACTTGCGTCTACCTGAGTTTTTATCATCTCACTTTAATTCATAGAGGCATCCTAAAAGGGGAAGAGTCCCCAAATATACCTTTCAAATAGGTTCCATACATCTAATCTTCCCGTCACAAGAACCGGCATTTCAAGTAGTATATTGCGTAAATGAAATCAACCTTGACTATATCGTCGAAACGTAAAAATAAAAGAATTTTAGGAATGATCCAAATAATGAATTAAAAGATTGCGATCTTGGCCAAGAATTAATTTCTGAATCAAGGGCAAAGGTTGCACAGTAAAGGTTGCAAAGGGCACAGTAAAGGTTGCACCTTGGCAGACGAATGTAACAAAACCACTAACACAAAATGCCTGATCGCTTCGCACATTTTGTAGCTTATTTCTATTTAGTCCTTTGTTTAAATGTAAAATGCTTAATAGCAATGATTGTTAGAGCTGTGCCACATGTATAGTAACTAACCTTATGACAGATTTATGTTGTATTTCTAACAAAGCATAAAATTCCCTCCCTCTTTGTAAATTTCGTTGCGCGTTTGCCACGTTTACGAAAATGGAACTTAGAATTTTTCGATGAAAGTTTCGGAGATTTCTTTTTTTAATTATAACTTGCTTATTTCTTAATTTTTTATTGAAATATTTTTTGGAAATATGTGTTTTGTTTTTCTGCTTATTTCCAAGAAGAAATATGACATTTTCTATCACAAGAAAGAGAGTTATTTCTATTTATGTAATTTCTAAAGACATGCGACAACAATTTTGGACACAAGTGTACGTACTAAATTTGTAATTTAATACCTCAGCTTTAGTGTACTGATTATGATACGTTAACCTTTAAATTTTACATGCAAAGCAATAACAGGATTTTTCCGTTATTGCTTTACATTTAGATTAATGACGGAATTTTCCCGATGGCTAGGGTGGGAGTTTCCTAATTTAAGAAATTTACTGACCGGGCTTCTTTAAGCTTATGTGACCTCTTCCAGCATAACCCCGTTGTTGCATAATAACACCAAGACGAAAGAAACTTATTTCTGTCAATATGTAATATAAATACATAAAGCAAAATATCTAAACCCAAAAAACCTGGTTTAAGCCAAAAAAGCCTAGTTTAAACTCCCCCCCCAAAACAGGTTTTTGGCATTTTCAAAAACAACCATGGTTCTTGCCAACCCTGCCCACTTTTGTATGTAGGAGGTTAAAAAAAATCTTATTATATGCATTGGTTAATCCTTTGGAATTCATAATGTAAATATGTTGAGAAGTAAATTTGCTTGAAATATCTTTTCGAAATTCATGGTTTATTTTCGAGGTTTTATATTATTATCGGCATGAACCACTAGGTAAATGACTTTTTGTGTTATAGAGAAGCGAAACAAAATCTGATTTATCAATTTAAAGCAGAATTTTGAAAAAAGCCCAAAATTTCCCAAGCAAAAAAGCGAAGCAGAATAAACCGAGTTTTTTTTCAAAAAAGCCGTTTTTTTCCGAGCCCTTGCATCTCTACTAACGATTAGTATAATTTCAAAAATGTGATACTAACTGTGCATATGGTTTCGTTACTCTTTTACGTAATCTATTTACATATTGTGAATAGGATCGGGCAGCTAGTGGACAAAGTTTCTGCGTCGGAAACTCAGATTCAAATTCAGTCGCCACCATCACCATTTAGAATTTTCGGTGGCGACTCTGAAGGCCTCAATATGATAGAGAAACCTGTTGGATAAGCAGAGCACTCCACTCTAAGTGCCATCTGAAATTTTCCTTTCCGGCATTTTGTTTTAATCCTTCTATTTTTAGCCATTACTGATTTATTTGTAACTTTCGTTAACTTTTCAATGGTCTTTTCAATGGAGTAAGGGAGTGGTTCCCAACCTTTTTTGATTGACGACATACTTTTGCTCAACTCCCTACATTGTTACATGCTTGATTTATTATTATTATTATTATTATTATTATTATTATTATTATTATTATTAATAATAATAATAATAATAATAATAATAATAATAATAATAATAATAATAATTTAAGTTATAATAGTGTAAAACTATGAGATTCTATGAAGTAGTGACTTAATGTAGTTAGTGCTGAGCATTGTTGCTGCCACTGGAGTTGGTGACTGGTAAAATCTATCTCAAAAGTAAGCTTAGTGATTTTTAAATTCTAAAATATCGTGACACACCTTATGGGACTGCGCAGTACACCTATTGGAAACAATTGGTATAAGGAATTACATACTTTGTTATTTAAAGTTATCAGAAAATTCCTGAGGCTTCATGATAGAGACCTGTAGGGTAAGCGAAGTAACTATTTGTTATCTCATTTTTTCTTTCACAATTTTTTACTCTCCAATCGTTCGACACTTATAAGCAAGTAGACGTTTTATCTAGAACACCCTATATGTAGTATATTTTAAATAAATGTATTTATAATTTTTTCAGTACAAAATAAAGTTGTTATGAATGCAATTTAATCACTAATAATTTTATTTAATTGCGTTATTATTTTCAAGAGCTGAATGTACGAGTATTAGAAATACCTATTTCTTTTATTAAATTTTTGTCTTTTGGAATCACTGAACGTCATATACATATATAAAGTTTATTTCCCTTTGTAAACTTCATATTTACACATATACATACGAAGTCCGTTTATTTGACTGTCCATCTAAAAACAGGTATCAGAGAAAAAGCGACAAAAGATAGCTAGGAATGTTATTTAAAGAATTTACTTTACCAAAATCTTTTTATATACAGGGTGTTTCAAAACAACACCGACAACCGTTGAGAGATGATTCCTAACATCAGAATAAGACAAAAAGTATAGACCAACCTGGGTACACAAATGCTTCCTTTCGGAGTTATGGGCTGCTGAAAACATGAAAAAATGAATTTTAAAGGTCCATAGCTCCATAACTATGGAATCTACCGTAGTCGGTTCAAGAGTTCACTTAGGAACTAATATGTGCCCTATCCAAAAATATATGTTTCAGAATCCTGCTGTATTCACACAACGATATTTATAGAGGGAGTTTGGTTACGGACATATAATTTGAAGTACTCACCAACGACCTCTATAAAAATTGGCACGGAAGTATCGAAGGATTCTGAAACATGTATTTTTGGATAGTGTGCGTATAATTTCCTAAGTGAAGTCTTGACCCGACTACGGTAGGTTCCATAGTTGTGGAGCTATGGACCTTTAAAATTCATTTTTTTCATGTTCTTGGCAGCCTATTACTCCGAAAGGAAGCATTTGTGCACCCAGGTTGGTCTATACTTTTTGTTTTATCTTGGTGTCACGAATCACTCCCCCCCCCCAAACAAATCTAAGAGAGACAAAATCTGAGGAAGTATTTCTTGAATCACCATCAAATTTGACCAGGATATCGAGGGTGAAAAATTAGGAATAGAGTTTGTTGATGGAAGGGATATATCCAGTTGATTGCAAGATATAGAAAATCAATACTCGTTCCCCATGTGTAATGCTATGGTAGGAATTATAGATATCATCCTTGTTGATAGAATACTCACAGTACTGTTGTGATTAACGGGTTAGTATAATGCTTAGGATACAAAATACCAATCTGTTCATGGAATACAAGGCTAAAATGAAACTAAATGACTTTTTACTCGACAAATCTATAAGGACTTGAATTTTTCTATTTAAAATATTCATTGATCTTAAGTATACTTCATTTAGTTTGAGGTAAAATACTATATGTAAACATATTCTTGGTAGTTTGTAAGGAGTTTGGTTTATCAAAAACCAAACCAAACTCTTTTACGTTGTGTAAATTATGGTACTGCTACTTGTTTGTATATGGATTAAACACCCTAAAAATATATTCCATCTCCCTCTTATTTCTCTACTGAAACCGGATATTGTAGATATCAACTACAACTTCCGGTTTCAATATTGATCTTCATAGCGTACAAATGGTAGTAAATATAATGAGAAAGATTTCTTTTTGGTACGGATTCAGCCAGGCCCGCAACCAGCCACAGACGTTTGGGGAGGCATGGATATGTTAGGGAGGGCCAAGTCATTAAAAAATCTCTTACACATATCTAAATTGTGTTTTTGTTTTTGTGTTGAGGTCTGGAGGGGCCACGAAAATTTTATGGAGGGAAGGCCTCCCTCTGGTTGTGGGCCTGGATTCAGCGTCTCTATATGTGTTCAATCATGTCTCTCTATTGGAACTGGAAGTAGTACACTGAGAAAACAAATTGTAGGTGGCATACTTAAAAAGATAGGTTACATGTGCAATTCCTGTAGTTTTTGGACTTAACGTACATCAGACGTATAACTGAAAGTGTTTATAATACTTTCTGTATAAGTGTTCCATCTATACACACTTTCAGTATGAAACAATGTAGGCGGTGAGGATCTCACAAATGGATGTATATAACATATAGCCGACGAAGGTAACATAAGTATATGTATGTGATATACGGAAAACTGTTAGATGCCAGACATCCTGCGACGGGATGATGTAACATCTAGGGGCAGTGCCTATGTTGTATACGTATAACGTAAGTTCCGTACTGATTTCTATTGTAAGCAAGAGCATACCTTATATTTGTACAATATACCGCTATCCGGAGAACGGATTTTTCTCTGTGTAGATGTATTAACTACGTCCAGTTTTAATATTCGTTGGGTTGATTTTGAGTTTGAATTTAGTGCCTCTTTCAGTCACTAGGCTATATGAGACGTGGACCTACTGATTAGCGTGGAATGGGAACCGCATGAACTACGCTGGGAAACGAGCCCAGATCTCCTACACCGAAGATACGTACACTAACCGCTTAGCCACAAAGGAACTCTAGGTTTCAATATTCGATTCAAATAGTTTGAAAGTCAATTTTCGTTTCTTAACATAAAAAATATAGTATTTCCTTAAGGAAACTAATGAATTTTCCGATTGTGGGTATGTATATGCGTACGTAAAGTACAAATTTTTGTTCTAAATAGCAATTAGGGATTTCTTTTCTTTTAGTGAAAAGTTGACGAATTGCAAACTCCAATTTTGATGGCTCTTAACTCGAGAGTCAAAGAACTTTGGAGGGAATTCTTTGACTTACACACTAAACTAGTCAAAGTCTACGTTCCTACCAAGTTTAGTTATAATTGGACGAGTTCTTTAAATCGGATAGAATAAGGTACTTGCGGCAAATAAGGCCCACCTAAGTATAAATGCTTTATTACTTAAATACATATGATGTAATAGACAAAAATTTATATGCATTTAATTTGTCAATGTCTTATCTTTTAAATTAAACATTGAGCTAAATGTATGAAAAACGTATTGAAAGAGAAAATACAAAATGGCGTTATTACCCGCACCGTAAGCAAATAAGGCACACTATTTGAAAAGTAAATTTTACAATCTGAGAGGCCACTGAAACTCAATTAATACCTAACATTTTTGCAGCACTTCAAATACTAATAATAAAACGATATTTAGTAACAATATGGGTATGAAATATTAAGGATAGAGGTAATCTCCCTTGTGGTATGCAGTCGTTAGTTATGTCGTTGCAACTAATTGAATTTGAAAGAATAAGCTTGGACACATAATAAAGAAGTCACCATTGGAAACAGATTTCACACTAACTTTCGACTTGATAATACCTGTAACAAATGAATTCTTCATATTCGGCGTCGACCAAGCCAATGCATTTGTCATAAACCCATACACCGCACTCGTTACAGTTTCGCATATCATCGTTCCATTCTTTGTCGCATAATGAACGATACCACGATACCTCAAACGCTCAGAACCGCACGAAAATGTGCTTAGAACATATCCAAAAACAGTGGTATGAGCCATTCTCATGCATTAAAAATAGAGATTTACATTATTAAAGACACAACGCAGAACTTGAACCTTCAAACCTCATAGTCAACAAACATGTTTCGAACTGAAACGTAGTAACTAGTATCCCAAATACTAAACGCTATGATCCTCACAAGTATACAAAATATTTAGGGTTAGCTTTATTCTACACAGAAGAAAATGAACTTACTTTGCCACCCTAAATTATATTAACACATGGAAACTGGCTTCTCGATGCTTCAATACTGCCAGTGTTCCATCTAACCATGCACAAGAAGACGAACTCTCTCAAGCAGGCATTGTGTGAGTAATCGCCACTTGTAATGTTGTCAGATTTCTCCTACAGTGATTCTAACCTATGCAAGTTTGCACTGGGCTTTATTTCCCTCCGGACCTTATTTGCCGCAAGTACCTTATACAATACTGTCCTTTTTTCTTAAGAAAATAAAGTTCAGGATGAAAGTATAATGGAATTTTTCTTATTTAAAGAAGAAATCTACTTAAATGTAAGGGCCTTTGTAAGCCAAGAACATACATCTACACAGATATGTAGTGACATCCCTTAGAAATGCAGTGCATATGGCAATAATGAAATTGGTCAGGAACTTCGTGATCCATGACCTGCAAAACCCTGAAACAATCTGTGTAAAGAAATGCTCAAAAGATTCAATCGAGTTAATTAAAATTTAATGTACCACATTGTTATAGGGAACAAAACTTGAATCTATTCACAGATCCCAAAACTAAAAAGCAATCAACTGTTCGAATGTTTCGAAGTGAGGTGAAACAAACAAGTGTTTATTGGAGAAGTGCTGCTAAGCAAATGATTGATTGTTTCTTCGGTTACACCAAACATGGCAACCTAGTTCTAGAAGTTGGAAGGACTGTAAATTCTGAATAGTATATAACAATTTATTCGTCGGAGATCATCAATGAATTGTGTAAAACAAACCCATGTCTTCACACCATTCTTCACCACCACAACGCCAGTTCTCACTCAGCACATCAAATTGTTTCTTCCAGTAAATATCTGCAGTTCCAAATGCAAGTTACTAACAGTCTCCAAGGCATTATACACACTAGAAATGTCAGTATAGTTGTATCTGACAGATACACAGAATTTTGAAGCGGCTGTCATATCATACTTTGTTGAATCATTATTCTTAGCAAATAAACTCAGTGATGAATAATACAGCTATCAGTATTAGTACCTGAGTGACTTGTATTCATCATGTGAACCAGGGTGTTACTAACAACAAAGGATCGTATATATTGAAAGAACGCCGTAGTGATCATCTACTTCCGCATTATACTACTTTCAACCATATAGTTCTTCATCATTGCCACTGTATCATTTTCATGCTGCAAAATCAACACGGTCTCTTAATTTAACACCGGCTCTGTGTCAAACCAGTAACACTAGACTTGTGTTAACCGCAACACCGGTCACTGGGTGTTGAAATTACATGCTAAAGTAGTAGTCATGCTGAGACCATTGGCCTGTGTAACAACTGAGTTGTATTAACATCATCAGTTTTTGCCATCCACTTTCACTGTGCTTTGTCTATTTTCTTGACATCCCACATCTGCACTAGTGTAGAAAAATAATTCGTATATTTTCAAGTTCTGTGTCACTTTACGTCTATCCTCGACTCTTGCATCTGTATTTCTGTTCTTAATATTACAGAAATATTACCTCTTAATATTATGATTTGTTATTTTGGTACCTTCCGTTTATTCTCATTGTCTATACACAAAAAATAGCAGCTGTTATCAGACACAGCGTTTAGCGTAAAAATGACTAAGATGACTGTTTCTGTGTTCACTGATTTCTCTTATGCACATACTTAATTTGGTTTCTCCTGTCCAGGTTTAGATACATCCCTTGTCAGGATTAAACGACGGTATCAATAAAATAATTAAATAATTAAAGCTTCTTCTGGAGCAGAGCTCTAAGCCGAGGAAGGTGACCTAGTCCCGTTATCCAGTTCTGTCGTAGGCGAAATAATATGATAGGGAACTGCCTATACTTTGAGTGGGTTCAAGGTTGATAGTGGTTCGTAACTCCGGTTAATAGTAGGTCCTGTATTTATTGACCTTGAAGTTGCATAAGAATACGAAACACAGCAGTTCAACTTAATTCAACGGGAAAATTCTGAGGAAATCTGCAGTAGAACCTTTCTCTCTCATCTAATATAAATAAAATAAAGTTTGATTGTGTGTCTGTCTGTCTCCGACCTGGGAACCAGACGAGTAAACCCAGATTTATCAAATTTTGGTCATGGGTACTTTGGTTCAGACCCCAGACCAAGACGAAGCGTTTTTTAATATTCGAACCAAGGGGTTCTCAGGGAAGGGCGTTTACCAGGACATGTAAAAGTAGTAGAAAATGACCAATATTAGTGTCGAATTCATAGTTTTCGCGGTCGCTGAGATCAATGGTGAAACTCCGATCGCAATAACTTCCAAATTCACCCCATTTACCTGCGGGCCGGGGATCATCGAGGGGGGATACCGAGACGTAAAAATAATTCTAAATGACCGATATTGGTGACTAATCCATAATTTTCGCGTTACTGAGATGAATGGTGAAATTCCCATAGGCGTCGAATTCCAAATACAGCCCCCATGCGAAGAATAGGTATAGTGTATGGTCGAAGTAGAAACTTTTAGGGATGAGCTATGGCAACCAACAAACTGAGTTTAAAGAGATAGTCGTTTCGTTCCACTGAATTTGAACCTATGTACTGCCAAAAAGGGAGACTATGTTTGCAAATGAACGAAATCAATGCTCAGTGAATACATTTGAAATATTTCAAAGTAGTTCTAAGTTTTCTGAACAGTATTCAACTGAAAGAAAGCTTTTAAAAAAAATTAAAAAAAATTAGTAAACGTTGCTAAAAGAAAGGAACATGTTTAGAAAACATGGATAAAAAGTATACGAAGTACTGAAGCCAGTTCTTTTTCTTTCAGTTGTGAGAAAAAATTTGGAATATCAGTTATTTACATACCTAGTAAAATCAATACAGAAATTACATAAACTTGCCGATACGGTTCGACATTTTTAATTAAAAATTGAAAAAAAAAAAGAACTGAAAGGTAGGATCAGGATATATATAATATTTTATGTTCTGGTACTGCAAATAGTAAATTAGCGTGGTTAAGCATTATTTAGTTTGTCCTTATTATCAAGTGGCCATCAAATCAATTCTTGGTAGGGAGTCTCCAATATTTCAATTTCAATACGCGCTTTGTGGGACGAGCACACAATTATAGAGCTTGGGACATAGAAAATTAGTTTTAAAATTGAATTTTAAAAACAAATGTAATACGTTGAAGTCTCCTTTTGATTGGATTATTGGTATAGATAAATATATATATATATATATATATATATATATATATATATATATATATATATATATATATATATATATATATATATATATATATATATATATATATATATATATATATATACATTATAAGTCATCTATATATGAAAAATAAATGTGAAATATTGACCACATTATTAGAATTATCTCTGAGGTTGGTATAAACAAACATTCATCAAACGAGTTTTCAATTTGGAATATGAAGTACTGTACGTATAGATTTACCCTTGTTATGAAATTAAATGTTTTATGTCATCATCTTAGCAATATCATCTATTCATTGTTCTCCTACATTTCTCCTAGTTTATTTTTTTAAAATCAAAGATATCCCTTTTGTTCCTTTTTTTCTCGCTTCTTTTCTCCTAATTACTATCTCAAAGGTATAACTTTGCAATTTCGAAATCAGCTTGCCCGTCTGATAAGGAACTTACAGGAGCATGCCATCCGGACATCCGAATCAAACCTAGTCCATTCGTTAAACATAAAGATATGTTCATGCACAAAAAGTTAGGTCCATGGACAATGGAGTAAGTCCCGGGGATCCATTAACCCTGTTAGTATAAAGAAAATCGTAGACTCGCAGTGAAATAGCTATTGCATCAACAGCGTCCATTGGAAAGTCACGGTTTATAGTTCATTCTCTTCAACATGAAACAAGCTTTCCAGAGGTTCTATGTGTTGGGGCCCATAACTACTTGAACAGGGAAAATTGGGAGAATATCTGGAAAATTCCCTCCAGAAATCCCTACCATCAACTTTGGACCCCTCTGGAGTAACCCTAGGTAAAAACACACAATCCAAATGTACCTCTGAAAACACTATAGGGGTTAGAAAATGAGTGTCCCAAGTTTTGTATTGATAGACGGAACATATATGCGGGAAA
The DNA here is from genome assembly GCF_964235325.1 of Thermobia domestica. NCBI lineage: Eukaryota > Metazoa > Arthropoda > Insecta > Zygentoma > Lepismatidae > Thermobia > Thermobia domestica. The sequence continues at coordinate 96,107,931 of NC_137469.1, forward strand.
ATGTGTATTGGTATAGCGGTAGGAAACACCAGAAGCTGAGAAAACTCATGCGTTGTCCACCACAAACTTACATGGCCAGAGATCGAACCAGGGAATCCTCAACCAAAGGTGATATCTCGACCACTGAGCCACTGTGTCCCGTGATTACTGAATGTGTGTAAGGATTTGTGATATGTCATGACGAGTAATATACATATTCTGTTCTGGAGAGTGATGCAGTATGGTGGAAACCTATCTACGTTATCGAAATTTACACAATGTTCTAAACTTCTCAAAGGGTTATACTTGCTGTTACGATTTTTGTTTCTTGTGGATCTCATATATCATACGACATAACATGTGGCATATTTGAAAAAAAAAAAAAGATTAAAAAAAAAAAGACTTCCAGCATCTGTTTGCAAAATCTCGCAAAATACAAAAACAATTTAGGCACGTAACAGGAATAATTTAGCGTTATCTTTTTCTATGTTCCGCAGTTACTTTTTGTTTTACTATTTTGTGTTAAAGCAATATACACAGCGATACAAGCTCGCAACGCGAACAAATGCATCAAACGATAACATCTTATAGCGGCAGTCCCTATTGACTTTAGCGTCGTTGTATAGAACAAGAAAAAGAAAAAAAAAAGAAGAGAGAGAAATCAGTGCAGCGTTAATAGTAGACGTTTGTAGCAGTAAGTACATGTGATGGAGTCATAAACTGATGACCCCCATTACATGCAATGTTTGTCGCTAAAGAAAATGGCTGCGGTCCATTCATGAGTGAAAATAGCTCATAAAAGAGGATAGAGAAGTGCTAATAAACTTGGAACAAATGGAAAGAGAAAATATGTGTTTATCTTGGTTCATTAAAGTAATGTACGTGCACTGATTGCAGTAAATATGAGAAAACAATAATAATCTCTGTACTGTACGTTTAAAGCACTTAATTTTTTCACTTGTCTAATCTATATGATTAAAAATGAAGATAATCTTGTTCGTGATCACATCAAGATAAAACGACTGAACCTATTGACACGATTTAAAAATACAGCTACTACCCAGGGCCAGCTCTACTATAACGATACTTGTATTTCAACCTTTATTTGTATTTGTGGGCAGAATATACTTTTTAATTATGCACAAGCTATTCAAGAAAAGGAAGAAGGATATACATAAAGGATATGTAGATGTAATTTCTTTGCAGTTGATATACGTTGCTGTTTTGTTATAATAGAGATTCGTTGTCATAGAAACGAAGAATAAATAAGATATAATTTCGGATCCATCTTATGTAAACAACATGCCCAATTTAAGGAGTGAAGTTATTTTATTTGTGATGTGCCATAATAAAAGGTAATATTTTAAATCCAATGTGTAAAATGTTTTATGGTGGTTTTCGTAGCCTTGCTTGTATAAAACTAAAAAAAAAAAAAAAAACTGAGGACCTTTGAGTAACGACGTTCTATATGTATTGGTGGTTCATTTCATAACTTTATTTTGAATAAGTGTCGTTATACCACCATATGTGCAACATGTATATTTGCACGGAACGGCAAATTTCGAGGACCGGCAAAATCTGTCATAACTATATTATTAAAATAAATATTTCTTATTGGAAACAGATTCATGATTATGGTAGTCAAATTTATAAGCTGATTTTCTACTTTAATACTACATTCATAAATCATATTTAAGGTCGCATTAGTTTAAGGTCACACGGACAATGCTACTGCAAATGGAAAAACAAATCTCATCATGAATTGCTTGATTGTTGTCAAATACAGCAGCTTAATTTTCGACCAGTTGCGAACATCTATTCCATTTAGTTAGTTATCGCAGTTTTGATATGAAAACTATCTTATCTTTGTCACAAACAAGTTCCGTACCATTGAAGGTGGAAACAATTAAAAAAAATAACAGATGTAGAAGGTAAACAAAGAAATAAAGATAAAAGAGCTAGTTGCACTGGAATGGCACACTGATATATTGAGATTGAAGCTCGATATTGAATTCTATGAAAAGGATTACCATCTTTCCTCTGCAGTTGTGTTTGCTTTATATTTCACTAACTTAACAGGTTATTATTTAAAGAACAAAACAGATACAACGAGGTTTTATTTATAAGTTTAGGCCTTTCTGAGTGCGAGTGCTCTTTCCCTCTCCTTTATTCATGATGGGGTTCCGTACCTAAGATCGCGGCTTTTAAGATTTGTTCTTTCTGGAGAAAACGGGCAATAAATGATGCCATTGCATGGGGCAGCAAATTACCTGAGGCCAGCCCTGCTACTATCTACCTACCCCAGTACCTATCAGCAAGTATTTCACGTTTTTTTCTTAGCATACTAGCTGAAACACTCATTTTTCGCACTCGGGAAATATTTGCATCGTATTCTACCTTAGCATACGCTTTTCAACGAAACTGTAATCATATAAATCCATAAGAGATTTTGTTTTTGGAATAATTTTAAAACATTCTACTCCCACTTGGAATAAATATATTCCAAAAGTTACTTCAAACAGGTCAGCCGTTTTTGCAACCCCAAAAACCACGGGTTCGACACTAGCATTATTATTAAATTTTCGATTATTATTACATATCCTTCCCTTCCCAACCCCCAACTTGAGGGTAGTAGAGGTGTCTTATCCCCACTGAGGGCTGAAATTGAACTTAACGGCGTTGGAAGTGTCAGTATTTATTCCAATTAACTCGAAAACTATTGATTCGACATTCGTGTTTGTCGTTTTCGATTATTTTTACATACTATCCCTTTCTACCTTTACCCCTAATAAAGCTAGGGGTATTTAACTTCACAGAGTTTTTTTTTTCTTTCCAAAATTGTAAATCATATGCATACCAAGTTTGGTTGAAATTACTTCCAGTGTTTAGAGCTATGGTGGAATATGCATACATATACGCATCAAACCATCTTTAAACATACAGGGCTGTAATAAAAGTTCCTTTCCATAGCTCAACATTGTTATGAGTACAGATATGAAAAACAACCCTACCAACACAAGATGTGCTAAGCATGTGCCCTTTAAGTGTCCAAGCTACTTTTTAGGTACCCGACACTTGGTGCATACAATATTCATGTGCTAAGTATGTACTTCAGCTACCTATAGTTTTAGGTTCTTGTTACACTTAATTGATATTTGCAACTATGTACCATAAATATAGCATTTATATACCTGGCTCAGTTTCGCACTCTAACAGATATTTGTTTTTATGTCGTCATTTGGGAAATATATCTGTCATGTTCTAGGTACTTCCTTTAGGTACATACTGTTTCAGATATCCTAACAGCACAAGATTTGCTAGGCATGCGATATTTAGGTGTTCTAAATTAATTTCCCATATTTGATGCATTTGTTGCTTCTTTTTCTAAGTGATTGTGTACTAGAAGCAACAAACGCATCAACTTTATTAGATGGCAACTGTCGCCGATCATTTGAAAGTGTATATGGAATAAAGTAAATAGACACTCGTCATTTTGTTATAAAATGACATGGCGAGCAGATTTTATCTGATCCCCCAATATACGCAGTTAAAGGAGCATTCTGATTAACCAAATTCAAAAGACCTCAACAATTTATCCCTCTACAAGCGACGCTTTCTTCCTCGATTCCCTGGCCGAGTCGGAAGAGCACGCGGCTAGTAATCCAAAGGTTTGTGGTTCGCGTCCACCCACCGGTACGTTTCTTTACTTGTTTAAAGTGTTTTATTGACTCAACCTTAATGTAAACACATTACGTATATAGGCGATTTAACATATTTTGGGGGAGTAAGTTTGTGGTTCATTGACGCTTACGGCATGGAGAACATACCTAGAACATACTAGGCACGTTCCCCAGGTACATATCAGGCATGTGACTAGAGGCGGACATAGACGGTGACTATCACTTGCCATTCATGTGATTTCTCTCTCAGAGGTAGATAAGGCACATACTGGATACATTTCCATGTACCTAAGGGAACATAATAGGCATACGCCTGCTATGTAATTGTGCTGTTAGGGATGTAAAGAGAGCGAGGTTGCTGGAAATTATAGATTCTCAATCTCAACCCGACTCCGTCTATAGATTATCAATAAATAAAATATTGTCTAAATACCGGGTGTTCAAAAAGTAACTACGCAATGCCATGTTGTGGTGTGCTAAGTGATGATTGATATGATTGTCAATTAGTGATATAACATTTTCCATTGTTTAACATATTTGAACCATGCTTGAACCCTATTTGACCAGGTATTTATATTTGTTCACAGGTCCGGTTTGATTGAAGACCAACGTCTTGTGTGACATCATTGTGATCCAGGTCATCATGCTGACGATTGAACAAAGGTTATTCTTTGTGGAGAATGTGTTCCACAATGGAGACAGGTTTACCTCAGCAGTAGAAGCTGCATTTGCAGCAAAGTTCCCAGGAGTGAAGATGCCTAACCGCAATGCTGTAAGGAACCTCATCACCAAGTTTCGAAAGACCGGAAGTGTTCATAATGCTCCAAAATCAGGTAGGTCATCCACAGCCACATCCGCAGAGAAGGTGGCGGAGGTGCAAGACGTGATGGTGCAAAGTCCAAAGAAATCGGTTAGACGACTAGCTCAGCAGGCCAAGTGTCCGTGGGTTCACAAGGTTCTCCGGAAGTCACTGTCCATGTATCCGTACAAAATTTCGGTCGTGCATGAACTGAGAGACACCGATCGCCCGGCGCGCGTAAACTTTTGCAACTGGTTCCTGTTCTTCCTCCAGGACAATGGTGAAGGAATTCTTGACAAAACGTTTTTCACGGATGAGGCATGGTTTCATCTCTCTGGTTACATGAATAGCCAGATAGTCATGTGTGGAGTACGGAGAATCCGCATGAATTTCATGTATCCCCACTGTATGATCAAAAGGTTGGTGTTTGGTGCGAAGTGGCTTGTAAACGCATCATTGGGCCCATCTTCTTTCAGGACACTATAAATGCAGAACGGTACTGCACCTGCATTCTGGAGCCCTTCCTAGGTGAACCGAATGAGGACGAAATTGAGAATACCTAGTTTCAACAGGAGAGGGCGACTGCGCATACCACCCACAAGGCGATGAGCTTTCTACAGGACATCTTCAGTGACCGCATCATCTCTCGAGGACTCTGGCCTTCGCGTTCACCCGCCTTGACTCCATCGGATTACTTTCTATGGGGTACGTTGAAGGGAAAGGCCTATGAAGGCAATCCGCACACCATACAAGAATTCTAAACTGCATTGACACGTCACATTCGGAACATCACTCCCGATGTTCTGCACAACGTCTTCAAGAACATGCATAAACGTGTGCAACTGTGTCTTCAAGTGCAGCGGGATCACTTCCAGCATCTCTTATAACTTCCATGACATTAAAGTTCAGCTTCGAGTTAATTTCAGTTGTTTAAAGGGGTTTATGGAAAATAAAGTACGACAAGTTATGAACTACATAGTTACTTTCTGAACACCCTGTATTAAACATTTACCAGTCGGTAAGTACGATTGAGCTGTACAAAGTAACATGTTTGTTGAGTAAAATTTCAGGCGTAGTTTAGGAGAAAATAAGAAAGTATAACTTATGTGGTGCTTAAAAGTACGTCGTATGCCAAGAATGATTGATAATTTGTAATTTGCTGGGAGGAAAAGAGCTATTTATTTACGCATTATATACGTAGTAAAATCTTTTATTAATCAACGGATTGTACCTATTGTCTTTGCCCCTTTTTAACGGCGACACACGTCATTCTTTACGCACTACTACTCACAATATTACAATCAGAATTTTTCCTCAATAAGCAAGGGTGAGCACTTATATTTCGTTTTACATTTTAACCAAAAGATGTTGAACACGAGAAACGTTTCACAACTAAGTTCAGCGAAGCAGTTCACGTTTAAGACAGAGACATATTGATTGGTTTCTCATTTTTCTTCCAGCTGAAGTTTCTGAGCTAAACAAGTCAGCCACAGCACCCACCCGTCTAAATTCTTCCTTCCCGCCTTTCATGAACCTTTACAAGCCGTCTCTTTTTGTCCCTAATTATGACGGTGGAATTGTTTCAGAGAGAGAGAGAGAGAAAGAGACAAAGGAAACTCTTTGGGGAAACTCACTTATAAATTGAGTTAAACTCTACCTGAACAAAGAAAGAGAAAGAAACAAAGATACGAACAAAAGAGGAAAAGTGATAAACGAAGGAAATTGATTAACCGAGCATGTTTCTGATTGTTGGCAACCACGGAAAATCAATTTTGCTACTTTCAACGTACCATATTTTACAACATATTCAAAATAATCGTAGTACAAATGTTGTTCTCTATTTCTGAGAACTTAGTGCTCGAGCTTTGGCACTTACTTGTGGCCTCAGGTTTGAGTTATGATGAAAGTGTTATTATTTTGAGCAATCATCGTAAGATAATAGAGAAAAACGTTTAAAGCTGAGCTTAAAAATGAGTTGTGGTGAATATACCAGAAAATTGTGATGCTGGGAGGTGAACGCTTATAACGATTCATTCAGTTAAGGTACCCATACACGCAGACATATGCATTAAGAAACCTTCGAACATGCATGAAAAATGATAAAACCACCGGAAAGTTGATCGTGTATAGCCTCATACATGCATGTTGAAAGTTTTCAAAATCTTCAGTAAACATGCGTGATGGTTTTACCGTTCTTCATGCATGTTTACCGTGTATGTGCTCGTTCATGTAAATTGGTTTGTTTAATATTTAGATCCGCCAATCATGACAGCGGAAAAAGTTAGGTGACTCTTTCCTCTGATTCATTGTAGTAAGTTGGATAGCAAGTTGGTACGTGTGTAGGCAAAAATACTTCCAACATGCATGTTGAAACAAATCTTTCGTCATGTTGATCATGCAAGTGTGTGCGTCTATGGGATACCTATTATGTGCACTATATGGCCTCCATAGCAGTTAATAGACTATCGAGACAGGGAAGTTAGTTTATTAGCACTAGTGACACGTATATATCGAAATCAGACACAAAATCTTAGATATTCCAGTGACATTTTGGAACGTTTATAGAAAAATGTTGCTCCGTCTTAAAGAAGATACAAAAAAAGTTGCTTTATCTGTGAAGTCTTCATCCAATTTCCAAGTATTAGAGCTGGAAAACCATTTCAATGAAACTTCGGCAATCTGAAAGAGGGAATGTTCAATGTTATACACATGTACAGTTGACAAGTGTTAAATGTGGCCTCTTTCAGTACATATCAAGTTGATTAATTGTATTAGGTAAGAGTTAAGTTTTGAAAAACTTTGTTTCATACCTACAACAAAAAAGTACATATCTGGCAATGCATTCAAAAACGTCTAAAGGGTGAAAATGTATCATCCGCAATTGTTCAAAGAGTGTTGGCAATGTGTAAAATATCTTAAACTATGTTCAAAAATCGTTTCTGAACATATAGTCATTACATATCAAACGTTTAGGTACATTTTGAATACTTTTTTGACATGTTAAACATAGTTCAAAAGTAGTTTCTAAGAGCGCCAAAACATGCTGAAACACTGTATTTTTTTTTGTCATGTCACATCATGTTTATCAGAGGGGCAAACTTTTCTCAAATGACAAGTAAATTGCTAAAATGCTTAGAGTCAAGATGAAGTGAATCCTTGATGGATAAATCTTTGCTAAACGATGTATGACTAAAGCATGATGGGATGGTTTGCAATTTAAGGCAGCAAAAGTCGTTTATAAGACGATCATGAACTTTGGTACTTGCAACGTCGCCAAATTCATGTTCTCAGAGCTCTACCTGAATGGTACTCGGAATGCAAGATTATCGCCTCGTAACTATTGACACGTTAAGTTTAGATCTATATTGAACATTCTTTTACTAGTATCATCCTAATAAACATGCTTTGACTTTCGCAATTGCTACTTGTCTCGTCTTCACAATTATATAATCTATAACCAGAAATCTCCTTCCATTTCCCAAGTAATAGAATAAGTATGATACTTACTGGTAGAACTTAGTGTGTCATCGTTAGAAGAATATAATAATAATATAAACAAAATCTGCTGCTTAACATAACTTATTTTTTTTATATAGTATATGAATATATTACATATTTACTTACAATGTGTTCCAATAGATTTAAAACTACCAATTTATTATTAACAACGAAATACATATCTTTCAGCACCATAAAAGAAGGTTTTTCTTGAAAGTTTAACAACAGAATTTACTCTCAAACAGTGGCGTAGGGAAGGGAGGTAGAGAGGCCGGCCCCCAAAAGAAGTCCGGCAATGTACTTTGGTACTTTGATGTTTGTAATTTTTTAAATATATTTTTATGTTTGTAATTTTTCTATATGTGCCTATAACAGCACTTTACTCCCCCCCCCCAAACACACATCCTGGCTACGTTACTGCTCTCAAATATATCATGTTATTGATTAACGTAAGTTATCTATCAATTAACATAAGTTATATGTTTGCACAGTATTATACGAGTAGTTAAAGAATATGTGAAGTCTAATAGTTGATAATTTTTCTTTATGTCTCATTAACCGTGTGGTGTCGCCTTCCTAGTGCCATAAAGAAATGTTTGGTTAGTATATACTTCAGCATAAAGGACATCGTACAGAAAGTATTGTATTTCCTCGCCTCTTCGATTTGGGAGATTTTTGGATATGTTGTAGCTGAGGACCCCCTGGTCAATTGTTTTCTATGGGACCAACTCCCTATGATCAACCCTGTGACCTGAGGTCGCCAAAGGTGACGCCATACAAACAGCAATGCATTTCCTCGTCTGTCCGATTTGGATGATTGTTGGATATGTTGTGACTGAGGACCTCCGGGAAATTGTTTATATGGGATCAACTCCTTGTGCCCTCCAGAGACCACCAAAGGTCAAACAACGGGTGTTGGTAGAACTGGTTCGAACTTGGCATACAAATATAGTTGTGTGTTATACTGGGCTGCGGCAAATGAGGAGTGTCCACGTAACGGCATGACTTTTGGTGACCTCTGGAGGTCACAGGGGTGGTCATAGGGAGTTGGCCCCATATAAACAATTGACCAAGGGGTCCTCAGCTAACAGCATATCCAAAAATTGACCAAATCGGACAGACGAGGAAATGCAAATGCTTTTTGTATGGTCTCAGCTACAGCATATCCAAAAATTGCTCAAATCGGACAGACGAGGAAATGCAATACTTTTTGTACGGTGTCCTTTCATCTTAGTAAGTGGCGTAGTTAACGTACAGCATCAATGTTTAGATCTATAATAAATGCCTTTTTTTTATTATTTTTTCTAGCAATACGCATGAGAATTTACACTCTCCCACATCATTTTGATCAGCTCAACAAGATCTATCAGTAGTAATGTGTGTTCCATTTTTGGCTATTCAAAATACCGACTGCCAATTTGCCTTTACAAGCCTATATTCTCATAACACAGGAGAAATTTATTATTTTGGCCAGAAAAAAATATAAAGATAACAGTAGTAACATTTGTTTCTTCTACTAATTTCATGGGTACACAGTTTTCTAAGAAGTGGTCGGTCGTTATTTTTTTTAAAAAAAAAGACTATATTTAATAAACTAATATGTATAAATATTACATAGGATAATTAAAAAAGACGATACATATTTGAAACAGGTTTTCTACATTGGAAAAAAATGAATTAGTACAGTTCTTAAAGTTTTCATATTTAGTTACTAATGTCTAATTTTTATCTATAGATGTTCATTTGCTCTCCGCCACTAGTACCAGCATCACAGCAATACTTAAATTCTTCCCAAATTTGGGCAAGCATGTCTATAGTTATGCAGTAATGAACCGAATATTCAGCTCTTGTACCTCTTTTGGTAATGGTGAGACATAAACAGTGTCCCTGATGTATCTCCTCGAGAAGAAGTCACAGGATGACATATCTGGTAATCCTGGAGGCCACCTAAAAACTGCCAAGTCGCTAGCTCTCGGATGATCAACTCAGTGGTTCTGAATATTTTAATTAAGAAACTGTTATACTTGACAGTGATACTGGAGGTATGCTTCATCTTGTAGAAGAATGAAGGTTTCAAAATCTTCATTCAGCCTTTGAAACAACATGTTTTTCACATAGCAAAGTGACTGTCACTATTACGTTGTTCCATTGCAGAGAAACAAGGGCCGTATACAGATAAAGGGATATTTCACAAAACGTATTGATTTTTGGCGAAACTCTTCCCTGATCAACGCACACATTTGGATTTTGTAGGCCCGAAATTTCCACATTGTATTTATTTACCTTGCCACTAAAATAATTAGTTGCTTCATCACTAAGCACAAATCGTCTCTTGAAACTGTTGTTGAAACAACATACAGTATCTAGCCAGCAAATTACACTCTTCTTCTTTGTCACCAATCTGCAGAGTACTTAATATCTGAAACTAATTGATCCCAACAGTCTTCAAACGGCTGTCTGAGGCAGTTATCGCTCCCAATTTGCAAGATGAATTGATTTTGAAGCGTTGCTTGGATTCACTCGATATTTTCTTTATACACACCCATCCTTCCAGGGTGCTGTAGTTTATGCCATCTTTGAATGTTCCACCACACGGAAAAATGTTAATACTGTAATTTTTGAAACTCGACCGCTGTTCATTTAGTAGAAAAAATAAATTAAAATTTGCCCCTTCTGACAGAATCGTTACTTTTACTTAGACTAGACACTCAATTTATAATCAGAGTAGAAATACAAGTTATTCTTCATTTTGAATTCTCCTTTGGTATAATTTTATTTTGAATACCCTCCCAAAAACAGGTAAATATCAGAGGGAAGTTTTGAAAATCCTCGTGAAGACAAGAATTCTTGTGCACGATCGCTCTAGCAGCAATTGATAGGAACTAGATAACATTATTTTCCTCCAGAGAAATTTTGTTGTTCAGTAATCAATAGTTTCAACCCTATATAATACGTACATCATTTTTGAATCACGCTGCATAAATGAACAATTTATTATTTGTAATTTGCGCTATTATTTAAAATGGCAAAGTGACACAATCATTCTTTCTAGGCGGAGTACATGATTTGAATCTCACTTTAAGACATAGGGTCTGTCACACATAGCCTAGTTGCTGAAAACGGGGAAATTACAACAAATTTGTCTACTATTGAATAAGGATAAATTGAAATCTTAGCTCATGCAGGTATTGTTTGTTGATACCTGGCCTACTTCTACAGTCTTTAGAAAATCGAATATAAGAAGTTTCATATATACCATAATTGAAGAGTTTCTTTTATGATAAATCCAAACATTTAATTTGTTAAAACAACTCCAGACGTTACTGAAGCAGGTGAAACGAATCTGAATTTATTTTCAAGCGCTACGGAAATTTCAATATTAAAACACAATAAGGAAGTTACTGGAAAATTTTCATTATTTCTTAATATTCTTTCTGTTTGCCGATGTACATAAAATATTTCTTGTTATTAAGTGTTTCGCTTGTTATATTAATTTCACATTTATTACTTTTTAAATATTATTAAGGGACTCAATCAAGCAATATATAAGAATTTTTTAATAATAATTGTGTATGCTTTGGAAGTTCGTTTCTTTTATTAAAATTGCTCTCCACAGTCTCTCCTATTTTCCTTGATGTAAACAGAGAATAAAAGTGAGGTACACGAATTTTGAAAATCGACCGAACTACTCTACAGTACAAACAAGCTATGAAATATACTTTTTTCCGAGATTTCTCATATAATTAAAGTATTGGATCCTCTAAAAAGTGGCAAACAATCAGAAAATGGATGTAACTTATACCAAAAACTATTATAGGTTCTGTGATTATATAGAATTTCTAAAGCAGTACACATAAATTTGTTCATTTTACGTATATACAGTGAAACCTATTAACTTGGCAACCTTTCTTGCTAAGTTGGTCACCTGCGTAACTTGACCAAATTCTTATGAAATCTGTATTTTCCCATAAGACTTGGAATGCTTATTACTCTGTAAGTGGGCACCTGTTTAATTAGGGACGTGAATGATTGAAGCAATATTGCTCGTATGCTATTAATGTATTGACTTCTGTACGCTGAACATTTACATTGTTTTGAAACTCTTTCAGAGCATCCTTTCTTTTGTATTTTCTAAAGCCAATAAATCGAAGGGGCAAAAACTTAAAAATTGTTTATTGAAAGTATAGCAAACAGTGGTGCTGCGAACTGCTTTTAAATCTATCGTCGGTGAGTATGTGGAAGGACTTGTGCCATCAAGTCTTCCTATTCACATAACGCATTGCAAGATATTTGATAGTTTAATGTAGATGGATTTTTTAAGGTACGGGTGTCCTTTATTTATGTCATGTGTTCGAACATTTTTCCTTTTGCGAGCTTGCTACAAATTAATAACAAATTGTCCTTTTTCGAGATCAAACCAACAACCTTTCTGACGCTTGTTGACTAACGTTGCACCTTTGATTTTGAATTCGATTCCTGGCTGCAATTTGAATGTATCAAGTTGGTTCGGATTATTTCTTAAATGTGGGGCCACGTCTTGTATACCTTTCGAGCTGAAAATTTATGTTATATTTTAACAAACAAACAAACAACAACAATCTAATACAATCAGACATTCACCATCTGATACTCGGAACGAAGCATGGAGAGATATAAACTGGGAAACACTAGCAAATATAAGAAGATAATCACGTGATCAAACAGAAGATAATAGTTGCATGCATTATGAAAATGAAAAAGGCATTGAAATGGTAGTGAATCGATCATATTGCAAGAAAAGAGTATGATTGGTTCACAAAAGCAATCCTTGATGAGATATCATGGAGCAAGGAAAGCAGTAGAAACATCCTTTGCAAGATGGTGTGATGAAATCAGGAAGCATTGAAGTAATGTCAATCGGAAAGAATTCTAGAGACATCTACCCAACAATGAATTGGCAGTGGTTCACTATTTTAAATATAATTCGTTTTCATTATATAATGAGATGATTTGTGTCACTATACTTTTCAATTCAGTTTTGTCAATACCAGTCTGTTAGGAGTTATTGTCAATTTGGTTAGTTAATGCTTTACTATACTTAACATCTTGTATCTATAATGTAAATACATTGCTTGGTTGGTTGAAAGTTTTAAATTCATTTCAGCACCGAGGTTCTATTAAAATAGAAAATACTGCTTCATGTGAAATCCGAGCTACATCGGGCCCAAGTAGGAATCGAACTCAGTCTGCAGTGCTAACCATAATGCCAGGAAAGAATTCCGTACGGTAGATGTGAAAATCTGAAATGATTATGATAATAGTAGTCAATATAACTTAACATCATGTTCTACAAATACCCTTTCCTAGCAAGCAGAATTTTCACTCTCATTTTTTTCTTATGTTCGCCAGTCAGCATTTAATACACAGAACTAAGCAGGTTGCAGGTTATGAAGTTTGAGAAAGAAATGCGCGAAAATTTTTCCAATGATAGGAACGCAAGAATTGTGCTAAGGAGCACAAGAAGGTGTACATTTATGAAGTTGCTATTATTCTGTCGTAATTCCCGACTTCGGTTGGTAACACTTGGTGTTTCATCTCATACCAGATTCTCATGGCAGTTCAATGCTCTGGCTAAATTTCGAGGCTTCCTTGGAGTTAAAAACCCTGTATTGATGACGCCAGTGAGCACTTGCCTGGTGGATAGTGATCTACAAAAATACTACAGAATGAATTGAGAGGCAACGGGTCTCACTAATACATTAAACATTATTTGAAGGGAATAATGGAAATATTCTTACTCATGGTGCATGTGTTGGTATCCTGACTATTTGGAACATTCCAAGCTTGACTATTTGGGGTATTCTAAGCTTAAGAATTTTATTGAATCATGCATAGTCCGTTTTCCACAAATGTTTCTAGAAATCAAAAGCATTACTCTAAAGTGCAGGGCTCCTGAAGGTTGCCCGATAAAGACCGCCAGTAAGATATTAAGACTTTTTTCATTCATCAGGACAACACCCATTAGCAACTATTTCTAGATGCATAACGGGGTAACATGATGTTTCTTGGTTTGTATGGTCTCAGTATTTCCTGAAACTGACGATCGTACTAGGATCCTCCGTTATAAGTGGAAGTGAGGAAAGAATACAGAATGTGCCATAGAGTTTCCGAAATTACATTTAAGACATAGTGTGCGAATGGCAAATTATATTCAAAATTATTGCAAACGTTTCTATTTTATAGACTGCATAGAAGCGCTTACTTTACAATTTATAATAGCTTTTACTTCAAACTACATTAGTTTTGTTAAATTGGCCATTTTTCGATGGAACTAATGGTGACCAAGAGAGATGCACTGCATGTAATTCATATTTGTCTGAGTTTGTCACTCGCACTATATTATTTAAATTACATACAAAACGTACGATGCATTATTTGTTATTTTACCCTTTCAGTCTATGATGATATTTGTAGCTAAGATTATCTATAAGTTTCAGGAAACTCGGAATCTCCGTACTCCACTTCATCTAAGAAGTAAGGGTAACATTATGGAGGGCTTATAATTCTGGATTACCGTACAATACTCTACATTCAGCGTGACAAAGAGGACTGAAAATCAAACAGCAGGATGACTCAAGAATTTTCTCCTTTGTCATTTCTTCCTCTACATTACACAGCATGAATTCGAAGTCACTTACTCAAAGTAATCTGCATGTGTTCCAGAAGGAGAATATTTGGAATACACAAAGAAAACAAAGGCCATCCAGAGACAAGCAAATCTGTGTGGATTGGACTTCTATCCTTAGACAATTAGATCCAGTTTCTACTTTGTATTCCTATCTCTGCAAGATCCATCTTAATATTGTCCTCCCATTTGCGCCTAGGTCTTCCTAATGGTCGTTTTCCGATCGGTCTTCCAGTCAAGACTTTGAAAGCATTTCTACTTTCTTCCATTCTAGCTACATGACCTGCCCACCTAAAAAAAAAAAACTATTCGCACTATTTAATACAACTATGCATAAAATAGGCCTATTATTATCTCAACAGAATGATTTTATAACACATTTGAATGTTACAAGAAAATCCTTGGAAAGTACTTTTATGCGGTTTATCATAGCCGAAAATGTATTCTAACCTAGTTTTCACGTGCTATAGCTCGGCTACCAGAATTTTCCTTCATAACTTTGTTGTTGTTTTTAGTGGTTTATGACAAATATGGCGATTCATTTCTAACCTCTTCCTAATTCTTTACATACGAGATCTAATTCACTAAATACGATATATATACGCTACATCATACGTATTAAGCATAAAACATTCCTTAAATCTACGACTCTTAATATTAACCATATTTAATAATAATTATAATGAATTAAAAACTAAGGTTTACTTTTGATCTCCTATGTTTGCTTCTTTTCACAATTTTTTTCTTGTATGTTAACACAGTCTACTCTTCCATTGGCATATTAGTATTTCTTTTTTTCTTATAGTACATTAGCCCATTCTTAATGGCGAATTAAATAAATGTTGGCTATTTTGGCCTTTTTCCTCTATAGTAGAAAAGTGAATTAGCTTCAGAAAAAGGCAAAGTGAAATGACATTCAGATACATACTATGAATTAGACTGTTATATTATACCAAGAATTATAACAGAAACTAGGGAAACTACACTACGAATTCCAAACTTACTTTCATACAACTGATCTTACAAGACCATCATACTATCAGTTTCTGAGTTCAACTTTCGACTGCAAATTTTAACCATGATATAATGTATCACGTCAAGAAGGGCTAAAAAAATCTACGTCCTTCCTGAAAGTAAAAAAGAAAAGAAACATATTGGTTACTCTACCTTTTACGTAAACGTTAATATAATAATAATAATAATAATAATAATAATAATAATAATAATAATAATAATAATAATGATAATAATAATAATGGAAAATAACGCCTGTGTTGCTATGGTTCAGTGCCTAATATGCTTTTAGTACTATTGGTCGACTATTCAGATTACTCACCACACACATTCAGGGCCGTTGTATATGAATTAAGTATTGTTACAACACCTTATGGACTGTATTATTAAAGCTGATTCTAAGATTTGGCCTTGTTTTCATATTATGAATTTATTACCGATATATAAAATGTGATTCACACTACAATGACTACATGGTTGTAAAGAAGTCCTTATACAACATACGCTGCTATGATGTAAATAATTAAATGTTTGGTACTTACAGTAACTGCTGCACTTATATGTATAGCAATTAATAACTATAATTAATGTACTTGCATTAATGTACTGATTAAACTGAGAATGAATTGTCTTGATGTGTATATACTGTTTTGGTTGCAATTATGGGAAATTCTCCTTGCTGCGTGGTTGCACACTGCACATTTTTTAACACTCCACTATATCCAACTAGCAAGACAGAAATGTCAATTAAATGAATGCACACTAGAAAAAAACTCAACAGCCGTATTTAGGTATTTTACACCTTTGAGCCAGGAAAATTTGCACGTCCCTTCTTTGTTCGTACTCAAGTACGAGCCCAGGGCCCGGTGGCCCATGCGTAAATAGATCATTTTAAAAGACAACTTGTACAGATACAGTAAATATGAATTAATGTTATTTAAACCTTTAAGATTATATCTATCGGTGTTATCGTTTGATGTATAAAGTATGTTACCTTTCAGATCTTTTTAAAGGTTAGCCAATCATTTTACTTTATTAGAGTCAAACTTCAACTTTAATTTAATCCAAAACTAGGCAAAACGGTGTTGGATAACCATTTCTACACGAGCCCATGGATAGTTGTCATACACATCAAATTTACATTTGTGTTTTAAATATGTACGTAAATTAGTTTTAAGATTCTGATTTTCTCTACAGTTAACAGTGTGAGTTGAGACAGCTTTAGTCAGATTGTGTGAGGTATTTAACTATTGTTTGAAAGGATCTGCTAGCAGTTTTACACTTTTCATATTAAGGAACAGTGTGTTACTTACTTATTTAAGCTAAATCATTACAATGACAAGTAAGACGTAATTAATCGGTTTTGATGCGGGAACTGGTCCCGTTGGTTTCCCCTTCCTCATAATTCCATTTAATGAATTAGTAGTTATGTCTATATTACCTTTTATATTATTTGAAATTAGCAACAGTTTATGTGTTCATTTAGTAAATTATACTTCATATTGTATATTTCGGCTTGAATTTTTCATTGACCTGGAAAGTCATATAAACACGAATATATCTCTCTATAAAGGCTTCTCTGAATTTCTCTTCTTGCTAACTTACACGAGACACAAACAAAAGAGAAGCGGAGCAAAAGAAGAAAACAGTCAACTTCGATATGAAAGTGGTTAGTGAAGAGGAAAATCGTTGCCAACCGTTTCCAGGCGCAGGTGAAAAACTAATTAAGCAGAAGAATAAGCTTCTCTCTTGCTAAATTATTTTACGTGTTTTTTAATTTTTTTTAAACTTTCGAGAGAGATAGGAGAGATGAAAGTGTGGTGATCGTAAAAAAAAATCAATTCTAGATTTTAATGCGTTTACATGTTTCAGAGCTCCTATGTACCGACAAAATGCATGTCTGTCTATCTGTTCATCCATGTTAAGGCCATACCGGTTAATGTATCCATTCGAAATTTTAAATATAAGATTTTTGTAAGATTCTCCAGGGGAGTATCGATTTTTTTCCTAGCCCCAAAAATAAGTATGGTTTACTGAAAAGTGAAAATATGAAAATGTTATTCTCTTGCAAACGACTGAAACCAGCTGATCCTGGCTGTGTAAAGCCAAACTTGAAACGTCATAATTCTACGTTAGCTTAAAACCTTGAACTAGGGTGCCAAACTTGAGACGATCCTGTGCTGGATCACGAAACTTGAAACATATAAGGCTGGGTCGTCAACTTGACACATAAAGTTAGATTCTGGCTATGGAAGCCAACCTGATGAATGCGAGTTCGATTCTATAGCTTGGTAGCTAAACTCGTAACGACCTTAGAATCTCGTGGCTGGAAACCCGCCTTTATATTATACAAGTTGCACCAATTCCTTACACCTTTGTTCGTAGCTAACGTTAGGGGAAAGGAAAAATAAAATAAAGAGGAAATGAAAAGAAAAAAAAATCAATTGGGTCACCGATATAATTCCTTTCTTAAGCTACAATTATAGACCAGTGAGCACAACGCTATTTAACTCCAGACTCTTACACACTAATGGCATTGTCGGTACCATGAGAAGGATAAAAAAAATCATTTCAGAACAACACCACATACCTTGCAAATCGTGTTTATTTAACTCTCTTGCAAACAGCGTATAATATTGAGAATGGCATCGACATTAACGATCATGGACAGCTAAACTCAATTGACAGAAGAAAAAAAAGTCATATGTATTCAGTCTTTAAAGATTCCAGAAAACTTCTCGCGCCAACACAACTAAAAGATGAGTAACAGCAATGTTTAAACATTATCCTTAATGACAGCAGAAAGTTGTTTACATTCCTCGATCAAGTATTGAGACAAAATCTTTAGTAGGCTACATCACAGCGAGTGAAGGGAGATTACAAATTACATCACTGTTTACAAAACATCTCACCACAGAGGGAGTAAGTGTGTGTGGTTGCGCCGACTAACCTTCCTCCGTAAAAGCATAACGTTTCCACTACTCTTCCGCAACCAACTGTAAAGAGGGTGCTTTCCCTCGATATAGCTTACAACTAAGCAGCGGCGGTAATAATAATACATACTGTAGAAACATTTATAGGAAAGACACAGAAACAACTCGAGGATTTGCATAGATTTTTCTTCCGTGGCGACTTAATACTTAGATTATGAACTATATATTGTAGTAACCAATACGGAGCGCCCACTACTGAACAAACATGAGCTAGCTGTCACTAATCAAGCTTCAGCTTCACCAAACATAGTACTTATAAAATAGACAATACGGAGTGCTCACTACAGAACGAACATGAGCTTGATGGTAGCGAGTGATACATTATACATCTACGCAACTCAGAAAATAATTTCATTTAAAGCAAGAGAGAAATGGTGTTGATATCAGACTACCCCGTCGGCGTATGATTCGACTTACTGGATAGAGACTCACTTCTGTCTACTCAAACATCTTACGGACAAAATTTACTCGGAACAACATTATGGACATTGTAGAATCAATTCTGCGTATATTGCGTAAACTCACTGAGTAACAATGATTAATAAATCATGTATTGTCTTCACTTTATAGAATGACTCAAAATAATAGAATAAACACACGACATTCATAATAATACACCAGATATTATGAACAGAGACAAACACTTGAACGAACTATATGAACTGTAGACGAGTTCCTTTACAATTTTCAAAACGGAATTACTCCTTCCATAGATCGAGATAGAGATAATAAAGACAGAGTTACCTGGAACGGTGACTAAAGCCCACCCAACCTTTCGACGCTTACTGGTGAACAATACCGGCACCACAAGCCAGTTTAAAGAGCTCAGCTTCGGACAGCATCTTCGGGGCGGCGACCAGTCTCCGATGACCTTCCAGGCAGCTCGACACGTAGTAATCGCAATTTCTAGCCATAGGTACAGGTTGACCAAATGGCGACATTCTTCTTCGTTAGCAGCAATTAGACACTTCATCAACGTTCACCAGATAGACACAGTTTGCCGTATTAGTCGTTGTAGCACCTATACTCACAACGACGACCACGGATGAAGATTTCACTGAGTGATAAACTTGCGTCCCACAGAAGCAGGTGGAGTCAGTCGGCAAAACAAAGGACCAAGTCCCAATCAGGAAAAGGAAGACGAGGAGTCGCTACGCAGAATATCCACGTTGACAACGTTGTAGACAATATATCCAGGAAAGAGGTAGCAGACCGAATCAAAACTTACTCCCAGAGATGGTTCTCGGTGTAACTATCATATTTCCACTTACGACACACGAACTATTAGTGAGTAGCAAGCCGATCCCAACAGTAACCGGAGTAAGCACAAGTTGAATGTTGCAGGCGAGTTATTATAGTTCATTACACATCACGCTGACTTTTTTATCACTGTTCGGTCATGGCATTCCCATCGAAGAAGTTATAATAGAAAACCAATCGTCTTACAGCATAATATACAATAAATCCATGTTCAAAGACAGAGCGTAGCACTAACCCTTCTCCATCTTCACCATATTTTTTTTTTCGATTCGAAGAGCTAAGACAAAGGAGAGCGCGCTTACAAAACCCGCTCGTTCTCTGATTGGAGGCTCCCTTTTGCGCAACAGAGCGTGAAACTAAAGCGACAATGTTAATAATAAAATATATATATCTAAATGGAAGTAAAAATTACCTAAGTTAGTATTTATATATGTACGTTCATAACAAATTTTACATTTTAAAAAAACAAATATTTCAAATTATTTCAAGCAGTCAACGCTATCTACCGAGACTGAGAGATATCCGCTCGACGCAGGCCATAGACGTACAAAGAAAAATAGCATATATCGGTTACACATACTAGTCTAATTGTCGACCATCTTGAATCCTTCATGAGGGTCGAGAATTGAGAAAATATGAAAAGAAGATCATTAACTAAGAGCTGATTAAATATCTCTACAAAATAATCTCTTTGAGAAAATGTAACGCTCAAAGAGGAACGTTAAATCCACCCAGGGGACAGGAAAAATAAATGATCCGAAGATCAGTTACTTTTGAACACCCTATATATCACTATTTAAAGATAGGAATTGTTTATGTGGGTAATTGCGAAGAAGGTCATCTCTCCGTTCTTTCGAGCAGTTGAATTTCTTCAAATTATTAAAATTTTGCGTTCGCACACTTTCTCTAGTGAGAGTATGCAAAATCGCTGAGTTTTTCAGAATCTTTCTAGCCAAGAAAGGGCCCGAGAAACATTTCATATATTTAGCAAATTCTCCTTTAACTGAAGAGGAACGATGGTGAAGTCTAACCATTACTAGGTCTCCTTCTTGTAACTTAATCTCCTTTCCTGTTCGTTTCAAAAATTTCTTAGTTTTATTAGTAACTTTAGGATACAATGTAATGTGACGATCTTGGGTAGGCGTCTTTTCCAGAACACCAGGCCAAGGAAAATTCTTTTTAAATGCTTCAATAGCAGAATAAGATAAAAATAGCTCTGCAGGCGTACAATCAATACTACTACATAACGAATAATTAAGAAGTTCCTGACATTGCTTAAGTACAGTACTCCACTTAGAATGATTACTATGACACTCTAAACGAATAATTCGGTTGAGTTCTTTATGGCTCTTCTCCGCCAAGCCATTCGAAGAAGGGGAATAACTGGACGTTAATATTGATTTCATATTATGCTCTTTACAATAGTCCTGCCAGAGGCGCGAGACAAACTGTGAACCTTTGTCTGAGACAATAGTGTTAGGATAGGGAAACAAATAAAAATAATTCTTTTCCAACACTGAAATTATACCTTTAACATGAACAGTCTTCAAAGGAAAGAAACAAACAAACCTAGAATAAATATCGATAATAGACAAAATATAATAATAACCATTACTAACTGGGAGTTTCCCAACGAGGTCAACCGCTAGACGGTCGTGAGGTCAACTAGCTTCTATATGAATTTCTTCTTTAAGTATTACTTGATTGGCGAACTTCGTCTCAGCACAGTCAAGGCAATCTCTGATATATTGTCGAACTGACAATCTTTGTTTCTTCCAGTAAAATAAAGAACGACATACAGACATACATTTCCTAGCTCCAAAATGACCACGTGAATGGACTATTCCAATTGTTTCCTTTACTAATTCTTGAGGAATAACTAAAAGCCATTGGTTCGAATTCCTATGCTTGAAATATAACAAACTTTGATAACAAGTGACATGTTCTGGAGAACTATCCAATAAAGACCTTAACTTAATACAAAAATCATCGTACTGCTGCTTTTCCCTGACTTTTTCCAGGTTGAAAAGAGACAAGTCTCGAACAGACAAGAAAGTGACATGATACTCTTCTAACTTAGAAGGCACTTCCGTTGGATTCCTACTCAATGTATACGCTACAAAGTTCAGACTCCCGGGACAGTGTTCGAAGACAAGGTCAAATCTTTGTAATTTAAGAAGCATACGAGTCGTCCTTGTATCTAGGTTCTTCATCGAAAAAGAATGAGTGACGGCTGCATTATCTGTATTAATATACGTGGTGCTCCCAAGGATATATTGCGAAAAACGTTCACACAGAAACAAAACAGAGAGCAATTCCAACTGAAAAGTAGACAATGAGAGTTCGTGAGGTTTAACTCTACGACTATCGTAGGCAATGACATTTGGATGATCAGACCCGTCAGGGTACTGTGCCAGAAAACCAGCCAAATTCTCTGAACAAGCATCCGAATGGATGTGGAACGGCAAATTGAAATCAGGTTGTCCCAACGCAGGTGGATTACTGACGATTTCCCGCAATTTATAAAAGAGATCCAAAACTTCGGGAGTGAGTTTGTACTTAACATTCTTCTTAATGAGATCGTACAACGGAGAAGTAACAGTCGAATAATTAGGAATGAACCACTGTCGCCATCCCAATAATCCTAAAAATTGACGCATTTTCTTCCTGGTTTTTGGGATAGGATAGCAACGAATTGGTTCATTATGACGCGGGTCAACTTTAACAGTCTGACCACTAATGACGTGTCCCAGGAAGTTCACTTCCGTCAAGAAGAAGCAACACTTCCGGAAATTTAGGGAAAAATTTCCACGCTCGAAAATTTTGAACACACGCTCCAGATGGGCGAAGTGTTCGTCTAGAGAAGTACTAGATATTAAAATATCATCCAGAAACAGAGTAACGAAATCTTTAGTACTTTGATCGAAGTAACTATGCATTACACTCTGGAAAATGACAGGCGCACTCTTGATTCCTTGAGGTAAGACCATCATTACGTACTGACGTCCTTTATAAACGAAACTAGTGCAGGGATATGACGAAGGATGGAGACCTACGCCATAATATCCTGACGAACAGTCGAATTTTAAAAAATATTGCGCTTTCGCTACACGGTTCAATATATCACCTATTGATTCCACTTGAGCCTTAGGGGCCCGAACGCGGAGGTTCAGTAGACGAAAATCAATTACAGGCCTAACAGCACCAGACGCCTTGCGAACACAATGCATGGGGTTCCGGTAAGGTGAGGTCTGTTCACGAGCTATGCTTAATTCGATCCATTTCCGCAATTCTGCCTCAAATTCCATTTCCATGGATTTTGGCACAGAATAATACGGTCCTACGACAGGTTCTTCGTCGGTTGATTCTATCTTGTACAAAGGCGTTCGTATCCTACGGGGATACTCGCAGAAAATATTACGATATCGAAATAACAAATCATATAGACGTTGCTTGACATTGTTATCTAAATCGCCTCGAGATGAGATGTAAATTCCTGAATTTCCTGAATTTCAGCTTCTGAAAGATTGGTTTCAGGAACTGTATGCACATCTGACACGGAAAGAACAGCTGAATTTTCTACTGGAGGAGGAACCTCTAAAATATTAACATCAGAACACAAAAGTTCGGAAGAAAGTACTTCCTGTTTATCGGATGGCCATTCAGTCCTCCCGATCTCAACCTTGTTCGAAGACAAAGCTACCATAAGAATACTAGGTTAATCAGTCGAAATCACGACAAGACTACCAGCATTATCACGCAATCTGATTTCCTTTATTTCTCTGTCAACGACAGCTTTAAATTTGTCTAAAAACGGACACCCCAAAATAAGATCAGTTCGAAGATATTTTATAACAAACAACGGAATATCAAATAAATGACCCTGAATATTTAAGCTAAATATCTGGACACCCTGAACTGAAAACTTCTCTGTAGCGGCAAAGGCACCCAATGACAAACCAGTATATGGTCGCAATTTAGGAGATGAAAATTTAAGTTTTAACCGTTTCCAAAAATTCCAATCTAAAAGGCATAACTCAGACCCACAGTCAATAGTACAAGTTAACTGGACTCCTCCAATGTTTCCTTTAACAACAGGGGAGGAAGAAAAATAATAGTCAGGCTTTTCTTTTTCTTCATCCTCTTCAACTACAAAGTTTACATTAAATAACATAGCATTATTACTCTCATTATTGTTTACATCTCCAGATAATGACTCGACCAAGACATTATAGGTTTTGACGTTAGTTTCAGAATCGTTATCTACGGGGACCGGAGAAATACAGCAGTCGTTTCCCCCCGTGTTCGGAAAAGACTGCGACCTTAGTTTTCCGAAGTAGATGAAGGTTGATCTTCCCTCGGATTGGAAGATGCCTCATCTCGTCTCTTATCATTGTTTTGATATCTTCCCTTATGTTCTCGATTCCTTCCACGATAACGGTTTCTACCATTCCCTCGATATCGATTATTGTACTGATAATTATTACCATTACTATTATTGTTAGGCCTATTATTATTTCTACTTTCAGTATGAGCATAGGTTAAAAATTCAGTTTGACAGCTACTGTCAACATGTTCTGAATTACGATTAATAATTTTAGCTTCCTTAGCGAATACTTTCTTTGTCGGAGGCCTAACTTCATGCATGGAAGTATCCTCAATTCCAGATAATAACGCTACTTTACTCATTAATTCATCGACACTATTATATTGCTGAACAGACAGCAAACGCATATCCCTAGGCGGTAAACAATTCAAAATTAATTTCACAAGTTCCGAAGTACTCGGGGTTTCACATATATTGTAGTAACTTTCATAGTCTAACAATGAAGCGAATTTTGTCTTGTCGTAACGCAAAGATTGCAACGACTTCTTCTGAGCACGCTCTATCTGAGGCGAACAATACTGATTTTTAAAAAGACGCACAAAGTCTTGATAAGTTTTGATGTCGGGAGCTACTGAGCTACACCAAGCAAACGCGGCTCGAAACATACAATGTTCTACGACCCGTAATCGGTCTCCATCAGTAAGTGAATACATACTTAAACATTTCTCAGGATCCCTCAAAAACTTTCTTGGGGCTCCAGGTTTAATATCCCCAGAATATGAAGGAAAAGATTGTAAATCTTCCTGCTTAATCGCAAAAGGCAATGAACTTGGTGTTATACCACTGAAGGTGGCAATACTGTTATACGGTACTTGACTATTCGGTACAATAGTAGTGGGAAAAACACTAGGATCATAACTAGGCTTTAAATTGGTAGTATTAAACACCGGTGGGCTATTATCAACATGGGAAGTGATCCCTCTCGACACCGACCATGTGACAGTATCAGTAGTGCGAGTACTATTACTTACATTATTATTATAATAAACAGAAGAATTGACATTTGGAAAAGTATTTAAAGAACTGGCAACCACTTTAGTTTCACTAGGGCTAGCTGGCCACTCATATCTAATATCTGGTTCTGATTGCACAAACACAGGTTTAATTGAATGACTAACAGAACTAGTAACAAACACATTGCATTTAGCAGGTTTACCAACAATAGTATTAACAGGCAAGTTATCCCTTGACTCAGAAAACGACACAGGAGGGTCAACACTAATGCAAGGACGTTTACAAGGAACACCTTCCTTACTCGGGCTCCCACAGTCAATAGACGAAAATTTCGGTGTCTGTAATTTATCTACTTTGTTAGTTAAAATTAACAATTCTGCGAAGAGCTTCGATTGACTATTATTATACCCTTCTAGTTCAATCTTAACTTCATCATTTTCATTTTCAAGTTTTTTAATTCCATCAAAAACAACCTTTAATGCTTCATAATGAGATTCTGCTTCCTTTTCTACAGAATCAACACGAGATTCCACGGATTCAACACACGACTTCACAGACTCAATACATGACTTATTACTATCAACCTCGAATTTAATATTGTCTAACTGCACTTGCAAATCCCTTTGGTTAACAGTTAGAGAACTGCAAAGGTTTTCTACACTACCTATTCTTTCATCAATTTTATTAATTGTAGTGGAAAGGTTATGTACATTTTCAACAATGCACGCCTGAATTCTAGCATTGTTAGCTTCGTTACTTTCCTTTATCTTATTATTAATATCAGCATTATTTCTTCTATTTTATCATTACTTTCTTTAACTCTCTGCTCAACGCTTTCTATTTTTCGATTACTTTCTTCTATTTTACTCAGCACATGAGCTAGCATCGCAGCGAGTTCATTCGCCTGCTCTGTCCCCCTTTCACTTCCTTGCGGGGACTTGGGCTAAGAAAAATGTTTGGGAGGTGATTCATTCTCAAGCTCCAACACTTCAGGAGAAGTATGTGCGTCACATTTAGGACAAACCCAAACAAAAGAATCTGAGCTAACAGCTTCGAAAACACTGGAAGTATCCTTTAATTTAACAGAAACAAAATGTGACCATTCGCGACACCTGTCACAAGATATAGCACGTTTCTTATCAGAATCAATTTGTTCCGCGGCGGCAAGAGGCTCGCTACAACAAACGCAAATAATATCATCTCCATTAGGAGGAAGATTCCTCGACTCAGCCGACATCTTACTTACTTATTTATAAATCTAATAAACATAAACATATGTGAGCTCTATCCAGTATATCTCCTTAACACCAACGCGACAGTCTGTATCACTCATTTCTTCCCGAATAACACGACAAAAAACCAAATAGTGTGACATTTTACACAATAAAATAATCCTACAGCTGGGTTCGCCAAACTTGAAACCAGCTGATCCTGGCTGTGTAAAGCCAAACTTGAAACGTCATAATTCTACGTTAGCTTAAAACCTTGAACTAGGGTGCCAAACTTGAGACGATCCTGTGCTGGATCACGAAACTTGAAACATATAAGGCTGGGTCGTCAACTTGACACATAAAGTTAGATTCTGGCTATGGAAGCCAACTTGATGAATGCGAGTTCGATTCTATAGCTTGGTAGCTAAACTCGTAACGACCTTAAAATCTCGTGGCTGGAAACCCGCCTTTATATTATACAAGTTGCACCAATTCCTTACACCTTTGTTCGTAGCTAACGTTAGGGGAAAGGAAAAATAAAATAAAGAGGAAATGAAAAGAAAAAAATCAATTGGGTCACCGATATAATTCCTTTCTTAAGCTACAATTATAGACCAGTGAGCACAACGCTATTTAACTCCAGACTCTTACACACTAATGGCATTGTCGGTACCATGAGAAGGATAAAAAAATCATTTCAGAACAACACCACATACCTTGCAAATCGTGTTTATTTAACTCTCTTGCAAACAGCGTATAATATTGAGAATGGCATCGACATTAACGATCATGGACAGCTAAACTCAATTGACAGAAGAAAAAAAAGTCATATGTATTCAGTCTTTAAAGATTCCAGAAAACTTCTCGCGCCAACACAACTAAAAGATGAGTAACAGCAATGTTTAAACATTATCCTTAATGACAGCAGAAAGTTGTTTACATTCCTCGATCAAGTATTGAGACAAAATCTTTAGTAGGCTACATCACAGCGAGTGAAGGGAGATTACAAATTACATCACTGTTTACAAAACATCTCACCACAGAGGGAGTAAGTGTGTGGGGCTGTGTCGACTAACCTTCCTCCGTAAAAGCATAACGTTTCCACTACTCTTCCGCAACCAACTGTAAAGAGGGTGCTTTCCCTCGATATAGCTTACAACTAAGCAACGGCGGTAATAGTAATACGTACTGTAGAAACATTTATAGGAAGTACAAGACCAGCCAGTAAATTACACTCTACCCCTGACACCATCACATCTAGGTGTGAGTACTATCGCAATGCCCACCATCTTCGACGCGTCCAACTGAACTACTACATAGTTCTATAATTAAAGATAAGACACAGAAACAACTCGAGGATTTGCATAGGTTTTTCTTCCGTGGCGACTTAATGCTTAGATTATGAACTATATATTGTAGTAACCAAAACGGAGCGCCCACTACTGAACAAACATGAGCTAGCTGTCACTAATCAAGCTTCAGCTTCACCAAACATAGTACTTATAAAATAGACAATACGGAGTGCTCACTACAGAACGAACATGAGCTTGATGGTAGCGAGTGATACATTATACATCTACGCAACTCGGAAAATAATTTCATTTAAAGCAAGAGAGAAATGGTGTTGATATCAGACTACCCCGTCGGCGTATGATTCGACTTACTGGATAGAGACTCACTTCTGTCTACTCAAACATCTTAGGGACAAAATTTACTCAGAACAACATTATGGACATTGTAGAATCAATTCTGCGTATATTGCGTAAACTCACTGAGTAACAATGATTAATAAATCATGTATTGTCTTCACTTTATAGAATGACTCAAAATAATAGAATAAACACACGACATTCATAATAATACACCAGATATTATGAACAGAGACAAACACTTGAACGAACTATATGAACTGTAGACGAGTTCCTTTACAATTTCCAAAACGGAATTACTCCTTCCATAGATCGAGATAGAGATAATAAAGACAGAGTTAACTGGAACGGTGACTAAAACTCACCCAACCTTTCGACGCTTACTGGTGGACAATACCGGTACCACAAGCCAGTTTAAAGAGCTCAGCTTCGGACAGCATCTTCGGGGCGGCGACCAGTTTCCGATGACCTCCCAGGCAGCTCGACACGTAGTAATCACAATTTCTAGCCATAGGTACAGGTTGACCAAATGGCGACATTCTTCTTCGTTAGCAGCAACTAGACACTTCATCAACGTTCACCAGATAGACACAGTTTGCCGTATTAGTCGTTGTAGCACCTATACTCACAACGACGACCACGGACGAAGATTTCACTGAGTGATAAACTTGGGTCCCACAGAAGCAGGTGGAGTCAGTCGGCAAAACAAAGAACCAAGTCCCAATCAGGAAAAGGAAGACGAGGAGTCGCTACGCAGAATATCCACGTTGACAACGTTGTAGACAATATATCCAGGAAAGAGGTAGCAGACCGAATCAAAACTTACTCCCAGAGATGGTTCTCGGTGTAACTATCATATTTCCACTTACGACACACGAACTATTAGTGAGTAGCAAGCCGATCCCAACAGTAACCGGAGTAAGCACAAGTTGAATGTTGCAGGCGAGTTATTATAGTTCATTACACATCACGCTGACTTTTTTATCACTGTTCGGTCATGGCATTCCCATCGAAGTTATAATAGAAAACCAATCGTCTTACAGCATAATATACAATAAATCCATGTTCAAAGACAGAGCGTAGCACTAACCCTTCTCCATCTTCACCATATTTTTTTTTTCGATTCGAAGAGCTAAGACAAAGGAGAGCGCACTTACAAAACCCGCTCGTTCTCTGATTGGCCGCTCCTTTTTGCGCAACAGAGCGTAAAACTAAAGCGACAATGTTAATAATAAAATATATATATATATCTAAATGGAAGTAAAAATTACCTAAGTCAGTATTTATATACGTACGTTCATAACAAATTTCTCAATTTAAACGAAACACAAAAATTTCAAATTATTTCAAGCAGTCAACGCCATCTACCGAGACTGAGAGATATCCACTCTACGCAGGCCATAGACGTACATAGAAAAATAGCATATTTCCATTACACATACTAGTTAATTTTCGACCATCTTGAATCCTCCATGAGGGTCGAGAATTGAGAAAATATGAAAAGAAGAACATTAACTAAGAGCTGATTAAATATCTCTACAAAATAATCTCTTTGAGAAAATGTAACGCTCAAAGAGGAACGTTACACGTCTCTGATTCTGATTATATTTCATACATGAATGCAGGTGTACCAAAAGAGCTTTACAACTTTGAAAACTCATACTGATTTATTCATTTATCTTAGAGACATTCGTTTTGGTGTCATTTTGTAGTAAAATACATAAAGTTTTGACTCACGTAGTACACTAATTCAGAAATATGCCACCTCAAGCGCTAGCGGCAGTTGAAACGAAGACGACTGTCTTTAATGATTCCGAATGTGCTAGCTATGTGTTTTGGTTTGAAGAATCCAAGTCTGCGACAGCTGTGCAACGTAATTTTCGTACAAAGTACGGTAAAGATCCTCCCAGTAGGCCTACGTACTATTTATGAATGGCATAAGTGTTTTATTGAAACTTGATGTTCGGTAAGACAATAAATCTTCAGGTCGTCCCCGTACGTCTGAAGACGTTGTAGAGCAAGTGAGACAAAACTTTGTAAACAATCATACAAAATCAACCCGGCGTGCTTCTCGACTGCTGCCCGTCTCACACATGACAATTTAGAGTGTTTGAGAAAACAGTTGCATCTCAAACCATACAAATTACAAATGATGTAAGAATTAAAAGACACTGATAAAATTACTCGCAAGGAATTTTGTGGGAATGCTTCAGATGGGATGTGTGCCGTATCACCAATGGAAGCCACATTGAACGTCTTTAGGTATAAGGTAAAAGAATTGATGTATTTTCTTACAAAGTGACACCAAAACAATATCTATAAGCTAAATAAATAAATCAATAGTAGTTTTCAAAGTTGTAAAGTCCTTTTTGATATCTCCTCTTGTATTTCATAGAGCATGGAGCATGGAAGCTTCTCAGCTGCGGCAAGTGATCTGCTTATAATGGCATAATATCTATAATGATGACGTTATTTAATTAACCAACCCTGTACTGTAGTATAAATCATTTCTATAAGAAAATGCAAAAGAGTTAGTTTACTGTTAGTTTGGGTGTGCTCGTTTTTCGGATCATCTTAAAAATGAACTCGGTCATTTTCGTTTGTATTTCATAAATAAATGTTTCATTAATAAATTTGACAATATGATATAGCTTCTTTCTTTTGAAAAAGAAATAATTTACTATAGGGATGAGTTTCCCCCGAAGATTTTATCTTAAACTTCTCAGTAGATTTTGTCCATGTTTCACATTTGTCCATATTTTGTCTTTATTTCACCAATTGCCTTACAATACGGAATGAGTTTACTCTGTTATGGGAATTAAGTTATTGATTTATGGAGGATAAAATGAGGCCCAATATATGTCTGAAGGTAGAATAATTGGAAACCATACAATGACGCGTTCTCCCATCTCCCTTCACGCACACAAATACTATGATTATCTGACAACAATTACAAATGAAAGCTTTCGAATTGCTGTTGCTTTACGTTTAGGTTTAGCTGTTTGTGAGCCTCATCGCTGTCCAGCTTGTGGAGATGAGTTTAACCAACGTGGCCTGCATGGCCTTTCATGCATGAAGAGCGCTGGTAGATTCGCCTGACACTCCTCCGTGAATGACGTAATACTAAGAGCCCTTAACACAGCTGGAATTCCTTTAATATGGGAACCTTCTGGTTGCTGTCGTTCTGATGGAAAGCGACCGGATGGGATGACACTGGTTCCATGGATGAGAGGTACATGTTTATTGTGGGACTTCACATACGCTGATAAATACGCTCATTCAAGTCTCGCTCTGTCAGTATTGAACGATGAAGCTGTTAATAAACGCAGAGAAGCTGAAAAGAAAAGAAAATACAACCTTCTCGAAAGTTTTGTTTTCACTCCAATCGCTATTGAAACCAGTGGTGCTTGGGGTGTAAGAAGTCTTGAATTCATTAGAGAGATTGGAAGACGCATTACTTCTGTTTCCGGCGAAGTTCGCTCCACATCTTATCTAATACAGCGCATATCTGTTTTTATCCAACGTGGTAACGTCTCGTCGGTCCTTGGAAACTAACTGGATGAGTTGTTTATACTCTGATAAGAATAGTTTTATATATATTAGTCCTTGGACAATAGTTTTTCTTTGACCTTATAATTATATATTAGTCTTCTTATAATTATATATTTAAACTAAATTTTATTTTTCCATCCCTTCGAGTGAAAATAGTAATACTGCATAATATTTGTTATAATTTGTGATGTGGAACTGTAGTTAGTTTTAATCCATGTATGTGTATTTATGGTTGCGATTACAAATAATTATATTAAATCTATGAATATATCAACAATAACTAAATTAAGTAAATAACTAAATTAATTACTTTACGATTTTGGGATTACCAAGAGAGAAATATTCCGAAATTTCGAATATGTTCAAGTGAAAAAGGTTATACCTTTGGATTCAACTAAACGTCAAATATATATTATTATTAAGTATTCTGCCTTTCAGCAGGTCCTGGGACTAATGAGGATTTTTTTTTAATTTTTAGAGTTGGGCCTGGAAATGTTTCTTCCACTTTTCTCGATCTTCAGCTTGCTCTTTTAACTCCCAATATTTTCTCCTACCTTTCAAATCATCGTTCAGCTGTGTTCTGCTTCCTATTCTTCGCTTCCCTTCCATCTTTCCTCCTATGGCAGTGTGAAGAAGACAATTTCTTCGCAAGATGTGTCCAATCCAATCGGCCTTTCTACGAAGGATGGTGTCTAGAATTGTCCTATTCTTTCCTATCCGTTTTAAAACATCTTCGTTTGTTGCTCTCTCTGTCCATTTTATCTTCTTCATCTTCCTCTATTTCAAAGCTCTCTAAATATTTGCTCTCTAACTTCCGTAATGTCCAAGTCTCTGAACCATACAGTCCAATGCTCCATATACAGCACTTGACCAACTTCTTCTGAAGTCCAATATTGAGCCTGCCCGTTAAGAGTAATCGTTTCTTGTTCAATGCTTCTTTAGGTATGACAATTCTTGACCTGATCTCTTTGGCGCAGTAAGTGTCTCTCGTCAAAATACTTCCCAGATACTTGAAATTATCGACCTCTTTAAGTTCTCTTTGTTCTACTCTGATCTGTAAGGGCCTGTTTTCACGGGATATTCTCATGACTTTCGACTTTTCGATGTTAGTTTCTATTCCATACAGTTTTCCAGTGTCAACTATTTTGTCAATCATCTCTTGTAGTCCTCCTCCTGTTTTAGCTATTATAACTCTATCAGCACCCAACCACCCACCCACCCACTCTCTCTCTCTCTCTCTCTCTCTCTCTCACACACACACACACACACACACACACACATATATATATATATATATATATACAACTTGATCGAATTTTATGAGTGATAGAAAAAGGGAAACATAACAGCCACATCCCTCTGGTCAGTGTAAACGTGCTTGATTTTCAACCTAAACATCTGGTAACTTTCAGGAATTTAGTTTTTGGAGACAAAAAGAAGAAATTTCTTTGTACGGTGCTTCTGGTTCCCATGAAGTTTTATATGATTTGATACGGGTTCTAAAAGGTTGAAAAACACTGCCTGAAATGATGATAAATTTACTTTATGTTATAGCAATAATGAAAAAGTACCTATATATATAATTTGAGTTTGAGTTTTCGTGATTTACGTCCTTATGCTTCAGCAAGATTATGAAGGAATGTGACTTACTATTATTATGGACTTCGAACCACGGTTGGGTTCGAATCCAGTAAAGTCGACGGCTGCACAGACGATATTATAGGATCAACCCATATAGTAGGTCGCTCACCATAAAATTTGAGTGTGAATTATTTACGAATTAGATTTAAATCTCAAGTTTCTTCATAAAACATTACAATACATCTACAAAGGAACCTACTTACAACCTCAGGAAGCACTCAGATTATAAACGATAAACGAAGCATATTGCTTTAAATGGAATCGGAACCGTTAATGTTTCTCTGAACTTTTTACACATAATCATTGAAGCCGACACCACTCGCATCGAAAGTATGGTGCTACGTATTCCTTGTCTAACAACGCAGAGAAATACATAAAATATTATAGGATAATAAGTTATTGAAATACCTTTCAACTAAGTTACGGAAATATCTTTTAACTAAGTTACTCGAATATTCTTTAACTAAGTTATTCAAATATCATTTAATTAAACTTTCAAATATCCCTTTACTAAGTTATTGAAATATCTTTTAAGTTAATAATTGAAATATCTTTTAACTAAGATCGTGAAATATTCTTTAACTAAGTTTTTGACTAAATTCTTTTAACTAAATTTTTCAAACACCCTATAAGTAAGATATTGAAATATATTTTAACTAAGTTATTGAAATATCCTTTAACCAAGTTCTTGAAACATCCTTTAACAAAGGTTTTTAAATATCATTTAACTAACTAAGATTAGCGAAATAGACAACTTAAATATCATAAAGTAATAATTATAGAAATTGACACTTAAAACAATTGAAATCCTTGACTTTCCTTATTGTTTATAGAAATCAATTCAAAATTCCAGGAGTGGGGTACTGCACGTTGATCTGGTGTCTAGCGCGTGTGCCTTTGGTGCACGAGGTCCTGGGATCGAATTTTGGTGGGAGAGCACAGAAAATCTAATTATACTATTACTTGTTCTAATCATTTGACTACTTTAGCTTACGGGGTATATCCGTCATATGTTATCGTTTCATTTTCCAGGAGAGGTATATGATAAACTTCTCTTGGAGTTTCTGTTCTCCTAATTTCCTGGCTGGGTACAGACCTGCAAATAAACTTTAATTACTGGGGCGAAGCGGTTAGTGGAGCGAATTAAGTAACCCTAAGAAAAATTAGAATTGACAAAATTAAAACTAGTATTTTTTTTCTTTATGTTGTAAGTCGACTCACTGATTACAACCAGCGGTTAATTGATGTGTGCAATCCAGTTCTTTCTGGATTCTGGTAAACACAGTAGGCAGCAGGTGTCTTTCTTTGTGGGTATACAACTGGACAGATATCACTGTAATGGCTCTTATAACTTCGAAGTCATGTACGCTAATATCTACCAATTGTTCGAAATTAGAACAAAACTGTTGTCACAGAGCGTTTCAGGAAGGGTTTCGACAAAATTAGATGCAGCGACGATCGTTGTTGGTAGATTTTGTTGTAGAATCAGTTACGAAACGAGAAATATGTAATGTGAGGCGAAGCGGATATAGACAGTGATGAGTTCAGGTGAGTGGCCTGGGAGTAGAGGTCTGCACGGGCCGGAAATTTTAGCTCGGCCCCGGCCCGGCCCGTAAATTTACAATATGAAGACTGACCCGAGTCTGAAATATGTTTTAGCATTTAGGCCCGAGCTCCTGTGATAATCAAATGAGCCCGAATTACAGAAAGTTAATAATTAACGCAAAATAGTATTTTTATTTACAGCAATTAGAGGTTTAATTTTGCAGTTGTGCTTTAAAAGTTCTCCAGAAAGAACAGTACAAGTATATCGTTGTACAGTGTGTTTACAAAGTTAGGCCCGAAAAGGCCCAAGAAATATGGTTGTATATTTTAAAATTCACGGCCCGAGCCCGGCCCGGACCCGAAATGACATCTGATTTGTAGGCCCGAACCCGTGCAGACTTCTACCTTGGAGAAAAGTCCATCCCGGGGCATATTTCTGAACCTGTTCAGTTTCATTAGTAGTGTTTTCGTAATACTACTTTTACCTACCTTCACCCCCTGTATGTTGAAATTATCTGAAATTATTATAGGACAGAATAAGAGGGACAATTTTGAACACTTCGGAGACTATTATGTTATGAACAACCAAAACGAAAGCACATGACAATTTTTGGGAATCAGAAATTTTGAAACCTACGTGTTGCGTTACAGAAATATGAACAAAAGCGATTGACATTGAACTTAAGCACATATTTTAAATTAGCAAAGAAGCGTTGATATATTTACCACATCAAAGACAATTACAAACACTGGTAGGTATAATTTCGATAACATGCATTTTCTAAAAGTGCCTCTTCCCTACCTCGTGCACCTACCCATACTTAGTAAGTGATATTACACATTGCAAGAATGGCATCGTATGCAGGTGTACACGCAATAGTCGAATTGACAGAAGCCACACACACGTAGAAAGTTCTTATCAGACATTTTGAAGATGTTACAGACCATAGAATTTTCTGGGAAATCGGGGGAATTTGGTGTAGCTAGGAGAATTAAAGTCTATCCTGGTTTTGTGGCGTAGGTGAATTATAAACTTTAGATGTTTCTGGTAGGAAGTTGTCATTGGTTTCATGGTTGCTCCTGGACTAGTTGTTTTTTGCGGAAGATGATACTAAACATGAGGAAAGAACATTTTTTATTTCAGAACAATGTCATGGCATGACTTCAGTGCATTCCAAAAAAGTTGTCTTTCTTGTATCTCTGGTTGAGAGTCAGCTTACATGTAGGGCTAGTTAATTGTTGCTTTATTGCTGTCATTGCTAGAAGTTCCTTCCATAATTGAAAACTTGAAGAAAAAATGTAAAATCCATTTATCTACTTCCCAAACAAGTAATGTTATATATATTACTTCAATATATGTCACAGCGTATGCATTCTGATAGTTACAAACATGTGCATAGTGAAAATAGACAATTTCGGGCTTTTACTTTTCTCTACATCATCTGGCCAAGCATATAGATTGTTTCCATTGAAATCGCAATCTTTATAAAGTAAATTCTATACTTTACGCCTAAAAATGTGCTTCCAGAGTTCACAATGTGTCTAGAGCCTGCTATACGCTATGATATAAGTCCTAGGAAATCTTAGCATTTATCTGAGGAAAAATATAACGACATATCTCGTACGAAATACCCTTTTCTGCCATACACGTGACTACACTGCATATCCTATTGATATTGATACCAGGCGCTATATTGTTAAATTATATACCTCTAAAAAGCATAAAAATAAGAAGATGCATTACCAAACCACACCTCGTCATACCCTGCACCACACTTCATTTTGCCGAGTATTTTTGCTCTTTCATCCACATGCGGCTGGCAGGGAGAAAATATTTTTCGACTTTCTCGCACCTTTGTCGCTTAAATCGAAACCTAACGAATTTTCTTTCGAAATAGAGCGTACTCTTCTAAACACGAAAAATTTCAAAGAATCGTTCAGAACATAGGAAATGACATGCGAACTGATATCATACACGTTGAGATTTTGACTCTAGGAAAAATCGTAAGAGATTTCCTAGGATCTATGTTGTGGTGTATAGCAGGCCTAGGATACTATAGGCAGTGGCGCATTTACGGGGCTTCCGGGCTTAAGTCCCCCGAAATTTTACTTACTATAGTAAAGCAGATGAAGTATCTTGCAGAATTTTCACATTTCCAGGCAAAGCGTCTCCGAAAGTTAGCAAAGCCCCCCGAAACAAAATCGTAAAAACACCTCTGATTGTAGGTATACGTGTAGCAGAATATAATTTATTATTCCAATGTTATTATTGTATACCTACCATTTTCGTCTTATAGGCTTACCCGCTTCGCTGCAACTGTTGGTGCGAAATGAGTAACACGTACATCTCCTTTAAGTCATGCACTGCTTTGTTAATTTCTGTACATACTTGTACTATTTTACTTCGATTTAATAATTTTATGGTCAGAATGACTGTAAACATTACCCGATAAGTTTGCATAATTTATAGCTGAAATTCACTCATTATCCCCTCTCTCCATTTACATTGTTCTCTCAACGAACTGTTTATATTAATTCTACCTGAGAGCATGAAGTGCGTAAGTCACAAATCCTTGTATTCCAGAAAACAGCAAAAACATTTACTTGAGCACTAAATACATATTGGACATACTACATTATATACTTAGTTAATTACGTCATCAACCCGTATAGAACAAAATTCAACCAACCATTCATTGCAGACCTCCGAAAGATATGCAAAACTGTTTTTAATTTATTTATGCCAAAATTGGACTTACGCACTTTATGCTCTCAGATACAGAATTTTACTCTCATGATTAAAGAAGATAAATTTTATTATGAAACATTAAAAATTAACTAAGACAAATCGTGAAATAAGAAATAGAAGGTTTTCTTGTTATGTCACAAATGCTTCTAGTGGACGTATATTGTTACACCCATTCATAATTTTTTTTTTTAAAAAAAAAAGGAAAGTGAAAACTAGCGATTCATTCTGCAAGGAAGTAGAGAATGGGGAAACCCTAAACTTTGTTTCAAGTTGTTATTGTTAATAATTTAATTATATGGCCCCTTTATATTATCAAATTAGTGTTTCTAATTTCATACGTTGAAAACACTAACTTTACTCGCAATGAAGAAACATTCTACCTAATTTAATTAGGACTACGTCGAGTAATTTCTTCTTACTGAAAATTTTCTTATTTTTTCCCCCATGAAAAGTGCAAATTAGATTCTTAACATCCGGTATAATTAAGAAGTATATACATACAGATATAAATATACCAAGCATGCTGTTGTACCTAATTAATCATCATCACCGATGTGCAAATTACAGGATATGTAAACCCTACACTTCTGACGTGACATTATCATATTAATTGTATACGTCTATCGTCATTTTCTTAAAAATAATTTAGTTATTACGATTACTGTTTCATTCCTTCAGAATTCTGAAATATTATCTCTTTTCACCTCTTTCTTAGTTTAGCTGAATCTCCAGAAATATTTCAAGAAGAAAAGTAAGTTTACCTCCTAACTCCAAACTTCTAGCAATTAAGAGATTATTAAAAAGAATTGTATCTAGGTCGTTAGCTCTGAGAGAAGAAAAAGAAAACGAGATTGCATTAAGCCTTTTAAACATGATTATGTTTTCCATTATTTTATTCAAGGTTTCTCAACCTGGGGATCGAGAACGGAGGTGAAATTGTTAAATGTAATTAAATTAGGATCTAGTAGCAGAAAATATTTCTTTTTTTATTTAAATGCATATATTTTTAGGGTCATACTGATTTGTCAAATACAGCAAGACAGGTTAAACAACTTTTTCTAAAGTTATTACATAGCCGGTTTGACCACATGACTCGGACAAACTCGGAAATAACGAATTATTATCATACATGTATTGAGTACAATGTATGAGGTTCCTAACGTAATTTTAACAAGTTTGATTCTGTCATTTTTCTCTTTTCTTCCTAAATGTATGATAATATGTTCTTTTTCTCTTGTGTGTATTAGTGGTGTCAAATAACTACACTGAGAGATAACTGCAATGTCTATCATAGTATAACCGTGTGAGATTCTCGGAAATAAAGAAATTTTCTTATGAAGGTTGTTAAAGTTAAATCGAGCAGTTCTGTAAAACATCAAGTAGAGTAAAGAAACATCACAACTCAACAATGATTTAAAAAAAAATGTTTTTCACAATCTGTGAAACAATTCTAGGAATTCTTTCACTTTGAAGAAAATACAGATTGACTATAAATGATTCACCGAGAATGTGAATGTAATTGTGAGATTGTTGTATGTATTATAT
Organism: Thermobia domestica; assembly: GCF_964235325.1. Lineage (NCBI taxonomy): Eukaryota > Metazoa > Arthropoda > Insecta > Zygentoma > Lepismatidae > Thermobia > Thermobia domestica. Next base: position 96,147,051 of record NC_137469.1, read on the forward strand.
TAAAATGTATAATACATACAATCAGGGTGCGAAATCACCTCATTCAAAGTGAGGGGGAAGTTCTTTTAAACGTAATACATGTACACAAAGTCATAACCTATCAGAAAGAAAAGAAGCTAACCTAAGCTTACCAGCTTGTCGTAAAACACAGTCATTTTCAATTATGCTAATCCGTATTGAATAAAACTTAAACAACGCAAGAAAAGTGTACTCTGAACTAAAACGTTGTGCTTTATTTTATTGACCTTCAATGTGTTCTACAAGCTTGCGTTAATAAGCCATCAAAAATAAAAATAAGGGTATTTTCTAACTGATGACCTACCAGGCTAGGCTATTATCTAGTGTTATACATAAAAATGATTGGCCATTTAAGTATTTAATTTTATTTTTGTTCAAATATAAATCCGTGTCTATTTGCTCATGTCCTTTATTATTATGCACCGTAGTTAATACATGTGCAATGTCTAAAAGCAACTCTTAACATAAGTATGATTTGTCTTGAAGTTAGCTTACGATACAAACCTTCAAATTTTGCCACCGTTTGTTCACTTGATTCTTTTCTGACTTCTGCAGAAGACAAATAATCAATGAATGGATAGTCTCTATATACGGCTAAGATCACATCTTTTTTATTGGAAATCCAAAGGATTCGAAACAGTTTCTTTACTTTCCTTGAATGATTTTGGCAATGTTTTCGAGGCGAGCAAATGCAGAAGGCTTACTGAAGACTTTATAAAGTTCGTCAAGCAGATTTTGGAAGTGGTGTACTACGTTCACGACTCAAAAACTTTTTCTGTTACTAAATCAAGCCTATGAGCCATGCAATGAATACTGACTTAAGTGGGGAGCAAAGTTTCTTCTAATGCGAGCAGCAGCTCCATCGTGCTTACCTATGAAAACCGATGCGCCATTTGATCCAAGACCCACAAGTTTATCTTTAATAATATCAGAATCAATTACATCCTTTACGAAAGCTTCAATGATCTTCATTTCTATTGCGGCTTGTGTATAGCCCGCTCCCCCTAGTTCTTTGTCACCGAAACTGGAAGAGTCACTACTACTACTACTACTACTACTACTACTACTACTACTACTACTACTACTACTACTGCTACTACTACTACTACTATTACTACTACTCCTACTACTACTACTACTCCACGTACGTAATATACAGAATCAAATGCTTTTCAGAGAATCGATCTGTAGACTCATCAACAGATATAGAGAAGCAATCAGTAGATTTAAAAAATGTTACCAATTTCTTGTGCAGCTGATCTGTAATGAAATGTGTTATCAAAGTAGCACTTTTGTCCTTATGGAGGTGAGTTCCCATGTCTAAACCATTTGCACGTTGTAATTTAATCAGTTCTGGGTGATCCCTGAAACTCCAACCTCGCCTTGCATTAATATATACAGTACGGTACGAAATACTTTTATCGTTACATCCAATTGCTGTTCTTGCTTTCTCAGACACGTTTTCCGTGCTGTTTCTGTGCCTTTTCCAGTGCCTTTTTCTGACTTCTGCTTCTAAGCAGAACCGATGAATTCAACTTAGTTCATGTCTGTATACGGCATCCAAATTTTTATTTTTATTTTTCCGAGAAACACCTTTCAATGATCACGGCAAGTCATTATTGGCAATTTTAATCTTATTGTTTTTACACACGAAAGAAGCATGCACTTTACGAACATTACACATCATCACCTCCTGTCCTACTTTCATTTCGAAAATAAACTATGATCTATTATGTTTCCACGAATTCTGAAATCTTTTCCATTCCATGGATAGTTGACTTTCTTCTAACAATGTTATATTTTAGTTCATTTTACTTGACATTGTTATCACTTTCGTCACCCGAACTCTCTGACAAATGTATTTTAGAAGCTTCCATCACATTTGCACTAAAACACTTTTTCTCACCTTCACCCGTTTCACCACTAGGGCCTACTGCATTCGTCATTACTTTTGTTCGTGAATAGGACCCATTATTAGTAACATGTCACTATTTAGTTCGCGAACTTTATTGTCTGACTCAGAATTAACGTTGAAGTATTTTGTAATTACGTTATTCGTAGCATTCTTCCTACTTTTCATTTTTGTTGCATTCAAGAAGTCAATAACACCACACTCAAGTATGATCACATTAGTAGTAGAAGGACAAAAAAGAATAGTTACTTCGGATCTCATCTCTATTTTGTTTTCAGCGTTGCCAGATCAAAGTACAGTTTGATTATTCACTGCATTTTTCATTTTGCTTAATGCTATCTGCACTTCGATGACTTTGGTTATACTTTTCCTACTGAAATATTTGTAAATATATTGATAAGTGTCTTGAACTTGTATTAATGGGGTACGTGTGCCTTTGAAAGTATTTTGGAGGGAAACTGTTACATTTTCAAAAAATATGTATGACTTCTGACAAATATCTGCATATTATCTTCCCCCCAGTAACTCTGCGGTGGAGGGGATTATTTTCCAAAAAACAGTAAGTGAGGGAGAATTCCCCCTCATCCCTCCCAGATTTCGCACCCTGCATACAATAACGAATGATACACGAAAATATACAGAAACTAACCAAGTTTCAGACATGCTGCTACAAATGTTTGATATGGCTTCATTTTGTCACGCGACACACTTCTATGCAGTAGTCTAGTTCTCCGTACATGGTCAGTATGCTGAAGATGACTTAAAGCTTTTCCCATGGCCTCCTAGATCTCTCGTTCTGATAGTTTGTGATTACTTCTTTTAGAGACATTTAAAAGGAACTGCTACAGCTACCTGGTGATTTTGTAGAAATAAAAAAGATAAATGCCCAAGCTTTAAAATAATCTAAATATTATTAAAAAAATAACGTTTCTTTGTATATCTGAAAAATAGGATATCTTACTTTTGGGATTTCGTACGTGTTTCACACAACTATATAGGAGATTAAGGTTCACCACCATATCTTGTATGATTTAGACTCCTTGAAATCGGTCGTTGCTTTTTTATTTTGGAAAATGTGACTCAAAATTTGGTGACTCAGAACTCAGAACAGAAGCGTGCACAAAATAATGCCTTACACAGTTGCATAGGTCAAGTTCTACTTAATGCAGTTTGATCTAGATTTAATGAGTTTGGTTGAACACGTACGATATATACTGTCCTTGTGTTTTCAACAAAGTCAATGAAGGGAGATATGATTAAACCATGGGTTTTGGACACGAATTATTGATTTATTTATCTACTTCTAACTATAGGCGCCTTAAAAAAAGTGGCCCAACTCCAAAGCTGGAGCATTCTGTAGAAGTGAAATTTTAGGTTCAACATCTCACGAACAATTCATATCTATGGTAAGTTGGTAACCAAAACAATGCCTATGTGGTTTATACATTTATGATTAATTGTTTACAAAAATCTTTCCTAAGTGGTTGCCGTGTACAGAAAAGAATGAAAGCATTAGACAATTTTTCATGTTTCAGACAGTCCGTTTGGGATCGAATCCATATACAGTATGACGCTAAATTAGTTGCACAAAAGCAGAGGAGTGATTCCTGAGGATAAAACAAACAAAAAAGTTCCAATAAACATAGGGCGAAAACCCAATCGTTTACGTGTTATAGGCTTCCGGAAACATGAAAAAATGAATTCTAAAGGTCCATAGCTCCAAAACTATGGTATCTACTGTAGTCGGGTCAAGACTTCACTTAGGAACTAGTACGTGTTCTATCCAAAAATACATGGTTTAGAATCCTAAGGTACTCACGCATCAATTTTTATGGAGGTAGTTGAAGAGTACGGTATATCATAGACGCGTAGTCAAACTTCTTCTATAAAAATTGTTGTGAAAGCACCTCAGGATTCTGAAACACGCATTTTTGAATAGAGCACATACTAGATCCTAACTGAAGTCTTGACCCAACTACGGTAGGTCCCATAGTTTTGGACTATGAAATTTTAAAATTCATTCTTTCCCGTTTTTGGCAGCCTATAACACGTAAACGATGGGGGCTTTCGCCCTATGTTTATTGGAACTTTTTTGTTTGTTTTACTCTCAGGAATCACTCCTCTGCTTTTGTACAACGAATTTAGCGCCATACTGTATATCTTTTACGAAATATTATTCACTTTAATGGATGCTTAGAAGTAGAAAGAAATATAATAATTTGAAAAAATGAAACGAAATATTTCAGTTTTAGGGTTCCATGATCATGCCTTTTAGGTTAAGGGAGACGATGATTAAGACAAGTGAATGATGATAGAAGTATTGGTGGAATGAGAATGTGGGAAGAAACGGAATACCCTGGGAAAACCCACGGACACGATGTTGTCCACCATAAAGTTACTTCGCCGGGGATCGAACCAGGGACATCACTCACTACTGAGCCACCGTCCCCCTCTACACTTATTTGAATTCTATGCCCAATTAAATAAATTCAATTAACTATGTCTTTGTAATAAGCCAATCAGTGCGTTGGGAGCGTTTCTGCACTGCTTAGAGGTTTACGAACGAAGAAAGGAAAGGATAACTAGGGGAGAAGTTCTCTAATAAAAGACAAAACTTAAAATAATAAAGAAAACATGGTCAAGCGTATGTAACTCTGTAATGACCGAAAGTTTGCTTAGGAAGTAAATCATATTTTTTGTATAGAATAACTTAAGATTGTCACATCTGTAATTGTGTTCGATAATTTAATGGTTAATTAGTTTTTCTCTGCATGAGTCACGTTCCAGATTTTATTTAAAAAAAATGTTATTTTCATTATCGGAAATCAAACTGTTTGCTATGAATTATATCCTCATTTAATGTGAAGTTGTCATGTTTCTCCCAGATTAGATCCCAGCTTGAAATTAATTGAGATACAGTTTCAACCTCGGATTTAAATTAATTAATAATGAAAACATGTAAATTCCATATTAATGGTAGTTGATGTATTGAACACACAAGATATGATATTGGAAAACATGCAGCGCATAAATATTTTCGTTACAAGAAATTAAGGTAGGCCTAATTAACAATTTTAAGTAAATAGAAATTCAGTCGTCAACACAATGCTAAGAAGAGTCTGGTCGAGGTCAATAGTGTGATAATGTAATGCATTTCTTTTGCATGCGAGAGAGAGAGTGTGATGAGGATCAACTTACGGTGTAAGAGTTGATTTTATGCGATAGTCAGTGTACCCGATAACTGACTCAAATCCTAGCACATGATTCAAATCCTGATATTAGTTAGGAACCCTCTTAAAAGTGAATACTTCTTGTTTTTATTTTGGTTTGCTCTAAAAGTAAATTAATTCTGGGAAGGCTACATTGTAACACTTTCCGATGTATACCTCCGTTGTTACTGCACAGTTAAACAGTGCCATGATTACAGATTTGCTGTAGGACACTTGCTTGTGAATGCTATTGTGTGACGATATGCATTTCGATTGGCTTCGGACTGAGTATAACCGTTTAAGCTACATCCGAAACACTCTAGTGAAGCTACCTCACCGGTGTTGGGAAGACATTTACTGCGTCAGAGAATCCACCGACACAGCATGCTGCGGACACCCTATTCTCTATGATCAACAAATCACCTACTATACCATTCACAAAGAAGTTACGTCTTAAGACGTTTCATAAAACAAATTTTCATGCCTTTAAAGCCAATCAGGAGAAAACTAATTAAAAAGAGCTGTACGAGCACCACCTGGTGGTAGATCGGTAGAAGTTTGGGGTCTCCGTAGACAATTCGTAGATATATCTGAACGACTATGAAAAAGTTCGAGTGATGACGTACTGAAGTATTAAATAAAAATAGATTTTACAGCTGGGCCGACGACAGCTTGTTCATTTATACAGGTTGTTTCAAAACAACACCGACTATGTTTGGGAGGTGATTCCTGACACTAAGATAAGATAAAAAGTATATAGTAATATATGCACTGACCAAAAATACATGTTTCAAAACCTTAAGGTACTCACGCAACATTTTTATAGAGGGAGTTTGGCTACAGGCATATATTCAACTACCTCTATACAATTCTTGAAGAAGTACCGCAGGATTTTGAAACATTGATATTTGGATAGGGCACATACTAGTTCCCAAATGGTCTTGACCTGACTACGCTAGGTTCTACAATAGTATTGGAGGTATGGACCTTTAAAGTTAATTTTTTCATGTTTTTGTCAGCCTATAACTCCGAAAGGAAACATTTGTCCACCAGGTTGGTCTACACTTTTTGTCTTGTGCCAGTAAGCACCTCTCAAACATTGTCGGAGTTGTTTTGAAACAATCTGTACAGAGAAGAATCTAAAGAAAAGGAGATGTTTCTAGAGAGATGCAAGGACAATAATATTTTCATTTAGATACAATTATGATAAATCCTGTCATTTGGAGAAAATAACACAGAAAACAAGAGAAAAAACGTGCTACTTATGAGCATGAAGTTCTGATACAAAAATCAAGATTATGCGCAGTAGCTGCAATTATAGTAAACGGTAAGAATAACTTAGGCGGCACCTTTTACATACTCGGTGATATGCCACTGTAACGTGTTTTGTCACTGATGTCAGTATTAATGAGTTGAGTTGATTTGATTTTGAGTTTAATGTCCCTTTCAGCAGCGAGACTATATGAGACGGGATCTACTGATTAACGTGGAATCCGAACCACATAAGCTTCGCCGGGAATCGAGCCCGGGTCTCTCAAGCCAAAGGTACTTACGCTAACCGCTTAGCAATGAAGGAACTCGTCAATATTAATATTACTAAGCTAAAATCACGGCATTTAAATAAAGAAATTATAAATCACACAGTGAAAATGTTAAGAATTTAAGAACATTTATAGTTTGAAAGAGGACCTCAACCATCTTTTATATATTCGTGGATACGCCACTGCTTAATTTAATTTTAAAAATCAATATATACGAGACTATATATAAAAACATTGTCCTGTGACAAGAAACTGGAAACCAAAATGATTATGTTCATTGATTAAATCGAACACACATAAACATTTTGTGGGGTCTTAAAAGAACGCAAGTTATGTAACTTTTTCAACGTGCCCAGCGAAAGATTAAACTTCCAACCTAATCTCACTTCTAACTTTTCAAATGTAGGTCTCGTACCTTACAAACGAGAGTGCTTAACATTCCTATGGTTTAAGAGTTAGAGTACAACCAATGGCAATACAGCCAGAGAGGAATTCTCGCCGTCTTCGACGACTCTTATATCTCAGTAAGTATGGGCTCTGTAAAGAACCCACTGCTTCAAAAGTATACATCTTGAATTTATTTATGAACTCAATTCAAACTTACGAAACCTTTGAATCATGTGTATTTAGAACTAATTTCATATTGTTAATCTTTTTCAATTTAAATCACTAATGTTAAATTACGATAATGATAATAATTATAAAATTTATTAAATTATTTCATGCTTGCTATAATTTAATAGTAGTAACACTACACGAGAATCTGAACTGAATTTCTGCTTTTACCAAGTACTTTAGTTAGTAGATGGCAAGCATATGTTAACAATTTGTAATGTCGTCGCTGCAAGTAGTGTCTCTCGCGTCTTTGGTACAAGATCAAAACCCTCTTCAGCAATGGAGAAACAGCAAGTTGAGTCATCGTTGGCTTTTCCTAGAATTCCCATCCAATTGATTTTTTTCAATCCCTTCGCGACTGATACAAGTAGCCATATGAATAATTCGTAGTTTTTCTTCTTTTAGATCAGACATTTGCTCTGGGTATCACTTTTCTGTAACAACTACACTCTTCATGGTGAACATTTTAGTTTTGCGAGGAGTAAAATAAACTGTTAATCGACCACCAAAGTATAAGGATAACTTTTGTTTGAAACGTTTTTCAGAACAAATTTCTTCAGTGTCTGACAATTCTCTTAATATAGCCATTAATTCGTTTAGAGAAAACTGCGCTTCCTCACTGTATTCTGTATATTTGAAAAGTTTTTCAAAATAAGACGAAACCGTAACAGGTCTAAAAGCATATGTAGGAACGTTACACCTACCAAATTGGGTGCTGCAGTTAACATCTCTTACTGACCGCATTCTGGCCGCAGCAACACTTCTCCACTGATCATTTCTTGCCTTAGTCCCTCTTAAAATAACATCTCTAACTTCAATAGTGCAAATTTCATGAACATTTCCCCGCCACTTAAAAACCGAAGTACTAGTTACAAGTATAGGTTCCAATCAACGTAAACACTGAGTTTTAAAATAAAAGTCACACTATCTGACCTGCGACTCCTTGTAAACGTTCGATCTCGTAAGTTTTTAGACAAATGAGCTTTAAACTATTCTCCTGTGTGGAACCATTTCCACATGAAGAATAGACAATAAATGGTACTGTATGCTTTTCCAATACCGGGTATAATAATTCGTCTCTCTTCAAGCCAGCTTCAATAAGAGTCTTCCTATCTCGGTCATGCACTTCACTTATTTAATCTTCTTTCAAACTTTGTTCACAAAGCAAGCACTTCTCCACGTCCACCTCAACACTGAACTTAACTCAACATAGATGTAATGAAAACTAGTACGACTCATGAACATCCACTAAAACTTGTTAATCCTAATAATTATTATCTATAACTTACAAACCTTTATATTGTAAATGATTATGACATCGCGATTTTACAATGACAAACAATTAACAAGGTAATTTACATGTTTATTATTTTTGTATCTTTCATTACTGTTCCTTATGTTCTCATCTACAACAACGAAAGTATTAATGCTAAAAATATGGTGTTTTCAAAGTTGCTTTGAAGGGTACTCTATGAAACACGACAGAAAGAGCGCTGGGCAAGGTGGTGTTGGTTGATGAGTTTTCACCAGGGTGGATTGAATTAAATCAGTCTGATTTAAATCACGATTTTAATCAAGATTTAAATCACTTGATTTTTTAAATAAAAATCGTTGATTTAAATCAAATTCCGAAATGAATTAATTTAAAGTGAAAGTAAGTAAAATCCCGTTTCTCTTCTGTTATTTCGATTATGGAAAATAATAATCATAATACAATGAGACTCAAATGTATGTAAGCACAGTATGAAAACGAGTATCATGTAGGAAACGATCAGGGAAAATCCCATTTGAACGGGTAAAGGGTGAACCCTGCTTTCTTCTCTTTGTAACACAGGGTTTTAAAATTTCTATTCAAACGGGAAAATCACCATAAACATTTAGGATAAAAACTCTTTTGTGTCCACGTCTATTGGTTTGTTTCCAGATAATAGGGGCGTATTTAGAGGGGTCCGATCCCCTCTCCGAAACAAAAAAAAAAAAAAAAAAAAAAAATAGATTTTAAAATTTTGGGCGAAATTTATGTACTAAATACATAGAAGTTCCTCGGGATCGTAATACGACAAATTTTGGATGCGTTAAAATATCGAATAATACTTTTGATAAAGTTAATACTTGACCCCATTGCAGAACATGCCGCGATCTGCGATGTGATCGCAGAAAACTTGCCGCGCCTGTGCAGGAAAAATTGTCAGAAAAAATAAAATAGCCAACAGAAAATTATAAAAACGTGCCTGCTATGTATAGATGTCTTAAATGCACGGACAACTAGCATTTGAACTGTTTTTCACGTCACATAAAGCATATTTTTAACAATCACAAGTGTTCCTTCTCCTGGAACTGATCATCTTGATTTTTTTTTGTTTTGAAATTCCTGCAGGGAATTCGTGTTATTATTCAGTTCAAAATCTCTTATCGTCGCGAATTATATCGAGGAATTTGAAGCTTGAAATATATAAAACGATAATTATGCCTGTTGTGCTGTATTATTGTGAAACATGGTCGCTTACGCTGAGGGAAGAACGCAGACTGAAAGTATTTGAGAATAAAATCCTGAAACGAATATTCGGAACCAAAAGGAACGGAAATGAGAAATGGCGAAAACTTCATGATGAGAAACTGCATAATTTATACCATTCACCAAACATTGTTAGGGTCATCAAATCTTGGAGGCTCAGGTGGGCAGGACATGTAGCGAGAATGGAAGAAAGTAGGAACGCTTTCAAATTTTTAACTGGAAGTCCAATCGGAAAACGACCATTAGGAAAACTTAGGCGCAGATGGGAGGACAATATTAAGATGGATCTCGCAGAAATAAGAATACAAAATAGAAACTGAATTCAGTTGACTAAGGATATAAGTCAGGAGAGCTTTTGTGAACATGGCATTGAACCTCCGGGTTATATAGGTCATAGAGTGAGTTGGCGCTAGCTAGTTCCAATTGTTTAAAAATATGCCCCTGCCAAATATCAGTAACTTTCGTGAAAAGAAATGTGCCATGTTGATATACATCGCTGTACTTTTTCCTTAATGCTTAAGAAACATTGTTTGGGATTGAAATAGGTTAACGATTGGGAATTAATTCAAAACTAAAACCCAATACTTTCACTTAAATGACAATTAACATTTAATACTAATGCCTAATGTTTTTTCGTCAGTTCGCGACTTGTATTATACGAAGAAAAAGATTTGATTTAAATCAAAAAAATCGATTTAAATCAAAAAAATCAACAAAAATGATTTTTTTGAAAAAATCATGATTTTTTTCCACCCTGGTTTTCACCCTCGTCATCCTCCTTGTATTCACAATCATATATTTTATATTTAAACTTATTACAATTTCTACAACTTATATGTCAATCGCATTTTCTATTAAACAAGTTTTCCGCTGCTATTTCGATTGTAAGTTTACAGTATAGCGATTATCAATATTAATATTTTTCTTAATTGAGTATAAACGTTTCTACTTTTCTACAATTGAATTAAAAAGTAGTCCAAGCTATGATAAGCGGCATAAATGTAAATTATTTTAATGACAGAATGGTTATTGTAGGTGCAATGATTGATTTTTAATAAATTTTTAAATGAAAGCGTTGTTTTTCAACTTTGAAGAGACCGGGAGTAAGTGAAAGAAGGAAGGGTGGGGACTTTTCACCCTAAACACCACTTGGATAGTGCTATAAAATGGTCAGGTTTCATTTTGTAACTAATTTTTCCTCTGAACCTTATTTTTGTTGCTTCGTTCACCCTTTTAGGATTTTTGGTAACTTTTGTTACCATAGCGTAGTATCGTCTGCGACAGGTATTTAAGCACTGGCACTTATTTAGGTTCTATAACAGGTATTTAAGCCGGGATTTTTATTGGGCAAGTCAAGGATGGACCAAAGAACACCCCAGATGCGTTTTGGAACCAGATGGTCAACTTGGCGGCGCCAAGTGGGGGCGGAGGAACGTGACTTTTTAATTTTTTCTTAAGGCAAATTTCAAAAAGTTTGTTTTCGAAAAATCTCCCAGTTTTTTTTCGATTTTCTCGTTTCTGATACAATAGAGAAAAGCAAGTGGTAGCGTTGGAAAGTATGTTATATCCTGAAAAAAGGTGGTATGAACCATGATTCTATGATAAATAGTAAGGAAGCAGTAGCTGTTTGAGTGAAAGTCTAAAATTTACCTCCAAAAACGGAAATCCTAAAAGGGTTAACTGGTCTGATGGAGAAATGAAATATTTCAGTTTGATTCGACGCGTGGTTATCCTGCGAGGTAATTTATATCATCCAAGTGATCATGATTTTCATTCTAAACACTTTGCGTAGTACTATCGAATTTACAGGTTTCGCCCTGTACCAATATTGTTTTAAACCCCTAATTTTTTGGCTTCGTTGATTGGTCTATAGCAGAAATGAAACGTTTCAGTTTGATTCGACATTTTGTTATTCTGCGAGGTCATTCATATCATCCAAATAATCGTGATTTTGCAGTGGTTAAAAATTCCTTGCAAACCATTACAAGATATGCGTTCTGTGTTACATTTATGAAATAATCGTACACCCTAGTAGATCAGAGAAGTTCACAGTGACTGTTACTAGTGTTGATGATGTGATTGACATAACAAATTCTGGTGGCTTCGTTTATATAAGAAGATGGTGAATTTCACTGAAAGTCTTGCACAAAGTAAGCGCATTCGCATCCAAATATCTCCTTTCAGATACTTTCAATACTCTGGATACTGTCGTGAGACTGTAGTAGCATCATCGTACGTAGTCTTATTTCTTCAACATACATTAATTTTGAGGACTGGAGGAGAACGATATGCAATCTTACGTTCAAAGAAAAGGATATGGTTAAACATGCAATGAAACCTAGATTGCTTATCTCAAGAAAATGTGACAGTATATTTCAGACAAGTAGTAAGTATTTTATAAAGACATTATTGGAAACAACAATCCATAAAAAGTGCTTTTCGTTTTTGAAGTTTTCTAGAACAATAATTGATTGATTAATTGATTGAGAAAAATTGATTGAGTTTAGTGTCCCATTCAGCAAACGAGGCTATATGAGACGTGGATCTACTGATTAACGTGGAATCCGAACCACATGAGCTGCCACCGGAAATCGAACCCGGATCTCCCCACCAAAGGCGCGTACGCTAACCGCTTAGCCACGAAGGAGCTCTTTCTCAAACAATAACTAGATCTAATACGTAAAATGTTAAGTTACTCTGAACTGTTTTCTATGTACCCTAGATTTGTTTCATGTCTTTGTGTTGTAAATTTCATGCAGTATTTCTGGTACTATTTCAGAAATGCTTTATGAGAAATATGCAGTAATGTACGCAGAAATTTAATTCAGGGAGGAGGTCCAAAGAATTTCGACTGGTTTCAAATTCAATATGATAATATATTATATTAAAATTTGTAAAATTACCCCTAAAATTAGACTAGATATGCGCAAATCTCTTCTCAGAAATCGGACAACAGAAAACGTACAGATAGTTAGTTGATTTCAAAATTCTGTGAAAGTTACAACAGACGAAATTGAACGTGAAGTTGAGCGTGGTGTTACCCTCAAATTCACCTGCAGTTTCAACTAAACTCAATTCATACTCAAATATTTCAAAACGAGCTAGTTAACGATAAAACTATATAAGTGTGATAGCTCAAATGAGCGCGCTCATTTACAATTCTGTTACATCTCTTTGTGAATTTAGAGTATTGTTCCTATTGCACATCTGACTTTTTCTTTTGCTTCAATTACTTACAGTTTGGAACAACTTAAGAAAGTCGAAAAATAAAAATAGGAAAAGAATGGCAGAAAAAATGGTTCTTCTATTTGTGTAGTGAAGTTTTCACTAATTATGGGTATCATAATACTCTTCTGCTTTTCAGTTTCTTAAGCTCACTTTCAAAGTCATTAAAATTATTAATTCTCTTCTCTCTCTCTCTCTCTCTTTCTCTTTGTATATATATATATATATATATCGATGGATAGATAGCTAGATAGTGCCTGCTGTTTAGATTTGAACAACCGAAACTAGTGTAGTGTCTCTTTATCTTCAATAGTCAATGGTATTCACTACAGCAGACAAATTGAAGTTTTGTGAAATGGAACTATAAGAATTACCAATTACGTGACTAACTTTTTCAATTTGAGAAAATTATCTTTTTTATTTTGTTTCTAATGCTTTTCTGATCTTCTTCTCTTTGAAAATACTTTTTCTTGTTACATCGTCATTGAAAATGAGATTCTCAGTTGGAAGTACACCTGAGTCGTCAATCCTTAATTTGAAAACTTCTATTTCTGTTCTTTTTCTGAGTCTATTGTATTTACGTTTTCTTCTTCAGCCCTAAGCTTAAGCACTTTCCAAAGAAAATCCTATTCCAATATAAAATTCCAGCGATTGTACTTTCGAAGATAATATTCAACTCCTTGAAAATCCATATTTTCCGTGAATTGCAGTTGTTAGTAAGCTTTTAACCGGATTTCAAGAACTGTTCAACGTTTTCAGCTTTAGTTTCTTAATGTCGTCCTCAAAACAATTCCGATATTCTGAGAAGTTCTCTCGCAGCCGAAATAGAACTGCTTGATATTTGATTTGAAAGCACACTACTCGTAGATAAACTTTTGTGAGAAACGTTTCAGTGAGATAAAGATTAATGTTTTTTTTTTAAAAAAGAAACATGTGTTGTATGTTAACCCGCCATATCTTTAGTAAGCTAAAAGTTTAATGTTTTTATCAACAGTAATAGAGTGTAATTCAAAGTTAATAGTAATAGAGACCTACGCTAATTTGTGATAGACCGTATATAAAAAGTGGGTGTATGATTGAAAGAATCAAATTAATAGACATGTAAATAATTTTTTAAAATCTTTCTAAACAAGCGTAAGGTAGAGACTTATGAATATGATAGTCAACTCTGGCAAAAGAAAAACTGTCTGTTGCGGGACTCGAATAGAATTTCGAAACTGACTGAATTTATAAATGAATGTCAATATTGGTGTATGATAAATGATGAATATAACGAGTGTATGATGAGGTTATAAATGATCTAAATGTCCTTTGCTCTTTCTTTGTGAGTAGGATAGAATGTCAACGTAGGCATTACTGAATCCACTTCTTAGTGAGGAAGACATTAACAAACACAGAAAGTTAAAGATTTCTTGGCTTATGAAAGTGTTAAAGAGTGAGAAAGAGTTGTGTATCTGTAATCTCCGAACTTAACATAAATGTTCCCTCAATTGTGAAGAAGGAACACAGTGCTATGATTTAAAGAAAACTGACACATGTGCGACTTTCGTTGAAGAATTATTTGAGCAATAACGTTAAAATACTATATTCCCTTATTTATGGAATACCTGACACATGTTTCTTGGACATAACATATTGGACGTATTCCGCCTTATGCAGAATTATTTTGACGTATGATTAGCGTCATACTAGAGGCCTGACTACTGCAGGAAACATATGTTAGTCCAGCTCTTTAGTATGTCACTAATCACGCGTCAACGATTCTTCTTAAGGACTATTGAATTTGTTACATAGCATGGCCATTGAGGCAGTGTGATCATTTAGTTAGGTCATCATAACCGCAGTATTCTGCCAGTAGGACGGTTGGCGTGAATTTAGATACTTTCATGAACTGTCTTTTGAAAATACTTTTGATTCTCCATCAATTTTTACTTTCTAGTAAACTTTTTCCCACATTCCTAATTAAACGATGCATTTTTGAATAATATCATATTTCAGCTTCTTTTCAATTACCTTCAATTTGTTTTTTCTTTTCTACTTCCTCTAGCACGCTTTCATTCAAATTTTGCCTCTACCACCTAATTTCCTTAATTCTTTTTCATAATTTTCTCTGTTCTTTTCCACACCATAACACTTCTGGTCACTTCTCATCGTTCATTCGTAATGTCCACGGTTTTGTTTCACATATTACAATACTCTGAACCAGAAATATCTAACTGGATGACCTTATGACTTCACCGATTTTTTGCTGCATTCACTGCCAGCAAACTACACAGAGAGAACAAGGAACGGATAGTGAAGCTGACGTTGGTAAAAGAACTACCTACTGCCAGGCAAACAAAAATACGAATGACATAGTCGATGATTTCGCATATTCGCTACTTATGAATTCATGACTACTTTTACACTGCCAACTTTTGTTTCATTCAAATTCCTACCTCCTCATTTCCCCATACTTGCTCCACTGCTATTTCCGCTCCTGGTACGATCGTAAAAGCGTACTCTTATGTCATACAGTGGTCAGTGAAAATGACAGTTCTATACATTTCTTACATATATTTCATCCTAACTCTTTATTTAACGATATACTACAAAAGTGTTTCGTTCTTCCTAAACAATTATTTTATCATTTCTATAATTGCTTTTATTTTTTAAAGTTGTATGTTTGCCCTCTACGTTCCACTGCTGTGTCCTTTACGCTAATGGAAACCATTAGAAATGAATATGATGGTAATGAAATGGTTAAGAGGACATTATATAAGACGCATATCTTTAGCGAAATTTTAATAAGTGACGGACATATAGAGAGCCTAACATCTTGGAAGACTCAACCATACTTACCACCCGAGCTTTTATGTCGCAGCCACATTTTAGATATTCATTAGCAATGCTACTTAGAAACATATAAAGGTCTTAGATCTTAGCTACTTAGTTCTTCTATTCCTTCATCTCTAGTTTCTAAAATTGATACAACTACCATCTCTTTCGTCTTTTTAACCGATTTCAAAAAGGAAGACGTTCTAAATTCTATACCGTTTATATATAAGTCCTGTTTATGCCCAACATATAACTTGGAAATATGTGCATTGATTATAATGATTCTCTTTTTTACACGAAAGTGTATGCATTCCCGATGATCTCATATACATTTCTTTAGGACATGATGGTAGTCTTTATTGGAACTAGACTATGAAACACTGAACCATAACGGCCAAGTAAAATGTGTATAGGCAACCGTATATTCTTTGGTGTGATTTTGGTTGCATAGCACCGTAGGCGTTGTACTCAAAGTTTTAAACACACACACTGTCTCTTGTTTATAACATTTTGAACAAGTGGGTTAATGTATGAAGTCGGTACAGATTTTTTTTGGCATTATCCATATAATCATTTACCGCTTCGTAGTCTTTTAAAAATTATAATATTAGGCGCTTAAGATCAAACTTCAATTTGGGAGGTGATCACGATATCAATACTTATATAATTACGTGGTAGGAGCTAGAAGGAAAGAAGATAGGTAATAGAGAGGGAGTGTATTTATTTTACAGATAATATGACTGTTGTCTATAGTATGGCAGGGATTCAGAAGACATTCCAGCAAGTAGGATCCGATTTCAGATGACCCACGAGATGCTACTGTTTCTGGTCAATACATATGCAGGTATTTTCCATATTGCACTGCTGTCCTCTGTTTTATTCCTTTGTAGCAACATTTCGTTTCCACTGTTCCACATTCAACACACGTTTACGACCTTTTGTTGGCACTGTGTTTGGTACCATGCTACCAAGCTCCGCCATCTTTGTTTATAAGCAGACGTGTCTTCTTTTTCGTCGTTCTACCTGGACTGTGGTTTGACCCCTTCTTTTACGACACGAGTTGTTGTGCCTCAAAGCGTCACATATTTTCTTTTCTATTTTTGAAGACACGGGGAACAAATCACACACACATGCACTTAGTTCAGAAACTGATAGACAGATGACAGTGCAATGCATTCCCACCATAATCTCATTTTTCGTTGAAGTGTGGTTTGGCCCCTTCTCTCGGTTAGCCCTCCAATTTTTAAACATATTTAATAACCTTGCAAACAATCTTTTGTTTTTTTTCGTGAGGATATTACAGGATATTCATTAACTCTTATATAAAGGCATTTTTCTACAAACAGTTTATTTTGAATGTTTTTTTAATATAAAGGTAACCAAGAAAGTTCGGCCGCTTTTTATGAAGGTCTGTGCTTAATTGGTCCTCACACCGTGAGTTGAATGCGAATGGAGATAAGGCAAAGGTCAGTTGTTGGTGTGAGTGTGAGTATATCCAACATACTACCTGGTTATGGCAGTTCAGTTACACCGTGAACTTGCGTAAGAGCAGAGTGAACATGAGATTTCCACAGAGCATCATAAGGGCGTGTATGCTGTACGAGTTCAAATTGAGGTCAAACGCCGCTGCAGCGGGACGGAAGATATAAAAGTGTCGTGACTACGCGGACAGTGCAGCGGTGGTTTAACAAGTTTAATAATGGTAACGAAACAGTCGATGACGCACCACGTGCCGGAAGACCAACACATGTACAAAATGAATATCTTCAGGCAGCAATTGCGGCGAACTGTGGCCAGACATGTGAAGAACTGGGACTACAATTTAGTGTGAGTGGAGAAACTATTCACCAGCACCACCATTAACTTGGAAAGCAGTACAAGTCGGGTCGATAGCTCCCACGTGATTTGACTACGGGGCACAAGGCAACGCGATCAGACACATGTTTCTTTGCTGTCTCGTCTAAGGAAGGAGCCACTTCTAGACAGGGTGTTGACATGTGACAGGCTTCTGTACGAAGCTTCACTGCGCTCTCATCATTGGTCATCATCCCATGACCCGGTTCCACAATAGCCGAAACCAGCACTGCACCAGAAGAAGGTTCTGCTGTGTGTCTGGTGGACTTTTGGCCTTATCGTGCATCCGGAACTGCTACCTACTGGTCATAATGTAACTGTATGCTGTTCGCAGTTGAGCCGTGTTCAAAAAATTCAAAACTCTGGATCCAACACTTCTGAATCGCAAAGGGGTTCTTCTGTTACAGGACAACACTAAGCCCCAAGTGGCTAGGATGGCCCTGGGCATCATTCTAGGCCTTGGATAGAAAACACTATTGGATCCTTTATACTCTCAGGACATTCCACCGTCCGATTACCACCTGTTCCATTCCTTGGAAAATCACCTTAGAGGATGCCAATTCAAATCCCTAGTAGAGGTGCAAAATGCATTTGATATCTTCTTCGCTCCATGGCCCACCAAGTTCTACCGCAATGGAATCCATGGCCTTCCAGAACGTTGGCAGAAGGTCGTTGATGCTCATGGGGACTACTTTTGATCTTCCACGTAAATCTTAGGTGACATCGATATTCGAAGGTGGTGGGTGAAAAAGCGACAGAACTTTCTTGTTTACCTTTATAGTTATGTCACAAGTGTTCTTACTGTTTAATAATAATATTTATCTTCAACTGAAATTCAAACAAATCTCTTAATGAATTTTATCTTCTAATTTTCTACATTGTTTTCAGACTTCATTGTATTTTCGTTTTTATGTATTCGTCTGTCTCAAGGCAAAAAAATTATAATTTCTAAAACTCTTTCATAAAGCAGCATTGACTCTCAAATCTTGAAGTCTTGCACTTCATCCAACTACAATAAACTTTTCTGTTCTTTTCAAAAGCTAACGAGAAACGAAGCGGAAAGTTGTTGCTGCAAGCATTAATGAAGATTACATTTTTCAGAAGAGAAGTTTTTGTCCTTCTTTGATGGAAAAGTTTAGGACAAATTGAAAAGAAAGTAATTTATGTTAATTGCGCAATCCTACTTTAGTAATGTTATGTCTGTATATTATATAACGTCTTCCAGATCTTTTAAAAGATCGTTTATAAATTACAGCTGTTCCCTTCAGAACTACAGATACTTATCAATATAATAGAAACGCCAGAAAACATTTACTTTCCAGATTATTATAGAGTTGGACCACTGTTAGTCCTAAGAGCAGATTTGAAAAAAAAAATGAAATGAAATCTTTGAGTTTTAAGTCGAACTGCTATACCGGCTAGGCTAAAGAAGACAGTGATGGTGAGAAATGAATGAAACGGTGGAATGGAGAAAGTGGGAGGAAACGGAAGAACCTCGAGGAAACTCACGCACAAAATGTTTGTTCACCACAAAGTTCACTTGACGCGAGCGTGATCGAACCATGGACCCCATGCACCCGAGGTGAATGCTCTACCACTGAGCCACCGCGGACCCGAGTAGCTTTGATGTAACGTGTAGTGGAATTGATTGGAATGATAGCATATGGAATATTATATCATTCTCTGTGCAGTGTATTGGTCAGTTTCATGATAAAGGATGAAGAAGGAAATCCGGGATGGATTCGTGTTTCCGAAACGGACTACAAATGCTTAATTATGTTCAAGGGGATTTGGTAATCCAGAGAATGTGTTCAATTTCATCTCACTCAAACTACGCCACAATACCTTTATCTGTGTGAATAAACCCATTATTATCCTGGACAATGGCGTCAGTGCCTGTAGATCTCTGAATCATAGAAGGCACAAGGTCCCCTAAAATGAAAATATAATGATCATCAGAAACATGACTGGTAGGTGCTAGCACATGACTCGTTCAACACTAATATGTTACGTCTTGCAGCATCACAGAGCTTCTACTGTTCCATAATTACGTAAAAATATTGCGTATCCAACGCTTCTTCGGGCATCCACTACATATAAAGACGGGTTGTGGCTTGGAATAAGGTGAAATATGACTTATTCGACTATATATAATACATGTTTCTAGCAATCATTGGTCCATACTGAATGCTTGCAAAACCATTTGCGACGTGCTAAAGTGTTATGCTCCTTTATGAACAGTTTTTTTTTGTGCAACCTGACCTTGTATGTCCATGTAATGAAACTTGTGGCGGACTGTGGTTGTCAACACAGGTGGTGAAAGGTGTTGATGTTAGTTCCTACGTCACTTGCACCGCAGTCGTAAAACGATTTCTGAGTGACACACTTCAATGCTTGAAGGGACCTGTCCTGAAGAATTTTGGACCAGTTTCTCTTTCCAATGTAGATTTTCTGTGCGATTTGTTGTCGAATATAACCTTCAGCACTATCTCTCGCTACACTCTCAACATCCTTGCCCTTTTTGTCACGTTCGCACAACATAACGGAGCGCCAACAAGTTGTCCCCCTTGGAAATTAGAGATGTCGTCCATTTTACATCATCGCTGTCTACTCAGTTCACGACGCACTGCCGTTCTACTGATTTTCACGTAATAAGAATCACCAAACAGTCAGAGGCAGCGGTAGCCACCAACTGACTGTTGCCAATCCAGGCGTCTGATTTATTTAGTATTCCAGATGTTTCCATTAATTTGATAAATATCTGTAGTTAAATCTATGCATATTTTTCAGATCCTTACGATGTGCATTCAGATTTGCATACGGGTTTAGGATATGAATACAAATGACCTGAGTGTTTCGATATTTTGACGCAACGAAAGTAGATTCAACGTTATGGATTCAATTTATACTTCGTTCTATCGAGGGGGCCGCGGTGGCTCAGTGGTAGAGCGTTCACCTCTGGTGCTTGGGGTCCCGGGTTCGATCCCAGCCCCCGCCAAGTGAACTTTGTGGTGGACAAACACCGTGTGCGTGGGTTTTCTCGGGGTTCTCCCGTTTCCTCCCACTTTCTTCATTCCACCATTTCATTCATTACTCATCATCACTGTCTCCTTCAGCCTAACCGGCATAACCGTGGGACGTAAAACTTAAAGATTTCATTTCATTTCGTTCTATCGATTCCCTCTCGTTACAGTATGTCGAAAAATTCAAGAAACTAACTTGGGAACTTGCGACGGATTATACCACGCATATTTATTAGTTGGTTAATTTTGAGAAACTATACGAAATGATACCTATGGTTTAAAGTAAAATCTGAGCCCCACTTCGGCTTTTGCTCGAGGCTGATAACCAACCACTAATTGAATCTGAAATTATGCTCACAGAAAGGGGGGTCTTCTAAAAGCAAAAACATACGTCTTATTAGTTTTATCAATCCTAAATAGATTGAATAAGATATTATTCATAACCAGTGGGGTCATAATTTGTATATTTACCAAAAGAAAGTGATATTTTTGGAAACTTTAAAGGGATGCAACAGGTTGCTTCTGATCCGTCTTGGATCTAACACCTGGATGTTCGTACTAAATAATGTTAGCTCCGAAGAACGAATCGTGATACTTATAAATGAATTCTTGAGTTTTTGTCGTTGAGCATTAAAACGGTTTCGTCGTTTGACATTGTTCTAATTGGTTAACGAGCGATTTGTTTAAATGAGAGAAGTCTCCGTGCGTCCACCAATTTTCTCTTTTCCTTTCCTATCGATTGACCAACTTTCAGCGATTCTTAATTTTTTTTAAATATTTCCCCTTCAGAATGCAGTAGACGTTTTTACATGTTATGATCGAAAAAGAAAGTATGGACATAATGTTACTTCTGTATTAAAAATCAAATGATCAATTGCGAACAGCATATTTCTTAAATGAGATAAACAGAAAATGCAAAATGATAAAGATACGTAGCATTCTTTACAAAATATTACTAGGCTTTTCTATTTTTCTTAACTGAACCCTTGCAATTTCAAGCTGTTACTCCTTTTCAGTTAAAACTTTCTATTGGAAAAAGCTAGAAAACGTTATCTATTTAGGTTTTTGCGGTTTTCATTTCCTTTAATTGCGTTTTATCACATTTTTAACAAGAAATAATACTAATATGCTTAGTTAGGACCATTAGAACTTAGAAATGGAACACGTAGGAGGAGGAATAAAATTGAATCGTATTTGCAGAATAGGTAGAGACGGAAGAATAATTAAGTGACTAACAATTTGCGGCATCAATTCATATGCCAGATTTCCCAGAAACAGAAAATCAAGAAAGATCAGAGAGCTATAGTTTAGTTCCAGCCGAGCATTGGCGTACCATGATTGTCTCTGGACTGTCGAACAGCAGCTTATGTTCGAGTGTGATAGCAGTTCAGCCAGATATTCACCTTTGATCGGTGAAGAATGGGATAGTCCTGTATGTAGGCTGTGGGTAATGCTTCGCGAAATTAGAGACCGTATTGGACGGAAAGCAACAGCTGTAATGCGATATGGAATCAACAGCTCCAGAAAGGGAATACATAACGATATACAGGATCCTAATAGATCCATTATACCATGGACTTCTTTTCTGCACAGTTACATCATATAGGGCAGTTGCATCTCATATAGAGACTCACAATGTTATTGTTCCAGCTACCAATGGCTCAACAAAGCCTCGATTCAACTGGTGATTCTCTGTATATTGCCCAGCTTCATTTCTGTTGCTACATTTGAACATACGCAAAAGTGTGTGCTGTTCTATTAGTAATGCAAGTATGGCGCATGGAGAATCGAATGGAACAACATTTCTCTTCTCTGAAGAATCTAGGATCTTCTGCAGCTCCATCATGTCCACATCTACTCTCGCAGAACATGGGAACAAGCTGGAAAGGCCTTGTATTCTGGATCTCCTACAAGAGAGTGTTATAGAATGCAAAGCCTTTGACTCTCTTGCCTACTAGCACCTAAAACGCACAAGTCTTTCGTCAACCAACAACACAACAGTAAGGTGTCTTTACCCAAGCCCTGAATTAAGTCACTTTCCAAGTGGATGACACGCGAGCACATTTATCACCAAGCAGTCTACACTTTCTGGATGAGCACAATGTCCTTCTGTTTCCTTCGCCTGATTTATAGGAATGAACAAGTCTGGTTCGTAATTGCTACAGACACCTCTTCCAGTTAAGTTTATGAACTTTCGCAACCAGTTTGATATGACACATCTCAGGCAGCTATCGTATGTCATTATGCATCGTCCTGATACAGCTGTGTTGGAAAAGTGGTCTTCAACATGTTTTCGTCCATGGTGAAAAAGACGCAGTAGGCCTACTAATCTTGGTCTTTTCACTCTGCTCTTCTGGTACTATGATAACACACAGAGCAGTGAGTAATTATATTACACTAGGATTGTAAACTATTTGTATATAATTTTTAAGGGCGGTATTTAATGCTAATGAGAAAGAAAGAAATAAACTGTGAGTAAGAGATTTCACTTCGAAATGACCTATCTATACAGTGCGGAAGAAGGGTTATACTTTTACAGATTTTAAGTTTAAATTCTTTAATAGTCATGATGATATAATGCCAGAGAATTTGTTGTCTTCATAAAACTCTTCTTTTTATTTTCTTTCCAAATCACGCCTAACAATTATAATTTACTTAATAATTTTTGATTACAATATTTTCTCATTGGTTTTCTCAGTGAGTGCTATATCGACTTGTAAGGATTCATCTTGAAATTAATGTTAAGTAAAATTAAGCGAGATGGTATTCCTTTTCACCCATCGATTTCGTTCCTTCTAGAAACGGCAAGTTAAATTTAAAATGGGGTTTAATACGAACATTTTCTCTCCTTCTTTTCACCTCTCTTTCTAAGAATATTACCTGATACAAAATACTGTAATTTAAGATTTCTTTACTTGATATAAAGCAAAACAAAAAATGCTATAAAAAGAGCCGAGAAATTCGATATTCATGAAATGGGATTTGCTTTAACGCATAAAATTCTTGGTCATTCATTTAAAAAAAAGAAAGAAAAGAAAAGAAAATAAGAAAATATAGAAATCTCTCTCTTCAGCATGTAGATTCTTTCTTACATTTAATAGATGTAATATCTTTTTCCAATTCATTTTTTGTAGGTTGTTACATTCTCGGTTAGGTTGCACTACCAGCTGAAGATGATTTTTTTTTACTTTAAGTAGAAGGTCTATATTCTCTATCTTCAGGGTAATAAATTTCGGGGTCATGACTCGTAAAATCTGTCGGTTTTCTATTTGTGTAAGTGATTTCCTTTTTATTATACGAAAATGTTTCTTTTTTTCTAAATTGTGATATAATTCCCACTCGATAAAATCTAGGAAAAGTACTCCGATTGTATGTGAAATCACAACAATGCACATTTAAATAATGGTGGTGTCTGTATATAACGTTTTCTTGTTATAAAATAGATTCATTAATTTTTCTCCCTTTAAGCTACATTTTATAAGAAGACATTTTCTTTAGCTTCAGTGTAGACGTTAGTTTAAATTTAGTTTTATTCTTGGTACATGTAAAACGTTTAATGCTTATTTCTCAAGTTAAAGGTTGGCTGGAATTTTCAGAATCAGAAAACTTTGGTACACTTGTAAATCTTACACACACACACATGTATGTACCTTCTGTATCTTAGTAAAATACATTTTTTTTTAACTGATGATACGTTTTACTTAACGCCCAGTTATATTAGATTGAGTTGGTATTAATCGTTGTTTCTGCCATTGTACGTGTTGTTGACTGATACAGTCTGTTTCAAAATTACGTTCTACAAAATAGTGTAACAACACTGTACCTGGTCCAGTTTGAGTACAATCGAGTAACATGAATACCCAAGGACCGTCCCACACCCCTGTATACATGACCGATGATGTGGTGCTCTCAGCGGGCGTTGCAAGCGGATTCAAGCTCCAGGAGTTTTCTGTTTTTAGTGAAATGACTCAACAATGTGATTTGCCAGAATCGCTGGTATGGAGAGCTATCGGAAGGATGGAAGCTGATCAGTTACAGCGGGAGTGGCATAAAGTATGATTTCTTGATTGTGAACTTGATTTTTAACAAGTAGAAGTGATCGAAGAAGACGAGAATAGCGCTGTCCACGATCAAGAACAGTCATAGACGATCGTTAACTCTTGTTAACCACCTGTCGAAATTAGCGTCGTAGTGCAACTGTGATACAGCGAGTCTTCTAAACAGCAAGAGGACGCATAATATTCAGTCAAACGGTCTGCAGTCGCCTTTTTCTATACACGTAGATGTGTGTTCTATTAACAGCACCACAACGTGTTGACCGAAGATGATGACCGGAGGGACATCGTGAGTGGGATGAAAATGAGTAGAGCCATGTTTTGTTCTCTGATGAGTAGCGATTCAATGTGGAACCAGCCAATCAACGTGTTTTGATCTGGATGGAGTGTGGAATTCGAAACAATCGCATGTTTGTGCGAGAAAGATTTCAGTATCATGCTGGTGGACTTAGAGTGGGTAGAAATCAGCACTGGTGGGTATACTGAACTCCGTATCATGTGAAATGGTTTTTTGACGGCTCGTAGGTAGGGATGAGATCCTGCAATCTTTTATGCAGGTGCTATTGCTGATTCGTTCATTTATATGGATGACAACACTCGTACTCATAGACCTTTGTTAGTAGATGAGATGCAGGAAGCTGAAGGTATCGCTCGGATGATATACCAACATGCTCGTAAGATCTCAATTCCATTGATCATGTTTGGAATATGGTTGGCAGACGAATTGCGGATCTGCCAGTATTTTCAACAATTAATCCACAACTAAAGATCACTCTTCTAGATAAGTGGCACAATATCTCTCAATAACTCATCGACTATCTCATTGAATCCATGCCAAGCAGTTGCATTCTAGTATTGTCTTTTCGAGGTGACCATGCACCATACTACGGAACAATTGCTGTTATTACCTTGTCTTTTTGTGAGCAGTTCGAGAGGTACACACATTGCTCTCTTGTTTCCTGTGTCATGTGAATAACGATGTTCAAGCTCAAACACACCACTGTATTATCAATTTTTCTATTTTATCTTAGAGCATTTCCAACTTTATGTTATATATCCGTCTAACACAAGCTTATTCAAACGCCTTGTCTGATATTTTATTTGATCACCTAATTTTTGAGCAATGTATATGCGTAGGTTGACGTTTTATTAGTGGCAATACTGTTGAGCGACGCCTAACATGCATGAAATTTGTTATAAATCTATCTTTATATATATATATATATATATATATATATATATATATATATATATCGGTATCATGATCGTCTTCCGATTATGATATCGAACGCTAAGAAATCCAACCCAAAGAGATGTTAGGATTATAGAACTAGAGATTAGTTTCATATCTCATGCAGCTAAAATTCTGCTCCGAATACTGATCATAAGGTTATATGGAAGAACAGATGAAAAAATTGAGGAGGAGCAGTTTGGGTTCAGGAGAGGTAAGGACACAAGA
This sequence comes from Thermobia domestica, assembly GCF_964235325.1. Taxonomy (NCBI): domain Eukaryota; kingdom Metazoa; phylum Arthropoda; class Insecta; order Zygentoma; family Lepismatidae; genus Thermobia; species Thermobia domestica. The sequence continues at coordinate 96,173,294 of NC_137469.1, forward strand.
GATACTATTGGGTTATTAAGGGCGATCGGTGAAAGATTTACAGAAAAAGGGAAAGAGGTATATGTTGCATTTATTGATCTAGAAAAGGCTTTTGACTACGTGAATTGGGAATTGCTGTAAGGAGTTCTAAAGAAGATTGGGTTGGAATGGAAATATGGAAGACTCATAAGAAATTTATATATGAACCAACAAGTAAGTGTTAGGATAGGGGAAGAACTGAAGAGAGTGTAATTGGAAGTGGAGTTCGACAAGGATGCTGTCTCTCGCCAATACTATTTAATAACTATCTTGAAGAGATAGTGAAAAAGAGCTTACGTCATGAAGACGGCATTTCAGTAGGAGCTAGAATGATAAGATGCATAAGATTTGCAGACGATATGGCGCTTGTTGCAGAATCTGAAAAGAAAATCAATAAGATGTTAGAAAACCTGCGGAAAGGCTTTGAAGAACATGGGTTGAAAATAAACGTTAGAAAGACAAAAGTCATGGTGATTGGAACGAAGGGGTCTGTGTCAAATATAAAAGTGGGAAGGGAGAAAATAGAACAAGTGAATAGTTTTTAGATATCTGGGTAGTATTCTTAGTAATGACATGAAGTGCGAACGTGAAATAAAAGCAAGGATAGGAATGGCGAAAGAAGTTTTAAGGAATAAGAAAAGTCTGTTTTGTAGGACCTTGAATAAAGAGTTCAGAAAAAGACTCGTAAAATGCTTCGTGTGGAGTGTTGTACTATATGCGGAAGAAACATGGAAGTTACGCAGAAGTGATGAAAAACGACTAGAAGCCTTCGAAATGCGGGTGTGAAGAAGAATGGAAAGAATTAGTTGGGTCGAGAGGGTGTCAGAAATAGTGGGGGGAAAAGAACACTTGTAGATTTATTATTAAGAAGAGGAAGAGAAACTGGTTGGGACATTGCCTTAGAAGAAATTGTATCATGGGGGACGTACTAGAGGGTATGGTGGCAGGAAAGAGAGGAAGGGGCGAACGGGACTACAATTAATGGATGATATAAAAATAGGAAGATCATACGTGAAGACGAAGAGGTTAGCGGAGGTTAGCTAAGGAGCATGGAAGATTCTCAGCTGCGGCAAGTGACCTGCCAATAAGGGCAGAATACCTATGATGATGATGATCTAAGAAAATATCTCAGAGCGAGAAATGGACATAACGAGTCATCAATAAGTATGAAACTAGTATTAAATTTTAAAGTTTAAGCAAAAGTTTCTTTTAATCAGGAAGCACTTCATTTCTGAAAACAAAGTATATTTTGTTTTCAATTAAAGAAATTCTTATTCACAAACTGTTTCGTATATGTGGAAGATCGAACAGTTTAGATCCTTAGATTCCATAGATTCTTCTTATTATTATTGTTCTTCTTCTTCTTATTATTATTATTATAAGCATCTTGTAATTTTTAGTTTAATGTGGGAAATTGCAAATCGAAATAGAACTTTTGACTCTCAAGATGGAATTTTATAACTTTTCATCTTGACGTTGTTAACGAACAGTCGTGGAATACAATTAGAATGTTTTCAAAGCAAGAGCATAGGAGGTGGTTAAAAATTGAAATGTGCTAGAGGTTGCAATCCACCGAGAACTGCAAGAGTCTTGCTGTGTATTTGCATTACATTACAGAATGGTAGTGAGGTGGATAAAAGGCTGGAGAAAAGGACGCGAAAATGTCTCAGTCTGGCAAGTGACAACGTTTAAAATTTTGTTTGACTTAATATATTCCTATAGGGTGGGTAAGAATTATTTCCTAAAATACCAAAATTATCACACGTTACTTCTTATATGTTTATTGTGATCTATGTTCTTGTATGCAACAACTCAATGTCTTCCCAGAATTTTCTACCAGTTTGTTTAAACGGACAGGAATTTTGTATGATCTTCCAGATGTGGTTTTGCAGTTCATTAAGAGTTTGAGATTTAATTTGATATACTTATTCTTTGGTTTGTCCATATAAAAAGTAATCACAAAGGATTTCTGCAAGCCAACAACGTCTTCATCGTTCTGGAAAGTGTTGATGGAACTAATGTCTAACAAGACGGGTAAAATAACAGCTCACACGGACAAATTCTTGCTGATACAAACGTTTGTAACACTTTGAAGTAACTTGTGCATTTATAGTGTCTCACTGCAGATTAACAAGAAAGACAAAATAAGAAGTTATATTTTGCTGATTGTTATTTTCGAATTACTTTGTTTCATTTTAACCATCCCTAAGATATAATTATCGTTATGTTTGTTAATGATTCCCCTTTTTATGAAACAAACATATCAACCACAAAGAGTAATGCAAAACAGGTCAGTATACTGCCCGTTCGTTTGCCCGTGAGCTTTGTTTTTCATATCACACGCCTATTCCAATCTTCCAGCAGGAAATTTTGGACGTAATGAGGCTTCCATAGTCAATACTATGGCACTTTATACAGAACATGCACCGAACAGTGAATATAATTAGTGTCTTGCTACCTTTCTGTAGATTTGGGAGAACTTCGATCGACCACTTCTTTCAATGGCTTCCCTTCCCCTTAGACCGTGACGTTAAAGACCTACTAGTTCACAGGATGTCCGCTATACAACCGGTAGTAATGAACTTTCTGTGATAGTATCTGGTAATGGCCAGTGGCGAAGTAATGTTATCCAGCTTATTTGTAGGCGAAATGGTTTGGTGGGTAATGGCCTACACTAGAGTTCATCTTGTATGATGATATGTGCACCTGCCAATTACGAAGGATACAATTGCAGGTTGTGGTTTGGACTGCACGTTAATAATAAGTTCTTTTGTTCATAATATTGCGTAGGAACCTTGAATTTCTATTAACCGATGAACATAAATTCAGAAAGGACCTGAGTTTAAAAGTACAGTTACTTGCCCTGAACTTGTAATAAGTGCTCCTTATAACCTACATTCCCAATGTGTTTTTTTTAAACGCTAAAACATTTTAACATGAGAGGATCCAGATTAAGAGTCCAAATGTATGTTCTCTTCGCAAGATGATCCCGGATTTTCACATCATATATCAGATGATTTACACTTCCCTACACGAGAAATTTTATGGATTTGAGGTTAGTTTAACCTCATGGATACCTCACAGGTTTCGTTATTTCATCTTTGAAACTATAAGATAGACATAAAACTTACCACAGTGCTAGTTTTTTACTAATTTCTTTCTATCACAAGACTGCTTATTGTTTACTCCACTATTCTTAGATCTATTTTCCTACTACAATATTGACTTCTCCAGATGATTTCCACTGAACGTTCCTAATGTATTCATGTCTCTCTCGTCCACAAAGAAAAATAAATACTTATCAGCCTTTTTATGAACACTACTAGCCCCCAATTACAAACACTTCTTCCATTGGTTCCAGACATTGGCAAAACAAACCATGTCAACTATTAGGTTTTATTTAATTTCTCCAAAAATGAAAGGTAAGTGGAAAAAAACAAGGAATGTCCATGTATGTGCTTTATCGTGTGCTTTGTCCTATCTGTTGGTGACGTTTGGTACTATTTGATTGTGTATGCCAGGCATGCGTAGATGTAGAAATGACCATGTAGAAAAGATTTGACTATATTCTTTTTTTACGCGGTTTTCAATATTAAAACGCCGTTTTCTCGAAAATGCAGTTTTGTCACATTCCTTTTCTTTTTCCCTTACCCTTAAAATATATACTATTACATGTAAAAATTTGATAATTATCGTAATGATAGATTGATTATTAGTTTTGCCGTTGTTTCAGTGGCTCTTTTGATATTATACTAGGTGTGATCAAATAATATAGTGAATAATTTTATTATAAACAGAATAATAAGCTTACATGGAATTTGATTTAATCTCCTTCAGGTAAATAATTTTATTAGAAACAAAGTAATAAGCTTACATGGAATTTGATTTAATCTCCTTCAGGTGAATAATTTTATTAGAAACAACGTAATAAGCTTACATGGAATTTGATTTAATCTCCTTCAGATGAATAATTTTATTAGAAACAAAGTAATAAGCTTACATGGAATTTGATTTAATCTCGTTCAGGTGAATAATTTTATTAGAAACAAAGTAATAAGCTTACATGGAATTTGATTTAATCTCCTTCAGGTGAATAATTTTATTAGAAACAAAGTAATAAGCTTACATGGAATTTGATTTAATCTCCTTCAGGTGAATAATTTTATTAGAAACAAAGTAATAAGCTTACATGGAATTTGATTTAATCTCCTTCAGGTGAATAAATTTATTAGAAACAAAGTAATAAGCTTACATGGAATTTGATTTAATCTCCTTCAGGTGAATAATTTTATTAGAAACAAAGTAATAAGCTTACATGGAATTTGATTTAATCTCCTTCAGGTGAATAATTTTATTAGAAACAAAGTAATAAGCTTACATGGAATTTGATTTAATCTTCTTCAAAGTACTGTCCTTGGCTAGCAATGCACTTATCCCAACGTTGCTGGAAGCATTTCTGGATGGCTTCTTTCGGAGGGGCGTGCAGCCGCTCTGTTTTGGCCCTCCCAATGTCAGGAATGGTGTCAAAACGATTTCCTTAAAGCACAGTTTTAATTTTTGGGAAGAGCCAGAAGTCGCATGATGCTCTACCTGGAGAGCACAGCGGAAGTGGGCAGATAGGAATATTTTTTTCTGTCAAAAATCTGTAGATAAAAAGCGAGGTGTGGCACGACATTTTCGTGGAGAAGAAGAAAGCTATTTATCCATTTAATTGTCCGTTAAAATGCCTTTCACGGACCCGGATGAGCTAGTTCTTCGGTAAGCTCTAGAATAGTGATTGGGCTGAAACCGATTACGGTACTGAATTAACTAATGGGCCGCGGTGGCTCAGTGGTAGAGACTTCACCTCTGGTGCTTGGGGTCCCGGGTTCGATCTCAGCCCCCGCCAAGTGAACTTTGTGGTGGACAAACACCGTGTGCGTGGGTTTTCTCGGGGTTCTCCCGTTTCCTCCCACTTTCTTCATTCCACCATTTCATTCATTACTCATCATCACCGTCTCCTTTAGCCTAACCGGCATAACCGTGGGACGTAAAACTCAAAATTTCATTTCATTTGAATTAACTAATCATTGTGTCACTTTCAAAAGAAACCCTCGGGTGAAGGAGCTATTGAAGCCGTAACAACGAATATTTAATAGTAATAATAAATAAATAAATAAAATAGGGAAAAGAAAATAAATAAATGTAAATAAAGAATAAAGAATGGAAAGCGAATTTATCTCCCGAATGATAGACTACATTTTATATCACTATGGAAGCGAATTATGATTTGGGATCTATCCTATGTTTTTACGTTTCATTATCGACGGTTGTTGCTATGGCTCGCAAATATAAGTAAAAGTTCCTTCGACGAGGGTCGAAGGAATAAGCCATAGGTACAAAATTGATATTCTTCCCTGGACCACTACCCTTTTTCAATGTGGGCGCAAGATGTATTTAATAGTTATCAAGATGAATTATCATTGCCAAAAATGGTAATAATGAAATAATTAAAAATTTAGAATTTCAAATGAGTACTTGTATAGCCGAAATCTACTCATGGCTGAGAAAATACGCATGAGCGCCAACCATGTATCAGCTTTCTGTTTATGCAGATTCTCTACGTGTAAGTCATATATGCATATTTGCCAAACAATGAAAAAGCGTAGTAGTCCATAAGATTGGGGACACAGAAAATAAATAGCTAACAAACACTTCAACAACACTGAATCACTCAATAACTCAACATGATTAACTATAAAGAAAATGTCACGCAACGGAATTCTCATTTGATTTATCATAGGTACAAAATAAGGAAATAGGTGCTTCCAGGTTCTTGCCAAGAACAGCACTCCCCATCCCATGGAGACTTCAATCCGTTTATACTAATTCTATTTATACTGATTTAATTTACTTTCATTGTAAGACCGTAAGGCCTAAATGTAAAATTCACTGTATTTGAATATTATGATCTGAATTCGTTTAGCATATTGTAAACAACAACAATAATAATACTGGGTTCAAAGTACGATCATTTTAATGGTCGTAGATTGTTGTGAAATCATTTAACATATGTATACATAGGACGTCATATGTCCACGAAAAATCTTCAAATAGTTCTCCAATGTTTTCTCATAACTTCCTTGGAGTTTTTTTTTTTTTTAACAGCTTTTGTGTATATACATTTTCAGTAGAGTTAGTATTAAATATTAAGCACAGTTTCACAATCTGCAGTAAATTCATTGGTACTTTGAATTATATGATCCATATTTAAATTACAAGATTAGATATACATGCAACTAATACATATCCATGCAAATTATGAACATTTAACCTAGGACAAATAGTAATTGGTGCCTATGAGGAGTTTCACCTACAAGTACATATAAAAATAGCTAATTACTTTTCACTTTTTAATTGTAAATAGCTCGTGGGCTTCCTAGCGTCCCTCCGTGAGTTATGGATATATACTGGAATACACCCTTTTCCAATATGCTTACTCTTGTAAACCTTTAACTTATGACAGGCGCATTAATTCCCAGTTTAGCCAACTAGTATCAGTTCCTAAAAGGAACACATATCAGGTTATACTTACATTCAAATCGAACAAACGTTATGGTGATGTACATGACGATGAAATACATTTATGGACATGAGAACATACAAAATAACTAATGAAACACAAGAAACCAGAAACTCCCTATACGCACCAATCACATACAGATGGTAATCAGAAAAATGGAAACACCTGTAGTTGGCAACACGTCAGATGTATGGGTTAGCAGTGGTGTCGTGGCGCCCGCAGCGCCGGATCGCTGGTGGTGGTGTGTTAGGTCGGTCTCCATACTACGTCAGGCGCAGTGGAACAGCAGTGTCCAGTGGCTGCAGCAGACGGAGGTAGTGTAAAATGGGAGATTTTCAAAGAGGGCAAATTGTTGGTGTGCGGCTATGTGGAGTGAGTGTGACGGCAGTGGCTGCTGTGTTAGGTGTGTCGCGTGGAACAGTGTCGAAGGTGCTGACGGCCTACACAACACACAGGAATACCACATCGGGGAAGCGGAACAGTGGGCGGAAGAAAATCATGAGTGACAGGTCACGCCGGGTATTAAAGCGCATTGTCACGCAGAACCGTCGTGCCACTGCGGAGCAAGTGACGGAGGAACTCAATCAACACCTCCCCACCCTGTTTCGACAATCAGAGTACGCCGCGAATTACATGACATGAACTTACGGTGTTGTGTTGCACGGGCCAAACCGCTCATCAGGGACCATAACGCTTTCCCTAGCCGCAAATGGTGCAGCGACCATGCAACTTGGACCATTGAGGACTAGAAACGTGTGATATGGTCGGATGAGTCATCCTTCACCCTATTCCCAACCACGGGTCGTGTTTATGTGTGGAGAACGCCCAAAGAAGCTTATGATCTGCAGTGTCTCCGCCCAACTGTGAAACATGGCGGCGGCTCGGTGATTCTGTGGGCCGCCATATCATGGTTTTCATTGGGTTCTGTGGTCACACTTAGCGGACGAATTACTACCAACGATTATGTCGCAATTTTAGGAGACCACTTGCATCCTATGGTCCGGATGTTGTTCCCGGACAATGACGCCATCTTCCAGGATGATAATGCACCCATTCACACAGCTGGCGTTGTTGCAGCGTGGTTTGAGGAACATCGGGATGAAGTTCAACACCTCCCCTGGCCCACCCAATCCCCAGTTCTCAACGTAATTGAACATCTGTGGTCCGTGTTGGAAAAACGACTCCGGCGACGATTTCCACCTCCATCCTCTCTCACAGAACTGGCCGATGCCCTGCACGAGGAATTGTGTAAAATTCCACTTGCTACCATTCACGATCTCTATGCCTCTATCCCAAGTCGCATCAAGGCTGTTCTGAAGGCGAAAGGTGGTCCGACACCATATTAATCTGGTAAGTTGCAATTTCGTTCAGGTGTTTCCATTTTTCTGATCACCATCTGTACATGCACCCATTCACTCACTCAGATATATAGATAGACATGCATAATCATTTGCAGAAACACAAACTAACCTACTAAGTTTTTGGCATGCCAACGTACTAGAAGAATAATTCGGAAACTGTGCTAAAACTAATGAATCTGTACCATAATATTTAATATTTTGCTTGTTGCCCAATGCTTACTTGAAATCTCCATATTACAATTTTGAATTAGCAGCCGAAACTTGTGAAGGGATACATCAAATTCTCAAATTACTCAAATTTAGAGGCTACATCGTTCTTAATAACGCTGAACTTAATTGCATATGATATTAGAGAGAAAATCTACGTAATGCTCGAACCAATGGCTAAGCTGCCCATCAGACCGGTAGCCAGCCCAAAAATGTAGGGGGTCCCGGCCGAAGTTAGGGGGGGGGGCGATCCAACAATATTATAGTTTATCACCATATTATAGTTCATTTGCAAGCCTACCGTGAAAATTTTAGGGGGCCCGGCCCCCTAGACCCCCCTGGATACGGGCCTGCTGCCCATGGCAGTATAATCTAAGTTTAGCTACAAGCCATGCTTCGTTTTTGATTTCACTATCCATATTATACGAACATTGGAATTAGTCAGTACGTATTACGGTTCAGTAACACTTATTATACTAGTTATTACCTTCTATTTTCTGTAAATGCAAGGAAAGCATATATTTTCCACAAATTTCTATCTGGATTATAAATCAAGGACACACCTCTTTCCATCAAAACTTCATCACAGTACCTCGAATTTATCCGCGTTTTTATGAGCAACACATGATGACTATTTTCATGTCAAAATAGTGCCATGGTCCACTCAAGATTTTTCAATGTTTTCAATTTACAAGAAGAAATTAAATTACTTAATGGTTAATTTATACTATTTAGACAATTTCTGAAGTATTTACTAAAATATTTCATCCTGTTTTATATGCACGCAAACAAATTTCTACTTACGCTGTATCAACTTAGCGCTTCAACCTTTGCATTACATTCAAGAGCTACCAACAGATGTCGACACACATGTGATTTAAACAAAATAGTCGCGATATTTGCTGCATATATTTGAATATCAATAAATGATTAAATGATTATACAAGATTTAATGAACATTTTATAACAACTGACGAGTTATTGCCCCGAAAATGATATTTAATCTGCTCTTTGTTCTATTCCTGTTAATCATCCCATAACAAGAGTACTTAATATCAGCGGCGGCTGCTGAGGGGGAGCCAATGTGCCATGGCACTGCCACAAATAATACAAAAAAATAATATAAATAATATTTGCATCTTACTAAATAACAAACTTTTTAATTTTATGCACAATACTTTCCTTGCAACGTCATCATTGCTCACGAGAAGCAGGTTTGAGTCGCGCTCAGTGATTGAATGCGCTCAGAATTACTCGCGCGCTAGCAGTACATATAGGCCTACACGTATCTCTACTCTGTTCGTGCCAAGTATCAGCGTGCTCTCCCGGTTGTTCTAAAAATGGTTTGTGCGCATGCTCGTTAGCTGGAGACCAGGAGGAAAGTACGGAGAAATAACTAGCGTTTTGTGCCACGATCGAAGGTGGCTCGAAGCGGGAGATTTGTTTCGTCTTATATTTTGATGCTCTAGGAAAGGGAGCTTTGGTTTGGAGTTAAAGTCGCCTGGAATTCTAACACGTGACTCCTGATTCACTTGTTCCCATTAAAATGTTTCCAAACTAGTTACTTATTTCATATCAATATGTACCATCTAGATTTGACCCTCCCAAAAATCGATTTGGAGCTTAATTCATTATTGTGTTGTCAACGCAGGTATGATTCCCCCCTAATTGAAACATAAACGCATTGTGCGCCTGAGTGTTTGTGGTGTTGAACGTGGTGTGTGTATGTAACTTGTAAATTATATATTTTAACGAAGTTTTGATGCTGTGTATTTAAGTATAGTGCTGTTTTCTTCTTTCTCTATATTTGTAACTACTTTCCGTGAAACCAGAGCAATACATTACGATGAATGCGGCAAGTAATTTACTGAAATATCCATTTTCGTCCCTATCATGTGACGACAAACTGTTAAAAATTTAGGAAATGCAATGCCTAATTTAAAATTGTGTGTTAAGCAAGTGATTCATAATAAGGAAAGATTGCATCAATTTAACATAAACATATATTTGAAAAACAGTTTGAATTTGTGGTTGTGATGTAGCCAATGCTTTATCTTGTTTTCCGTGTGTGTTGTTTGGGGGGGGGGGACAAAATCTGCTTTATGTTTATAATGAGTTTACTATAGGCACATACAAATTTATTCTAGGTAACTATCTATCTATCTATCATATAGCCTATATATATATATATATATATATATATATATATATATATATATATATATATATATATATATATATATATTAGGGATGGCCACAAAGTTCCGGTTCCGGCGGAACCGGTTCCGCGAGGAACCGGTTCTCGGATATCCGGTTTTCAGAACCGGTTCCAGATCTGGATCTGAAAACCCGGTTCCAGAACCGGATCTTAGGAACCGGTTCCAGATCTGGATCTGAAAACCCGGTTTCAGAACCGGATCTTAGGGACCGGTTCCAGACCTGGATCCGAAAGCCCCCAAAGACCCGTAAAGGAGGCACAAAGTTCACCTTCAAAAATAATGCAAAGAGGACCATGCGCTTGTGTCTTCCCCGCATAGACCCGCTTGTGCCCCCAGTGGTCTACCAGTGGGTGTTTAGCCAAATGAGTTGGCCAGTTTGCCTGTGTAGCCAATGAGTTTGACAGTTACCCAGTTTCTTTAGCCAAATGAGACAAGCTGCCGCCGCCTGGGCGCCTGCCTGTCGCTTCCACCATTTCATCTAGCATACTGTTCACAGCTTGCGAGCAGCTCGCGTTTAGGTAGGGATGGTAACAAAGTTTCAGTTCCAGCGGAACCGGTTCTGTTTTCAGAACCGGTTCCAGACCTGGATCCGAAGAACCGGTTCCAGACCTGGACCCGAAGAACCGGTTCCAGACCTGGATCCGAAGAACCGGTTCCAGACCTGGATCCGAAGAACCGGTTCCAGACTTGGATCCGAAGAACCGGTTCTAGACCTGGATCCGAAGAACCGGTTCCAGACCTGGACCCGAAAAACCGGTTCCGGAACCGGATCTTCTAGAACCGGATCCGTTCAGACCCGAAAACCGGTTCCACCAGGAACCGGTTCTGGCCATCCCTAATATATATATATATATATATATATATATATATATATATATATATATATGTGTGTGTGTGTGTGTGTGTGTTACTGTAATAAAATAATGTTATTTATGCCTTTACATGTACCTTTTTTTTTACGGATATGCCCTTTTTTATTGTGTACGTTTTGGCACTACCATATCATATACTTACGAGCCGCCACTGCTTAATATTGTTTAATTTCTCTAAAATTTAACAAAATACAGCAGCCCTTAGGCTGAAGATAAGCTCATTTGTCTAACTAACATCACCCACGTGTTGTCCTGTGTATGCACCTCACCACATTATTCACGCCCATTACTAGATCATCTGTATCGTACATGCTATACTTATTCCTTCGTTATGATCATTAATGTTCTTTGCTTATAACATACTGTCTGATTATTTCCTTATGTATTTTCCTTTATTAACAATCATATATATGTAAAGTAACGTTTCATTCATCTATTTATATAATCTATCACATCGTACTTTTGGCACTTCTATTTTTCATGTTTTGCTTTGTTTTCTCACTTATATATATATATTTCTATAATTATCATATTCATATTTATGTTGTGTTCAATTATACTCGTTATTATGTTACTGCTCTTATGTTATTAAAACTACACCTACCACTCAAGTATGATTATGATCGAAAAGATCATAATGTCCTAGTTCTAGTAATAAATAAATAAATAAATTACTCTTAGCCCATCCATGCGTTACATCTTTACCATATTACCTTCACTTCTCACACCTAAGAGAGGGTGTAGCCCTCTAAAAGGGAGCTAGCCTATGGCTAGCACTTCAAAAAAAATACACATCACTGGCCATAGAGAAGGCATAACCTTCTGCGGCCCGCCCATCTCATGATGGGAATGAAAGGCAGTGAAAAAAATACAAATGTATTTGTCTTCATTCTTTTCGTCTCTATTTTCTGCTGTTTAGATTGCAGCCCCGTGAATATTATTTATCCTGTGCTTACTTATGAGTTTATTGTGAATTTATCATTAATTTGTCTGTTTCAGATTCGAAATATACTCTTTCATAATAATGCTAATGTGCAGCTTCATGTAGAGTATGGTAATTTCGTTACTATTAGTCTAAATATATATTAAACGCATTATATAATTTCATACCCGCAACTGAAAATACTAGTTACCATGGTTACCTAAATGGCATAATCTATTGTTGAAACGTATCACTTAAACGTAGACTGGTACAAGAATAGAATAAGCTCTCCACTTAAATGCTTTTGAAACCGTAATTTAAAAGTACTGTTTCAGGTCTTTTTGAATAAACCATTTGTGCCATCATTTTTTGCCCGTTTTCATCTGTTTTTGATGTCGAAGAATGTCTCGATCGTTGCTCGTTTCAACCTACTCCTTGCCGTTTTTGAATCGCTCATACCAGTTGTAAACAGTCTTCAATGCCATCGCGTAATCGCCATACCATTTTGTGAGCTTCTTTGCCACATTTTTGCAGCTTTTAATGTTGGCATGCGACAGATACGCTTAACACGTCCTCACTCTTCTGCCTCTGGAAGCCAACTAACATGTTGCAACTCTTATCGAGCTTATTAATTGAAACGGTTACACTATCGATAGATGGCACTGTGCAACTACATTCACTGTAGTTTTTGATCACACCTTGTATAAACTGGCTATCTGCAATATACATTATTGTATATTGTACAATGTGAGCTACATTAATAGTTTTAAGTTATTTTTAGTTTTTGAATATTACTTGCACTTTAACAATAAAAGAGGAAGTTAAAACAATTTTGCTACTAATCTGAAATTTGATAGTATACATATCTCGCAGACGCAAAACAAATACGTAGTTAATAATTCAATAAATTCAAGTATGCAGTAATAAGTACCGGGCCATTTTTCGACTGGGATCACGGAATCCACCACCAACTTTATTCCTCTATCACAACTGGAAGTTATGGATGTGTGATGTCCGATTTCCGTATTAAATTTGCATAGTTCGGAAGTGAACTCTAGTTTCAAAATGTGAAACGGAACTCACTTACTTAAATGTTGAACCAAGGTGACGTTATACACAAAAAATGTTTTAAAGATAACTAGGGACCTTCCTGTTTCTGCTTCCTTCTCATTCTGCCGTTACATTTTCTATAAATGTGGACAGCTTTCATATGATAAAAACAAGTGCTACTTCCCGTTTTCGTTTTTAAACAAGAGTAGAGAGAAGGTCAAAAGCAGGAAGCTTAGTTGGTGCTATTTGCTATTCTACGAACGTGAGAGAGCACTACGTCGATGTGTGAATACAAGCAGGAAAAAGCTTCTCCGGATTTTGTTTGAGCTGTAAATTTTTGGGAAGAGATAAAAGAAGGAAAGGAAAGCACACACGAAGAATAGAGTGAAGGAAGAACCGGGATTACTAACGAAAATAAACGATGACATTTTACGTTGATGTTTTTTTTCTCCTCTCCTAACGCAACTTTATCTTACATTTTCAATGTTTGCTCTTTTGTTCGGTTGGAAGAATTAGGTAAAAAAAATATCCTCTCAACGCTGCTGAAACATCTCGAATATCTGCTTACGTCTTCAGAGTGTAGATTTCTAACTCCTTTAAGAATGTGTTGTATGCTTTTCAAGAAAAGCTTTCTAAAATTATTTTATTGAGATGGAGAATTAGAAGAAACCAATGCACATATAGTGTTGGTGAGTTTGGTTAAATTTCACTTTTACTTTCAGCAGGGAGGGTATATAAAACATGAACGAATAGTTTAAAGAGGATCAAGAACAAATCTAGTCCAACCGGAGATAGAATTCGGATGTTCCATGGTAAGAACAAGAACGCATTACAACCAAACTTGCACAAAACACTAATTCCCACTGTACAGGATTATACATACAGAATATGATTTGTTAAAAGCATCACGTAAATAATGAATCCATTGATAACTCTTGCTAAACTAACAAGGAACCAACATGCACGTCATCCGGACATCGAAATCAAACCTAGTCCATTCGATAAACATAACAAAGATATGTTCAGGCACAAAAGATTAGGTGTCATGGGCAAAGGAGGGGGCCCATTAATCTTGTTAGTATAAAGAAAATCGTAGACTCGCAGTGAAATAGCTATTGCATTAATGCTGTTCATTGGAAAGTCATGGTTCACAGCTCTTCAGCATGAAACAAGCTTTCTAGAGGTGCAATGTATTTGGGTCCATAACGTACTTGAACAGGTAAAATTGGGAGAATGTCGAGAAAATTCCCTCCAAAAATTCCTCCCATCAACTTTGGCCCTTTCTGGAGTGGCCCCGGGTAAAATCATACAATCCAAATATATCTCGAAAAGTACTATAGGGGGTAATTCAAATTCATCCAACAATGCGATAATTGCTTCAGCCGATATGGATACTATGTCGAAAAATAATATAATGTATACACTATCTGTTGGCTGTATTGGTTGTATGAAATAATAAATACACGTTTCACTGCAGGGTTTGTAACTTTACTTTTTGATCAACTCTCGTAGTAGGTTCCGTCCTTCATAACCTGGCTGTTGAATTACAACGCAAAAACACAAAAGTTAACCTCAGTCTGATTTTCCATGCTTCCAAATCATAGAATTGAATTTTTACAAAATTAAATCCAACTACTCGCATGTCTTATTGAATCAATACTCTAATACAATCATCCTGAAAGTTGAGGATTGGAGGGGTATGTTACATCATGAAAATTTCAATATAGATATATTTGGATACTTTTCTTTTCTCTTCGTTTGTTTTTGGTATAGAAATAACTCTACCATTTCAATAGGTTTTTGAGTATAAAACAGAAATCCTATTACATGTAGAAACACGCAAAGTTTCGTGTGTATGGTATGGTCAGAAGTTGGGAGAAGTTGTTAAAAACTTCGTCGTAACAACATGCACTGTGAGATGTCGGTTACATCTGGCTCCTTGTAGCAGATTGTCTGAAGGTCAATTTTTTTTTATCATTTACTTCTATTTTATAAATTGCACTAGTGTCTAATATTGTGCATTGTATCGATTATGCGAAATAAAAATGGTATTGAGAATGAACATTAAAAATTGTTTGATTTCATGACATTCTATTATTTAAAAATTAAATATAAAATATAAAATGTGTTATTAACGTATAAAATGTAGTTTTGAAGATAAAAAAATGACAATTCAGTTTTACATACAGAGTCAATCAAAAGTGTACGTAGACTTACGGAATGAATGGCCTTATCGCACCTAATGAGCACCTTGATGAGAAAGCAACATTACATCTGCAATAAGATCCTGTTATCCTGACATAACTAATGCATGTAACGAAGATTTGCTAGTTTAATTTTGGTTTATTCTTACACGTTTTA
Organism: Thermobia domestica; assembly: GCF_964235325.1. Taxonomy (NCBI): domain Eukaryota; kingdom Metazoa; phylum Arthropoda; class Insecta; order Zygentoma; family Lepismatidae; genus Thermobia; species Thermobia domestica. The sequence continues at coordinate 96,188,866 of NC_137469.1, forward strand.
AAGTGGTACAGGCACGTAGCCAGGATTTCGTGAAGGGAAAGAGAGGTCCGTGACATGAAATACTGTGGTCATCACACCAGAGGCTAGATCATTCTAAACTATTTTACTGTAACATATATTGGTTAGTTTAGCCAGGATTTCGTAACGGGGGGGAGGGGGAGGAGGGGGAGATATGAAATTCTGAAAGCCCAAAAATCTATCAATATAAACTACTTTACTATTAACAAATATTAGTTAGTTAGGACAATAAAATGAGGATATGTTGGTAAGTATTTTAATAACAAACTATGACGAAATCTCGAGTGAAATAATAAGAAAACGTATTGAAAAAGATTTTACAATGTTTATGTCCTTCCTCTCTTTATTCAAATATAACAATTTTCCTTTCATTACGACCTCAACTATTATAAAAAGTGCATACTCAATAATGTTTTGTAAAATATTTTACAATATCTGCGTTCCTTTCTATGTTGAATCAACTGTTAACAACTTTTTTTCCACATAAATTTTAGTTTTTATTATTCCGTCAGCTACTGTCTGTTCCAAATGACAGATTAAAGGAGCAGTAGAAAATTTTCTTGAAATAACATGTTTGATACTGCAAGGATGCGATAACGAAAAAATATGATAAAAAATGTCCACGCTGTTACACAACGGCACTATGCTTTCGGAAGCTTGAAATCTCACTGACTAGTAGCAGAAATTCTGAGAATTCTGTAACTTTTCTAGACATTTCAAATTCCCTGACTCTTCCAGGTTATCTCGCTCACCTCGCCACCATGTATTGTAAGTAATACAAATCTCCTCAAAAGAAAGAGTAACCAAAAGCTTGCTGAAGCTTTTTATTTTTGACGCTGATCCTTCTTTTTTTCATTTCATTTTGTTTCATCCTTCCTTAATTTGTTTCATTTCTAGTCTCGGTATTTTAAATGGAAAATCTAAATACCAAATTTCATGTCTCTAACGTTTATAGATTTCGAGATAAGGTCATCTTATTTTAACAACTGTAACTCCGACTCTTTTCTCTTCCTGCCTTTTCCTTTCCTTGTACGGATATATATATATATATATATATATATATATATATATATATATATATATATATATATATATATATATATATATATATATATATATATATATATATAAACGCTAAAATATATCGTTATTTATTTCAAATGAGAAGCCTAAATACCAAACTTCATGTCTTTAATTTTGAGGGATTTCGAAACATTGCTGTCTTATTTTAACAATTGTAGTAGTCCCTTACTTATACACAATAGAAAACTCTTTATCTGTGATCTTTATCTGTGATGATGTGCTACAGACGAGGAAACACGATAGGGACTCTTTGGATCAAGAAGTCACCGCTATGATAAGCGTACTAGAAGGACGTGAAACGCTATCAAAATTCCTTGCAACTAGATATCTTTCCCCGATAAGTTAATTAGTGCAAAAACAATATGATGAGTATCAATAATTTTCAATAATATCCTAAATCAGCACATAAATGGAAAACTTAGGTAAATGAAATTACATGTTTTATAATCTTTTATTTAAACCAATGAACTCAGCACACTCTCTTAACAAGAAATAAAATATCATAGGGCATTTTATATTAGAACCTTCAGATTAAGCATTCAATAACTATTCTGATTTCTTTCTTCTAGCTGACTATACGGATGAAGTATTCACCAATAAGGAGGCAAATTACAATCCCAGCTGAAGAACACTGATGTAAGATAAATACAGTGTTTATTTTAGACGTCGATTGGTATACTTCGTAAGAATTTAATCTGGAGTGTAGATAGAAAACTGTATGTTAGATATGTTGCATTAGTGTTAGATATTGTTTAGAAATTAGCTTAGTTTTATGTCAGAGTTTCTTGACTAATTAGCTGTAAGTGCCGTGTGAAAATAAGAAATATTAGCGTAGAACATGTTGAAGATATTAAACTATTTAGTTTAGTACATAAAGTTCGTACCAGATGAGTTTGTTAATATTTGTGTAGATATTGTATGCACAATTATTTTATAAATATAACTCTTCTCCTGTTCAGTACTTTATTAACTTTACCATTTTTTTAACTACACGTAGCTTCAATCAAATATTTTTTTATATTTTCTTATTTTCTCTTATATTTCTTTAGTAACTCGTAGTACAATATTCATTTTTCATGTCTAATTTACTAATTGCTTATTAATCTTAAATTCATTATTTACATATGAATTATTGTAATGTCGACATTTAAGAGTTTAATAATAACAGATTATGAAAGTAACAAAAGTTATGTGCCTTCATATACTATTTGATACTTGAAGTTCTGGAAACAATCAGTATTTTTTCCAGACATGTTTTTTTCGGAGGGCACTGCCCCCCAGAGCTCTGAGAGTGCACCCGAAGGAGACCAAAATAATACGTCTCTAATATAATAATAAATAGAATAGTATCAGCAATTCGCCCCGGAATACTAAGTTCGCCCCCCCCCCTCCCCGGAACATTTGTTCTGAAAGAACGACTGGATACGATTCCTGCATTAGCGTTGATTCACACACACCATGCAAAGGATAGTGTTATGCTTCCATAACCAAGTTGCCTTTCATAACTATAAAAATTGACATAAAATCCATCCAAGTTTAAAGAATCTAAAAAATCATGGGAGACTACCAATATAAAAGTTTAGAGAATTGAGATTAATTTGCTCATTTTAGGACAGAAACCAAACAAATTGAATGTATGTGAAATCGCATAATTTGATAATGTTACTGTATACTAGAATTTTAGGATAAACTGCAAGCTCCAGCTGCGCATCGGTAAGAAAGGCCGCTTTAAAAGGGTATAGTAGAGTAGAGTAGTTAGGTAACGATAAATAGGGTAGGGTAAAGTCGGGTTAGCTTAGGTTTAGATAAGTTTAGATTCGCTTTATTAAAATTAATGGAGTGTAATTTCTCGCCTCTGCGTAAGGATAACAACTGGAACGGGCATTGTAAAGTTTACCCAAATTTTATTTAAAATGAGCAAATCGATTCCACTTCATATTATTCAACATTCGGGGGCATTTGCTGCGGCAAGGAAATCCTGCCGCTCTAACAAAGAAAAAATATAAACATTTTCATTTCTTTAGCCAAAGTGCAACACCAAATATAAGGTAGTCTAATAAATCCTGAATATATAAAGTGTTTTCTATAATGGAATATCTCTTCCAGTTATTTTGCTCTATAATTTATTTTAAAGTAATAATCTATTAATTAATAATTATTTTATACGGAAGTCATCGATTCAACCAAACATGTTATTCAAGCTTGTAGCTTATATCTTTCTTCTTTTTTTTACGTCATCCGAATAGCACCAAAATCGGTTTGCATCGCCAATAGCTTTTAACAATTCTCTGGTGCAGATTTAGAATACATCGGCCATTGATAAAGTAAAATAAAATGAACAAATCACAAGGTAAAACAAATGAGTAGTTTCCGAATACATCGTCCATTCAACGAAAATAAACGAAATGAAAACATAGTAATGTTCATACGAGAACTGAGGCATTACATGGCGCACCCACTTCGAAGCTTTGCCTGAACATAATCACTATACATATACCTAGTCTTACCATAAATACTGTCCCAACTTTTGAGAGTGGCTGAAATTCCGCCCGTACAAGCAAGCGACGTGAAGAGCGTAATCATGATGCGTGACTCATTGTTGGATAAGCTGAAGAAGTGTAAAGGTGTCAGTTGTAAGTGTGCAAGATGGAATATGACGAGTATGGAAATCTGTTCCCGTGATAGCGTTGCACGAGATAGGCAAATCACTAGGGGAGATTTCAAAACCCTTCAGAAGCTGCAAATTAGTAAAAGATTACCGGGCCATTCAGCGCTTTGTTGAGACTAGAACTGTGTAAGATTGCCGTCGACAAGTAAGACCACGCACAGTACGAACACCGGAACTTGTGACAATGAAATCGAGTTCGGAAATAGCTTGTGATGCCTCGTTAGCTAAAGATATAAAAAAAATGTGTATATCTCACACGTTAAGGAGTGACCTGGAACTCCATGCCGACGAACAATGCCAAGGACATTTCCTAACAAATGAACTGAGGTGCCAGAGGCTCCTAAAAGCAAAGCGCTTACTTAATCGTTACGAAGCAAATGAACATCTTCGAATCATTTTCACTAATAAAAAGATTTCTAGTTTGAGGACATTTTCAATGCCAAAAATGACAGGATATGTGACACATCTTTTAGAGAAGCTGGTGAAAAGGCTTCAAGTATCAGCAATCTGCCTCAGTCATGGTGTGGTGGGGTGTAAGGGCACAACGGATCTCCATGTCTGTGAAAAGGAGTCAAAGCGACAGTCAAAGTGCACCAAGAAACAGCATTTGAGTGACTAGTCAAGAATCTAATCAACATCCTCTTACATGGACAGAACTGGAGCTTCCAGCAGGACTGAGCCCTAGCACACAGCCACGGGCAACCTAGCAGTGGTTGGAAGCAAATGTTCCGAACTTCATTTCTACTTCAGATTGACCTTCTGCAAGTCCGGAACTAAACCCCTTGTACTAAAAATTGTGGTCCAAGCTTCAAGAGATACTAAAAGTTTAAAGCAGTCTCATCGGAAGACAGCTGCAGATTTTCCAGTTGATATGTTGCGTAATGCAACTGATGAACGGTCACAAAGACTTAAGGACTGTGTGTATGCTAATGGAGACCATTTTGAATAAGTATTTGTGATTTTGGTTCATAATACATCCACGTGACTCATGTTATTAGGTTATTAAAATTACCATTTTGTGTCAATGTAATTAATACTTTGGGACAGCATTTATGATAAGACTATATATATATATATATATATATATATATATAAAGTGGTTATGTTCACTCAAAACTTCAACATGGGTGAACCTTTTCTATTATTATTATTATCATTATTATTATTATTATTATTATTATTATTATTATTATTATTATTATTATTATTATTATTATTATTATTATTATTTGAAAGAGTATACTTACGTATCTCTACAGTTACAAGTTATTTTGTAGTTTAAATTTAGCAAATCTCTTTCGACATTTTTATTTATAATAGGCTAATTCCAAACTGTTTCACGCGTCATTTCAGTAATATAGATGACTAATATCTCGCGTTACTCGTATTCAAAGAAATATGGAGTTTTAGTTGAAAAATCTTCGAGAAAAAATACTTTCGCTTATTGAAAAATATGTAGAGAATCATGTATAGATATATGTCAGGATAGAACAGATTATAATCATTATCAAATACATTGAATTGTGTAGAACGAAATTCACTCAGAAGTTTTTGTTTCTGCGATGATAGTCCTTCGAGATCCTTAAATCACATCATCACCATCATGATCATTATGTTTATTTTCCCACTATTTGGAAGTTACTTGAAGCAACACAGAAACTTTAATTCACCATAATCTCTTCGTCTTCACGAACGATTTTCGCAGTTTTAAAACCTTTATCAACTGTAACTTGTTTCACCACCTCCCTGTCTTTCATGCCATCATACCTTCCAGCACGTACCTCATAATTTAAATCATATTATTAATTCCAAATAATTACAATAATGAACAGGTTTATATTCCATGTATCTTTATCATCAACACATCTTTACATTTACAGCATATCTAAGCAACCCCTTGATCATTTACTTTCGTATTTCCTGAAATTAACGTTTCACAGGTTTGTTGTATGAATATTTTGATCTGAAATCGAATTAGGGATTTTTTAAAAAGAAAATTTGACAAGTCGTAATTCCAGTTTTGATTGTTCATAACTTAAGAAGGAATACCTTGCTCATAATAATACTTTAAATGCTTACTAAGCTCCTCAGTATCTACTACTCAGGCCGATAGCCAGGCCAAAAATGTAGGGGGACCGGCCCCTAGCCCCCCATGGATATGGGCCTGTTACTACTACATAAGTTACCCCGCTCCCGCCAAGTGAACTTTGTCTTCTTTAGCCTAATCACCGTCTTCTTTAGCCTAACCGGCATAACCGTGGGACGTAAAACTCAAAGATTTCATTTCATTTCATTTTTACTACATAAGTTTGTTCAGAGAAACAAAATTTTTGCCGATCGTGTATGTTAGGTAAATACTATCGTTTGTTTAGAGAATATTAATGAAAACGAAAAAAGACGTTTCGTGTTCTTTGAACAGAATGAATTGTTATTATTAGCTCTAAAATGGGATAAATTCGTATTTATAGTACAACTAATAAGAAGTGAAGGCAAGAAACGAAAGTGTTTACGAAGAAGTAATACACATTTTGATGGTTTTCGAACAGATAGTTTAAGAAAATGACTAATAAAATGTTTCGTGTGACGTATTGTGTTGTAGGCAGGGTTGCCAACTTTTCTGAAGAAAAAATCGGGGCAGGACAATCGGTGTGAAACAGCTTCCTAATTCCTTTCCGGAGACGACTTCACGTACAGCGAGTCGTTGAAAACAATGTAAACAATCAACTAAATAACACGAACCTAAATGAATGCGACACCTTATTTTCCCACCCAATACTCATCATTAGGTATAAGCAATATACAACAAATTCAAACCGAAACAACTGCAATTTATTTAATAAAAACAGAGTTTAGATAGAAAACTACTATACATAGAATTTGTTAAATTGATTCTATACATACAACTGTGCGTGTAAAAGAATAAGTTATGGCATTGTAAAAATGATTGAGTAAAATATTAATTACCTTTGAAAATCGATAAATCGGGACAATATGCGTCTCGACGAGTGTCCTGTCGGGACAAATAAGTCAGAAATCGGTACAGTCCCAATGGAATCGGGACAGTTGGCAACCCTGGTTGTAGGTAAGCACACACACTGGACGTTGCGATAAAACAATGAAAAATAACTAAAAACACTTAAAAATATAGATAGATATAGCAAAATACATAAATAGGAGAGAAAAGTGAATGAAAAAGAGTTGTTAAAAAAACTAAACATGAGAACCAATGATAAATACGATACTTAAAAAGAAGAAAATAATTATGGTTAAGGAAATACTTGGGAAGATATTTTACCATAAAAAATATAACAAAAGTATGGTGAGAAGAAAAAATGGAAGAGAAAGAAGACGATTGCTTTTAGTTAACGGTACAAAAGAGGATAATGTTTCCATGAATATAAAATATTGTTGATATAGTATAGCATCTGGAAACTTCATATTTGAGTTAAGGGAAGAAAACAGAAGGATTACCATGATGCCTGTTCATGCAAATTAAATTCTGTTAAAGGAGTTCGTAGCGTGTAAAGACGATATAATTAGACAAGCGATAATTACAAAACTTTGTTTGCACCAGGAACTAAATAACTAACTTTACATTCGGTTACATGAGGAGATATTCCCTTTAATCTTAGTTCCAAATAGCTGTCACCTTCTGGCTGTCCATATTACGTGAAATCCAATTACTTGAAATGAAATCAACACAGGTTCACCTGCGACTTCCTAACACTGAAATGCTTTTCCCTAAGCTTTTATCCTATTTCCTTCTTTGATATTTCTTTCATTCCTTTTTATTCTTTTTTTCTTATTTTTCACTTAATCTTGTCCTTCCACCAAGATTCTAAGAAGTTGTGATTGTCTCAGAAGACCTTTCTTTCTCTGAACAATAGTTCGTGATTGGGTATCGGATTCCTAATTGCTCATGTATTGAGTTTATTCCTCGAACTGGTCGTTCTGGTTTTTTACTTTTGTGGTTATGTCCTGTAAAAAGAGGGAGAGTGGAACTTAATCAAAGTTCCCGAACTAAGCTTTTAAGGCGAACTACACTCAGAGTAAGCATTATAATCCTACAATTACAGGTAGCGTTCTAAAATTTTCGGAAATTTTAAACTTGGTTGGTAAGAAATAGTTTTCTTCCGGTTTCTTTCCGGAAAAAATGAAAAACAAAAATAAAGAAAAAACTTTGTATTGGCTTAATTTTACTAATAATGGAACTGTTTCTTTCCGAACGCGTAAAAAATGTAAGTTGACAAATTTCAATATTAAGAATACTTTAAAAAAGAAGCATTCAAAAATAAAACTATTGTACTTCTTTTTGAAATTTAATAGTCTGCACTTATTTCCTTTTATGTGCATTTTAGTCGTTTATTCGTGGTTGTGCATTAATTACAGAACTTTTACAGTTGCATACACATCTTACAAGGGCGCCAATCAGGGGGAGAGGCAAGGTAGCGCGCTCGCCTCCTCCTATAGGAAATTGTACTTGGGAATATCGAAAACCCAATAGAAGTTTTACATTAGTTACAGCAAAATTTGAAATTATATTTGAAATATCGCTTATACTTGCCCCCCCCCCCTCCTTGGAAACCACAACATGGGCGTCTTTGCACATCTGCCATCATGAAAAAGAGAGCAGTAGCAAAATTTCATTAATACTCATGCACTAAAATATTTAATTACTATTGATATTCTAATATAGATTTTATATAAATTTTATGTATATACAAAATTTTGTATGTAAACAAATATCTGTTTTCTAGTGCGACAAATTGTCTATATATATAAAATGAAAATGACTAAATTCATAACTTAACAACTCTTGAACCACCAGACCGATCGCGATAAAATTTTCAACATAGGGAGAGGGGATGGTCACTGAGATGAGTAGTGACATTTCCGATGCCGCTTAAATCCAAATTCAGCACTCCAACTTGGGGAAAAGCGGGGATATATATATATATATATATATATATATATATATATATATATATATATATATATATATCAAGGATCTTATAAAATAGAGGATCTGCCCTTACTACAAAATCTTGAAGCCATACGTCACTGTTTCGCCACCCTTACTCTGCCCACTCCGCCCAATAGGATCGCAATGTTTTGAGCCAACAATCATGGCGGAAACGAAAGTAGCCAATCAGACGATGGTGGAAACGAGAGTAGCCAATCAGACGTGCCGATGCTTGGTTGTTTTTTGGCTTCATCGATTTAATAGGATGACGGTACATATGGGCAGATCCTATATTTATAATATCCTTGATATATATATAAATGATGGAAATTAGTGTCGAATCCACAGGTTTCGGGACCGCTGAGATGAACAGTGACATTTCCGGTGCCGTTTAAATCCAAATTGATCCTCGCAACTTGGGGGCGGGGAGATATATAAAAATGATAGAAAATGACCGATATTAGTGTCGAATCCTTAGCTTTTAGGGTCACTGAGATGAGCAGTGATATTTCTGATGCCGTTTATATCCAAATTCATCCCCGTAACTTTAGGCGGAGAGGTGAATTGTAACACTTATGATGTCGTTTAAATCCAAATTCAGCGCTGCAACTTGGGGGAGGGAGAATGGGGTACATATATACTAGAAATGCAATGTATATACCCGATTGCAATGAAATGAGCTGAGCGAGCTTAAACTACGTAATCAGGAAGCGTTTCTCGGTGATTATTCCTCGATGGTACATCGGATTTTTGATTTCGACCTATGTTGTCACTCAGCACGATATACTCTATCAGCGTGCTAAGTTTGGTTGAGATCGGCCAAACGGTCTAGGAGGAAGCGTTTTTCGATGATTATTCCTCGATGGTACAGTCAGCGACTGTAATAAGTGGAGGTTGGATACATAAGAAATGATAGCTTTTTCCAGTAGCAGGATAGTTTCACTCTATGTCTGATAGTTGGACAACCAACATGACAGCAAATACGTGCCCGAAAACATAACATGCCAGGATATTCCTCCACTTGGAGGAAAAAGTATTACTATCTGAGAGCATCACTTAGAGAAACAACCACGAGATAAATCTGCAGAAATTCCATTCACTTTAAGATCAAACAGATAGAAATTAATGCAAAGGAAACGAAAACAATAATACGCATCATGCAGAGACCGAAAAAGTATGGAAAGCTAAACAAAATAAGAAAAGAAGGAAAGGAAAGAGCAAAAGACATGGGAATAAATTAAATTTTAACACTTAAGGATAAACAGTGTCCGTCTTTCCCCCTGCCCCCATCGTGGGTTTTCTCCCTTCATAGGATAAATCTCTTTCAGTATCAAACGCGAACATCATTTATAGTGTTGGAAAACATTTAACTCAGTCTAGGCCGAGACTCGAACCCCACCCCCTTAGAATGACAGTCTCACGCGGTATCCACTTACCTACACAGGCTCTATCTATAAGTCAGCTATTACCCGCGCTGTTATCAAACGTGTTAACTCAGCCATTGTCGGTGAGCCACCCCAGTTCCATTTGAAGTTTAAATTTTATTTACCTCACTTAGCCATCTATGTGTGTGTGCGTGTGTGTCGAATTGATTTTGGATTAAAAGAGCGACTTCGTAAATTTACGGAACGCGTGTTAACACGACAGTAAGGACATCTCGTAACGTCGTTGTTACGTAACACACGCAATGTAAATAAAGTTTCAAAACCAGAAGTCGGAAGATATGCCGTGGGTAAGTCGGTAAGACGTCTGCTTGCTGAGTGGAGAAAGCCGGGTTCAAATCTGGGCTGTTACGTTTTTTTTTTTTTGTTCCGTTGAAAATACATTTCTATATTTTTGCGTTTGAAATTGCTTTCTTTCATTTTTTGTAGATTATCTTAAATTAGTGAAGGCCAAGTAAGATCAGATTACATATATGTCTGCTTTATCTGTGTGTACAGTCCAGAGATGGAGTGAGTCAATTGGGTCAAGATTTGTGAGTAGGTCAGTGGATCGTGGGTCAACAGGACGTGATTCACTGTGACACACCACCCACCGTGACCTCTCTGACTCACACTGACCCTACGTTTTAAATTTTAAGGTCTCCCTCTTTATTCGGCCTCCCTCCTTATTATTAAATTCAATGTATAGATAATTATTCAGTTGAGTTGATTTTGAGTTTAGCGCCCTTTTCAGCAGCGAGTCTATATGAGACGGGACCTACTGATTAACATAGAAACCGAAAAACATGAGCTCCCGTTGGGAATCAAACCAGGGTCTTCCACGCCACAGGTATATAATAGTGTCTTATATAGCAGTTAATATTTTTGCTATAAAGTATCAAATAACTAAACATTTGATGTAAATAAATGAGAAACCTAAAATATTGCAGATTACTGCAATTGCGATTTAATTCAATTTTAAGCATTATACATCCATATGATTGTTAAAGTTGCTTTATAAAGATGCAGATTATGAATTATAGTAATTTTTTCAATGAAATGAAATTAAATTAAGTTTGACGTCCCATGCTTATGTCGGCGAGGTAAAGGAGACGGTGATGATGAGAAGTGAACGAAAATTGTGCAACGATGTAGGTAGGAGGAAACAGGAGAATCCTGAGGAAACGAACGCACACGGTGTTTCTTCACCACAAATCTGACTTTGTGCAAGCTGGGATCGAACCAAGGACCCCATGCACCAGAGGTGAACGCTCTACCACTAAGCCACTTTGGCCCTATGAAAAATACAACCATATTTATTCTCTCTCTCTCTCTCTTCATTTTTATATAGGTATCAGAAGCATGAATAATTTTCATTTTGGGGGGTGCGGTGGCTCAGTGGTAGAGCGTTCACCTCCGGTGCTTCGGGTCCCTAATTCGATCCCAGCTCGCGCCGTTTGGACTTTGTGGTGGACAAACGCCGTGCTGGTGGGTTTTCTCGGGGTTCTCCCGTTTCCTCCCACTTTCTTCATTCCACCATTTCACTCCTTTCTCATTATCACCGTCTCCTTTAGCCTAACCGGCATAACCATGGGACGTTAAACATAAATATTTCATTTTATTTCAATTTTTGTTTTGAACGTATGGTTTCAAGCTGGTATTAAACTCAGAACTCTGATCTTAATGAGTTGAATTGATTTGGAGTTTAACGTCTCTTTCAACAGCAAGACCATATGACGTGGACATATTGATTAACGTAAAACCCGAACCATGTAAACTCCCGCCGTGTGGTGGTGATTGTGATTTTGAGTTTAACTGCCCGGTCAGCAGCGTGGCTATAGGAGACGTGGACCTACTGATTAAAATGGAATACGAAACACATGAGCTCCCACCGGGAATCGAACCCGGGTCTCCCACGATAAAGTCGTGCGTACGCTAACTCCCACCGGGAATTGAAATCTGTTCTCATTGTAAGAATGTTAACGTTCCTTATTTTACCGGTTTTTGTATAACTTCATGGACCAAATTTCACAGAAGTAAATCCCCACGGTAAGCAGGTTTGCATATCCAGACTCCTAAGTATGAAAACATTTACGCTCACTTCAACCTCAAACAATTCATGAATTGAAGAATAAAGGATAATATTCCCGATAAAGTATATGGTTTGAAAAATACCATATAGGAGAGGGACATATCAGTCCTTTCTGCTCATGGAGTTATTAAAACAGGATCATCGGGCAGTGGTCTTTACCATTGAAAGATATTGCTTCTAAAATATTTCCAAGTAACTTCCAATTTTCTTGTTCTTGTTGTGGGGCTCAATGGTAAACCGCTTACCCTGGTGCGTGTGGTCTTTATTGTTTCGATCCCCGGCCAAGTAAGTTTGCGTTGGACAAGATCGTATCCGTAGGTTTTCTCAGGGTACTCCCGCTTTTTGCCACTTTTCATTCAACCAATTCTTCTATCATCATTGACTTCCTTTAAACATTGGAGAGGTCTTGGTCCCTTGAGCATTGCGGTGATGTAAGAAATCAGATTCGATCCCAAGCATTTGGGTTGTGATGTAAACCTTTGCTATGGTTCAGTCTCAGTATTTTATTACGCGAGGTAAAACCATCCATACAGCTACAAATGTTGTTCTATCTTACGCAACCAGGTATTGATATTGAGCCAATGCGGAACCACATTTTTGGCGCTTTGAGGCCAGGAACTGACTTCGAACATTACGCTGTTTTCAAACGACTAGGATCTTTCCAATGTTACCATCCGCGTCCAACAACCCCATGTTTAAAAGGGGAATAGAAAGAACCCGTGTCTAAAACTTCCGGACCCAGTTTCTTGACGTTCAAGTTTAGGGATCGACTTCTGACATCACAATTGTGCTCAACGGATCAAAACCTTTCAAATGCCGCCAACGCCGTCCAACAACTTCATCTTTAATAGGTGAATAGAAGGGACCCGAATCCATAACGTCAGGACGCCATTCCTTGAGTTGCGTGGCCTGGGCCAGACTTCTGACATTACTACTGCACTCAGGGGACCCGGACCTTTCCAACGCTACCACTCGCGTCCAGCAACTCCATGTCTAACATGGTCGTCCTGACGTAGGAGGATCGACTCCATGCTTTTTTCATAATTATTCTCCAAATGGATTTGTATACAAGGTAGTTTGGCAAGTTTAGCAGCAGGTCTAAAATAAGCCTCTTCAGAGTGGCTCTTATTTGTTAAAGAATACATAACGATCGCTTTTGGCTGTTGCAATGGTCTGTCTAAGCGGCTTGATAAAAAAGAAAAAACAGCGTAGCATAACAACAAAAAGGTGTTTCTCTTATATGTTAAAAATAAAAGCACAGAAAGAAAAAGTCAAAGTTTGGAAAGGTGAGTGTCGGGGGACGCCGAATTCTACTTCGCCCCGGGCAACGAAATTTCTAGCTACGGCTCTGAACTCCAACACTTATCGGTCATTCAGAGTCTCATCCCTTACCTACAACAGCGTAGTTTGATTAACCTGTTATACCAAAACGTTTGGAAAGAACCTTTGAGTGTGACTTATTGATAGCTATGCAATATGTTGACAGAGTGCTAGTCTTCAGTTTAGCAACGAAGGTGCCCTTAGGCGAAATTTCACGTAACTCTCTACTTTTGTCTGTGCCTTGTAAATCGTAACATTATGTTTAAAGGCAAGCAGAAACAACGTCAGTTGCAGAGCCACTGATAAGGCGTTTGTGTCTTTTACACAAATAATTTTTGCCTGATTGCTGTTTGAAGCCTTTTTGCATTATACACTATAAAACAACATATCCAGATTCAGAGAAATACACAGAAAGTTTAAAGAAGAGGGTTAAAAATATCATTATTATTCAGATGCTTCATTATTATTATTATTATTATTATTATTATTATTATTATTATTATTATTATTATTATTATTATTATTATTATTATTTTCTTGAGTACAGAGATACAAAGAACAAGAACTCCGTCACTATTAACATGGAAGCGAAAATGACTTCGAATTGGAAATAATAGATCAATGCATTTAATTTCGAGGAGAGGCTATAGGGCAGACACGGATCCAGGGAGCGATCGGGGCAATTGCCCCCCTCCCACGGAAGAGGAAGCTTTCTTATTTTATATATAAATAAAACCCATCCCAAAATTTGGAGCTCTTAAAACTAGCTAAGTAGCAGTACTACAATCCACTTCCCCCCCCCCCAGAAGTCCGTTCTGGATCCGCCCCTGCTACAGGGGTACTTTAGAGTTCACTGCTTTTCCTTGCAATCCACGCTCATTGCTGGATAAGTATTATATTTTATTATATTATTTGTCAAATTGAGCGAAATAGTTTTACAGCAGCGGAAAATTCAACAATTAGGTTTTGGAAAAACAACTCATTGGTTCAAACACACACAGAAAGAGAGAGTCCATTTGTTCGGGATGTTTTTTGAGGTTCGCGGCGTCTCCCAAGAAGAAATCTTGCTAAAACATATGTTGTTTTTAACAAGGAACGTAAATGGGTATCAGGTATATCAGTACTTCAAATGAAAAGCAAAAAGAAAAGAGAGATAAAGACGAGTAATTTCCTATACTGTATTTTTGGCATTGAAGAATACCGTTACTGTTTTATTGATCTACTGTACGCACTTCGGCGTTTTACTAACCAACCCACAATCATGCTATATATACCATATATCGGCTAGGTCCAATCTGCTGCCAATGCGCCTTTTCTTCAAGGAACATTTTTTTTATTATTATTATTACACGCTCAGAAACAAGGATAATCACCCGAAACCTGAGAAGATCTGGAGAATGACCCAGTAACAATAAACTGACAAAGGGAAGGAAATACAAAAGTGGAAAACTATTGTAATCCAAAGTCGAGGCATTTTTTCTTGCAATAACCGACCCTTCAAGTCGGGGGAAGTTTCTTGAAATAATAGTAATATATTTTTAACTTGCTCCTTATTTTAGCTTATGTAGTAATTTAAGACACAAAGATGTATCGCAATTTGCAATACATTTTTCAACTTGCAGTGCAAACATGTAAATGCAATGTTGCATTTCCATGTTTGCGCTGCATTGCATTCCCATTTGCACTGCAAACTGCGATGCGATACTCCATTTAAAAAATGCAAGGAGATTCCTGACCAGTTGTTCTTTCAGAAAAAATGTTCAGGGTGAGGGGAGCACTGCTGGTACTATTCTATTTATTATTGTATTATAGACGTAATATTTGGGTCTCCTCCGGGGGGCACTCTCAGAGCTCCGGGAGGGGGGCAGTGCCCCAAAAACATATCTGGAAGAAATACTGTTCCTGACACCAAGATAAGACAAAAGATAATAACAAACCTGGGCGCACAAATGCTTAATTTCGGAGTTATAGGCTGCCAAAAACATGAAGAAATGAACTTTAAAGGTCCATAGCTACAAAACTAGGCGACCTACCGTAGTAGGGTCAAGACCTTATTTAGGAACTAGTACGTGCGCTATCCAAATATCCATGTTTCAGAATTCTAACATACTTCTGCAACAATTTTTATACAGGTATTTGGTGAGTACTTCAAATTATATGCACATAGCCAAAGTTCCTCTATAAAAATTGTCGCATGTGTACTCTAGATTCTGAAACATTGTATTTTTGGATAGCGCACATATTAGTTTCTAAGTGAAGTCTTAACCCGACTACGATAGGTAGGGATGCGCACGAGACAAGATTTGAGGCTTTCTCGTCTCGAAAATGTACTGTAAAAGTGATGTCTCGACTCGAAAAATGTATTCTTTTTTATTGCAAGAGCTGTGTCTCGACTCGAAATTTGTCCGGAAAATTCTGTCTCGACTCGTCTCGTGCGCATCCCTAACGATAGGTCCCATAGTTTTACAGCTATGAACCCTTAAAGCCCCGGATCCAGGATATGATCAAGGGAGCGACTAAATCACTGTTTGCCGCTTTATCCAGTGTAAAGCAGGATTGAAGCCTATTTTATCCAGTGTATACCTGAGTGTCAAGAGGGCTGTAGCTCCCCTTGGATCCGCACCTGTATAATATATATATATATATATATAACTGTTTCTGAGTGATTAGTTTCTTCAAAACTATTTTTAAAAATATGTGAAGAGTTTTGAGACATTCGAGTCGAATCAAGATTTTTACGAGCAGTCTCGATTCGACTCGAATTTTACAAATTGTGTCTCGACTCGTGCACATCCGGTTCGGTTCTCGGTTCGGTTCGATATTGAATAAGCTGTGAGCCAAGCCGCACAAGTCGTTGACAACCGTAGTCCCAGGCAGAACAGTTTTAAACATGTTTGCCTGGCACGCTATAACTTTTAACAAATTTTGGCCCAAGCACGAATACTTGATCCTCCGGAACTCAAACCTAGAACCTCGTGAACGATGTCCTTGTGTCCTAGATTTCACGACTACCGAAATCGGCAGTTAACTAGTTTTTACTATTCAGATGGAAACCGTCTATCTTTCAAGCTTAATTACAGAATTTAATAATAATAATAATAATAATAATAATAATAATAATAATAATAATAATAATAATAAGTTGTAGTGGAAGTAGCAACATTGATAATAATTATATTGTTTATGCAGAATAAGTGAAAAAGGAACTTGAAACTACACACAAGATTTGGCTCGATTTGGCTCGACTCGACTCGAAACTCGATCCAAATTCGAGTCGAGTCGGAAGAAATTTTTCGAGTCGAGTTCCCGAGTCGAGCTAAAAGATGTCTGTTTCGAGTTGAAGTTTAAAACAACTCACTCGAACTCGCTCGTGCCCATCCCTAACCACTGCCCCTGAGTGCAGTAGTAATGTCAGAAATCAGGCTCAGACCACGAAGCTCAAGGAATGGAGTCCTGGCGTTATGGGCTCAGGTCCCTTCTATTCACCTATTAAAGATGAAGTTGTTGGACGGCGTTGGCGACATTTCAAAGGTTTTGATCCGTTGAGCACAATGGTGATATCAGAAATCGATCCCTACTCTTGAACCTCAAGAAACTGGGTCCGGAAGTTTTAGACACGAGTCCTTTCTATTTCCCTTTTAAACATGGGGTTGTTGGACGCGGATGGTAACATTGAAAAGATCCTAGTAGTTTGAGGACAGCGTAATGTCCGAAATCGGTTTCTGGCCTCAAAGCGCCAAAAATGTGGTTCCGAATTGGCTCAAAATCAATACCTGCTTGCGCAAGTTAGAACAACATTTATAGCTGTATGGATGGCTTTATCTCGCGTAATAAAATACTGAGACTGAACCACAGCAAAGGTTTACATCACAACCCAAATGCTTGGGATCGAATCTGATTTCTGACATCACCGCAATCCTCACGGGACCAAGGCATCTCCAATGATTAAAGCAAGTCAATGATGATAGAAGAATTGGTTGAATGAAATGTGGGAGGAAGCGAGAGTACCTGGAAAAACTCACGAATACGACCTTGTCCACCACAAACTTACTAGACCGGGAATCGAAACAACAAAGATCCCATGCACCAGAGATAGAGCTCTACCACTGAGCTATCGCGCCCAACGATTAAAGCGTCAATGCTAATATAGAAGTTGGTGGAATGGAAAGTGTGAAGAAGCGGGAGTACCCTGAGAAAAACCACGAAGACGATCTTGTCAACAACAAACTTACTTGACTGGAGATCGAAACAATAAGGACCCCACGCACCAGAGGAAGCGCTCTACCACTGAGCCACCGCTCCCAATGATTAAAGCAAGTAAATGATAATACAGGAGTTGGTGGAATGAAGAGTAGGAAGAATCGGGAGTACCCTGAGAAAACCCACGGATACGATCTTGTCCATTACAAACTTACTTGGCCCACCAGAGGAAGCGCTCTACCACTGAGCCACTGCGCCCAATGATTGAACCAAGTCAATGATAATAAAGAATTAGTGGAATGAAATGTGGGAGGAAGCGTGAGTACCCTGACAAAACCCACAGATACGATCTCATCCACCTCAATGTTAATTGGTCCACCAGAGGAAGCGCTATACTACTGAGCCACCGCGCGCAATGATTAAAGCCAGTCAATAATAATAGAGGAATTTGTGGAATGAAAAGTGGGAAGAAGTAGGAGTACCCTGAGAAAAACCACGGATATGATATTGTCCACTACAAATTTCCTTGGGTGGTGATCAAAACAATAAGGACCCCACGCAAAAGAGGAAGCGCTCTACCATTGAGCTGCCGTGTCGAATGATTAAAGCAAGTCAATGATAATAGAAGAATTGATGGAGTGAAAAGTGGCAAGAAGCGGGAGTACCCTGAGAGAAGCTACGGATACGATCTTGTCCACCGCAAACTTATTTGGCCGGGGATCGAAACAATAAGGACCCCACGCGCCAAAGTAAGCGGTCTACCATTAGCCACCGCGCTCAACAAGAACAAGAAAATTGGAAGTTACTAGGAAACATTTTAAGAAGCAATATCTTTCAATGGTAAAGACCACTGCCCAATGATCGTCTTTTAATAACTCCATGAGGAGAAAGCATTGATAAGTCTCTCTCCTATATTGTCTTTTTCAAACCACATACTTTATCCGGATATTATCCTTTATTCGTCATCCGGATGTAATCAGTTATCCGAATGTTCTATTATCCAGATGTTATCCGTTATCTTAATTTTATAAATTATCCGGATAAATCCATTATCCGGATATTATCCGACATCCGTTATCCATCATGCGGATAGTATCCGTTACCTCTATATTATCCGTCATTCGCTATCCGGATATTATCAGTCATCCATTATCCTGATATTATCCGTTATCCGTCATCCATTTTGTTGTCCGTCAACCGGATATTGCAAATCCGGATAAGTTTCTATCCGATATCAGTATAAAAATTATCCAGATGTTACAATCCTTAATCACCATCGCAGGAGCTAAATATCTTCAAAGTCTGCTACACAAGAGCGGGGGCGGATCCAGTGGGCGATCATGGCGATAGCCTCCCAGAAAGGGAATATTTGTTATTTTATATATAAATAAAACCCATTCCATAGTTTGGAGCTCTTAAAAGTAGCTCTAAATAGGAGTATTACCAACCACCGAGCCCCCAGAAGTCCATCGTAGATCCACCTCTGGACAAGAGAATGGGAAACACTTATTATTCACATTCAGTTTGCGCATCTCAACAATATTTTCTTTCACTTCTGCATTCTACTACTGCATTCTAGTGAACTGTAATGTCTTTTATGTTTAAAAATAATTATTAACTTTTCAATAATTGTCAATGTTTATAAGTTCAGTAATTCACCATGAATAGAGTCAACTAGAAGTGTTTTTGTAACGAAGAAATAACAACATGAACTGTGAAATATCTTCTTACAAACTGTCGAGAGTTGAGAGTCGAAAAACTTTGCTCTTTCGTTTACCGATTACCTCGAAACCGCCGTAGCCAGAATTAGCCCAGGATAGGGGACTTATATTAAGAAAATGAAAATCTTAGGAAAATGCAGAAGTCTTTTAGTCTGAGAGAAAAAAGGAATGAAATCTTTAATTTTTAGTTCTGTTAGTCTTGTAGCTCTTAGTCCGTACCAAAGTTCTGATAGAAATATAGCCAATGAATTATGACTATTTTGTAGAATATTCCACTTTAATATTACAGGAAATTCATCTTCCGGCTTGCTTGGTTGTGAAAAGTTATAGAGTGTATTGGTATACTATGTAAAGTATGTGTACTGTCGCTGATTTGTGATAACAATCAGAAACAGAAGTAAAAGGTAAATTGCAGTAATAGTTTTCTGTTAATTTTTATATTCAAGGGGACACGGAAAACCTACTTTTATCTTAACATTTGTTTTTCTTAAAATTTCTATTCGGGTTCACATTCTTCCCCCTCAACATTGAATACGGAAATGGAGAACTTATTTAGAATTTGATTGTTGATTCCAGTATATTTCAAGCATCACTTCTCGGACCTGGGCCTGTGATATGTCGATAAATCGCTATCGTTGATATATAAATATATATTATCATATATCAACATTCGATATCGCGAATATATGGACATGAATATATCATTCGAAATTTTCGATATCGATATTCGGGGGGCGGCGAGGTATAAGGGGCCCCTAAGACTTGCGATGGATGAAGAAATTAAACTTACTTATTACAGTATTGTTTTCTAATCATAATATCTTTATTACCACAAATTGCAATGTAAATACATCCACTTGCAAATTTGCAATATTATATGGTATAATCTCTTAGGCGCCAGAACTTTTCTGTTCCCTGAAAAAAGAAACAAAAAATCACGTGCAAAAGCAAGTGCTTCGAACTTTGAACTAGAATTTACCATAACAAAGTTTTTTTTATTTCTCTCTCTTGGAGATTGATTGATTGATTTTGAGTTTTACGTCCCGTTCAGCAGCGAGGCTATATGAGACGTGGACCTACTGATTAAGGTGGAATCCGAACCACATGAACTCCCTCCGGGAATCGAACCCGGGTCTCGTTACAAATCTGAGGATAATAATGGGAAAACATACTTTATATTTTGTTTTCAGCAATGGATTTTAGATTTGCAATTGATATTTTGTTCCGTCTTAGCCGAATTTGAAACAAAAGAAGTTTCCAATGGGTTATTCAAAGAAATGTTTTCCGCCTCCAAATGAAAATAGGAAGACACTTAGAAAAACTTATTATCGGATTTTAACACACAAACATATGATTGATAGAGTATCGACCTAAACCACTCGACCATTTTGCATGCTTTTGCAGGCTTTCTTTTAACCTTTGTGAAAGCAGTTTACTGTTCCATACTCGCTTTTGTTTATTGCGATACGACTATGAGTTCTCAGTGAATATTTAGACGTCACAGCTCTTGCAATGTATAAAAGTGTTTGTAGAATAAATCACATTCAATTTTACGTCCTAATAACATATGTAAATCAGGTTGAATTCATGAAATGATTGAGGTTGGAGTGAACGTAAATGTTTTCATACTTACAAGGAAGGGTCACGCAGTGGCTCCGCAGAGATCGGAACGAGACCATTGTGTTTGCATTTTATATGTTATAACTAGATGGATCCCAAAGTTATACGTGCCACCGGGGGAATATCGTGAGTTACAACATACTTTGTAATGTAAGAACTACAAAAAATTACCATGCAGAATAGTTTGAACCGTCATTTGTTCGGAAATGGTTGAGTAAGTAAAAAACTCTGCCAACACTTATCCCACCATTTTCAACGAGAAACTTTTTGTGGTAAGAAAAAATGCCCCAGGGTCCCCCGCGGGGTCCCAGATGGGGTCCAACTCAAAATTTTCAAATGGCAAGGGGGGTTAAGTGGCACATCATTTGAAATCTGTTGTAAAATGAAAGAAAATGCAGCAAGTCTCGACTCTCTACAACAACCGTGTGCAAAAGGGCGACGGGTCAAAGTGTAAATAAAATCTTAATTGGAAAGTCCATGACTACCCCTATAAATCGGAAACGGTAAAACAAATGTGGAAACAGGAAAGAAAGCGTGGCATTATTTTCAAAGCACAACGTGAAAATGTCTTGTTCCAGGGTCCCCACATGGTCCCAGGTGGAGTTCAACTAAAAAGTTTCAAATGGCAAGAGAGGTAGGACATCGTTTTAAAGCTCTTGTTAAGTGAAAGAAGATGGAGCACGTCTCGACTTTCTTCGACAACCCTGTCCAAAATTGCGGCGGGTCAAAATATAAGCAAAAGCTTAATTGAAAATCTATGGCCACCTTGAATCCAAGAGACAGCTTAAAACCTATATCGAAAGGATAGGCATACCAAACTGCTGAAGCTAGGAAAACCAAATTTGGCATGAATGTTGATCAGTGGATGACGAAAAGATGCGAAATGTTCAAAAAACGAAACGTCTTGAGTTCAAAATGCCATAGTATGTATCGAACGCATGTCCAGCTCAAACCACTGGTGTTGGAGGTAATCCAATATGGCTGCCAGCGTGAAAAATGAGTTTGTATATAAATATGTTATTTCTTGGAATACTGTAATTAAACCAACAAAGTTTGGCGCAACTCGAAGTACTGAAATGACTTACACATGGTTTGGTACTACTCGCCAATCTTGCAAATGATTTTTTTTTTGTATATTTGGTATTGCTTGGAGTATTATGATCAAACCAACGAATGACATACAAATGTAACCGCCACGAATACGCAGTTACGAATTACAATAGAGCCACCCACCTACTGGTGCAGCAAGTCCTTTATGCATGAACTACGTATGACAAAATTAGTGGAAGTCAGAGTTGTGTGTTCATCGCATATTCGTTATATTAAAGTAAATGATGGCGAGGGAACCAAACAAAACATATATGTGTTGTTACCGAATGAAATTATAGTTGAGGTGAATCGAAATTCAATTGTTCTTTAATCTTCCTATTGTTTCTAAATGTATAATAGAGAAAAATAGAGATTTAAATTTGTACTGTTATGAACGACATAAGTTTTAACCGGCCATCTTGGATTCGAGGTGGCCATAGTTTATCAAATAAGCTTTTGATTACTTTTTGACCCGCCGCAATTTTGGACAGAGTTGTCGTAGAGAGTAGAGACTTGCTCCATCTACTTTCATTTAAGAAGATCTTGCAAACGATGAGCTACTTAACCCCTCTTGCTATTTGAAACTTTTTAGTTGGACCCCACCTGGGACCATGTGGGGACCCTGGGACAAGACGTTTTACCTTAAATTGTTGTACTTTGAAAATAATGCCACACTTCCTTTCCTATTTTCACATTTTTCACCGTTTCCGATTTATAGGGGTGACCATTGACTTTTCAATTAAGTTTCTGTTTACATTTTGACCCTCCGCCATTTTGCACAGGGTTATCGTAGAGAGTCGAGACTTGCTGCATCTTCTTTCATTTTGCAACAGCTTTCAAACGATGTGCTACTTAATCCCTCTTGTCATTTGAAAATTTTGAGTTGGACCCCATGTGGGACCCTGCGAGGATCCTGGGCAAACTTTTTTATCCGAAAAAGTGTGTTCTTGAAAATGACGGGATACATATTATCCGAGTTTTCCATTTACCCAACCGTTTCCGAACAAATGATTCGGTCAAAATATTCTGCCAGCTTTGTAGTTCTTACATTACAAAATATATTGTAACTCACGATATTCCGCTCGGTGGCACGTATAACTTTGGGATCTATCTAGTTATAATATATCAAATGAAAACACATTTGTCTCGTTCGGATCTCAACGGAGCCACTGCGTGACCCTTCCTTGTTAGGAGTCTGGATATGTAAACCCGCTTAACGTAGGGATTTATTTCTGTGAAATTTGGGACATGGCGAATAAATACGAGTGAGCTTGGTAATGTGAAAGTTCATCTGAATTTGTTTTACAATCACTTCAAAATACAACTTCATATATACTTTTAAAAAGCCAAACCTATTTTGAAAAAAAAATACTGTACTCAGGCTCGAACCGCCGCCCTCCGGTTCTAGAAATTTAACAGCGCTATTAAGCACGCTTGACCACAGAGGCAACTCACGAAAATGCGTTGTGATATAGCTAATAGAATCGCTCCAAGCGCAGGTTTACACTTGGAATTTTAAATAGCCAGTTTCTGTCTTTTTCAGTAATTCCAACTGAAGATATTGACTGATTTCCCATATTGGAACTTTGCGTGAAGTGTGAATTGTATGCTCATTTCAAAAATGCACTATTTTCTGTTCTTTCAATTTTACGTATTTGTGAGTGTTCCTAAGACCTGTTGTGTGCAGCGATTTTCACACAGTTCAGCGTTTTACTAACCCCCGGAGGCATAATATGTTAAACGTAGGCAGCATTCTGTTGTTATCATAGTAGTCACTTGTAAAGACACACCTAGTATTAGTTTTTTTTTTTTTTTTTTGTTTTTGTGTTGACCTTGAAGGACCAACAAATGCCTTTCGTGAAGCTACAAGTTTCTTTAACTTTATACTTTATAGCAAGAATATTAACTGCTATATAAGACACAATTATATACCTGTGGCGTGGGAGACCGTGGTTTGATTCCAACGGGAGCTCATGTGTTTCGGATTACATGTTAATCAGTAGGTCCCGTCTCATATAGCCTCGCTGCTGAAAAGGGCGCTAAACTCAAAATCAATTCAACTCAATAATTATCTATACATTGAATTTAATAATAAGGAGGGAGACCTTGAAGGAGGGAGGCCGAATAAAGAGGGACACCTTAAAATTTAAAACGTAGGGTCAGCGTGAGTCAGAGAGGTCACGGTGGGTGGTGTGTCACAGTGAGTCACGTCCTGTTGACCCACGATCCACTGACCTACTCACAAATCTTGACACAATTGACCCACTCCATATCTGGACTGTACACACAGATAAAGCAGACATATATGTAATCTGATCTTACTTGGCCTTCACTAATTTAAGATAATCTACAAAAAATGAAAGAAAGCAATTTCAAACGCAAAAATATAGAAATGTATTTTCAACGGAACAAAAAAAAAAAAAAAACGTAACAGCCCAGATTTGAACCCGGATTTCTCCACTCAGCAAGCAGACGTCTTACCGACTTACCCACGGCATATCTTCCGACTTCTGGTTTTGAAAGTTTATTTACACTCCGTGTGTTACGTAACAACGTTACGAGATGTCCTTACTGTTGTGTTAACACGCGTTCCGTAAATTTAGGAAGTCGCTCTTTTAATACAAAATCAATTCGACACACACACACACACACACACACACACACATATATATATATATATATATATATATATATATATATATATATATATATATATATATATATATATATATATATATATATATAGACATATATATATAGATAGATAGATATGTTGGTGCACCAGTAAGCTCCCAAGAGTACAGATTAATTCATTCTTGATTTTAATCTACAGAACAAATGTTTTTTTATGAAAGCAAGGGGACTGCTACCCATAGATGGCTAAGTGAGGTAAATAAAATTTAAACCTCAAATGGAACTGGGGTGGCTCACCGACAATGGCTGAGTTAACACGTTTGATAACAGCGCGGGTAATAGCTGACTTATAGATAGAGCCTGTGTAGGTAAGTGGATAACGCGTGAGACTGTCATTCTAAGGGTGTGGGGTTCGAGTCTCGGCCTAGACTGAGTTAAATTTTTTCCAACACTATAAATGATGTTCGCGTTTGATACTGAAAGAGATTTATCCTATGAAGGGAGAAAACCCACGATGGGGGCAGGGGGAAAGACGGACACTGTTTATCCTTAAGTGTTAAAATTTAATTTATTCCCATGTCTTTTGCTCTTTCCTTTCCTTCTTTTCTCATTTTGTTTAGCTTTCCATACTTTTTCGGTCTCTGCATGATGCGTATTATTGTTTTCGTTTCCTTTGCATTAATTCCTATCTCTTTGATCTTAAGGTAAATGGAATTTCTGTAGATTTATCTCGTGGTTGTTTCTCTAAGTGATGCTCTCAGATAGTAATACTTTTTCCTCCAAATGGAGGAATATCCTGGCATGTTATGTTTTCGGGCATGTATTTGCTGTCATGTTGGTTGTCCAACTATCAGACATAGAGTGAAACTATCCTGCTACTGGAAAAAGCTATCATTTCTTATGTATCCAACCTCCACTTTTTACAGTCGCTGACTGTACATCGGATTTTTGATTTCGACCTATGTTGTCACTCAGCACGACATACTCTATCAGCGTGCAAAGTTTGGTTGAGATCGGCCAAACGGTCTAGGAGGAGTTCGCGGACAACCAAACGGCTAGCCCGAGTATAAGAGCTTCGCTTCGCTCAGCTCAAAAAATGATAAAAAATGGCCGATATTAGAGTTGAATTCGTAGTTTTCGGGGTCGCTGAGATGAACAGTAACACTTCCGATGCCATTTAAATTAAATTCAGCCTCTATTAGTACTCCTACAAAGGGAGGTTGACATGTAAAAGTAATTGCAAATGACCGGTAGTAGTGTCGAATTCATAGTTTTTGGTTTCCCGAAGTTCATTGGGGACAGCTTTGGGGCCCTTTATGTCTAAAATGAAACGTATTTTCTCCGTGCGAAGAACGGGTATTCTGCTGGTCTTTAATAATAAAGAACGAAAGTTTCACATGTTTAGTATTTAAATATATTTCTCGTTGCTCAAATTTACGCACTTGTGCTGTCTATATGTGTATGTGTAAATAAGATTCTCTCTCTTTTTGAGTTGTTCGACAAATATACAAATAATAAAGAGTTTTTTTTTTTTTACCAGATATCGGAAAACTAAAAAGTAAAAAGAAAAACTACAAGGGAAATCGATTTTTGATTGTCCATATCAGGTTCAACTGGATGGATCACGTCCTTTTACAAACTCGGTTTCTAACTTCCTAATGAGAATTGATTGTAATGCATGAAGTATTTCTTGAGATTTTCTGTCTTTCAGACGAATAGACGGAGTAAATAAAGATGTAAAGGAGGTTTTGGTAACTCAAACTCTTTAAAAGTTGATGCTGTAAGATAACCGCGGCACCTATTAAGGGTTTTCCCTACAAACCGCGGCACCTATTAAGGGTCTTCACTACAAACCGCGGCACCTATTAAGGGTCTTCACTACAAACCGAGGCACCTATTAAGGGTCTTCACTACAAACCGCGGCGTCTATTAAGGGTCTTCACTACAGCGAAATTAAGCTACCGCTAATTTTAGAGTTTTTCTGTAATAACTCAAAAGAAATAAAACTATTAGAAAAGCAGAAACGTAGTGAACTAGACAATACCATTTTGCATGTGACATCGTTATCACAACTCATCTATCTGCCTTCGATTTGGAACTGTAGATATATTTAGCATTTTTGCAGGTTCTGTAAATAGCAGCATACCAAAAGCAGATAGGTGAATTGTGGTAAAGGTATCACATGCAAAATCATATTGTCTAGTTCACTACGTTTTTACTTTTCGAATATTTTAATTTGTTTTGAAGATATTACAGAAAAATTCTAAAATTAGCGGTAGTTTAATTTCGCTGTAGTGAAGACCCTTAACATGAAACTCATACTATAGTACATAGCAATCAACGATTCTATTATGACAATAGCAAGATGACAGTACATGGCTAAAATTATGGTTAACTCTAAAATTTTTGAATTATTTTGTACTGTAATCCTACAGTACAAAGATAATAGACTACATATCAATTGATACATGACATCTAACTGTACAAAGTACCTGATTGAGAGCAAATTATCATGTATTGCATCCGAGGAAATTGAGAAAATAGAATTTTTATGGAACTAAATGTATGTCTCCCCATATTAATGTTACCAATAATAATTATAATTGATAGATTTCATTCTTCTGGAACAAACTGTTTTATTTATGAACTATATACATGCCCTGAAATCACACTGTTACGTAAAAATTTTATCTATTGCTTTTTGTCTTTTAAAAATGACACACAAACTCGTAACACGGACGCACATACTCGTAACAGTGATAGTGACACACTGCTACTTCCAAGTGTCCTTGTAAATTCATTAAATTGTATTTAAATAAAAGGAATACTGTTCTGGTGTCGTCCCCTTTTCAATTAATACTAATTTTACTTTTCATATTCAAAGTCTGATAATTCTAAGAAATCTCAGATAGTGTCATTTATGTAGTGATTTGATTGGATACCATGCGTACGGTCATTCTGAAATAAGCGACGTATTCGTACCTACAGTATTATTCTTTCAATGACCTCAAATTAACGAACTGACACATTTTAATTCAGTTTGTTTTAATGTAAAGAGAACGTAACTCAGTGTACAGTACACAAAAATCGTATTTACTTTTTGTTAAATTTATTACGACTACTAAACAAAAGAATCATTCACTTTTCTAACTGGTAGTGTTATACGTTTTTTTTTTTTACTTATGTGTTAACGGCGGATTTTCATGCGAGCGTCCGTTGCTTGCGATTTCTATGTGTAACCAACAGAAAGCTGTGTTACACGTAGAACCGTACTTAAACAACTTTCTCAATTGGCTATTCAGCCACATCGCAAGCGAAGAACGCAACGGACGTTTGCATGAAAAATCCCGCCTAATGGTCATAGAACCACTTGTTAGTTTGAAATTGTGAAGTAAATACACAATGCAGCAACTAGTAAACGGAACGTTTATCATCGGTTTGTTTGTTTAGGTTTAGCCTCCCTCGTCAACATAGAGTCTATATGAAACAAGAACCAACAGTTTAAGTGAAATACGAATCAACGTGATACGTTAAATGCTTTCTCATCGAAAATCGAATTAGAATCATGAGCATGAAAGACGTGCGCTAGCCACTGAACCACCGAAGATGATAGTTTATCAATCGTCTCGTTTTCCTAAATAACATAATGATAGCACATAAAACTAAATGTCACAAGTATTAATTTTCTTACATTACTTGAGTTTCGTATTTCCATGGAAGCCTTTCTGTGTTAGAAACGTTATGACAGCTCATCTAACCGCACAATTGAAAATTGTTAATGAAAATCGGTTTCGGAGCAAACTTATTGGCTTTGAAATGATGATAAAATTCAACAATAATACATGTATATACAGAATGAACCCTGGTTTCTACAGTGAAATTAAATGTCGACTGAAAGCAGGAAAGTAGCATTATTATTCTATCCAAACTCCCTTGTCTTCCCTAATTCTGTCGAAGAATTTGAAACTTAAAATCGGTAAAACAATAATTGTGCCTGTTGTTCTGTATATTGTGCGTCATGGTTGCTTGCTCTCAGGAAAGAAAGCATACTGAAAGCATTCAAAAACTAACTAACTAACTCTATGGCCTATGGAACCCGGAGGTTCAATGCTGCATTCACAAAAGCTCTCCACCGACTTCTATTTTTAGCCAACTGGATCCAGTTTCTACTTTGTATTCCTGTTTCGGCGACATCCATCTTAATATTGTCCTCCCATCTGCGCCTAGGTCTTCCTAATGGTCGTTTTCCGATTGGTCGCACTAATCAAGACTTTGAAAGCGTTTCTACTTTCTTCCATCTTAGTTACATGACCTGCCCACATAACCTTCCTAGACTTGATGACTCTAACAATGTTTGGTAAACCGTATAAATTATGTAGTTCCTCGTTTTGAAGTTACCGCCATTCCTCATTCCGTTTCTCTTGAGTTCGAATATTCGTCTCAGGGTCTTGTTCTCAAATATTTCTAGTCTATGTTCTTCCCTCAGAGTAAGCGAAAGCATTAGAATGTAAAATCTTAAGGCTAATATTCGAACACAGGTAGGGTGGGAGTGATACTGGTGTAAACTTTATAACTAGAAACTGCCCAATTTATACCGTTTTCCTCACATTGTTAGCTTAATTAAGTGTGAGGCTTTCAGGTGGCAAGGCCACGTAAGTAGAATAGAAGAAAGTAGAAAAGCTTTCAAGATTTTAACTGAAAATTCCAATCGAGAAAAGACAATTAGGTTGACCTATGCTTAGATGGGAGAACAATTCCAATATGGATCTCGCAGAAATATGAATACAAAGTAGAAACTGGATCCAGTAGGCTAAGAACAGAGGTCAATCAAAATCTTCCGTCAATGTTGTATTCATATTTCGGATTCCACGAGTCAAAAAGTTAGATTCCCGTTAAATTTAACCAAATATGGTAATGACACTTCCATAAGTTACAGTCAGTATTGTTTCATACGAAGACATAATGTGAAGTAAGTAAATTGTTTTAGACTAATTCATCTACTTATTTTTCTTTGCGTTACCTACTTCAGGTTTCTTACGAATATTTGTTGTGCATGATACGTAAACTGTAGGAATTATATTCCTAACCACTTGCACTGCATTAGAAATGCAACATCTTGAGAATCTTTGAGGTCATTCACGAATTGCTTCTGTCTAGATTTCTATACAGTATCAATATTTTGCATAATAACTTCTATACAGCTATTATTCAATATTTTTAGCAAATGTCGATAAAAGGGGTTAAGTTTAGAGTTACCCCTCCGCTTTTTATAAAAATCAGGAAAATTTACAAGAGAAATTAGGTAAGAAATGATAATTTGAAGTTTTTATTTGATGTTTATGAATGTAAGTTCGGCAGGAGAGTTATGTTTAATACGAGAAAAGATAAGTGGAAGTTAGTACTATTTGCCGGATGCGGAAGCATTGCGGAAGGTTTCAGCAACATGGTAGCTGTAAAATATGGCGAATATGGCGAACAGGTGTAACGGATGCGCAAAACTAATGAAGAAACCCTTTTAAATTTTTGTGAAGCACACGGAGTAATGAAGTTAAGTGAAATGTAACAATTTTTAATACTTTAAGCACTGCTTTTTGTATGTTGCAAAGTCCAAGGGCACCTTCAGACTGGAGGGGCAACTCTAAACTTAAGCCATAAAAAGCTCTATTCATTGTAACAGATTTTACAGTCACCTAAGCATTTGTTACCATCCGTTAATTGTCCTATTAAATTTTGTAATTGTAAAATAAGCCTAATCTAATTATATTAAATTTGTTCTGTTTAGATAATGTAATTCGTTTGTCTGTTTCTTGGGCGTTTTAAAATACTGACACACACGACGCTGAATTTATTGCTATAATCTTGTTCTTTTCTTCGCCGTTCTTTTTCGACACAAAATCATCATTTGAAATAACTAATTAGCATTTTAACCTATTTATTATAATAATTAAGTTTTCGTTTGCAAGGAGTGAAGAGTTGTTTTCTTCGGGAAGGTTCCGTGGAAGGACGTTATCATTTCAATAGAGGTAAGAATCCGTTATTAGTAACGTGCTAACTCAGAATTGCCTATTGTTTATAGCAATGTACGCCTTATTTCATGTCCATCTAGGAACACTTTGTTTTGTAAGTGTAATTTCACTATTTGTGATTCCATGCCTACTAAATCAATACCAAGCATGGTGCAGCGAAATACGCCAGGGCTTGTGCAAGGACTGATTGCAGAAGACAAAGATGTTTTCATTTGTTCCATATGTTCCATGTAATATCGGCGTAGCTTTTTAAAGTCACAGTACAGTTATCTTCCTATGGACTAAAACTTTTCAGTTTGGAACTTCATTTCAACTTTGGTGATTATCATTTTTACATTTTATCTTTTTACCTTCATCTTGCATTTTGGTTATTCTATTTTTTGCTTCAGCTATGTTGTGTAGTAATATTTGAGTTTGTATGATACAGACGATGTAAGCAGTTCCAAGATTTATTACAGATTTCTAGTAGTATCCTCGGCTCGGCGTAATTACCTGCACGTGTTGGTAAATGCGCCATTTTGTAACACTTCTTTTACCTTGGGTACAAAATAGATGTGAGTAGCATCATTGCCACATGTTTTCCTACACGCGAAAAAGGCTACTCTACAACGCACATGTCTTGTTATTTGTGTTTCATGAAAATTAAGGCCATAACAAATCCAACACCGTTAACATGGCGTATTTACCTGCACCTACCTTAGCTTCAACTAAACAACCACTCATAATTTGATAGTACGGCAATAAAAAAACGAACTCCAAGTATTATCTGTTATTTAATAATTAATAATATAATTATGACGTATGTACGTTGACGTCCTCCTGAGATCATAATAGACTTGGAATCTTATTTTGCACTAAATTACTGTTATACACTGTCTAACTGTAAGATTAGTCTTGTGACTAGCTTTTGCTTAAACTCATAAGCTATAGCGCCTACTATTTCAAAGAAATACAGCAAAACCTCACATCATATATTCTTTGATCAAATGGATAGCGCGGGTGAAATGCATATGCTGTGATTGAGCCTTTGCCTTCTTCAGCTCAGAAGATTAAATTCAACTTTGATATCCCAAGACCGTATTCTAAAAAAGTAGCTGAGTTAGCACATATGAATGATATGTACCAGAACAAAGAAATAAAAGCATACATTTTTGAGTTGAATATTTTAAATATAACTATATATTTTTTTTAAAAAGAGTTGTTTAGGGTATCAAGTATTCCTTTCTAAATATTCAAGTTGAAAAGTTAAGTTCTTCTCAGTAAGATCAACGTTAAACTTAGCATCAAGTCCTTCACATTTATTTTGGTTGAAAATTTCCACAATTTTGTGGTACAGATCTACTTTTGTGGTTGCTGCTTCATAATTATCACCAGTTGAACA
Organism: Thermobia domestica; assembly: GCF_964235325.1. Taxonomy (NCBI): domain Eukaryota; kingdom Metazoa; phylum Arthropoda; class Insecta; order Zygentoma; family Lepismatidae; genus Thermobia; species Thermobia domestica. Next base: position 96,221,102 of record NC_137469.1, read on the forward strand.
TTTAAGGCTCTCGAGAAATATATTGAGAAGAGACTGTGGAAGTATAATCACAAAATCAAGTTCATTAACTGTGGGAAACAAAATTTTGGTATTGGCAGCCAATTTATTTGCATACGCACCTCTTTCTCCTTTCGACAGATCAATATTTTTAACCTTCACATTTTTCATCTTGCGGAACTGTTTAAAAATAACGTATCTATTGCTTAACAAAACCCATTGTGGAATTCCCAATATGTCTGGTACGAAATTACTGACTTGTGTTTTCGAAGTATATCCATACATTTTTAATTCTAAAGGCGATTCTTGCCAATTGTCCGGAAAGTCCAATGTTGTTAAGAGCTTTATCCTACAGTAGTTATTACAACATGTAATGTTTTCTTGATTACAAACTTTAGACAAACATACTTCGAGTACTAAGATCATATCATGGATAATATTAGAATCTCCGGTATATAATTTGACAATGAGATAAAATTCGTACACAAATTTGTAAATTAGATAAAGAAGACACTTCACCTCTATCATAACAGCATACAGATCTAAAGGTTGGCTCTTGAGAAGATGAAGAACAGTGTTGAAGCAGTCCAAAATGTCACCAGCGTAGAAACAATACGTTCCACTTTTCACATATTTCATACAAATAGCTTGAAGGACTGAATAGTCTGAACTAATTAGCTTCAAAATATAACAACGTGTAATTTCCTTAGGTTTTAAGGCTCGCATGGAAGAGTTAATATCTGAAGGAAGTTTTCGAAATGCATGGTTTAACATTTTTTCACCAATATAACGAAATCTTCGACAAACAAGTCTTAGCTGGCTAACTTCTGAAAATGAAAGTTTTTTAAATATTTCTTCCAGCACTTCATTTGGTAAAACAAACAATGGTGTGGTAATATCTTTCTCAATGGCATTATTCATCAGTTCACCCCCCAAGACCATTTTTGCAAAGTAATTACCCATGTTGAATCGTTTGTTTTATAAATATCTGGAGATTAGCGTTTGAATTCTAACGGTAATACAAATACTCATAAAATATTGGTAGCTTTGTCATAGAAACATTGCAATTGTTAGAAACAATTAAGTAATTCTTAAATATATTGATTTGCTTGCAAATTATTTGTGAAATATTTTTAGATAAATAATTATGACAGAAGATTAGAAAGATGGAATTACAGAAACGTTTCTGTTTCAGGTATGTCCATGGTAACTCACGTTACGTGATGACGTATATTTTGAAGAATACTAACCACAAATAAACTTAAAAGCTCGGCTTTTTTTTTAAAAAAGGAAAGCGGTCATATTTATGCAGATAATTACCGAATATTGTCATTTTATATGATACAGCAAACCTAGGAAAAAAAAAATACTATAGTAACTCACGTTACAATTGTTTCCCCTACATTCAGAATCTGTGATTTTTCAGTACATTTTCTTTTGTCCTGGCATAGCTATGTGCATGAAATTACTATGTAAGATAGGGACATACATAATTTAATTATGGCAAAAATATTAAATTTTTATTTAGATTTTATGACTATTTATTTTAGTGGAATATGCACAGAGTGGAATGTGGCCTGGACTGCCAACCAAAGCGTTTTTACGTTATAAAACGAATTTGTTGGTGTGAGTGTGTAGTGTGGATGTGTCTTAGGTTAGTGTAGGTTAAGGATTTAGTGATTTCATGTGTATTTTTGTAACAGAATGTGTAGGCAAGAAATGAATAAATATGGAAAAAGGGTGCCTAGTAATAGTAGCTGCTGTGAACAGCTAAAACATAAGATTTATGATCATTTTTTTTTTAAAATGAAAGATATGAATGCCAATGAGAGGCACTTTCCTTGATATAGTCGAGAATAAGTGACTATTAATAAAAGTATTAAATATTGGGAATATGTAAAATAAATTGAAAGCTATGAGAGTATGTGAGCATGTAATATTTTAAAATGGCTGGTCACGAATTGTGACACGCACGGTAAAATGGTTCTTTAAAGTGCAATGCGATGTATTGTTGTGCCCCTAAACTAAATGTAGACAGTTTGTATAGAGCTTCGGTGAAACAAGTAAAGCTTCTGGTTGACAATTATGTTTTATTCCATATAACAGAGATACAGTAGAGTAGGAAATTTTTATAGTAAAACATGATTTAGTCGAGATCAAAATAGTGCGTCTTCCTATCAATCCGATAAATGAATCATCGAAGGGAAAATGATATGAGTGAAACGTTACGGGGAACCCATCAGTGAATGTCACGAATCCTGAGATTTTTTTTTATTTACTCTCCAAAATTTTCGAGTTTATTTATATTTTTTTTCCGTTGCGCAAACTTCATTTAGATAATACACTTGTAGGGCAGGTCTTCTGAGTTCGATTCTTTCTCCCATGACTATGGAGCGAGTGAGTGCATCCCCGGTTGCGAGCTATTCTTCTGTGATGGCCACATAGACTTGTAGCTGGTTAAACTGGTAATATACTCAAACGCACCTTGGTCCCGAGAAAGCGAACATCTGAGAACAACAGTAGACACGAATACACACATAAACAAACAATAGAAAAATTATTACCTAACAAATTTGGCTACGCCAGCCAGGATGATATCCGGTGATGGAACTTGTAATGTTTCGATTATATCATTCTCAAGGAAGGATGGTCACACACAAAAAAAAAAAAAAAAAAAAAAGCGAGTTGAAGAAAGTGGTAAATCTTTATAGATGAGCAGGAATAGTTGCATATTGTCTGAGTAATTGGTAGATCCGGGGAATTTTATGAAAGTTTGTAAAAAGGGAAGAGAAAATATGTCGTGTAAGAAGTTAAGTGAGACCAATCAGTCTGTGGACAAGTATAGTTGTTGTGACGAACTAATAGAAGGAGTAAGCGTGTTTTGTGACGATTGTCAATTGTGGATTCATTCCCAATGCCAGGGATTTTCGGAAACGGAAGTCACCGAACTGCAACAAAGTGTGGAACCGTGGTATTGCAAATATTGTACTGTAAAACGCGCGGCACAGGTAGACTTGCCGGCGTCCAATGGAGAAAATGACACGAAGAGGAGTTCACTTGTAGTTCCTCCGCAGGTGACCGAGGTAGAAAATGATACTGTAGTGCAGGAATTGGTAGAGTCACAGTCCACGTCTAACTTAGCTGAACTTTTACAGCAATTTACTCAAACCTTAAGTCTAAAATTTGATCAGAAATTTGGTAATGTTAGTACTCAGTTAGAACAAGTCAATGCTAATGTGAATACTAGATTCGAAAATGCAAACTTTGCGTTAGGGCAGATAAATGACAGATTTTCTAAAGTAACTGATAGCATTCAGGATCTCAATAATCGGTTTGAACAGTTTAAGTTAGAGACAAATACCATTATCACAGAGAAGTTCGAACGTGTAAGTAAAGACGTGGAGGAGGTACGTCAAGACGTCCAGGACCTTCAGTCTACTTTCACAAATTATCGCGAAACAATGGATGAGCGCGTAACGGGTGTGGGAAAGGAGTTGCGTCTGTCGGAATGCACCGTGAATCGTAGATGTGACTCTCTAGCTAAGGAAATTTCACGTCTCGAATCACAATAAAAAGACGACTATCGGCAACTTGAGATCAAAGTACAGACGCTTACGAACCGCGTCATGAATAGAGTACCTAAGGGAAATAGGAAACGTTTGTATACTGGATCCGTTGATTCGGACGGCTCAGATTCTGATGCTTTAGTGGAGGTTCCAGTATCTTCGGTTGGGGAAACTGCAACCATCACTACAGTGACGGTGTCAGGGTGCCTGTCAACGGCCAGGGATGCAATTTGTGGAAATGTCACCCAACTTTCCAGTCACATGCCAAATGAGGTGGTGAGACGGATGGATGAAAGAATTGATGGAAAGAGAAATGAAGGGGTAATTAGGCGCGTTCCTTTGACAAGTGTGACCTGTCTGCCTCATCAGTGTTGCCAACTCACGCATGTTCCACTAATGTCAGCTCAGGTTATTCCGAGTGGGGTGCGTACGAGCGTTGGAGTTCTGGAGGAGGGGCACAATCATACGGGGACTACCATCTCCGAGAAATCTTCATTAGGTCAAAATTTAAATAATATTGTAACTTTTGGACAAAATTCACCGACGGAAAGGAGCCCCGTATTAGAGTGTGGCACTCCTCAGAACACCAATGGACGTGCGGACACAGCAAACTGCAACAAACATATCAGTATCCGATTGTCAGAAATTCGGAACTTACCCATGTTTACAGGGGAATTCGGACAAGCTAGTTTATTCCTCGAAAACTTGGAACAAACTTTCCAATTGTTAGAGGCTTCTGACCGAGAAAAATTATTATTATTGCCACGTTGTTTGACAGAAGGGGCTAGAGCTTGGTATAAAACGGTCGAAGAACAGATACGAACCTACGATGATTTTGTTCGATTATTCAGGGACAGTTTTCTCTCCTTACGGATGGAGCGCCTACAGAAGAAATTCGTACAAAACATGCGATATGACCGGTCGAAATACCCTCGTTTGAGAGACTTCGCCTGGAAGGTAATAGCGGAGTATTATGCGGTCGTGCATCATCCGGATGAAGGGGAGCTAATCGAAATCCTGCTTGACTGTTTGCCTCCGAATGAGTCCAAGCTATTAAGAGCTGTGGAGCCCAAATCCACACAACAGTTAATTTCAAAATCTAGGAGTCGTCCTCACAAACCGAAGAGACTAAGGAAAAAACTCTGATGAGTAATTCACGAGATTCCTCCAGTACGGAAGAGTGGAAATCACGATATCCTTACAGGAATCGATGGAGGAATGGAAATTCCTACAACCGAAATATGAGAGGTCGTGGCCCGGGAAGACCGCGGTATGACCCATACCGAGAGGGGCCAGGAGTAGCCTATGGCTATGGAAATAGTGGAGAATACGGGAATTACCCAAGTGGATCCCAGGTTTTCCCAAATGGAAATGGAACTTCTGGTGGGATGCGTGCGAGTCCGCCATATGCATCGGGTGTACCACCACCTGGAGGGGGTAGTGTACCCCATACAACACCTTCCCCAGGGGTGAACATTGCGACAGTGGCGGGATCATGCCCATCTCACCCGACGTTCGCACCAACGTCAGTCGGAAGTCAAACGAATGAAAACTGGACGGGAAATGCATAACGCAGTTCTCAGTAGGGGAAATTGCGAACTGCGAGATGGATTCCCTGACTCCCCAAAGAAGAAGAAAAGAAAGGAAAAGATGAGATAAAAGAAGGTTCTCTGGTAATGTTAAAGACCCATTACTTATCATCGGTACCAAAGAAGGTATTCTCAAAATTCATGTTCACATATCTCGGACCATATTTGGTGACTAAACTTTTCAGGAATTCAGCTCAACTTCAAACATTATCTGGAGAGAATATTGGAGTGCAAAGTTACGACAACCTAGAACTTTTTCGATGTTCAGATCTGAAACGACAACAACTTCTTGGCGAGGCAGAGAATCCATGAAAGCTCAAAGGCGTAAATAAATCATTTTAGGATTTTGATTAGGTTAAGAGATTTAGATTAGTATAAATGATGTTTATTTTCCTTTTAGTGTAGATAAATGATGTTAGTGTATTCATGATGTAAGAAAAAAAATTTTTTCTTCCAAGGACCGCGGAAGATGATACCTCCCAACATGGAGTTATCATGTTGAAAATTTTCGAACGCCCTGTATAATAGCGTAGAATAAAATATAATATAGGATATGTAAGGATGTAATGTTGTCATTTAATTTTCTTGTAATATTAGAAGGTAGGATTAAGTTAGGACGTGCATTAAAATAGTTTAGGATTTTATTTCGTATTTAACGTCTATGTTTTGTTCATTTCTATCTTAATTTCCTATATTTCTTTAATAATATTCTGCTTATTTCTTTTATTTTCATCTGTAGAACGTTTTTCCTATCTCCAAACATTTTGAAAATTCTCCCAAAATTTTCTTTAAAAATTTTATTCTAAAATTATTCTTCATAAAATTCTTTAGAGTTTCAGCCATCTTGATAGAAAATCGTCAAGATTCACTCGGTTTGGTGCATCATCTTCAATCTTGTCTTATGTGACGTCAGTAGCACAGATTTACAGAATTATTTATAATTGGTCGCTTTCCTTTGAACTCTCTGATAATTAGCTCATCTTCAATCTTCGTACTGTTACGTCACATTGTTGTTGTACTGTAATGGCGTCAGCCTAAGAGGGCAATCCTCAGTTACTGCCCGTCAGATATTATCGGCATAAAGTGGTAAAGGAAGCCGCTCCAGAACGGTTTTTTTCTACTAAAAGATCTAAAAAGGTTCGATTGCAAAATTTGCGATATTTTTGTGTTATTTGTTTGAACGGAACGGAGCGAGTAGCGAGGGGAATTAGTGAAGCGAAGCAGCCCAAAGTTGTAAATTGTCTGTATGAACTATGGACGGAATGTGATTTCTACATAATTGGATCCTGATTTTTTGGAAGAACCGTGATAGTTAATAGACATTAACTGGTTCAGGTTGGACTGTATATTATAAAGGATGTGAGTGATAGTTGTTTTCTTCTGGAACCATGAAATTCATCACAAAAATTAATAAGAATGGTTAACAGGAACTGGTACTTGTAAGGATAACCATTGGACTCTTCTTGCATATAAACTCATCCGAATTGTAATTAATGTTTACTCTATTTCTAAAGTGGTTTCAATCGAAGTAACTTGGTAGCCTGGATTTATGAATATTTTCTTTTTAACCTCGAAATTCACCAAGTTATACAGTTGGAATATGGTGTTCAGTGAAGCATAATAATATAACTATGTCTTCGTAAATTCCTTTCCCGTAGGATCTATACAATTACTGAGACAATATGTGACGGCTTAGGCTTATCTATAAACGGGGGGAAATAAAAGGTAGAACAAAATACTGACGGAATATATATATGCGAGTGTAAAATTTTCATTTAGAGTGACCATCTAAATTCCTGTTATTCAAAGAAAGCCAAAATCTTGTGTAAGGCTATATGCAGTATTCTTTATTATTGTTGTGATTTTTTTATTTGGCTATGCATCATTTGGCTGTCCATTAGAACCAAGCTAGACAAATAGGATAGGAATAACGTTCACCGGTATAGAACATATATTCAATATATTTTATTTTTTTTTTAACCGTAACGTATCCGTAAAGTATGAGAAAATAAACCGAAGCTGTACTTTGATAAAAGAAGCACGAGGGGTCGTTTTGTCACAAGTTTTCGATAGGGGCAATTGGTTTTTCTACACCGTGCGAACATTCATATAAATTTTTTTAAAGTAGCAAATTCCCATTAAAAAAATGTGGCCTGGACTGCCAACCAAAGCGTTTTTACGTTATAAAACGAATTTGTTGGTGTGAGTGTGTAGTGTAGATGTGTCTTAGGTTAGTGTAGGTTAAGGATTTAGTGATTTCATGTGTATTTTTGTAACAGAATGTGTAGGCAAGAAATGAATAAATATGGAAAAAGGGTGCCTAGTAATAGTAGCTGCTGTGAACAGCTAAAACATAAGATTTATGATCATTTTTTTTAAATGAAAGATATGAATGCCAATGAGAGGCACTTTCCTTGATATAGTCGAGAATAAGTGACTATTAATAAAAGTATTAAATATTGGGAATATGTAAAATAAATTGAAAGCTATGAGAGTATGTGTGCATGTAATATTTTAAAATGGCTGGTCACGAATTGTGACACGCACGGTAAAATGGTTCTTTAAAGTGCAATGCGATGTATTGTTGTGCCCCTAAACTAAATGTAAACAGTTTGTATAGAGCTTCGGTGAAACAAGTAAAGCTTCTGGTTGACAATTATGTTTTATTCCATATAACAGAGATACAGTAGAGTAGGAAAATTTTATAGTAAAACATGATTTAGTCGAGATCAAAATAGTGCGTCTTCCTATCAATCCGATAAATGAATCATCGAAGGGAAAATGATATGAGTGAAACGTTACGGGGAACCCATCAGTGAATGTCGCGAATCCTGAGATTTTTTTTTATTTACTCTCCAAAATTTTCGAGTTTATTTATATTTTTTTCCCGTTGCGCAAACTTCATTTAGATAATACACTTGTAGGGCAGGTCTTCTGAGTTCGATTCTTTCTCCCATGACTATGGAGCGAGTGAGTGCATCCCCGGTTGCGAGCTATTCTTCTGTGATGGCCACATGGACTTGTAGCTGGTTAAACTGGTGATATACTCAATCGCACCTTGGTCCCGAGAAAGCGAACATCTGAGAACAACAGTAGACACGAATACACACATAAACAAACAATAGAAAAAATATTACCTAACAATGTAATAGCAATGAAGCCTTCTATTCCTTAAAGAATACAATATTTTGACGAATGCGAAGTCATACATCGTACAACTCAAGTATGCACTTATTTCCAATTTGAACATTTTTCACTGTATCCACGATTCGTTTATCCTAGCAACAGATTTGGCAGGCTACTGGTTGTTGGCATGATTGTGAATTAGTGATTGAAAACAAAAATAAAGTTTAAAAAATACATTGTTCTAACGTAGTTTCAAGTGAACGTTGGCTAACCAACATTTTGCCGTCATTTATCGAAGAGTTTATGTTGGCCAACCAACAACTTGCCGTGATTTATCTAACAGTTAATGTTGACTAACCAACAATATGCGGTTATTTATCCAATAGTTTATGTTGAACCACGAAAAGCTTGCTATCAGTTGTCCAATACTTTATGTTGGCCAACCAACAACTTACTGTCATTTATTCAACAGTTAATGTTGACCAACAAAAACTTGCCCTTATTTATCAAATGGTTTAGATTGGCGAACAAACAACTTGTCATCATTTATCCAATAGTTTATGTGGATCAGCCAACAATTTGTCGTCATTCATTATCTCACAGTTTAAGTTGGCCAACCAACGACTTGCCGTCATTTATCTGACAGTTTATACTTTTCAATCAATAACTTGCCGTAATTTATCCAAAAGTTTATGTTGGCTTACTAATAACTTGCTGTAATTTAGCTAATAATTTATATTGGCAAACCAACAATTTGCCGTCATTTATCCAACAACCATGACCTCACACCCTCAACTGCAATATTACTTTAGCAATTTAGTTGGTTGGCAAATGCAATTGAGTTGGTGTTTGTAAGGTAAAGTGTTGTTCAGGAAGAATAGCAATTTGCTGTACCATTCTTAAAACGTTTTTTTCTTTAGAACTGTTTTTCTTTAAAATCATTTTCTTATAGACTTAACACTCGATGTATTGATAACAATGATGTTTTAAATTCATTTATTTGTTTGGAAAGGTCTAATTATAAAATATCCTCAAAATGCATTTCGTCTCCGTATTATTCGAGGTAGAATTGGTCCCGATTAACTCGGATAATCGTAAGTTTACTGTACAAGTTTTCACCCCACGAAAGTCTTTGAGGAAAGTTTTGAAATCCAGTGCTCCCTACGTTAGCTGTCACTCGTTAGTAAGTGGTTACTCTTAGAGTCTCTTTTTTGAATTCTGGGTAGGGTTCGCCGTTGCCACGATATGTAGGGTAGACCACTGGATATCTGTTTCAGTCGAGGTGATCTTTATCCAACATTGTCTTTCGAACTTGCTCTCGTCAAGAGCCATTAATTGCTTTAAAGTCACGCCAAGCGCAGTCTCTTCGAACATTCTCTGAGGCTATAATCTTCTTAACTTGGATATTTTACGACAATTGTGCTGGTGTCATCTATGTCTGATGACACAATAACTCGGATTAATGTGTTTCTTATCGTAACACATTAAGTGGCGAAGATCAGCAAAGTTCAGTAATAGTTGTGTAAGCTATTGAAGAAAACAAGGAAGAAGGAAAGCTTTGTCAATGTATTACATTGTTTACTTTTCTGACTACATCAGTATAAACAATGTATAAAATTACTTTCTGTATTGAAACTTGGACAGACGGGCGTTTAAAAGTTACTATTTGCAATATCTCGTTATGCAATTGTACTGCGCATCAGCGCGCTAGGGACACTCTCCAACTGTTATGAACTTTGTAGGATACTTTCCTAATTTTGTTGTTGAAGGATTTGTGCTATAATTAATCCATTGTTATTTTTGATTTATTCGCTATTCTTATTTTTTCAAGTCTTGATTATTATTACGAAATATTATAGAACTTGGCACAACTTATTTCTCACCGGAATTCTGGTGATAAACTCAATCTGAAACAATAAAGAAAGCGAGACACGCATGTTCCACAGATTTTTAGAATAATACCAGTAGGACTTGCTTCATATTTATTTTGCAACCTTACGTCTCACTAGTTTCCGCATGTTCCTTGTATGCTTGATTCTTTAATCTACCAATTGTTTTGTGGTCGCTGTTGTATCATGTGAGGTACGAGAGATCCGTTTCACTCTTTTCTCAGATACTCAGAAAAAATGGCCACGTAAAGGTTTAAATCTAATTAGCGGTTTCACTAATCAAAAATATGTGAGACGGTCCCTTTTCCGCTCATGTATAATTGTTTATATTAGTATGAGATCGTTGGGATCTGAGGACCCAAAATGGCGCCCTTCGAGTTCGATCCAAAGCCACATCAAGTGTTCGTTTATAGTCCTCGCTGTGCGTGAATGTGCTGCCACCAAGTGAAAAAACCCAAAATGAAAAAAAAAACAAAAGACATCAAGCTTTTTTTTTTTGTAAAATTTAATTTTAAACTATTTCAAGTAAGTAGTTATAATTTAGATATTTTTACTTTAATCGTAATTATTTTACCACATTTAATAGGTGGATAAGTATCTTAAAATTTCCAACATCTTCCGGTATTTCAACCTACCAATTGGAAAATAACGGGGGCGAAGTGAAGCTATCTTCGCCAGGAGGGGATAGCGTCCTTTTTTTTTCGGGTTGATTATGGCGTGTTAACATCCCAGGTAGCTACGGTGGACTGAAACCTTGAAAATAGAAGAAACCCACTGCGTTTAATATGTGAGTTATTAGTGAAAAATACAGTTAGGAAGGTGGGGTGAAGGACTAAAGGACAACTATGAAGTGAGACAGTCAGAATCCGAACTACGACAGAATTCCTCTTCCCTGGTGATGATGCACGTGGCTTACCCGTAATGGATTAGTTCGCAGTGGATAAGGTTTGACCGTTAGTTTCCAGGATTACAAGGTAACATCAATGTTTTTTTTTATTTATAATGCGGCTGGAGTAAATTTAGAAGATAAATTGTAAATCCGGAAGAGTCATGCGACTCGGAAGATTCCAGGCGTAGGGGAAGTGACTGCTACCGTCTAAATTTAGTTTCGGACGAATTGGCTGATGTTTTATAAACCGTGACAAACCTTAAAAATTTGAACTAGGAACTAAATTCTCGGTTTTCGAAAATTTATATTTTTTATATATATCAGATAAAAAGGGGGAGCAAAGATAAATTAATATATACGCCTGCTTATTGTAAATTGTTTCTACGATGATAAAAATAACATTATATGAGTTTCTTTAGAGTAATGGAATCTAGAAACATGATTGTTTAAAGTAAATCTTTCCGGTCAAGCATGGGTCCCCAGTCGCCTGGGTGATAGAATTCGTCTTTCCTCTCCCTTCACTTTCACTTCCACTTGTCTCGGTTGGAACTTCAAATATCAAAAATCTACGCTTAGCTTAGCACCTCTCCATATCAAATCTTCGTTCAAATCTCTTCCGTTTTGTGTGAATTGATTCCCTTGTTCGTTAGTTGGTTAGGTTAGTTTTAGTATTGTTAACTATTGTGTACCAAAATCTGAAATTGGCTCTGTTGTTTGTGGTTAATAGAACCCTTCCAGTAAACTTTAAGTATGGAATGATAAACCGGGGGTGATGTTTAGAACGTTCACTGCTTTCTCTCTCTATCCTGCTGGCATGTTGTTAACATAAATGCTTGTGATAATGGAATTACCTGAAGCTTGTCCGCTCACCCTGTAACTTAAAGAAATATTTGGCAGATACGATCAGTAGTTAAAAATTTGTGCTACACAAAAGTGACACTAGAGAAGTTGCGATTTAATGAGCCATGGGCAAAGAAATAGTTAAATATATGAAGAAAGTGTGTATTTAGAGACGTGTTGCGCCTGAGATAGACAGGTTGCCCGCTCGAAGACAGATAATATTTTATTTCTTCAGTGTGTTTATGTAGGCCCGGCCATTCTCTATCTCCACCGCTGCCACTTTCATAGGGTGTTCAGCCATTAGGAAAGCTGTTGGGTGAAAATTGTATTCAGTTTGTGAACCGATTTAATAAGTATGCCGTAAACCTTTGTAATAGTTATTTTGTATTCCTGATGTATGTCAGCAGGCGAAAGAAATGTTACCACCCCCCTTCCTTTCGAATGATGTAATAGTGCTTAAGAACGATTGTAAAATTTAATACTAAATTGTGACGAAATTGAATTCAGGCAACATAACAATTTTTTTTGGTCAACCCGATATAAACAGAACTTGTAATTTTGTGCTATGTAATTCTAAATCTCCAAAATGCAAAAATGTACTTGCACTAAGAATCGGATTGACGAAACAGAGTTTATATTGTATGAAACTAACTATAACCTGAACTAAATTTTATTTGGAAACTTAAGAGGTGCATTAAAATAAATGTACTGTTCGCGTAGATATGGTTGTAAAGGCAGGTTTGGTGAGGACAACATTTGGAATTAAGAACATAATCCGGAACTAAATTTTCAACCTAATTATACTTTTTTTTATTTCCACTTGCAATGTGTGTTTCAGTCTTTTCTCTTTTCTCCCCGTGCGGGAAGGAGAGCTCTGTTATTGTAGTATTATTTTTTCTCTTCTAACAATAAATTTAGTTTGTACTGTCCGAAGTAGTCGTCATTGTGTTATGAGATCTGAATATCCCTTAGTTATAAGCTGGATTAACAATATTGGCAAGTGGTCTTCAGAACGAAAGAATTAAACTTTATGGATATTATCAACAGTTACAGTGCTTCTCGCAGTGGTCTCAACAGGAGAAAGATCCTGATTCGAAGTATAGTTTAATTTTATTTTATTTTATTTTATTTTATTTTATTTTTTTTTCAAATCTTCCTTTCTTCATTATTGCAGATGTTATTTTATTTCCTTTTTATATTTTAACTTAAGTTTTTTTCTTTCGTTGTGCAAATACAATTTAAGTTACGGTTGGATAGCCTGGAGTACCTTCAGTACCCAGGAGAATATTCAACCTAGGCCAAATTCTGAGGAAAGGAAGAAAGCGAATTAAATCGTAACATTAAAAAAGTGGCGACCCAGCCTTAGGATGATTCTCTTGTCTAAGTACTGCTCGAGAAGTAACGTGTAATAATATTAATGGATAATTCAAATATTAAGCAGGTGAAGTGGAAGTGAAGTGGAGAGATGGTGGGTGAGTTTTGTTTTCCGGTGCTGGGACTGGAGGCTTGACTGGAAATATCTTATGAGTGTTTATATAAGTATATAGTGTTCTTGAAGTGAAAGTTTCAATGTCTTTTTGTTTTATTTTATGCTAACTGTGTTTGTAAAGCGATTGTAAAATGGCGTCTCGTGGAAGTGGCTCCGATGGGGAAAGCGTTTGTTCGGGTTCTCAGCAAAAAGAATATGCATGTTGTGATAATGCGCATCAAGTAGTCAGTAATGAAGGAGTAGAGAAAGTGAAAACCGTGATGTGCGAGAGTTGCCTTCGCTGGTTTCATTTTGATTGTGTAGGAATGAAGAATACCTCTAGCATGTTTGCTTTAGTAAGCGCTGATTCCTACCGTTGGGTATATGCAGGGTGCGAAGCAGCAAAACTGCCTCAGGCTAACAATGGCAATGATGAGGATCCCGAAAAGGGGAATAAGGAGTTTACGCTTGATAACGGTATTTCTCATAATGCACCCATCGCGACCTCGTCACCTGTCTTACGAGACAATTGTACTGTGTCGTCTGTCTCGCGAGAAGACGGTCTTATGTTAATGATTTAAAAGCTGTTCAAGAAGATAGACGAAATTAGTTACGAGGTAGTTAGTAGTAAAAAGGAGGTGAGTAAAGTTAACCAGAAAATCGACGAAGGGTTCGAGAAATTTGGGACTCAAATTACTGAGGTGCAGTCTAAAATTGAACGAACTGCTATAATCGTGCAGCTATTATCCTCTAAGTTGGAGCAAGTAAAAATACAAGCTCATGAGGAATTGCAAGTAGCAAGCCAGAAATTAATGGATAATGTTGGGATAGTTAGCACGAAGGTCGAGAGTAATGAATTACGAATTCAAACACTTGAGCATAATATGAAGGGAACCTTCAGTAGGCTCGAATCTCAGGATACGCGTTTGCAACAATTACCTGAGAGGATAGAAGCGCAGAATGTTGTTTTACAAGAAGTTAAAAGTAAGCAGGATGGAGTTGAGGGCGCAGTGGGCGAGCTGAAATCACAGAATTCCAAAACAAATGAAAGATTAGAGAAGTATCAAGGCGAAATAGGAAATGAAGTAACAGCATTGAAACAGCAATTAGAAAAGTTAGAATTAGCTTTGCATGAGGATAGTAAAAGTGACAAGTCTGTAGATCACGAAATTCCTAGAAAAAGAGCGCACGTGAACTTTGAAACCGGGCTTGCTCAAACAAGTAACCGGAATAGGAATATCCCAACTAACAATCCTTTTGTATACAACCTGTCGACTCCTCCTCTGTCGAGTGGTAATGATAATTATCATTATATGGCAGGTAATTGGCAAAACAAGATTTTTGAGGGTACTAACTTAGGAAATTGTTTCGGATCTTCTTTTATGACAACCACCCCGAATTTGGAATCTCAATGGCAATGGCAAGGCCAAAAACCTTAATGTTGTTAATCCAGTAACTTCTAACCCATTTTTCTTTCCACCTAATAGTGGTTTCCAAAATTCTCCTAGTTTCTCATCGTCTATTATCAAACCTAAAGACCTTAAAGATTTTCCAGTTTTTAGTGGAGAGGTGACAGCAGGTGCAGGCCGATCTTTCTTGCGAAATTTACAACGATGTTTGGATATGTATAGATTGTCTGATGCCGAAAAACTTTTAATAGTGTCGAAATGTTTGATGCGGGAGGCCGAAGCGTGGCTGCAATCAGTGGCACGCGATATTAAAAGTTATGAAGATTTTGTAAAACTTTTTAAGAAACAGTATTGTTCTGCCAGTATGGAAAGGATCCATAAGAAAGCTTTGCAAGCTTTAAGATTCGATAGATCGAAATTTTCTACACTGCTTGAGTTTGCTTGGTATATAGTTGAGGTTTATTTCAATATAACTGAAGTGCCAGACCAGTCCGAATTGATAGATATTTTATTGGGTTGCTTGCCGGCTGAGGATTCGCGGTTGTTCATGGTAAGCCTTTGTTCAGACATCGATGAATTGATGGCTAAGATTGCAGCACTGTCGGGTCACGCAAACTCGCACGCGAGTGATTTAAGACCTCCTGCGAGACGGTTTTCTGCCAAACAGGCTAAAGTCGTCAAAAATAAAATTCAACAAGTAGAAAGTGGGAGTCAAACTGATTTTCTTAGCTACTTCGACAGCCAACGTACTAACCGAGATAATTTAGGATACGGTAATGATAATAGAAATAATCGGAATGGTCAAAACGCGCAAAAGAATCAAGGCTTTGGATCGTACCGAGGAAGGAATCGTAACTTCCGACGAAGGTGGCGTGGTAGTCGAAATGGAAATTCGAACTATAGGCATGAGTCATCAGAAAACACTTCCGGTCAAAGTAATGAGAGAAATAGTGATAACACAATTTTTACCAATAACTCGGGAAACATAAACGGAAATAGTACGTGTGTTTCTTTCCACTTAAAACGGCCCACGCTAAGGAGATAATAGCAGTGTTGGAAAGGAGATATTTCTATCTGTTCCCCTATCCCAGGGCTATTATCTCTGATCGTGGCCCACAGTTTCTTTCTAAGCTTTTTAAAGGATATTGTAATCGTAACAGTATTAAGCATGTTCTTACTTCCAGCTACACCCCGAATGCGGATGGCCTAGCGGAACGCAGCCATAAAGAACTTAATCGTATTATTAGACTGGAGTGTCAGGAGAGACAAACGCAATGGAGTCAGGTATTAAAGCTCGCGCAGGAACTTTTAAACTATTCCTTATGTAGTAGTATAAACTGTACGCCTGCTGAACTGTTCTTATCGTATTCAGCGGCGGAAGTTTTTAAGAAATCATTTCCGTGGCCCTCAAATTTAAATAATTTAAATATTAGTTTAAATTATTTATACCCGATATAAACAGAACTTGTAATTTTGTGCTATGTAATTCTAAATCTCCAAAATGCAAAAATGTACTTGCACTAAGAATCGGATTGACGAAACAGAGTTTATATTGTATGAAACTAACTATAACCTGAACTAAATTTTATTTGGAAACTTAAGAGGTGCATTAAAATAAATGTTCTGTTCGCGTAGATATGGTTGTAATGGCAGGTTTGGTGAGGACAACATTTGGAATTAAGAACATAATCCGGAACTAAATTTTCAACCTAATTATACTTTTTTTCTTTCCACTTGCAATGTGTGTTTTAGTCTTTTCTCTTTTCTCCCCGTGCGGGAAGGAGAGCTCTGTCATTGTAGTATTATTTTTTCTGTTCTAACAATAAATTTAGTTTGTACTGTCCGAAGTAGTCGTCATTGTGTTATGAGATCTGAATATCCCTTAGTTATAAGCTGGATTAACAATATTGGCAAGTGGTCTTCAGAACGAAAGAATTAAACTTTATGGATATTATCAACAGTTACAGTGCTTCTCGCAGTGGTCTCAACAGGAGAAAGATCCTGATTCGAAGTATAGTTTAATTTAATTTTATTTTATTTTATTTTATTTTATTTTCAAATCTTCCTTTCTTCATTATTGCAGATGTTATTTTATTTCCTTTTTATATTTTAACTTAAGTTTTTTTTCTTTCGTTGTGCAAATACAATTTAAGTTACGGTTGGATAGCCTGGAGTACCTTCAGTACCCAGGAGAATATTCAACCTAGGCCAAATTCTGAGGAAAGGAAGAAAGCGAATTAAATCGTAACATATGCACTAAACTATACTTGAACAACATAAGAGAAATTATATTTTTCTCTGTTTTCGTATAGGGCTAATTCCAGTTCCGTTTAGTCTATGATAGGGCCGTTCCCTTCTAAGCCAAATTGACGAGATTCTACTTTATCGTGCTTTTGTTTAGAGAAATCGGATTAATCCACTAGGTTACAATATAAGAGTATGAAGTTTAGATTTTAGTCCTTATCCAACAATAGGTTGTGAAGAACAAGAGCTACTACAGTGAGTTCGAAATGTAGGTAAAAGACCTTTATAAACAGGATCATATATTGAGCGATTGTTTTCTGGGCGCTGCGAGCAATGTTTCCTGCAAAAAGTTGATAATTCCCATAATGGTGTTGATTTTAGAACAACTATTTTTCTCTGTTCTTGTTCCCACCATGCTCACGAAAATTGTATTGTACGAGAAATATTTCGATTTTCTCAAGTTTGTACTATTATGAGCATACTATGGAAGGATATGATGTCAATAATTTGAAGGTGGGGAATATGCAATGTAAAATAAAGCATTAGACACATTAGGCCTTATGCAGAGTCGTTTTGACGTAAGATTAGCGTCATACTAAAGATTCGACTACTGCAGGAAACATATGTTAGTCATTCTCTTTAGTATGACACTAATCACGAGTCAGAATGACTCTGCATAAGGCGCATTATGTCTTCTCAAGATAACCAGCCTAATTACCACGAAGAAGAAACCTACAGATAACGCAGGATTGTCGACCCTTGCAGAAAACAACACCCACAGCACAGGAAATTTAAGTAAAAAGCAATTTACTAATTCGCGTTTCAAGATACGACCAAGGGTTGAATTTGGTGCAATACGGGGATTCATAGGCCATCATGATAGAATAAATATCATAGTATAGGCGATTGTTAACCACATTATCTCGCCTATAACAAAGCTGTATTGGAGGACAATGTGACCGGTCTTGGTCATGAGCTAATAAGCGTGCTGTGAAGTTGTAAGGTATGAAGACCACTATAGACATGCCATTTTCCATCCGATAATTACATCTATCTTTTCTTCCAACTCCTGATTAATCGCGAGTAGTAGCAAAAGACATGTCATTGTAGTATGACATGGAACACTTGATCCAACTTTTCTAAAACAAAATCCGTTCTTAAGAGAATAATTGCCTTTAGTAGAACTTATTTTTATTATTGAGTTTTCAGTGTATGTATACAATACATTTAGAAATCTAGTTTTCAGATATTCTTCTCTAAACATTCAATTTGTATAACTGAACTATTTTGTGTGACATTTACGTCTATAATAGTATCAAATTCTGGTAGTTCATCTTGGTTCACGGTTTCCAGAACGTAGTTGATGAAATCAATGTCAGCTGGTTCGTTTACATTCTTTATAATTTTGAACTTTTCACGAAACAGAGTATAAAGAGACAGTGGAAGACGAATC
Organism: Thermobia domestica; assembly: GCF_964235325.1. Lineage (NCBI taxonomy): Eukaryota > Metazoa > Arthropoda > Insecta > Zygentoma > Lepismatidae > Thermobia > Thermobia domestica. The sequence continues at coordinate 96,239,572 of NC_137469.1, forward strand.
AAGAAAGTAATTGTATGTGAAAGCGGACAGAGGATTAATTTGTTGTTTGGTAATACACTCCCACACGTACAGAAGCCTTCAATGAGTAAAAGGCCTACTTTATATTCTGTATTTAACACACTATGATGAAATTTTCGAAATATAGTTAATCTGTTGCTTACTAAGATTCTCTGAGCTACATCTACTGCTCCATTCATTCTATCACCAATGTGTCTTTTCCTTCTACAAAACCGAATTTTTGAAAAAAACTCTTGAATATTCATCGGCATATCTACTTTTGGCATAAAATATATTGAACAGTGGTAGTCAGATAGTACAATAGATTGTTCTTTGGAAATGCTAGCTGAACACACATTCAATAATAACATCGTAATATCACGGACTACATTAGATTGCCTTCTGTAAGATTTCACGATGGAATAAAATTCCGGTAAAAGTCTGTAAACCAGTAAAATCAGACGATTTTGCTCCGTGACTATTGGTATTTTCTTCATGGACTTACGTTTGAGAAACTGAAGAATTGCATTAAAACAGTCCAATATTTCACCAGCAAAGAAACAACATGTTCCATTATTCAGATATCTTGTACAAAACGCATTAAGAACGGAATACTCTGAACGAATCGTCTCCCAAACACAATGGTGCAAAAGATATCCAGCTTCTAATGCCTCCTCACAGGATTGAATATCTAAAGCAAGTTTGTAAAATGCATGATTTAACATATTATCACCAATATCATGAAATCTTCGACAAACTCGTCTCAATCGGCTGATTTCTGTAAATGACAAGTATTTGAATATCTCTTCCAATGCATCATTCGGTAAAATAACAAATGCTTCATCATAGTGGCGAATGCCGTTATTCCATAATTCGCTTCCCAATGCCATTCTTCCAACACAGTTTCCCATTATAATTAGTTCAAAAAAATTCTTGATTTTTGTTAATTTTTTTCTACATATAAATTTGTTAATTCTATGTAGTTACTTTCTCATAGAAACACGTCTAATTGTTGCCAATCATTTACATTTTTTATGATTTGAAATATATTTAATAAACGTAAAATTTGCTCTTTTTTTTACTTCTGTTATGGATCTCGTTTCTTAACTGCGAAATCATTCGAAACATTTTTCGTAGATGTGTTGAAGTACATGGTTTATGAATCTGTAATTACTCAATCTCTTTAAAATTTTGCAGAAAGAATTTAAAATACCATGTCCTTTCTGGCAGTTTTTTTTGGTGTTGATCAAAATCAGAGAAACATACATTTAGGTTGTTTCAATTTTAAGAAGATATATCTTTCAAAAGAAATATAACTTGTTATACTTACAATAATTGTTCTTGTATTTGAAAATATTCTTCCGTAAACTATTTTTGAAAGAAAACAATAACCACAACGTGTTAAAACTAATTTTAACGTACTGGCGATAAGTAATATAGAAGTAATTGCACCAAACTATCTTAGATACATATGACAACATACCGTATAATCTTCAGAAATTGGTTGGGAATGAATAAAGTAGATGGCGCTGTTATAACAAACCAGAAACAAACGTTACTATTATTGGTATCGTTATTAATATTGGATTAAATCATTTTTTGAAGTATTTTATTTTATATCATGGCATCCAGTGCCAGAATATTAGTGATAGAACAAATATTTACTGATGGAAACGTTAACATTGAAGCGGGGGATTTCGGTTTCGGCTACGCCATTTTATATAGCACTAAAACTCTAATCGAACAAACAATTTAATATTAAAACAAGTATTACCTAAAACAATCGTAGTGATATGGTCGTGGAAACTATATTGGGGTGACAGTAGTTAGTAGTAATCCCTTACGTTCTCCAGAAACAGAAAATGAGCTATAAAATGCAAATAGATACACTAGGTGTATTGAATTATTCCATTTATCCATTAATACTAAGGGAAAATATCTAATAGTGAATAATGAAATTAAATCTTTCAGTTTTACGTACGACGATTACACCGGCAAGACTAAAGAAGACGGTGATGTTGAGAAATGAATGGAGTGGTGGAATGAATAAAGTGGGTGGAAACAAGAGAACTCCGAGAAAATGCACGCACACGATGTTTGTCCACTGCAAAGTTCACTTGGCGCGAGCTGAGATCGAACCATTGACTCCATGTAGCAGAAGTGAACACTCTACGCCTCTGTCTAACGAGAACGGAGAACAAGGTCAATTGTATTAGTGAAATATTTGATTAGCAAGGTTAGAAAATCCGATTATTGATTTTCAATTACAGTTATTTAGATAGTCTAGTATATAACCTAAACAAATTCCGTATGTTAGAATTGAACTATTTTCTTGTTTACTAAGTGGAGGTATCCACTAACACCAAAAATTGCAAAAGAAATGAGTTAGTGATTATACAGTACGTTTGAAGTTCCAAAATAAAAAAAAGTATGAAGTTTTTTTGGATTACAAAATATTCAAATTTTATCTTTAAAGTCAGCCACAATTATTTAAAAGTGTTTTTATTTTTTTAATATATCTACAAAAGATGTAACACATCCAAAGAAACTACCTCATTGCTAGAGAATTTCAGCCTTCCTGATTACACATAGTCTTTATTAGTTTCACTTTTTGCAAAATGTCAAATGGTTGTTTCCATGGTCGACTTCGAAACTGCGTTACGTTCCGGGGATAGTACTTTTAAATTACTGTCTCATCTCGATATACAATCACTTCCGTTCTTCTTAGCTACACATCACTAGTAACATAGTACTTTCTCGTTCACTTTGATCCATTCTGACCACTGACACGGACACAATTCTCCTTGCTTTCGCACAACACTCACCAAACCAGCAGCTACAAAGTTCGTAGAACGTTCGCAAGTAATGGTGCGTATCCCGAGCGTTGTTTTATTTAGATACACGTACAGTATGCATTCCAAAAGTTCAATTTTGAATTAAATGTACTCACAGCTAGTTTAAGCCGAAATTATTTTCTAATATGAAAGTTCTTAAAAAGCAATTTGTCCTTCTACTTTATTTTTAAATAATTTTCTTCTTCTTAGTTATAAATATTTTCTATTTATATTTTATTCTATGTGATACATTCATTATTTACATTTTATGTCTTATGCATTTGAAGAAAAGTTTATGAGAATTCTGAGCAGCAGGAACACACAGGATGTAGACCCTGGTAGTCCAAGGCCCCCGAAATCACTAATTCTCTCTAAATGTTACATAATTTTCGAGATGGTGTTAGATCTTATAGCACAGTATGTACTCATATTGAATTTGAATCCCTCAAAAAACTTTGGATCTCTTAAATAAATTCCTGTCTAGTTCTCTGCAAAGCAGTGATGATTTTAGAGAGTGATTAGGGGATAATGCCTCACTGGAGCAACGGCAATTCCTCAGAAGTCATATCTCTGCTGGTTCTCGATGTTGATATCAGTATTTTTGCATTACCACTTTTCACTCTCAGTGTATTGAAACTCATCCAGAAGAAACTGTTCTGAAATATCCATTGGTTCTCCCTATCTGACCCCCAATGCCAATGGGGCCGATCTTCGACATATAGCACATCAGGAACATCACTATTTATGTCATTTATTCGACATAAACTATTCATTCGACAGAAATATAGGATATCCTATATTATCCTATATAGGAAATATAGGATTTTCAATTCTTTTTGCCTGTCACTCTTCCACTCTGACCTCCATGCCAACCAAGGTTTGACACTTGGACATAAGTAGTATCGGCAGTGTCACTGTTCTCCTTAGTCACCCCGAAAATTGTGAATTAGACAGTAATATCGTTCGTATTTGATTAGTTTTACATGTCACTTTCCCCGCTTTGTATAGAGATGGTACCAGTGTATCGCCCCCATAATTATGGAGAAATTACATTTAAATATACCTATAATTTACCATCTGAAAAACAACTGTGCGAGTGATCCTTTGCGAAGAGGAATTCGTTAACTACTTTTTCAACATCAACGTGGTATGTTTCTTAACTTTCAAGGCTGAAAATTTTCAAAGAGCTCAACTTCATCTGCAACATTATGCTGAATACGGGTTTTAATGGCTTTTAGTTCACTGAATGCTCGCTTAGAAATTGCTCTCGTCACAGGAAAAGTGAGATACAGTTATGAAACAGTAAGGGTCTAAACAAATACGGAAAACTGTTAACAATGACAGTTATCTAAGATTAAAAATTTATCAAATTCATTCTATGTTGAAATTTCACTTACTCCCTTCTTTCATTACTGTTCGAAAACGTAAAGTTGTTGCAGCAAAGAAGTAATAAATCTATTAAGTAGAACTCAGAGCCTATAGTTCGTCCAACAACTTCCGCTCGTTCCACATCTGAGGCTAGAATAGTGGGGAGTTCAGAAATTGAAGCAAAGTGAAATTACGAAACTTAAATGACCCCTTTTGCCGAGGGTCCTCTGCACTGCGGGCCCGTTAGTTACGCCATTGTTCAGGGTGCATAATGTGTTTTGGCCTTATCAGAAACATTTTCTAAGGTAGTAAAACATTTGTATTACTATGTGAATTCAGTTGTATTTTGATAGAACTGTTTGACAGAGGAAACAATATACTCAGACACAAATAATCTTTTTCGAAGCTCTAGTGGAACATGAAACAAATCGTCGTAAATATGGTACATTTGTGAAGAGAAAAAGAGCATAAACGTTATTGCAAGTACGTATAATGGTGTCATGGTGTCACTAGGATACGAATTTATAAAGTTAAAAAAAAGTCGGGTTTACCTCATGCATTGTTAGATGAAGGGTTAATGAACGGGATTCCTACGCTAGTGGTCCTTGGTTGAAATCTCGCTCATTCTTGTTACTTGTTTCTTTTAGCTGCACTTAGTTTGTGCATTCCAAAACTTGAAGTTTCAATTAAATGCAATAGGAGCTAGTGAATTAAATGTAGCAAAATTATTTTCAAATATAAGACGTTATTGTTATATGTTTTTCTTTAATTTACAACGTTTCAATTTTGATATCAAATCTCATAATGTAAATTTAACTCATCTTCCAATGTCATACAATGATGAAACTTTATACTCAGCGACGCTAGTCTGATGAAAATACTACATTCTATCGTTACTCTAATATTTGTAGATTCTTTACTAAGTAAAAATATATGGCGGACATACAATGTATATGATGGACCGTATGAAGGCGGACATAGCAGAAGGCGTAATGGAAATATCCTGGTGATAAGAAGTAACCCCATCAGGAAGTCGCGGTCGGAAAGAGAGATTGCCACCGTCGACGGTGGCGGGCCGCCGGAAGCTGCCGGCACTCGTCCGCTGCGGCTCGACGATCTACTTGTTCAAAGTTGCCAACCTTCTGCCGAGGCGGCAAGCGGTCAAAAATCGTAAAATAAAATGTCCTTTGCTGACTCTTTGCCGACTGTTGCCGACCGTCGGAGTCTGCAAAACAGTCGGAAAAGCCTCTTTCCGATACTCTGCCGACTATATATGCCGGCCTCTTTTCGACGGCGGCGCCGGCGCATTTACTGCCCCTTTATTGCTGTTTGCCGACTGCTCGGCAAGACAACACTCCGACGGCGGCGCTGGCGCATTTAATGCTTATTTCCGGCTGTTTGCTGACTGCTCGACAAGGCAACTATTCGTAGCGGTCGAAAATCGCGCTGAAACACGCCGCCGTCCGGTGCCGGCAATCCGACCGCGGCATCTGGTCGGCATGGACAAATTGTCCGACTGTAGGCGGCCGAATCCTGATGGGGAAGGGTCTCTTTCCCAGAATTCGTATCACTACTTCAACTTGTTTTGGTTTACATAGTAAGCGTAATTCCACTCAGCCACTAAGTCTCACATGTTAGTCTGCTTATTATTGCAGAACTCACTGAGACAATTACATTCACTGATGTCGCGTAATTTGTTTGAAAAATCTTTGCTAATAACTGGGTCGAATTAGGAGCCTTTGAGAGGGCTGATGCGCGGTGGGCGAGCATTTATTAATAGTGTGTATAGTCCTCTTGGAACTCGATCAGAGCTGCCATACGCCATGGCATTGAACCCATCAGGCGAGAGATATATCATTGTGAACAACAGATCGACTACGCATGTTGAACACGCCCCCACAGCTCATCAGATGTTCGTGGAGGATTGTTCCACTAGATTTCCCGCAATGTTTGTGCAACAGAGGCCAGCATATTTTCAATAGGGTTCAGATCTGTTCCACGAGGAGTTCAGTCAACTATCTCAACATCAGGTTGCCTCCGGAGCCATGTCTGAACCATATTTGAATTATATATCGAGTTATTGTTCTGTTCTTAATATAATATGAAGTCAATTACATGAGCTTTTACATCTGGAAGCACTTCCTCCAGATGTTCCACATACTTGTGGGCGTTTAGGAACCAGGAATCCTGTAGATTTCACCAAAGTTTGCAGCATTTCGTATCCATGCTCAGCAGTGGATTGTTGCATGTCCCATTCGACCTGAATGGGAAACATATTCAGAGGCATACCTTGTTACAGTGGCATGGAAAATATTTTTCCTTGTGTAAAAAATGGCCTCGTTCCACACACGTGAAATATTTACTTGTGCAAATGCGAGAAAGTTAACCATGTGGTCTTCTGTTAGCCGCTGCATCTGACCTGTATGATCTCAAACCAAAGGATTTGACGCTACGTCGGACAATCGTAACGTCGCCTGGGAAATTGGTCTCCTATCGTAACTGCGCCTGCCTCACTATAGCGCATACCCGCATGCTCAATTAAAACAATTACACTGCTTTGAACAGAACCTTTGTAATGTGTCATTTTCACACCAGAAGCAAAATGACAGCTGTACTTAGGTATTAGAAAGAAAGGTGCTTCATGTGATGTCACGTAAAAAGGTAGAGTTTCCTTTCATTGCCGTAGACAATATCGTACGGTATGATGGGAAATTTTGTAACAAAACAAGTCGAAAAATGAGTTAAATTAAGATTGCAAGAGTTGATATCAAAGTTGAGTATTGTAAGCTAATGGGAAGCATGTAATACCGTCTCATATTTGCAAATAATTTTGGTTTAAACTAGCTGCGGCTACATTTAATTCAAAACTGAACTTCTAAAATACACACTATGAGTGTAGCTAAAAGAAAACATAATAATAACAGTCGGGATTCGAACCTAGAAACCATCCACCAACCTTACACTAACTATTTATCTAACACATAATGACGTAAATGCGATATTTTTAAAGTTATAGGTTATCCAAGTGACACTTATGTGTATTTCCATTGCGTTTTTTTAGTAGTTTCCTTTTGAAAAGTCTAACCTGGTTACATTGATTTGTTTCATTTTCTCCTAGAACTTGGCCAAAGGTGATTAATTCTCAGTAGTAGGCACTACATTATCAGACGGTTCTATTAAATATAGCTCAATTAACACAGTAGTAAAAAGTGTCCTAAAAAGTGTTCCTGAACAAGGGGAAGTTCATTATGCACCCTGTGACTACGCTACAAGAAGTCTACGTTCAATGTCAACGGCGCACCCAAAGAGTAACTTTTCGAATATTCCATTCTACTAGTTTCGATAATTCTACTTCTAAGGGAGAAACCAATAAATTTATTTCTGGACTCAGCGGTAGATCACTCACTTGTGGTGCATGACGTCGCTGGTCCATTCATACCTCGCTCAAAGCGGCCTTCATGGTGGCCAAATACAATGTGCGTAGATTTTCTTGGTGTTCTCACGTTCCCTCTCACTTTCGTTATACCACCATTTCATCCGTTATGATAATTACGTCTCCCTTAACCTCGATTCAATTTCATTTCACGAAATTTCATATAATTATACACAAAAATTATAGACGCTCTATCAGAGAAGCTGTAATTATTGTAATAATATTCTCGATGTTAAGAGGCTACCGTAATGAATACAACTAAAAGTTTAGTTAGTCAGCATTTAAGAAATAATCTTATATTTTGCATGAGAAAGTTACGATATTATGCTACGAACAAAAGCCAACGGTTTACAATTACCACTGAAATGTTACAAAGCCGACTATTTCTAAAGAATTTATTAGACTTTTAAATTCAGCGCCCCTTAATTTGTACCGTCTTCTTAAGGTCCCGAGACGGTAAAAGTTAGAATTTACTTGAAAAAATAATCATACACTAATTTTCCTTCATAAATTATTCTTTTGCAATACAACAGTTCCCTTCAAAAATCTTGACTACCGTTACGAAGGTATTTGATCTACTAGGGTTAGAGCAAAAATAGTATTGTTAATAAGGGAAACCACTGTCTTTACAAATGCAAACATGTAGGTAACAGCAAATGAATAATCTTAGCAGCTGATACAGTATAAAGTATTTAGGTAAGCAAGGTTTTAGTATACAAGTATTATATCACAGGTTAGTAAAGAAACGGATAGTTAATGAGTTTTTTCCATTATGCTTACTGCTGTCGATTTGCAATATATATTGCATTTATCCCCCATTGTATATACATACGGAATACAGCAAAGAGCAAGATTCCGTATGTTTGGGAACATTACCTTATCTTAAATAGGTGAAACTTTACGATGTTTATAATAAAGTTTTTCAAAGAAGAAAATATACAGTCCAAAGCTTATTACTGTCTAGGTCATTGTTTCTACAAATCAATTACGTGATTTGGGAGCACTGACTATAAGCAAGAAGCAATATGCAGTGCAGCTTTTGAGCTCACAGACTCAATTGGAGGCTTCGAAATCAATTTTTAGACAATACTTTATTGTGCTGTCCGGATGTTTTTCGTTAAGCCGATTCCTTTCTTGTCTTGAAAAATAAAGCTTTAATTGATTCTCAGGAACAATGGACAGTGTAACAATTGCTTTATTCCCAAGATAACTTTTTTCTTTCCTACTATTCTGGACAGACGATTCTTTGATTCCTTTATTCACAGATGTGTAATCGTTACGTCCGAGAAGTTGCCCCCCCCATTGAAGCACTAATGATCTCTTCTAGTGCAATCGTTAGTGCTTCGTTAGTGCTTCTTAGAACACAAACTCCCAACATTAGTGCTTCAATAGTCTGGATGCTAGAAGCAAAAAACTTTTGGGGGGGCCAACTTCACGTTAGCCCCCCCCAGAAAGCACTAACGACTAAATCTAGTGCAATCGTTAGTACATTGTTAGTGCTTCAAGAAAACACTAATAGTCTCGTTAGTGCTTCAATATTAGTGTAGATATGGCCAATTACATATCACAAAAAGCCCATAAGGAATACATGGGGAATTTTTCATTGAGTCAAATTCCCGCCAAATTCAAAAGCGCTAATGATATCTTCTAGTGCAATCGTTAGTGCTTCTTAGAACACATGCTCCCAACATTAGTGCTTCAATAGTTTGGACCCTAGAAACAAAAAAACTTTGGGGGGGGGGCAACTTCACGTTAGCTTCCCCCCAGAAAGCACTAACGACTAAACCTAGTGCAATCGTTAGTGCATCGTTAGTGCTTCTAGAAAACACTAATAGTTTCGTTAGTGCTTCAATATTAGTGTAGATATGGCCAAATACATGTAACGAAAAGCCCATAAGGAATACATGGGGAATTATTCATTGGGTCAAATTCCCGCCAAATTCAAGAGCGCTAATGATATCTTCTAGTGCAATCGTTAGTGCTTCGTTAGTGCTTCTTAGAACACAAACTCACAACATTAGTGCTTCAATAGTCTGGATGCTAGAAGCAAAAAAGTTTTGGGGGGCCAACTTCACGTTAGCCCCCCCCCAGAAAGCACTAACGACTAAACCTAGTGCAATCGTTAGTGCATCGATAGTGCTTCAAGAAAACACTAATAGTCTCGTTAGTGTTTCAATATTAGTGTAGATATGGCCAATTACATGACACAAAAAGGCCATAAGGAATACATGGGGAATTTTTCATTGAGTCAAATTCCCGCCAAATTCAAAAGCGCTAATGATATCTTCTAGTGCAATCGTTAGTGCTTCGTTAGTGCTTCTTAGAACACCAACTCTCAACATTAGTGCTTCAATAGTTTGGACCCTAGAAACAAAAAACTTTGTAGGGGCCAACCTCACGTTAGCCTTCCCCCCAGAAAGCACTAACGACTAAACCTAGTGCAATCGTTAGTGCATCGTTAGTGCTTCTAGAAAACACTAATAGTTTCGTTAGTGCTTCAATATTAGTGTAGATATGGCCAAATACATGTAACGAAAAGCCCATAAAGAATACATGGGGAATTTTTCATTGGGTCAAATTCCCGCCAAATTCAAAAGCGCTAATGATATCTTCTAGTGCAATCGTTAGTGCTTCGTTAGTGCTTCTTAGAACACAAACTCACAACATTAGTGCTTCAATAGTCTGGACGCTAGAAGCAAAAAACTTTTGGGGTGGCCGAAATGAGTTTATGAGCGGAGGTCGAAATGAGTTTGTGAGCGTGAGTTTGAGTGAGATTAGGTCAAAGTGATCACCTCTGGTTACGAAACTCCCATAAATACATGGGGAATATTTCATTGGGTCAAATTCCCTTCAAATTCAAAAGCGCTAATGATATCTTTAATACAATCGTTAGTGCTTCGTTAGTGCTTCCTAGAGCAGTAACTCTTAACATTAGTGCTGCAATAGTTTGGATACTAGAAACAAAAAAACTTGGACAAACGTGAAGTTAGCTCCCCAGGAAGCACTAACAATCAAACCTAGTGCAATTGATAGTACATTGTTGGTGCTTCTAGAAAACAAATAGTTTCGTTAGTGCTTCATTATTAGTGAGGAAACTCACGTAAGAAAAACATTGGGAATTTTTCGTTGAGTTAAACTTCCGCCCAATTCAAAAGCCCTAATGATCTCTTTTAGTGCAATCGTAAATACTTCTTAGACCACAAAATCCGAACATTAATGCTTCAATAGTTTTGATGCTAGGAGCACAAAAAAAGAGGGCTAACTTCACGTTAGTTCCCCAGAAAGCACTAACGACAAAATCTAGTGCAATCGATAGTGCATCGTCAGGACTTTTAGAAAACACTAATAATTTTGTTTGTTTCTATTAGTTCAGTTTTGGGAGATGAATTTCATTATGTTCCTAATTTTTTCGTATGAAAATGTAATCTTTTTTCCTTGGTTCATATATAAACAGTCATTTTATTATTTTATTATTTATAAATGTATCAACGGTGATATGTATACACGACTCCAAAAGTGCATTACCACCTGCAATTCTCCTTTCCCTGCAATAGCAGGCAACCCATAAAGCTTAGCGGTTGGGTTGGTTGCAAATTCGAAAGGCGTTGGACTAAACCTCAAGTTTGTCACAAATATATCAGTGTGGCAAACTGCAAATAAGAGAATAAAAAAATTGGTAAGAATGACAATTCTATTATTCTGACGGAGTTGGATGACATCAAAAGTGAAAAAATGACTTACTTAAGCAGTTCAAACAAGATGAATGGTGAGAAACCGATATAAGAAGAAAGCATTTCTCTCTTTCCCCCCACCCCACCTTAAAAAAGAAACTCACAAAAAGAAAAAGTTATAAAATATAAAGGTTTCATATAAAAGCGTAACAGCACAGAAACAAAAAGCTAAACGAAACGTAAAAGAGACAAACACAGAATAGGGGACAACAGTGGCGTAGCAGACTTGCGGTCCTCCCATTCAAGATAAAGAGATGGGACCCTAGTTGTAAACCTCATTGTTATAATAATAATAATAATAATAATAATAATAATAATAATAATAATAATAATAATAATAATAATAATAATAATAATAATAATTATTATTATTATTATTATTATTATTATTATTATTAGAAATTCGTTTCCTTTTCAAAATCTCTTGATCTGCCTAAGAGCATGAGTGCATTTAGCGATGATGTGTGCACGTTTTGTCAAACGACCAGTCCCAAAGGCCAAAAGGGATGGAAATTTCCAAGAGAGAGAAATAAAAAACATTCTTATGGTAAATTCTAGTTCAAAGTTCGAAGCACTTGCTTTTGCACGTGATTTGTTGTTTCTTTTTTCAAGGAACAGAAAAGTTCTGGCGTCTAAGAAATTATATCACATAATATTGCAAATTTGCAAGTGGATGTATTTACATTGCAATTTGTGGTAATAAAGATATTATGATTAGAAAACAATATTGTAAAATGTAAGTTTAATTTCTTCATCCATCGCAAGTCTTATGGGTCCCTTATACCTCGCCGCCCCCGCCCCGAATAACGATATCGAAAATTTAGAATGATATATTCATGTCCATATATTTGCGATATCGATTGTTGATATATGATAATGTAGATATCGACGATAGCGACGTATCAACATAACACAGGCCCAGGTACGAGAAGTGATGCTTGAAATATAATGGAATCAACAATCAAATTCTAAATAAGTTGACGCATAACGGATAATATCCAGCTGACGGATAATATCCGGATGACAGATATCCGGATAACGGATACTATACGGATGACGGATAACGGATAATATCTGGATGACGGATAACGGATAATATCCGGATAATGGATGACGGATAAGATCTGGATAACGAATGATATCCGCATAACGAATATATCCGGATGTCGGATAATATCCGGATAACGGATATATCAGAATGACGGATAATATCCGGATAATGGATTTATCGGAATAATTTATAAAATTAAGATAACGGATAATATCCGGATAATAGAACATTCGGATAAGTGATTACATCTGGATGACGAATAATGGATAATATCTGAATAACGTATATGGTTTTAAAAAGATCACATAAGAGAGGAACATATGTCTATTCTGCTCATGAAGTTATTGAAAGATGATCATCGGGCAGTGGTCTTTACCTTTGAAATATATTGCTTCTTAAAATGTTTCCTAGTATATTCCAATTTTCTGGTTTTTGTTGTGGGGCGCAGTGGCTCAATGATAGAGCGCTTCCTGTGGTGCGTGGGATCCTTATTATTTCGATCCCCGGCCAAGTAAGTTTGTGTTGGACAATATCGTATTCGTAGGTTTTCTCAGGGTACTTCCGTTTCTTCGCACATTTCATTAAACCAATTCCTCTATTATCATTGACTGCTTTTATCATTTGGCGCGGTGGCTCTGTGGTAGAGCGCTTCCGCTGGTGCGTGGCGTCCTTACTGTTTCGATATCCGAATTATTAAGTTTGTGGTGGACAAGGTCGTATCCGTGGGTTTCTCATGGTACTCCCGCTTCCTCCCACATTTCATTCCACCAATTCTTCTAATGTCATTGACTTGCTTTAATCATTGGAGAGAGTCTTCGTCCCTTAAACTTTGCAGTGATGTCGGGAGAGAGGAGGTAGTATCTAATATTTCTTTATAATTTTATGCAAAAGTAATGGGAAATGAAAATGAAATAAGCGAAAAATAGAAATGAATAGCAACTTCATCTCCTACCAACAAAGTAGTGCAAAGTCCTTATATGCTAATTAACTCAGGATTTTACGTCCAAATTAGATAAAATAAAATCTTTAAGTTTTACGTTCCACGTTTATGCCGACTAGGCTAAAAGAGACTGTGATGATGAGAAATGAAGAAAGTGGTGGAATGAAGAATGTGGAGGAAACGGGAGTATCCCCGAGAAAACCCACACACGATGATTATCCACCACAAAGTTCACTTGGGCGAGTTGTGATCGAACCAAGAACTCCATGCATCAGAGTTGAAAGCTCTATCACTGAGCCACCGCGGCCCTCTACATCCAAATTAAGTTGCAATATAACAATTCTCGTTAAAAAACCAAAATCGGCAATGTGAATTGAAGATTAGCTATACTTTAGATAGCACGAAAAAGTGTAAAGAGCATAACCTAACTATGTGGCCGAGTGGGTGTCCACCCTGCTGGTCTACTGGCTAGCACGTCAGCCTTTGGTATACGGGGTCCCGGGTTCGATTCTGTGTAGAAGAGCTTTCGAAATTTAACTTTCATCAATGTGTGCGTGTTCCAGTCGTTCTACGATTCGGAAAAAATCACGTTAAACAAGTAAAAAGCGAGTAAAAGTAAGTAGAAACGTACTAATAAGTACATAAGCAAATTAATGAGGCACGTTCGGTGTAAGAGTTAACTTTAGAAAAAAGTGGATTGCGAGACAGGTTTTTAAATTACATGTTTCTACGCGGCAGTTCGAGACAACCGTAATCCTTTCAGTATTTTTCTTTTTAAACAAATCCATCTTTCTAAATATTAGTACACACGACATGGGTAACAATTTAAATTATGATAGCCTATACCATGACCTTTAAAAGAAAAAGTGCAATCACTCATTAATTATTAGGTAGTAAGTTTTCAATAGGTTCAGTGCTCTATCGTGCCGTCTGTGAATGTTATGAAATATAATTTTTTTATTTTATGATGATCAAGGATGCGAATATGTGTGGTCAGAACTTGCGCTTCCAGAAGCTTCAAGTTCACACGCAATAAAATAGCATTTCTGCATTACGCACCCTTTTCAACATCTTGCAATAGGTTTATTTATGATGAGAGAAATCCTCCACGAAATGTTTGCTCTATTGGATACTGTACTTCTGACGATGCTTCCATTATCAGATATGTAGTTTCGTTCAACGTAGAATTTCATACGCCAAAACAGTTGTAAACTTTATCATTCTTTTAACTTTATTTGAGTTGAGTTGATTTTGAGTTTAACGTCTCTTTCATCAGGAAGGCTATATGAGACGTGGACCTACCGATTAACGTAGATTCCGAATCGCATGAGGTCCCACTGGGAATCGAACTCGGACCCAAACGCTCTTAAGCCGATTTAATACAGTGCACTTACTACCCAAGAGTTTTTCAATGAATGCATTTTTACTAATTATACTAATTTTTCTTTTAGAAAGGTGCAATCAATACGTTTGTTTATTTAATACGTAGTCATGGTTGAACAAAGTTCTCATTTTTGTATCTGGCAATAAGATCCCCTCTCTTCTGTGTCTAGACCCAGTCATATTACTTATAATAAAGGCCAAATTACGATTTTTATCAACAAAGAGAAGCCGTTCTACTAACTCTGGTAAATAATAATAATAATAATAATATAAATAATAATAATAATTATTATTATAATATTAGTAATAAAGAATCTGAATAATAAAGATATTTTCCACTCTTTAAAATTTCTGTGTTCTTCTCTGAATCTGGATATGTTGTTTTATAATGTATAATGTAGAAAGACTTCAAAACAGCAATCTGGCAAAACTTATTTGTGTAAAAGACACAAACGTCTTATCAGTAGTTCTACAAAGAACTCAACAACATACGTTGTTTCTGTTTGCCCTTTAACACAATGTTA
The DNA here is from genome assembly GCF_964235325.1 of Thermobia domestica. NCBI lineage: Eukaryota > Metazoa > Arthropoda > Insecta > Zygentoma > Lepismatidae > Thermobia > Thermobia domestica. Next base: position 96,254,833 of record NC_137469.1, read on the forward strand.
CGATTTACAAGGCACAGACAAAAGTAGAGAGCCACGTGATATTTCGCCTAAAGGCAGGTTCGCTGCTAAACTGAAGACTGGCATTCTGTCAATATATTGCATAGATACTTTGACTTTTCCTTTCTGTCCTTTTATTTTTAACCTATAAGAGAAAGATCTTTTTGTTTTTATGCTACGCTGGTTATTTTACCAAGCTGCTTGGACAGACCATTGCAACAGCCAAAAGCAATCGTTATGTATTCCTTATCAAATAAGAGACGCTCTCAAGAGGCTTATTTTAAACCTGCTGTTAAACTTGGCAAAACTACCTTGTTTACAAATCCATTTGGAGAGTAATTATGAAAAAAGCATGGAGTCAATTCTCCTACGTTAGAGGGACCATGCTACACATGAAGTTGGTGGACGCGGGAGGTAGCGTTGGAAAGGTCCGGTTCCTCTAAGGGCAGTAGTAATGTCAGAAATTAGATCCAGGCCACGTAGCTCAAGGAATGGGGTCCTGACGTTATGGGCACGGGTCACTTCTATTCACCTATTAAACATTAAGTTGTTTGACGGAGTTGGTGGCATTTGAAAGGCTTTGATCCGTTGAGTATAATTGTGATGTCAGAAATCGATTCCTAGCCTTGAACCGCAAGTAACAGGGTCCCGAAATTTTAGACGCGGGTCCTTTCTATTCCCCTTTTAAACATGGGGTTGTTGGACACGGATGGTAAGATTGGAAAGATCCTACTCGTTTGAGCACAGGGTAATGTCTGAAATCGGTTCCTGGCTTCAAGGCTCCAGAAATGAGGTCTCGAATTGGCTCAATCCCAAAACCTGGATGCGCAAGATAGAACAATATTTATAGCTGTATTAATGGTTTTATCTCACGTAATCAAATACTGAGATTGAACCACAGCAAATGTTTACATCACAACCCAAAATGTTTGGGACCTCGATCTGATTTCCGACAACACTGCAATGCTTAAGGGACGAAGACTCTCTCCAATGATTAAAGCAAGTCAATGACATTAGAAGAATTGGTGGAATGAAATGTAGGAGGAAGCGGGAGTACCCTGAGAAAACCCACGAATACGATATTGTCCAACACAAACTTACTTGGCCGGGGATCGAAATAATAAGGATCCCACGCACCACAGGAAGCGCTCTATCATTGAGCCACTGCGCTCCACAACAAAAACCAGAAAATTGGAATTTACTAGGAAACATTTTAAGAAGCAATATATTTCAAAGGTAAAGACCACTGCCCGATGATCATCTTTCAATAACTCCATGAGCAGAATAGACATATGTTCCTCTCTTATGTGATCTTTTTAAAACCATATACGTTATTCGGATATTATCCATTATTCGTCATCCAGATGTAATCACTTATCCGAATGTTCTATTATCCGGATATTATCCGTTATCTTAATTTCATAAATTATTCGGATAAATCCATTATCCGGATATTATCCGTCATTCTGATATATCCGTTATCCGGATATATTCGTTATGCGGATATCATTCGTTATCCAGATCTTATCCGTCATCCATTATCCGGATATTATCCGTTATCCGTCATCCGGATATTATCCGTTATCCGTCATCCGGATATTATCCGTTATCCGTCATCCGTATAGTATCCGTTATCCGGATATTATCTGTCATCCGGATATTATCCGTCAGCTGGATATTATCCATTATGCGTCAATTTATTTAGAATTTGATTGTTGATTCCATTATATTTCAAGCATCACTTCTCGTACCTGGGCCTGTGTTATGTTGATACGTCGCTATCGTCGATATCTATATTATCATATATCAACAATCGATATCGCAAATATATGGACATGACTAAATTTTCGATATCGTTATTCGGGGCGGGGGCGGCGAGGTATAAGGGACCCATAAGACTTGCGATGGATGAAGAAATTAAACTTACATTTTACAATATTGTTTTCTAATCATAATATCTTTATTACCACAAATTGCAATGTAAATACATCCACTTGCAAATTTGCAATATTATGTGATATAATTTCTTAGACGCCAGAACTTTTCTGTTCCTTGAAAAAAGAAACAACAAATCACGTGCAAAAGCAAGTGCTTCGAACTTTGAACTAGAATTTACCATAAGAATGTTTTTTATTTCTCTCTCTTGGAAATTTCCATCCCTTTTGGCCTTTGGGACTAGTCGTTTGACAAAACGTGCACACATCATCGCTAAATGCACTCATGCTCTTAGGCAGATCAAGAGATTTTGAAAAGGAAACGAATTTCTAATAATAATAATAATAATAATAATAATAATAATAATAATAATAATAATAATAATAATAATAATAATAATAATAATAATAATAATAATAATTATTATTATTATTATTATTATTATTATTATTATTATTATAACAATGAGGTTTACAACTAGGGTCCCATCTCTTTATCTTGAATGGGAGGACCGCAAGTCTGCTACGCCACTGTTGTCCCCTATTCTGTGTTTGTCTCTTTTACGTTTCGTTTAGCTATTTGTTTCTGTGCTGTTACGCTTTTATATGAAACCTTTATATTTTATAACTTTTTCTTTTTGTGAGTTTCTTTTTTAAGGTGGGGTGGGGGGAAAGAGAGAAATGCTTTCTTCTTATATCGGTTTCTCACCATTCATCTTGTTTGAACTGCTTAAGTAAGTCATTTTTTCACTTTTGATGTCATCCAACTCCGTCAGAATAATAGAATTGTCATTCTTACCAATTTTTTTATTCTCTTATTTGCAGTTTGCCACACTGATATATTTGTGACAAACTTGAGGTTTAGTCCAACGCCTTTCGAATTTGCAACCAACCCAACCGCTAAGCTTTATGGGTTGCCTGCTATTGCAGGGAAAGGAGAATTGCAGGTGGTAATGCACTTTTGGAGTCGTGTATATCACCGTTGATACATTTATAAATAATAAAATAATAAAATGACTGTTTATATATGAACCAAGGAAAAAAGATTACATTTTCATACGAAAAAATTAGGAACATAATGAAATTCATCTCCCAAAACTGAACTAATAGAAACACAAACAAAATTATTAGTGTTTTCTACAAGTCCTGACGATGCAGTTTCGATTGCATTAGATTTTGTCGTTAGTGCTTTCTGGGGAACTAACGTGAAGTTAGCCCTCTTTTTTTGTGCTCCTAGCATCAAAACTATTGAAGCATTAATGTTCGGATTTTGTGGTCTAAGAAGTATTTACGATTGCACTAAAAGAGATCATTAGGGCTTTTGAATTGGGCGGAAGTTTAACTCAACGAAAAATTCCCAATTTTTTTCTTACGTGAGTTTCCTCACTAATAATGAAGCACTAACGAAACTATTTGTTTTCTAGAAGCACCAACAATGTACTATCAATTGCACTAGGTTTGATTGTTAGTGCTTCCTGGGGAGCTAACTTCACGTTTGTCCAAGTTTTTTTGTTTCTAGTATCCAAACTATTGCAGCACTAATGTTAAGAGTTACTGCTCTAGGAAGCACTAACGAAGCACTAACGATTGTATTGAAGATATCATTAGCGCTTTTGAATTTGAAGGGAATTTGACCCAATGAAATATTCCCCATGTATTTATGGGAGTTTCGTAACCAGAGGTGATCACTTTGACCTAATCTCACTCAAACTCACGCTCACAAACTCATTTCGACCTCAGCTCATAAACTCATTTCGACCTCACGCTCACATCATTAGTCTGACCTCACGCTCAAATAACCAGAATGACCTCACGCTCACTCAACCTCACTTTCACATCACCAGTCTGACCTCACGCTCACATCACCAGTCTGACCTAACGCTTACTAAACCTCACGCTCACTTCACCAGTCTCACCTAGAGCTCACTCAACCTTATGCTCACATCACCAGCCTTATCTCAGGTTAGTTCGTGAGGTTGAGGTCGAGTGAGCGTAAGTTTCTAATTCGTGGACGCCGTCCTCATGAGTTTGGACACCTTTGTTTGTGACATATAAGTTGGCATATCTACACTAATAGCAAAGCAAAACGAAAACCATTAGTGTTTTCTGGAAGCAATAACGATGCACTAACGATTGCACCAGATTTAATTGTTAGTGTTTCCTGGGGGGCTAAAGTGAAGTTACACCCCAAAAGGTGGCTTCTAGCGTCCAAACTTTTGCAGGACTAATGTTTCGACTTGGTGTTCTAAGAAGCACTAATAAAGCACTGATGATTGCACTAAAAGGTATCATTAGCTCTTTTGAATTTGGCGGAAATTTGACCCAATGAAAAATTCCCCACGCATTTCTTTTGGGCTTTTCGTGGATTTTAATAGACCATATCTACACTAATAGTGAAGCACTAACGAAACTATTAGTGTTTTCTGGAAGCACTAACGATGCACTAACGATTGCACTAGGTTTAGTCGTTAGTGCTTTCTGGGGGGAAGGCTAACGTGAAGTTGCCCCCCCCAAGTTTTTTGCTTCTAGCGTCCAAACTGTTGAAACACTAATGCTGGGAGTTGGTGCTCTAAGAAGCACTAACGAAGCACTAACGATTGCACTAGAAGATATCATTAGCGCTTTTGAATTTGGCGGGAATTTGACTCAATGAAAAATTCCCCATGTATTCCTTATGGGCTTTTCGTGACATGTAATTGGCCATATCTACACTAATATTGAAGCACTAACGAAACTATTAGTGTTTTCTGGAAGCACTAACGATGCACAAAAGATAGCACTAGGTTTAATGTTAGTGCTTTCTGGGGGGGCTAACGTGAAGTTGCCCCCCTCAAAGTTTTTTGCTACTAGCGTCCAAACTATTGAAGCACTAATGTTGGGAGTTGGTTTTCTAGGAAGCACTAACGAAGCACTAACGATTGCACTAGAAGAGATCATTAGTGCTTCAATGGGAGGGCCAACTTCTCGGACGTGTAATCGTTTCATTTTCTACAAAAAGTAAAAAAAAAGTATTAACATCTACATAACATAACACAATTTACGACTACTGCATCTATTCTTCGTCATAAGAAAATTGGATATGTCAGTTATATGGATTATTTTGGATTATTCTAAATTCACTAATATGCCGCATACGAATTATTTTGAACAGAGTAAAAGATAAATGTATTGCTCTAGCAAGTGCCTTTTAAGTTTGATTGTACAGTTTACAAAGACTAGATTATTTATACACGATGGAAGTATATTGCATAACAGATAACTGTTTTATTATATGTGTTTGTTCTGTGTGAATGCAAATGAATGTCTTCCTTACTTCTTGTGCTTATTCCATGAATACTATCAACTAGTTACTATATTTCTTTCATGTATGTTAATCTTCCAAACAAATACATTGAGGGAAGAGTTATTATTTCAAGTTCTCTAGAAACATTTAATCTCGAGAGTTCCATTCTACTCCTGCTACTATCCTTACCACTTTCTTCTGTAGCCCAAAGATGAGTAGAGTTTATGTCCCAAGAGCATGAAGCCATATTTTATTGAATGAAAATTTGAGTAATATATATTTACATAGCTGCTTTTACATGAATCTTATCTCTTACGCATATAACTGCATATCACGGTTTGCTTACCTTTCTTCTTACGTGTTCTGTATGTGGTTCCCAGTTGAATTTATTAGATATTTTAACTCTGTGGAAGGTATTAGTTTCTTCATATTTAATTTGATTATTATCTGTTCTTATTATTGTATCGGTTTTATTACTTTTAACATTAAGAAAACTTAGGGCACATATTTTACATGTATTAATAATTAGCTGATTTTTATTCATCTAACTGGTCTATTGCCAGTTGGCAATTTAAAGATAATTATCTATCATTTAAATCACGCATAAACTGATAATATTTTCAGAAATATCAATTATATAACGAATAAAGAAAAATTGCTTTAGAATATATCCCTGTGATACTCCACAATTAAGACCTTTTTCTCTTGATACACTCGTTTGATTATTTGATTCACGGCTCTTATGCGCCCCTCAACATGTTGATAACAAATAGTGGTGATTGGCTTTTAGTGTAGTGAAAACGTAATGGAAGCTATAAAATTTGATAATGAACTGAATACTACTCTAAGCAATATTCCAAAATTATTATGGACACAACCATCAAAATTACTCATTTTCTTTCAGTCCCTTTACTTATAAAAATGTATTATCAGAAGAGCAAGTGAAAGAAATGTTAGGTGAATTTATTTGCTAGTGTGTGTATGAAAATAATAAAAATGAAATTTTTCAGTTTTACATAACATGAAATATTAACATGAATTTACATGAAATATTTCAGAAAATAACAGGCATAATAATCAAGGATTATATACTTTAAAAAGTATTCTGTTAAAATATCAATTTTTCAATATAGTTATCAGTAGGTAAATATGTTTCCGTACGCGAAATGTTCTCATTCAATTAATGCAAACGTGTATTACTTTTAATAAGGATAAAATAATTGTTTTTATTGCATGTAAATTGTATTCCCTTGATGTATATATTGTTTCAAGAATAAGATAACTCTCAAAGTGATAATAGTCAAGGCCATTCTACAGGAGGAAACAAAAAAGTTTTTTCTATTATTCATTTTGTAATTAAATATTAAAATAGTTTCTTTTTTAATAGTACTCTTAATGTCCGATACAAAAATTATACCTGAAACAACGAATGTGTGTGTATATCTTAGTCGAATACTATCCAGCCGGAGGCAGAATCCAGGACGATGATTGTGACGAACCTCCAGTGAAATCGTTGTATCTGCACCATGAAATGCACCTTTCTGCTCCGTCCAGCAATTGTCATAATTATTATAAATTATGTTAAGAAATGAACCTCTAAGTGCGAGACAAAATTTTCATCTTAGAAAAGTGCACACCTTCACTAATGAAGAGAAGTATCCAAGTTTATTCATGTAAAACTTCCTATTACAATACCTCAAACCGACTTAATGTGAATAAATAAACTGGATATAAAAGCAATGGTGGACGACGAATAGACACCTAAATAAGATAAGAATAGGAATACCGATTGGTGGTTACTTAATTGACATGTGAAGTTCATTAAACTTACAGAAACTGAACACACGTTACTTACTATTTAAAAGGTGTTAATATTGATTAAGAACGATTTATAAGTTAGAAAATTACAAAAGTAAATCTTTGAAAATATTAGGTTGCAACGGATTAGTTTTCTTTTTTCATTCACGTGAGCACAATTAGAAATCTTGGAAAAGATGAGAGAGAAAGAATCGCAACAAATTGCCAGAAGCATATTGTATGAGGACGTTGTTAGGTACCAAAATCTTGGTGTATTCTATTGGAGAACTGTGTTATGTTCTATCTATTCAAGCTTCAGAGCACCAGATAGCAAAAAAGCATTTGAACACATTAATTAAACTTAATTCCAAGTAACAGACCAGATATATCATACTGTTTGGGGAAAATCTAGGCAAGCGTCACTGAGAAACAAAGCAAAAAAGGCAAAACAGATTTAAAAAAATATACTCTCAACATATCAAACCTCTATTTGCCTCATACTCATGCAAGAAAACTAAACCTATTAATAAAATTTATTTCATATTTTCGATTGCTAAGGCGTAGAATATGAGATCTTATCACAAACTTGTGCCTGGTTCATTGTTGCATACGATTTTAACAATGGCGTCAAGATTGCCAATGTCTCCAAGCAGGAAAATGCTATAATGCTGCAGATACAGATTACAGATTACACTTACAATAATACAAATACTTGGTCCCATAACAAGCAGTTTCACGAATGGAAGGACTAGGAAGAAAGTTTTAAAATGGTCCTTGTGACGCAATTTCTTGAGAACGTGAACACTAAATGACAAACTCAGTGTAACAACTGAGTTTAGTTTCATATTGAGAAACTACGGCGGACTTCAAAATTATTCTATCAGACCTTGTACCCATATTGTCAAACTAAACCCAACAACACACTGAACAAGGCTATGTGATAATATATATAAAACACACAATCACGTAACGGTTTCGACAGAATAACTGTGTCTTCATCAGACTTCCACTACTTCTCTATAAAAGGAGTAGAAGTCTAATGAAGACACAGTTATTGTGTTGAAACTGTCTGATGAATTATTGCAATATTGTCACATACCATTTTTTTGAAATCTAGAATTAGGTACACTGATTCCAGTGTTGCTAGATGTCTTATTTAAAAATTTAAATGTTTGTTTTGAATTTCCTAAAGAAAGAGCAAAAAGCTTTCCAGGTTTCGCTGATGATTTGGTTAATTAATCATTTTACTGAGTAGATGTTATTTTAAACTTTATGGTATAGTTAAGAGTTTTTAGGATTGTCAATTGAGAATTGTTAATTGTCACTTTTAAAAGATATGAATTCAGACATTTGTGTGATGGAAAGTTTCGTAAACTCAAGAAAAATGTTAGCATTTGCTTTATAGAACGTTTTGTGTCATTATTGTAAAATTTGTTTGCTGGAAGAGACTGTAAATCTTGTTTGTGAATTTGTCAATTAAAACATTTAGATGGATGTTTTCTTTCATTTGAACTTTTATAGAAAAAAATGTTTTGTTTGTTGAGAAATTTTACAGATCATTTTGATTCTTTGCTGAAAAACATTCATTGCCCGTGTTTGTTTCGTAAGCAGGTTTCGATAAAAATTTGTTGGCTAGGATAAGTTTGTTCCTAATTCTTATGTATGATGAAACAAGTTATTTAACCGTTTTAACAAGGAATTGGATGAAAAGCATTGTTTACATTAACATTTTTGACATTTTTCTTACAGAAAATCATTCCATTACTTTCTAGTTTGCATTCTTTTTGTTTAAAATAACTAAATGATTATTTTTCAATTGCAACCTTCTGTTTTTGAAAAATGGGAGTTATATTTAAAAAAGACATACCAGTTTTGCATTTTTACATTTCTTAATTACAGGACAAAAGTAATGTGTTCAAGCATTTTTAGATAAGGTTTTTAAAGTTTGTTCCGTGTTATTAGGAAAGATGTGTGAAAATATTCAAATGCAAAATTTTTTCGTTAGTTTTTGACATTAAGTGTCAAAATATTGTAAAAGATCTAGAAGTAACAAAAGTATGAATTTTCACTAGTTTAGGATTTTGTCGTACACTATGAAGTATCCTTGAACTAAATTACGGCGTTCTAACTACGTCATGGTTTATAGTGATATATAGAAATTTATCCACTTGGATATTATTCTACCAATATCGTTCTGACTGTAAATATTCATATTCAACGTTTAAATATTCATTATCTTTATTTCAGTGAAAAAGTTTTAAACCCGTTTTAAAAAGGTATACACTAGTAGTGGGCACAAAAAGCGGGTTTTCGGTTTTTAGAGAAGCCGAAACCGATTTTTGAAAATTTTCAAAAAACCGGTTTCCGTTTTCTCCAAAAATTGGTTCGGTTTTCACCGGATCCGGTTTCGGTTTTCTTCAAAACCGGTTTCGTTTTTTACAAAATTTGTTTTATTTCTGACCAGAATAGTGTTTCGTGTTTCTCCGGAAACTGAATCTGTTTCAACAGAAATAGTTTTATGTGTTTTCCAAAGGTTTTCACCGAAACTGGTTACGGTGAAATACCGAACCGGTTTTGAAGAGAAACCGAAATGGGTTTCAGTGAAATTTCGCGGATGCATATAAAATGGCGGACATTTTACTTGCTTAAACCATTGAAGAATTTCATCCTGTAATCCTGGCTGCTATATTTGCGCTGGAAAATATGCATTCAATATGATGAAAACTACACATTTCAACGAGGACCATGCCCAGTAAAAAGTGTCCAATACCTTTGACATGTAATAAATTAGTTATCAACACCATCACCATCATAGATATTCTACCGTTATTGGCAGATCATTTGTTACAACTGAGGAGCTCCGATGCTACACGGTCTTCAGTTAACTTATTCGTTTTAACGTACAATTTTTCTGTTTTAATATCGCCCATCAATTATAGTCTTCTTTGCTCTCTCCCTAATTTTCCTGCCACCATATGCTCTAGCACATTTAATACTTTACAATTCAGTTTTAGCCAATATCCCAACCAGTCTCTCCTCCTGTTTTTAATAATATCTATAATTGTTATTTTCTCCCCTACCATTTCTAACATCCTTTGTTTCGTTTTCTGCTCGACCCTGCTGGTACTTTCCACATCCACACTTCGAAGGCTTTCAGTCGTTTTCTTTTTTATCACTTTTGGGTAATGTCTACGAATCTGCCCCATACAGTACAGTACTTCACATGAAGCATTTTATGAGTTTATCTCTCAAAACTCTTTATTCAAGGTCACACAAAACAGACTTTTCTTCTTCCTACAGGCTTCTTTCGCCACTCCTGTCCTCGATTGAATTTCACGTTTGCATTTCATGTCGTCATTAATAATAGTACTCAGATGTCGAAAATTAGTCATCTGTTATATTTCCTCCTCTTCTATATTTCACATCGACCCCTTTATTCTAATAACCGTGGTTTTTCTCTTTCTCATACTTACAGTACTTTCATCGCATATTCTTCACAGCCCTTCCTCTCTTTATTAACATTTTATAGTGAATAATGAATAAGCACTAACTTATTATACATCGTAGAAAATCAAATATGAAAATTTCCAGAAACTAAAAAGTGAACCCAGATTTGACGATTTCTATGGTTGGTTAATACTCTTGTAATTTGTTTATATTGGATAGCTCAGTATTAAGAAACGTATGTGGCGTAATAAACATTTTTTTTCCCACAAATTCGGTTTGCTATTTCAATAAAACTTGAATTATATTATGTTATTGCTATGTATGGTAACTTATGAAATTACTTACCGTTAGTAAAACTATATTGATTAATTGTATGTAGATTGATTTACAAAGATACATTTAAATAGACGCCGACCGGGCAATGAGATGTCGTAACGAGCTAAAATACGACTGGTAAATCGAACATGATACCGGCATTAAAAACAAACATGACACCTATCTTATGAGATATTTTCAAACAAAAGTGTTTTCGTCCAGCTAAAAGCAGAAGACTCTTCGTAGCCAATACTGAGAGGAAATCCAAGTTTAAAGTAATCCATAAAGATGTAATAGGCTTGTCATTCGACAGGTAATAGCGAAACATGTAAAAACGGGTAATCATTCCTCTTATTGACGTTGTTGGTAGTTCCCTCAGCACAATTTCAAGCAGTAAGATCTATGAAGTATCACATTGCTGCCAAATAATATCGCAGTGTTGTTGTAAGTTTGAACGGCTATTGTGTAAATAATTTCATTACAATTAAGCTACAATGTTTACATTTGAAAATTCTAAAGACATTTAACCTGCACTTATTTTGTTGAGCCTCTATATCATGAACATACCTCATAATTTGAAGTAAACATTCCCTTGATATCTATAGATTGTATCATGTCTGCATGTAATATTCACTCGCGTGCCTAACAAAACAGAATATAATAACAACAACGAAAAATTCGAAAACCATGAATACACAAAGTACATGATAAGTCACAAGAAAGAAGTTTAAATGGACCTATATGAATACTATCTATTACATAAAGATAATGGAATCAATAAACCTCTTTAAAACATTGTAAATGTTCTCTTTATGTCTATTATATTCGTTATCAGTTTGTTTCTCTGAGTATAAATAGTTAGCCAGTTATTCATTATTATCACGGACGCTCATCGATATCATCGTTAAACTTTGTCTTGATTGTACTTTTAGTTCAGTATTCTTCAAAGGGCATTCAACGAATAGCGAAAGGAATTGATGGATATTTGATACTAAATTGTGATTAATTCATGAATTCTTTATCTGTAAAACTGCTATGTAATTCCGTCTTTGAAATCGTTGCCTTTCACTGAACTGAAGTCAGCTACCTTTCACAATTCAACGTGTAAGAGCATGCATTGACAAATATGATGACAGAAGTGGATTTCAGAGGTTCACTTCTTTACGTATTTCACCACGAGTATAGGAAGTTCCATAACCTCGCCTCGAGTCGAGTAACAAAACTACTGGGCTTTTCCAAAGACAAGCAGTAGTAGCATTGAAGACCTGTAAGGAAGAATACATTGTTACCACATTGTTCATCTAGACGACAGCAATAAGCAGAAAATATGTATTATCTGTCAGAAAAGTAAATGTACACCTGTTTTTTTGAATCTGGCATTCCTACGCTCCATCCATGGAGAGTATGAGAATTAAATCAATCAATTTTTTACTGAGGGACAAGAAGAAAAGTCTAATCTGAATAAGACCTTGCAGAGGGGCACAAGCTGTGAATACGAATAGTGCATAGTGTAAATAAAGAACGACACCCAAAGAGAAAGCCAGAAACAGCTGTTAAACGAAAAAAAGAGTAAAAATTGTCGAAGTGGGAACATAAAATACAAATACAACAAATATGCCAACAACTAAGCGTTTAACAAGCAACGATCTTGGTGTGGTGGTTAAGACGCTAGATTACAAATCCAAAGAACGGCGGTTCGAATCTGCTCCAAGTAGTATGTATATTTTTTTTTAAATAATGCATACAGCACATGAAAGGTGGTAAAAGAGAGCGTATTACCCGTTTAATATATTAAGTAAAAACAAGTTAAAAATTTCGGTGAAATTTATTAGAGAAGTAAGACAATGTAGATGAGGAAGCAAGTATATTTAATCAGGGGTTGTATCAGAGAGTGGTGACCGGAAAAACTGGAGATTTTCCCGAATTTCGCCCATATGAATCTCTACGATAGACAAATTTCTTCAGAAATGTGCCTATTGCAGAGAGAGAGAGAGAGAGAGAGAGAGAGAGATGCTCCCGGAACTGAGAGTGTGCTGCTTCCATTCAAATCAACGAGATGACAAATAGACGCTTACATAATAAGAATGCCGAATACAAACAGCCATAAAACAGCAAAGTAATAATTGCAAGCGTTATCACCTAAGGCTCCAAGATCCGAACAACATATCACTAATATCCCGAATGCCAACATATTGCGACTTACACAACTCCCCCTCTCCCCAAATGTGTCCTGTGAAAACAAACACAAGTTTTGGGATGAGGGACCATATTGAGACTACAATATTAAACTATATAAGTAGACTTTTAGCAGATTCGTATTCAGTTATTTTTTTCCATAACCATTTTTATTGATATTCAAGACAGCAAAAGCACTATATTTGTTAACGACAAAGCGAAGTTATTGCAACACTGCGTTACACAGTGAGTCATGCACATTACACTTGTGAGTTTTGCTCTGCACGTGCTAGCTACCGAGGCACGCTGAATAACGCCTAAAGGAAGCAGCAAGAATAGCGATACAGTAAACGGAACAAGCAATGCATTACAGACATTTCAAGAGAAAAAAAGAAAGAACCCTCTTTCCACACTTCATGCTGTAGTTTTAACTTCCATTTCCCCATCAACGTTACATGCCTAGACTATTATACAATTCCATTGCACTTAATCCAGGGCCTTCAAACAACTGTGTTCTACGAAGGAAAATGTAGAAAACTACACTGAAGATATACCATACATAGACAGTTAAGTTGTAATAGATGAATGCAATTAACCCCACATAATATCGATTGTCTAAATATACATTAGTTTCAAACAACTAGACACATAACAAACGTTCACAACACCATTATAACCTATCATATATTAATTCCATTTCACAAGTGGTAGAATGAAAACCGTAGACTGACTGTGGAATGAAAACCGTAGAAAAATAGAATGATTTTTTTTAAAATTACAATTATGAACACAAGTTAGTGAAGGAAACAATGACAGTCAATGAAAGGAAGATGATTCGAGGTCGGATTTCGAGAAATAACTTGATAATGAAATGAAAACAGAATTTTATAAAAGGAATGGTTATGATGCGCTAGACACAACATGTTGCCTGTTTCGTCTCGTCACGTGAAAATGTATCGTTTTAGAGAGGCGAGAAAAAGAGTGTGTTTCGTCTTTCCAGTGGCGGATCTAACTCGGGGGCGGGGGCCTAGGAACTTTCAGATTGACTGAAATAATTTAAGCTATTATTTATATAGTTTTGAAAATTTATAGTAAGGTCATGATATACTTATCATAGTCTCAATTCAGTCAGCCCCCAGTTTTTACCTTCTAGATCCGCCACTGGTTTCGTGGCTATCCCGGTGTCATCTCGTGTTTCCGAAACGAGACAAATTGTTATCTAGTCTCCTTTCGTCTAATTTTCTTTCGTAAACCTCATAATAATAGAAGTAAAATTGGAAGCTTGCGGCTTCGAAATGTAACGAAGCTTACAAGTTAGAATTGATAATCGGACAAGAGAGGGCTATGGAATGCTTTCAAGACATTTAAAACGCGACGAGTCTAGACAAGGACATGTCACGTGTCGTCTAGGAAAACGGTACGAGACAGACGCTTTGTCTCATCTCGTCTCGGATTTAACAAAACCTATATTGTCTCGCCCATGCTGGATTGGAAGCCTCTCACAAGAGATGAAGTTGATCGTGGGCCGTGGGTCAACAGCACGTGAGCCATTGCAACCCACCATCCGCCGTGACCCTCCATAACCTACATACCCACTACGACCCACCAACACACTCTGCGTAGTGCATTGTATATAGCATCCTCTGAAGACTGGCGAATTTGTCTAAATTTTACTTTTAGGATCTCCATTTTCTTCTTCTTCTTCTTCTTTTGCATTTGTTTCTGTTTACTTACCTGAGATGAGTATATCTAACAAGGACAAGGCAGACTTTGTTAAATGAATTTAGCGGCCATCTTTCGCGAAGTAGTAGTGCACATTTTAACTGGGAGACCGCAATAGCCAGAAATGGCTTAGAAAAAGCATTTCAAAGTTTAGACTCGCCGTATATATGGTATTACGCCTAAAATTATTAGGTGGCGGTGTGGCAGAGTGTGGAGCATTTACGATTCTCGTGTGAAGGATCCAGCGTTCGATTCCCGCTCGAGTCAACTTGTTTTTGCTTTTTACCAATAAAGTAGTCATTTATAACTACATGTAAAATATTAAATCACTATATGTTCATATATTCTAAACGATAGGAATTTTCAAATCAGTTGTAAAACTTTTCAATGTTTTATGTGAACTACTATTTTTCGGTAGTCACTCTTTTCATATTTTTCGCCGTCCTTCACAGTTAAAGTAACTGGCTATTCTTATTCTTTCTACGAATGATGTATCTTCTCGTTGGTTACATGTCAAGCATGCACACGTAATGAAAAGACGCTGTTGATAATAATAATAATAATAATAATAATAATAATATGAAATATTACTAGCGAACTCGTGTGTGTATTTCGACAATATAATTTTATATTATTATGTGGAAATAAGTAAGGCTGGCTAGCGCCCCCCCTTCTAATTTTTTCGATCCGCCTTATGGGTCCACGGTGTTCTCTCGATATAAGTTATCGACATTTTGCCTAAAGAGGGCTCTGCCGTGGCCCCATGACTCCCCATGACATGATTCTTCGTTCATTTTGCATTGAAATCGCTTATTTTTCTGAGTACTATGAGTGCATACTGTCCACCAACTCCAATCACTCTACAAGTTCCCGTTCTCTCGATATAAATTGCTAATATTTTGTTTGTAAGGGAGATATGGCGTTACAATCATTACGTTTGAAGAAGAATTGAGGAATATATTGCCTTGCCACAAACAACACCTATTATTATTATTATTATTATTATTATTATTATTATTATTGTTGTTGTTTTACTTACTACTAATGTTGCCTACCTTTATTTGCAATGCAATGTGTTACTAAAAAGCAAATCAAATAACACTCCTCGACATTCACGCTCCCGAACTCGAAATAAATGATTTACAGTTCTTTGTGTTAGGGGAAAGCACTTTATTATATTATTCATTCAAATAACATTTCACAAGTCACTTCACTTTCAATGTGTAATCTCATATCGTCACTAACAATCATCTCGTTCCGATAAGAAAATATCCCCCCTCTCCTGTAAAAAAAAAGCCTGACCGTAGCGAAAGGGCGTGAACCTTCTTTAGGCGATTAATCGGGTCCAATGTTTCAATAAAAGAGGATAAGTCCCTGCACACAAATATTTCAGTAAAAGAGGAAAAGTTACTCAAACTTTTTGAATACCTATTCATGGGCAAAATTTGGTTCACTTGGAACTTTTTAAGAGTTTGAAGGGCCGCCATTTTGAACATTTTCATCTGATTATTCTGGTTAACGAACTCTTCAAGATATTTCAACAGTTAATGTATGTGCCAAGTTTCGTCTCAATCCGCTGAAAATTAGGGTGGTTATGGCATTCTCAAATAGCGTTTTATATATATATATATATATATATATATGGGTCATTTGCAAATAAATTGGCTTTTTGGAGACTAAAAACGGCGAAACTTAAATAATTAAAATATCATTCTCATAATTAGCACTCATCATTCGCACTAAAAATTTAAACCGTTCATGGTCGAGGCCAACTCATTTATTAAGATTTTCACCATTTTTACAGCAAAAAGGGAAATCCATGCATCAGGAGAATGACAGCGAAGCCAGGAGAATGACATAATTTTTTAATTTTATGCTTATAACTGGCACCCAGAGACTCTCATAACCTTAAGCGTTAATACGAGGATAATCTTTAACTATAGTTAAAAACTAAGGAGTCAGAGCGTGAAAAAAGTTTAAAATTATATTATTATATAAAGAATATGGAGAACATAAAATATTAAAGCGATATGTATGACATAATACTTAGTTTTAATTACAAGATGCATACAAACGTATATAATATATTGTATGTTTTAGAAAATGATATATAATAGTAACATCACAGTCGTTCAATCTAATTTAAATTCGCATTTCTATGTGCGAAACTAGGAACAGCAACATGCTATCTTAAAGAATATAGCCTATGACACAAATTCTAATCTCAAATTCGACGGCTATAAGACAAGAAGTCTGAAAATAAACATACCGTTTCATCATACAAGCTTTGTTTGTTGGAAAGTATAAATTTAATGCAATTGATATATTTTTTACATAACTTCTATAAAACAAGATCTTATCTAAAAGAGTGTGATTTTTGTCCGTATTCAATAATAAATATAAGACACCGATCATTAGCTTTTACAATACTATAGAAGCAAATGTACTACTGTATTAAATTTAAAAGAACTTACACAGAGTAGTTCTTTACTATTCTATACTTAAAATTTATAGAACTCATTCTGTCCTTTTACAATAATTTCTGGTTGTGGAAGAACTTCAGTAACTTCATGAACATTACAACTGTAAGTAATACCATTAAGGTTCCTCTTCCATAGTTTCGTGTCTTTATCACATTGAATAAGATACTCAATATTCACTTCACCATCCTTTACATCACTTCTACACAGTGCAATGTACTGAAATGACCTTTTCCTACCCTTTATATTAACGCGAATAAATTTTCCCTCTTTAATGCGAAGTAGTAACATTTGCACAAGATGCATCATCATCACTACTATAAATGTCTTTAACTCTGAGTTTCTCTTTGGTTGGAATTTGAGAACTAGAGTACTGGCCTAATTCATAGTGATAACAATAGCCTGTACAATTAAAACAAGACAGCATTCTCATTCTGAGTAATCGTCTGTTACTTGTATCCTTTTCAGTGACCATTTGATGTACAGACATGGCTCTTTTTTTCTTGTTTTTACCTTTCTCCTGGATAATTTGCGTTGCATTTGTTTAATATCATCCGATGATATCTCTTCAATGATTACACTTTGCATGCTCTCTTTTAAACACTTGACTAAAGCTGCTGAGTTTGCAATATCCTTACTCTGTGCTACTATGTTGTCTGCCACTCGTTTGCACGTGCCTCCAATGCCATCTGGTGCGCCTTTACCATGACCAGCTTCATGATAGTTCCAGGTGGCTTTCGATATGTTTGGGTACATTTCAAAAAAATCACTGCACAAAACATTAAACATCAAGTTATTCCTATATTGAGTAACAGGGCTGTCACTCCAGAAATGGATTATATCTATAGTCGGAGGCAGTTTTTTCATCACTGGTTGAAGATGGGCCCAAATCGCAGGTGCTCCATGTAGAAGGTTACTGGACAGAGTACAAAAACTTCGTATATTAATGTTAGACTCACTTTTGTCGCGGGTATAAACGACCACCGTGTGCATTGTCACTTGTTGTCTTGATCCTCCAAAGTTAAATGACTGTATTTCTTCTGAATATTTACATGCATAATTCTCACTAAAATCTATGTGAATTATTGCTTCTCTTTGAGTTATGGTCTCTTTTTGCAATCTCAAAGTATTTTGTTGGTGTCTTACTCGAGCCACGTGCTTCGAAAATTCATCTATTTTTATTAACTCATTTGCTATTTTTGAAACTGTCGTATTTATTTTTTCTTTAACAACTTTTTTCACCGATTTGACCGATCCATTGCTATCTGTATAATTTTCAGTTTTTGTGATCCACTTTGAATATTCGGCTTCATGATCATCAAATTCCTTGAAAATGATTGTTTTCTTGTTGCATCTTTCACATTCTCTTAATAAACATTGTTCCTCTTGCGAGTCACAGCAAATTATTTCTAACACCGAGTCTGGTTTTGACACATCTAAACAGCCATATGCATAGAGAGCTTTGATTAACATTTCCATATTTGAATGCTTCACACATTTGCACATCTCTCTTTCACCGATAATCATTTTCGTCACCCATTTTGGCCGGTACCGGATAAACGTGCTATAGCTGATATATTTCCTTTTCGGGTTATCTCTCAAATACTTTGTATATAAGGTGGTCATGTTATCTTCCAATACTCTTCGTTGATGCTTTCCACACTTAGAACTGACATAATCCTTTTTCCTGGGAATATTCTACTGACATTGTCTTGCTCGTAAAACGAGATGATATCCTGTTGAAGCTTCAGAGTAGCTGTCTTACGCACTCTGGTATTTTCTGCCTCTAACATTTTTACGCGCCCTCTCTTCAGAAATCTAGCTGCGGACAACATCCGATACTTTTTTAATATTTTTCCTCTGGTTATTAAGTGTAACATTCGTTTTTTTCTCTTCGAACCCCCACACTTCTTTGTCTCAACTGATTGTGTTAACTGTTGATTAATATCTTCACCAAAGAGAAGTCCTTTTCTTATTTCACTCTTATTTCTTGAACCTATGAGCTTTCCTACTTTCTTTCTTGGAGTTAAAATGATTCTTTGTTTGAGCTAATTTCCCTAGAAGATTTCGTTTTCAATCTTTGCAGCCGTTTCTTGTATTTATCCAACTTTATCTTCAGACATTTAATCACTTCATCTTTTACTCTCAACTCGCGATTTTTTTCTCTTCTCACTTTCTTTTTCTTCTGTTCTGTTGTCTTTATAATTTCTGCCACAATTTTTGGGGAATGTGGAACATCCTTGCGTTCCGGAGCACTGTCTGATGGGATAATATCACAAGAAATAGTCGTATTAATTGCTACTCTCCGCTTTTGTCTCATTCTTGCTGTGTTTTGACGCCACTGTTTTCCCTTCATTCGCTTTTCACTTTCTGACATTTCTTTGATGAGCTTAACCTGTCCTTTCTTCCGTCTTCTTTGGTATTTCATTCTGGACTTTTCTTTCAATTCTGCAGCGAAGGAAGGACGCTCCGCAGCTTTTTGCTTCAGTCTCTCATATCTTCGACGTTCAGTTTCCCTTTTTTCCGAAGACGCTCTTCATTACTTTGCTTCTTTCTTGCCATCTGCAAGTGACAAGGAAGTCCACTTCAGATCCCTTATAAGTAACGTCTGGGTGCTCTGACTCCTGATCACGTAGCAGTTGCCATTCTCCTGGCTAGTCGGTCATTCTCCTGGCACGAAAATGCCAGGAGAATGACTGCGTAATTATGACAGGAGAATGACATTTCGCTAACATTTCGTTAAAATCTTACACTGTATTTATCTGTTACATGAAATGATGTAATCATTTTAAACGTATTTGTTTTGTCTCTCTCAAGAAAGCTTATTAATTTATATATTGTAAAAACCAAATTAAAATGACTTACCAGAAGAATGACTGGAAATGCTGCAAAGAATCACACACCTACTTCGTAGTACACTCACTCAGAAATTGGCTGACGCAACACGCAGGTTGAACAGTGTTGCCAATATCACAGATATAGAAGGTACTATCTGTATAAAAATGAACTCTTACGATTTTGTACATGTAATCAAATGTGATCTTGAAACAGACGAGAAATCACCCAGGAGAATGACAGAAATTTTAAGGACAGAGTTTGATGTTATAGAAACTATTATAAAAATATTTTTTTGCTTCCTCTTTTTGAATTGAAAAAGTGCCATATATTTCAAATATTTTATGTGAAATTTATGAAATAGAATTGTCATCAAAAGAAAATATACAAGAGTTATTAGTAATAATTGTACATAGGGACACCCAGGAGAATGACATTTCTCTTTATCTTTCCCCTCAAAATATATTAAATCATTACGAACTATGTAAAAAATACCGAATACCAGATTGATATACTTATAAATAATATGTCTCTCGAAAAGAACTCATTTTTAAAAACATTTTTTTAACTTACTATTGAAAGACTTCAAAAGGCCAATCTATTTGCAAACGACCCATATATATATATATATATATATATATATATATATATATATATATATATATATACACACACAGATAGATAGATAAATAGACAAACAGAGGGAGAGAGAAAAAGTGTTTTGCTAGCTTCTCCCTTCTCGCACCTGTGCTGCGTCAGAGGTAAACCGGGCCTCTTTGCGAAACGAATTGACCAGCCTAACCTAAACACAAGCATGTTATTTGTTAACGTAGAAACATGGTCGTAAGGTGTAAGGCATGTAGAGATCGTATTTTTAATAACCATGAGTATGGGTTCGAACCCCTCTACTTCCATTTTTTTTTACTTTTTGCAGCTACGTCGGAAGTTCAATTTTTATTCTTTACTAATTGCAAATGGCGTTTACATTCAAAATAAGAGGAATTTTGGTGGCATTTGTTCGGATATTCTTCTCTTTCGAAATGAAGACAAGAATAAAAGCAATAGGCAAAGACAAAAAGTATTATCAGTACTAAACATTACCAATAATAATTGCTACGAAAGACTAAATATGACCTCTTTTACCATCTCTCATGAGCTATATGTATTATTAACAAAAAAATTTAAAAATGTCCTTGCCGGGGATTCGAATTGTAAGCCAGCATTTTAACTCACTTTGCATTTGTGAGCCAGCACCTTAACCACTACATCAAGATCATGGCGTGGTAAACGTTTAGTTGTCGGCGTATTTGTTGTATTTGTGTTTTATGTTCCCACTTCGACAATTTTTACTCTTTTTTTCGTTCAGCAGCTGTTTCTGGCTTTCTCTTTGGGTGTCGTCATTTATTTACACTATGCACTATTCGTATTCACAGCTTTTGCCCCTCTGCAATGTCTTATTCAGATTAGACTTTTCTTCCTGCCCCTCAGTAAACATTTGATTGATTTAATTCTCATACTCTCCACGGATGGAGCGCAGGAATGCCAGACTCGAAAAATAGGTGTACATTTACTTTTCTGACAGATAATACCTGTTTCATATTTGTCAATGCCTAGTCATAAGCCAGTGCTTTGGAAGTTTCAAATAGACACTACTGATTAAAATTACACACATTAAAAACATGCCCCACAAATCCTATTCTTTTATTTCAATCGAAAAGATTAATCACAAATATTGGTGTACAAAATGATCGATGTCTAGATTATTAAGACAGTTTGGTTATTGCTATGACATATCTTGCATACGTCCAGTTGTATGTAAGTAATAGATAACTCATAGCATAACTGCATGGTGAAGACGTTAAAATTTCTACAGCATACTTAGCGACTTCAGTTTTTCTTTTATTCAATTGCCTTAATCTGGCATCGATCGTAACACCACCAGAATTAAAATAATACATCTTCGGTTTTGTGGTTTCGAGTCAAACAAAATTTATTAATAGCATGACTTTTCGGAAAGTAATTCGAAAGCAAGCGCGTATAACTGACTAATTAGATTCTACTTTAGATCAAATACTTCAATGTGTAACCGCCTAGGCAAAGGAAAGAAAGAAAAGAAGTCACACAGAAATACACAGTCACTCAGGCTTCTGACACGAGAATACGATTTATATCAGCTGGTCGTTTTCGTAACGAAGGTGAGCAAAGTTCAACAAACATGCAGGCAAATCCAGTTAGTATTAACGTTCAGACAGAACTATGTAAATTGCCGCATTTTGATATTAAATCCGGAAAGGATATAGTTTCATTTTTTCAGGACTTTGATGATTGCTGTGAGATAAACAAATACGATGACAACAGGAAAAAAACGTTATTGCCAGTTGTATTTAAAGGTCAGAGTAGGCAGTGGATTAAGGCTTTTCTTGAGAGAAAAATGTAGGCGAAACAACATACAATGAGTTGAAAACGGAACTGAAATAAATAATTAGAAGAAGAAATAATTAGAAATAGGTTACAAAAAGATAGTGAACCTATAACAAACTTTGTTTAAGACATGCTAGCTTAATAGAGAAGTTTGACAAGGACATGTCAGACACTGAACAGATAGGATTATATGCATCAGGTCCCTTGCCATATTACATAGACAAGGTAGGGACAAAATCCTATGATAATGTAGATGATTTTATAGGAGATTTATTAAAGGTGGAAAAGAATAAATGTAAAATTGAACGTAAACAACAACGAGCTAAAAGTAGAGAGAATTCAGAATCAATTTCGGTACCGGAATTGATAAGTAGAATTAGAAAACCAGTAAAAGTAGGTGATTCGTCAGATAATGATTCAGACGATTGCGTAGTGGTAGCGAAAGAACCAAAGAAAAAATCACATGTTAGTCAAAAACCCGAAGAAAGAGAAATTAAAGTAGAACCGTCGACTAGTTCACACATGACTAGGATAGAGAAAACCCTTGAGGAATTAAAGCTTTCGGTGACAAGTCAAATGTAAGCCATTAGTAATAGTAACAATTACAGCCCGGAATTAATGGCAAAATAAAAGCTCGAAAATGGCTGACAAAATTGCAAAATAAAGACCCAAAAATGGCAGGTAAAATGGCAAAATAAAATAAACAAGCAATCTCGAACTTTGGGGAAAAATAGATACTAAAATATCTAAAAGCTATAATAGGCTATAATTCGTTTACTAATCGAATAAAACGTTTCATTTTGCACTTTGTGCTTACCACTTAAAATTCTGGAAACTTGCGCAACTCCTGAAGGGACGACATCTAACAATTCATTCGCCATTCTTCAGTAGTAACAATGAAATGATAACTTAAAAACACTAACACATTTTATTCACACGCGGTTACATTAGCACAAACATTCAAAGCACAAGAAATACTGAAGTGAAATCATTTTACACTACACTAGCAGTTTATTTTCACTTACGAAACGTTTTTCATATTTTTGGTCTCTGAAATTATTAACATCCTTTTAAGATTTTCAAAGGAAAGACTTTGTCTCCTGTTAGAAAGAATTCGTTTTAGATGTGAAAATGATCTTTCCACATCTACAGATGTCACTGGAACATACTTGAAACATCTAATTTGGGAAAGATCCATGTCACTGTCAACAGTTGTATCAGCATCACCTTCCATAACACTAGAGATGTCCTTCAATTTCCCCAAATCTGGATTAGCACTTACAACACGATCACACTTACACCGAATGTACTCGCCCTTGTCACCAGGTACCACACTCAGATCGTTGAGAGTATCATTGAAGATTTTCAGAGAACTAGCGAGAGTCTGTTCTTTTTTTTTCAAGCTTGGTAATAGCATCTGGTAACTTTGCAAAATGTGTTGCAATGAAGACTAAGTCCTCTTTCAAGGAATTCTTCTTAAGCAAACTTCGAGGAACCTTAATTGAAGACGCATCATCCTGATCAAAGTATCAATGATTCTTTTGATGGGTTCAAAGTTGTTAGCATAATAGAGAACAGCTGTAATCCATGTACCCCATCTCGTTAAGACAGGCTGTGGTGGAAGCGGAAGTTCATGGGCTAATTCGTGAAACGCACTTGTTCGCGAGGGAGCTTTCAGAAATACCTTTTTCACATCTGACACAAGAAGGTCAACCTGAGGAAAATGAGAACGAACTTCCTCTGCAATTCTATGTAGCGCGTATGCCAGACAGGTGACATGCAGCATAAGTTGGAATAGACCCTTAAGGGCTTTTGCTGCACTTTTCATGTATGCAGCTCCGTCTGTGACAAAAAGAAGGACCTTATCGTATTTTACACATTCTGGCAACAGAATACTCAGCGATTTTGTAAAAACCTGTGCAATTGTCGTGCTATTTACTTTTTCCAGAACTTCTGATACAATCAAAAATATTTGTGTGTCTTTTTCCCCTCCCAAAGTTCCAATTACAACGTTGGCAATGGAACGTTCTAGAATATCACAAGTTTCATCAATTGAATTCCATATATTTTTGTCAGCAACACTTTTACGGATGTCGTCAATAGTTCTGCTGTACGCGCTATCAACGTAAGCCTTTCTCAAAGATGATTCACTTGGAACTTTTTGTTTTGTGTATTTCTCGAGAAAGTTTCTAAAGGAAACATTTTTTTAACTTCCATAAAGGAATGTCCGCGTTAATTAGAGCTTCACAGAGATCATTCAAAAACTGTTAGTACGCGAAGCGGGATTCGTGACTGTTCCAAGAAGATTTTGAACCTTTTCACCAACTGATTTGCGTGTCCTTGCAGAATTGTTTTAATAGTGCTTATATGGCGTGTTACAAAATAACGCTTGTCAGCGGAAACCACAGTTACAGGCGAATATTACCCCAACCTTCTTTATCAGCTGGATGCCAAAATTGGCGAGAAGAGGCCTGACTTGATGAAGAAGAAAATTATCTTTCACCATGACAACGCACCTGTGCACAAGATTGCGTTGGCGATCGGAAAACTGCGGGATTTAGGGTACGATTTGCTTGGCCATTCCCCATATTCTCCTGATTTGACACTATCAGACTTCTATCTGTTCCCAAACTTGAAGAAATTTCTTTCTGGGAAGCGCTTCACATCGAATGAAGAAGTTGAGATCGTCGTGGATGACTATTTTCACAACCTTCCAGACTCTCTGCCGGGAAGGAATACTGATGTTGAAGAAACGCTGGACCAAGTGTATTGAAGTTAAGGGAGATTATGTGGAAAATAATATCATTTTTGAACTGAAATTCGCAGTCTTTCATTGTCAGGCCGAGAACTTTTTGACCGTTGTAAAGCATTTTAATGGTTTTACACTAGTAGCCTTATAGATGCAAACATATAAGACAGTTGTTTTACTCATTGTCTAATTATGCAGTCTGCAGACATTTGATCCTTCTAAATATGTCCTTGGATACAGATTATTGAGTTTTACCTGTAAGTTTTGCAAACTCGTATTTGACTGAACTTGATCCGCACACCCAATTATTAGTACAAAACCAAATTAAGTTAAATATCTCATTTTGTAGCTGATTCTTTTTTAAATAGATGAAATAAGAAGAATGTTGTTCAATGCAAGTATTAATGCTAGTGGATCTAGTGACGTAGCATGAACGATTTACACTAAAATTGATTCTTATATGTCAAGATTGGCTTTCTGAACTTCTATTAATCGTAAAAGTAAGCCAAAACGATGGATCAAATTTGAGAAATTCATTCTGTGAGATGTAATAAACATATGCTATTGTGCGACATGAGCTTCTTAAGGTCAACTTTCGAAATTTATCTTCCACGCAGTGTTCCTAGTTTCTACCACTGAATCCAGCAGCGATCAGTTAAGAAAAATGGCATCGACTGAAGAACAACAAACTTTCTATGCCTTGACTGTTATGTAAAGAAGCCTGTGATTAGTGTGCAACGGCATTTCCGTACCAAATATTGGAGATATACATTTATGGGGAAGGCCATTCGTAAGTGATGTGAACAATTCAGAGATTCGAGCTGCATCTATAAACGAAAATCGACTAGCCATCCGTCGAATAGGTAAGGGGCTGTGGAATGAGTTCACAAAAGTTTCGTATGGAATTCACAGAAATCCATCTACCAAGTAGTAAGGGACCATAAACTTTCACAAGAAACTGCCTGGCGGGACTGCAGAAGCGTTACCTAATAAAACCCTATCCCTTGCAATTGGTTAAAGTCTTAATAGCACAGGTTGTACTTTGCTAGAGTAGTTCTATGCTAATTTCGTCGCATTATTGGAAGAGGATGAGTTCTATGAGAAGTTAATTTACAGTGCTGAAGCAGCGTTTCACTTTTCAGGAAAAGTGAATAGAGAGAATATAAGGATTTTGGGAATTGCAAACCACCGTAAATTTGTGAAACTCGAACGTAATTCTCCCAAATTTCATATCTTTTGTGCCATTTCCCATGAAAAGATTTATGGCCCTTTTTCTTCCATGAACATACTGTGAAAGCATCATGTTTTCATTTCTATCCTGCAACTATAGCTCCTTTCACAGCTTAAAGAGGATATATTCTTCAAATGGATGATGCCTCTGTGCACTACCATGATATCATACGGGACCATCTCAATGGGGCATTGGGACAGCGTTGGATAGACCTTGCATCTTCAGAGGATCGACCTCGTGTGCCTTGGCTACCTCGTCCCACCAACTTGTCTCTATGTGATTTCCTCATGTTGGGTTTCGAAAAAGATTATATTTAAGTACTATATCACTTCCAACAAAATTGGATAACCTGCGTGCCCGGTCAGAGCATTCATTTCTGAGATTGACCATAACATGCCACAAAAGGTTTGGAATAAGATAAAATATCGACTTGATGTGTGCCATGTTACGGGAGATGTTTACATAAAACACTTCCATCTAAGTGTTGATGATAACTTGAACTTGAAGATAAAGTTGAAGAAAACATTGACAGTTTATTATATTTCACAATAATTTATCTTGTCAAAATAACATCTTTATTGGATTTCACAGAATAAATTTCTGAATTCGGATTTATCATTTTGACTTATCCTGTATTCAGTAGTGAGCAGTATTAATATATGATGCAAGTGCATTAATGTAAATAATGTGCTTCTAAAGGAACTAGGTATCAATTCCTCCCTTCCTTCAAACTAACAAAAATGTTCATGCTTCAAAATATATGTAAACATTAAACGACAAGCTAAACTTTGTTATTTTGATTTTACACAAGTAAAATACATATGACTCTTTATATGTACACAAGCATGAGTAATAATATATATTCACTAAAATTTCAGCATACATTAAATATTTGTACAAATTTGAAGAAAACCTTTACATCAGTGACAAAAGTGTATGTCTATATCAGCAAGGTGAAAATGCATAAAAGCAAGAAATAAAAGATATAGGCCACAGCAGTGAAATTTCACGCTTTCACCTCTTAAATTGAATCGTATTACGTTGTATTTACAACGAAAATGTTTGTTCGTGAAATATGAAGACAATTATAATAGATGTTTTCAGAAAACTGTACCGAGGAAATTATTTCTAAAAACAAATCATTGCTTGAGGAATTTTCATGAGAAATTATTCATTAAATATTGTACGGTTGTTAGAGAAATTTTAGAGTAATGCTTTCTTTATGTTTTTTAGTGCTAGTCGAGGCTAGCTACCCGCCCGAGAATTACGCCCTCCATGGGGAAAGAGAAGTTTGAGAATTGGAAGGAAAGGACTGGGAGATGGTCTAAGCGAATTTTCATTATTTTATTATCACTTTACTTCATAAAATTTATTATTATTCAGCAAGTGAATATTGCTATCTTTGCGATAGCATACATGAGGTAGGGGAATGTCGGTATTGCATGATTGATTGTAATATTGGACAATACTTCCTATATGGGAGAAGAGAAGAATGAGATGACTATGGGATGAGGTGCACTAGACAACACAACACGAGGGTGATTGTTAGAGGACAGATGCAAGTTAATCTTCTCGCTTGGGGGCTGCTCCAAGCATTAATGAGAGACAAGGGGAAGCCCTGTTAGTAACAGATGACTACTGTGCGGAATATGACGGTGTGATATGACGTGGTGGATGGTCAATGAGAGAAGTACGAGTCAGTGGAAGATCAGGGTGGTCGGGTGGTAGAGAGTAATGATACAGTGTGAAAAGGAGGGAAAGACAAGAATGTGTCATGGAATGTGGAAGATCGAAGTTGGTATGAGCGTTAATAGCATCTCGGAGGAGCGGGTGATGAAGATTGAGACGTGTCTGAAAGTACTTAAGGCGAAGTTGTTCGAGATGGAATAAGATGTGAGGAAAAGGCAGTCGGTCGTGTAGAATCTGAGTTGGACTGGGAAGTTTGATGAGGTATGCTATACGAAGGGCGTGTCGTTCGAGAACTTTAAGTTTGTGATAATAGGAAGGGGAGCTCCTATCCAAGCAGGATGGCCGTAAGTCAGCACTGGGCGAAGAAATACTTTGTAGGTGTTTAAAAGAAGTTCTGAATGAAGACCCCAAGCGGTACCAGTTATGCGTTTAAGTAAGTTAAGTCGACGGTAAGCTTTTGCTGTAACATCCTGCAAGTGTGCTTTCCAAGAAAGGTGTCTGTCCAATGTAAGTCCCAGGTCCCAGAAAGCTGAAAACGAGTGTCGTTAACTGTGAGATTTAATAGTGATGGATTGCGGTGGACTTTGGAGCACTTATTGGGTGGTAGGAATACTGTAATTTGTGTTTTACTGGCATTGATCTTAAGCCTCCATTTATCACACCAGAGGACAAATGTATCTATCGCCTCCTGCAGTGCTGTGTTAAGTTGGCGAATAGTGCGACCTACAGCAAGAAAGTCTGTATCGTCGGCGTATTGAAATAAATGAACGTTGGTATTAAGTGGAGGCATACCTGCAACATATAGCAGGTAGAGTAGGGGAGAGAGCGAAGATGCCTATGGTACACAGGAATGTAGGAAGATAGGATGAGATGATTGCTGATTGATGAAAACGTATGCGAGACGTCCAAACAAGAAATTATAAATGAATCGTATGTATGCAAGTGGAAGGCGAAAATTGAGTAACTTAGAGAGAAGTCCTTGAGGCCAAACTTTATCAAATGCTTTTTCCAGATCAAAAAGGATCAGGCAGGATGGTTTTGTCGTATTGTAGTGCTTAGTATGTAGTTTAGAAGACGCATGAGCTGATCGTTAATACTGAACTGTGGACGGAATCCTGCTTGGTGGACTGACAAGAGATTGTACCGTGAAAGATAGAGATGAAGGCGTTGTACTATGATTATTTCCAGAATTTCAGTGAAAACCGGGGTGAGTTGAATCGGACGGTAAGAGGATACTTGGTCGGGAGGTTTCTCTGTTTTAAGAAACATAAGAGCTTTAGACGTTTTCCAGGGAGCGTGTATATAGCCAGTACGAAGGATAAAAGTATAGATCAGGGCAAGAATATTTATCAGAACAGTTGGGCTTTCTTTCACATATCGATACGAGATGTTATCGATGCCTGGTGCAGTGTTGCGTTTGCGGGTAACTACATGCTTGATCTCGGCAGGAGTGATGGGGGCAGTGAGAGCTTTGTGACAAGAGACTGTGTGATTCATGTTGGGTTGAAGATGTGGAGACCAAAAGTTAAAGTGCTCTGTAGGATGATGACGAAAACGACGTGTAGCTGATAAAGGCGTAAAGATATCCTGTAAATAGGTAGCGAAGGCATTAGCTTTATCTTGGTATGAAGTGCTTGATCATGATGAATGAGTGGATAGGATGTTCTGGTGAATTTTCTAGTGAGTGCGTTGAAACGCTTCCAATATTTTGTAAAGTGGGATATATCCGAAAGAGAATTGCAAGCCTTGATCCATTGTCTTAATTTATAAGCTTTAACACAGTTTGATACTGTACGGTGGAGGGCTCGATGATGTTGAAGAGCTTCACGGTTTCCAGATCGCACATATTCTTTATAAAACTGACGGGAGCGCTGTATGAGAGTAAGATAGTGTGGGGTAGTTTAGGTTTATGGGGTGAGTATGTAGATTTAGGAATGAACTGTTCGGAGGCAACTTGTATATGATTAGTGATATGATCCAGGGTAGAGTATAACTCATCTTCCGTAGTGGGAGGAACGCATTGCTCAAGAGAGTGACTTAAGTAAGTTCGATATTTCGACCAATCTGCTTTATCATAGCGGGGGATGAGTCTGGGAGGGGATGGTGTGTTGGTGATAAGAGGTAGTGGATACTCGGAGGCTGAGTTTAATTGGGATATGATCGCTTCCTATTGGATCTAAGATATCGATGTGAATATGGGGTGATAAAGAGGATGAAGTTATGGCGACGTCTGGAGTAGTATTGGATTCTGGGCGGGTGGGTTTAGGTAAAGGATGAATTATACCGGTCGTAGTTGTGACAATGAAATTTGTGAAACTTCTCTTATCTCTATCAGAGCGGCTCTGAAAGTTAATGTTTGCTAAAATGATGTAATGACGGAAGTTGTTAGAGATGTAGTGAAAGAATGATAGTGGAATTGTGTGACCGGGACGAACATAAATGGTGGCTACTGTTACACATAATGACTTATAATAGAGAGTAGTAATGAGATGTTCTGGTAGATTTTGAATCAGAGCGGAATGAATACGATGAGGTATATTAGGTGAAAAACCTATGGCAACGCCGCCATTAGCACTTCGGGCTGGTATGGTAGTATCATGGCGAAGAATGTGATATCCTGGAAGGCGGCAAGTGAGCTTGAGTGTAAGGTGCGTTTCATTCAGAAGGAAAGTATTGACTTTTCTTCTAGAAGCAGTTGTTCAAACAGGATTTTATGAGTGAAAAATGAGCGGATGTTGAGGAATAAGAATATGAGAGCCATTATAAAAGTCATATTGAAGATGGATTTAGACAGTAGTTGTGAGAAGAGTTGCATGGAAATGTACGTAGGGGCCATTATAGGTAGCATGGAAGTCAAGATGGAAAAGGTTGCGAGCGGCATGTTAAACATGGTGTAACATGGGTGGCCGTGCAAAAGAATGGACGTTCTGAAGGATCAAAGTGATGAATGCTAATAATTGATGAAGGGTGACATATTGATTGGGTTCCAGTGGTGTATCCACTGTTTGATTCTAAGCGTCGTGAGTACGTAATGGTACTACTAGCTCTGGTTTAGTCTCTTCTGGAGTAGGCCGAGATTTACATTTATAACTGTAAGTTGGATGAGATATTTCGTGGCAAGTATTACAAGATTAGTGCAGGTGCGAGTTGGATGAGGTCCAGAGCAATAACCGCATTTGAATTGGTGTGTGCAGCGATCAGTGGAGTGCGTATTGTATTCCTGGCATCTTTCGCATCTAAGACGAAGTGGTGCTGGTGATCGTGATGGTTCTACACCATGTATCTTTTTGAAGATGAATACACCATTATCTAGTAGATCGTTTATCGTTTCTTGTGAAGTGGTCAAGAACCGGACCATGTAGATAGGTCCCTGGTTATTCCGAATACGGATACATTTTTTGAAGGAATAGGCTTCCTCTTGTAGTTCATCTTCAATCTCTACATCTGTTAACGATGGATCAACCCCGCGGACCACTACCGACATGGTATTTGGTTGGCGTGGGGGTGGGCGCTGTTTCTGCTTATTGTTAGTCAGTACAGAAAGTGTTGCGGTTTTTCCGAAGATTTCAAAACTATGTTTATCTCGGATGGTTGTAGCAAAGTTTGCTGATGATGACTTAATGATGAAGCCGTTCTTGGTTTCTACTATTTGTAATATCTCAGACCGTGGTCGGTATTTCAGAATTTGTTGAAGAAGGGGTTTCGAATTCTGGTACTTAGGATCGTAATTTTGAAGAAGATAGCTATAAATTTCCGGTTGCAGCTTTGGAGGAGGCAGAGGAGGAAATTCCTCTTCGTCAATGATGAGACGGTCATCGTCCGAACTATATATGCTGTGGGCATCTGTATGGTATTTCTTGGATGGTGGCGATGTTGACGACGTTACTGGGCAGCTAAGAGGTGAGCGAGATCGATCTGGGCTTGTTTCTGCTGTAGACTTTTCGCTACGAGGCTTCCGCTTTTCAGTCTTCGTAGAGATAGTAGAAAGTCGGGAAGCTGATGGTCCTAAAGCATGTCCGGTATTCATAGCTAGATACCATAAGCGATGAGAAATTATACACAGCTAACTGAAGTGATGGAAGCGAAGCGAAATGAAGGATTCAGAATTAATGAGCAAAAAATACACAATAATAGTGTACTTTAGCAGGCTTCCACTTGGGTGAAATCCTCGATCTCTCGTAACCTGTCGCCCGTAACTGAATTCCGATCGCCGTGCGTCCACACGTACGCAAAGAAGACAGCTAAACTTGTTACGAAAGCTGTACTGCGCCATCTGGTTAAGTGTTTTCTTTATGAAATATGGCAAAAATATCAGAATCATTTTTTATAAAATTGTCTGGGGAAAACTAATTCATAAGAGTAAACTACCTCTTATGATTTTTTTAAATAAAAAAGGATTTATATCATATTATGTGGTTCTTAATTCTTTCGCTGCCCCATTGATTCCAGTACCCCAATCCAATGTGTCACCTACAGTTTTGCATCATTCAGCCTTTTGCAACAAACTAGCTACATCTACCACTAAAGAAAATGACAGGCCAACATTGTGTGCCACCAGAGTAGAGGTCTGCACTGGCCGAAATGTTTAACCCGGGCCCGGCCCAGCCAGGGACGGCATTAAGGGTGGGCGGAGGTGGGCGATCCCCATCCAATGAATGGTCTCGCCCACCCATCCGCCCACCCCAACAGAAGTAGAATAATGAAGGTGACATTCTGTACTTGAAAAGCAATAAGTATTACTTTCGATTGTAATGTAATAGATTCTAGGACTCTAACTCTGCAATGAACAATGATTTTAAGACAGATAGTTGTAGTAATATAATGATGCCAAAAGTCGTGATTAATGAATTAAAGTTTAACACACACAATTGTGCTATTGTAACGCCACTGTTTGTATGTGCTGCGCTGTATTTCGGATTCGATACCCAGTGGAAACACAAGTGATTTCGATCCCACTCTAGGTCCCGTTCTTAGGACGTTATCATTGTTCCATAGAAGGCAATGGCAAGCCATCATGGGTTCACTTTGCCCCTAGAACCTTCTGGTCAAAGCTCGACCTTCGGGCAGGACACTGCATCATCGTAATGACCTTCCGCTAATCGGTCATAGCTTCCTTTATATATTGCTGGGGTATCGTCAATGATACTACAAGAAAATGACGGCTTCTAATATACTGTATTCTTATGGTATTCAATATATGACATTATTTATGGCATTAAGTATCTTCTGAATCACTAACGAAATATGTGTTACCCGTTTATCTTAGGTTGCAGCTTATGTGGCTATGAAGAGAACGTTTAGGTAGTTATTCTAACACTTAATGAGATAAGTAATGAAAATCGCAGTCGTTCTTCTGAAGCAAGACGTCTATTGAGTGAAGTGAATTTTCAGTTTGTGTTCCATCTCAACTTGTTCAGACTTTTTCTTGGAAAGTTGAAAAGATTGTCAGATTATCTACAAAATAAGGAGAGCACAATGGCTAATGCTGTTTTAGTTACGAAGGGTGTAGTGGATTATTTTTCGAAGACAATTGAGGAGTTCGAAAAAAAAAATTGGAATGAGTCTTTGAGTCTTGCTGAAAATAACAGTATATCTCTAACGGGTCCAATGTCCAGAACACGATCACTGCCCCATCAATTACGTCGGTATATTATGACTGAGCAAATATCGGTTGAGGAAGAATATATCCAATTCCAAGAAGACAAGACTTAGGATAATATTTTTTCCTGTACTTGACAGAATACTTGCAGAAATGAATAGGCGTTCGAAAATACAGGTATTCTATTTGGGATAAACAATCTTCACCCTAAAAGTGAACACTCCCTCTCATTTGAGAAAATTGAACCACTTGCACGTCATTATGGATGTGATGTCGATGGTGTAGAGGTGGAACTGAAACTTCTCCCGATAGTTTTGAAACGTTATGAGGAGGAAAAGCAATGCAAAATTACCTCCGTTCCTTAGTTTACTGAAGTGATGGATCGTTTCCAAATTGCTTTCCATGAAATTCATAAATTAGCCGTAATTACAGTCACCATTAAATGTATCTAGTTCACCATGTAAGCGTTCTTTCTCGTGTTTAAGACGGGTTAAAACATCTCTAAGAAATCGAATGGCAAACGGTCGCCTAAGCGATCTTTGTTTCCTTTCAGTAGGAAGAAAACTTGTAATGAATATCGCTGTAGAGGATGTGATAAACGCATTCGATGCTGGACATAAAAATCGACGCATTGCACTTCATTAAAGCGCAGCTATAAAAGTTTATTGTAAGCTTGTTCGTATCATGTGATTAGCCCTTCATAGTTTAAAATACATTGTTGTTTCTATGGATCATGATGAAGTTTTGATAATTGTATTTACTTCTTTATCCAATTTATAATTGTTTATTTATTTGTTTTTGCTAACTTGAGTATCAGTTTCAAAGATTTCTGTGTAAGATATGATCAACATGCTGTCGAAATTCCCTATTCTTTTAGTAACACAAGTCTTTGTTGTTGCATATAGATATCACGTCAAAATATCTAATGTGCACAAATTAAGAATATATGAGAGAAAATATAAATGATTTATATTTTTTGTCTCATGTTTTCTTGTAATAAATCCTTCAAAGGTAAAAACGTTTGCAGTAGCCTATTTTATCCTTGTTTTCTTTATCTACTTATTGTGTATTTTATGTTATTAACGAAATGTAGAGTATTACCTGTTAGTCTGTGTTATTTGAAGCTTCTTTTATTTCTATGCATTCATGTGCATTCTTGGGAGGAGAGGAGGTAAAGATGTTTTGAACTTCATCGACTACACAGTACACACCGTTATTATTGTTAAAAGAAACTAAAAGTAGAGGTAGTGTGTCTGCCACGCGGAATTCGGTAGGTCGAACATATAGCCATGAACTCCCGCAGCTCATCTGAAGTCCTGCATTTCATCAGTCCCACCAGGCGGATGCCAGAATTGTACCTTCTATAAGCCCAAGACATCTGT
The DNA here is from genome assembly GCF_964235325.1 of Thermobia domestica. Lineage (NCBI taxonomy): Eukaryota > Metazoa > Arthropoda > Insecta > Zygentoma > Lepismatidae > Thermobia > Thermobia domestica. Next base: position 96,289,889 of record NC_137469.1, read on the forward strand.
TTTCCACATCCTTGTTCCTCCCCTATTTCGGTCTGAGCCCTAGCTAACTAAAGAGTATAAAAATTGAAACTTAATTATTGTCAAAAAATGTCTACATTGCCTAGTTCTCATTTTTATTGTCCGCCCACCCAGCAACTAGGTTCACCTCTTTCCGCCCAACCCATCAATCGTTTCTGGCGCCGTCCCTGGGCCCAGCCCTTTAATTTATAAGTCAGGCCCGACTCGAGTTCGAAATGTGCTTTATCCTTTAAGCCCGAGCCCGGCTGAAGCTCGTGTGATAATTAAATGAACCCGAAATAAGCTCGAATTACAGAAACTTGATAATTAATGCAAATTTATATTTTTATTTACAACAATTACAGGTTTAATTTTGCAGTTTAAAAGCTTACCTGATTCAGAGAGAATAACGAAATAAAGCCTATCATCTGCACTTACTAACTATATGAATTCTCTACAGAAGATGCTCATTTAGATATAAATTCCGTCTCCCTTAGCCTGGGTGCATAAATGTGGGACGTCAAACTAAATATTTTATTTCATTTGTATAAATTTTCATCATTTCATTTATATACATCCCCAACTTGAAATGAATACTACAAATATTTAAAAAAAAGGGTGAATGTGTGCAAATTCTTATGCAAATGGATGTGTACTGAACTCACTCCGATAGTCCTCAAAGCAGACATTGTCGATTGCTGTGAAGACAAAGAATGGAATTTACACTCTGGCTGCTCAAACTTTCACTCAGAGATAAGCTAAATATGCTTATTTCTGTTACTTCTAGTTTTTGACTCCACTAGTACACAGTTAGCTTTACTCTCAATTACAAAATGATAATCAGAGTTTTAGTGTTGGCGTCTCAAGTTAAACATTTAGATGTGCTTTAAAAGTTTTCCAGGAAGACTGATCTCATAGATATCGTTGTACAGTATATTTATAAAGTTACAAAGTTAGGCCCGCTAAAGCCCAAGAAATATTTATTTGTATATTTAAAAATTTACTGGCCGGGCCTGAACAGAGTCTGAAGTGATCCATGCTCTGTAGCTCCGAACCCGTGCAGACCTCTACACCAGAGTATGAAAGCTGTATAGCTGCGTCCCACTTTACAGAGAATGTCTACAATGAGAACTACCTCTTGACGCCAAATGGTGTCAATGTCACACAGCAATAGATAAGAATGACGCTATATGGCGTCAAGTGGCAGCGAACGAATTAAGGAGATATTTATGTATGAACTAGCAGCGTTCACCCCGCTTCGCTGGGGTCACCCCGGAACGCAATAAACTTTGTTACTTAGATAATTTTTACTTTTTCGCTTTCAAGTGATATGATAAAAACCATAGAAGATTGCAGTAAATGTTAACATTATATCGCCTGTCATTTATGTTAACCCGCCGAGTGACACGGTCATGTGGGTTGCATATAAATACGGTTAGATTTAGCTATGATGAGCTAACAAAGGATTTCTACGTTATGGACACTTGAATGGTCAATTATCTCAAGACACTGGTAATTGAAAATTAAAGTGATATGATAAAAACCATCTAGGGTCCAAATCTTAATAACCCCCCAAAAATGAAAGAAATTGGTTCAGCCGTATTAGCGTGATGAGCTAACAAAGGATTTGTACGTTCTCTTTTATATATATAGATTAAGAAGAGAATTTGAATTAAGAAGAGATCACAGTGCCATCTTGTTTATCCATTCCGAGCCCATTTCTAACGAATAAATGTTGTCATATGTATCTAAGACAATTTGCTTCAATTATTTCTGTATTACATATTGCAAGGATCCCCACCTCACAACAGACGCACGTGTCAACTCAACACGTGTTATTATTTACAAACAACATAGCAGACAGTAAGCCAACGCGGAAGGACACCGAGGAACGCCGAAAGCAGACGGACCTCACGAAAGGACCCGAGGAGGACAAATAAAAGGGGAACACCGAGGGACCCAGCATCAGTCGTCCAACTGATCAAATCACCTACACCGCCCTGAGGTCGCACTGGACTAGGGGACACCCATCCTTCCCGAGGTCGCACTGGACTAGGGATCCTTTCAACAACAAAGCCTTGCGAAGCTGCCTTGAGCTGAGGGGGCTATCCTTCCAAACTCACCGAACCGGCAGGTGCCGTGGAGACTGCTTTGAGAGAAGGGGCACCGTGCAAAACACCTATACTCCTCTACTTGGACATTAACGAGGAAACAGCATTATTTATTCTCTTTGTAATCAAAGACGTTTTGTATTTATCAAATTTTATAATAAAATTGGTGAAGGGATAAATCTCGGACCATTATTGACTCTACCAAAAACATTACAATATTGTTAGTGCATTTATAATTAGTTTTAACACATTGTTGTTATTGTTTTCTTCATAAAATAGTTTACGATAGATGTAAGAACAATTACTCTAAGTATAACAAGTTACAATCCCTTTGCAAGGGAAATTTCCTTAAAATACAAAACGCCTAATCGATGTTTTTTGCTGATTTTTAGAAACGCACAAAAACCTCTGCTGGGAAAGATACGGTATTGTTATAAATCATTTCCGCAAAATATTAAAGGAATTGAGTGATTACAGATTCAGTAACCAGATATTTAATAGCGGACACTGTTCTACACACCTACAAGAAATGTTTCTAATGATTTAGAAGTTAAGGAATGAGATCCATAACAGAAGTATAAAAATAAAATGTACGTTTATTAAATAGCCTACATTTCAAGTCATAAAAAATGTAGATGATTGCAAACAATTAGACTTGTTTCTATGAGAAAGTAATTGTATAGAATTAACATTTTTATATGTACAAAAAGTTAACCAAAAAATTCAGAAAAATTTGAAGAAATTGTAATGGGAAATTTTGTTGGAAAAATAGCATTGGGAAGAGAAATGTGGAATAATGGCATTCGCCAATATGATGAAGCATTTGTTAGTTTACCGAATGCTGCATTGGAAGAGATATTCAAATACTTGTCATTTACAGAAATTAGCAGATTGAGACGAGTTTGTCGAAGATTTCGTGATATTGGTGATAATATGTTAAATCATGCATTTTACAAACTTGGTTCAGATATTCAGTCCTGTGAGGAGGCATTAGAACCTGGATATCTTCTGCACCATTGTATTTGGGAGATAATTCGTTCAGACTATTCCGTTCTTAATGCGTTCTGTGCAAGATATCTAAATAATGGAACATGTTGTTTCTTTGCTGGTGAAATATTGGACTGTTTTAATGTAATTATTCAGTTTCTCAAACGTAAGTCCATGGAGAAAATATTAACAGTCACAGAGCTCAATCGTCTAATTTTACTGGTTTACAGATTTTTACCGGAATTTTATTTCATTGTGAAATCTTACAGAAGACAATCTAACGTAGTGCATGATATTACCATGTTATTATTGAATGTGTGTTCAGCTAACATTTCCAAGGAACAATCTATTGTATTGTCGGACTACCACTGTTCAATATATGTTGTACCAACATTAGATATTCCGATGAATATTCAAGAACTTTTATCCAAAATTCGGTTTTGTAGAAGGAAAAGACACGTTGATGATGGAATGAGTGGATCAGTAGACGTAGCTCAGAGAGTCTTAATAAGCAACAGATTTACTATATTTCGACAATTTCGCAATGTTTTACATACGAGATATAAAGTAGCCATTTTCTTCATTGAAAACTTGTGTATGAGTCAGAATGTATTACCTGACAATACAATCATCCTCTGTCCATTTTCACATACAATTACTTTCTTGATTCGTTTTTCACTGTCGCTTTATACTTTGTTTCGTGAAAAGTTGAAAATTATAAAAAATGTAAACGAGCCAGATGATATTGATTTTATCAACTACGTTCTGGAAATCGTGAACGAAAATGAACTAACAGAATTTCATACCATTATAGACGCAAATGTCACACGAAGTAGTTCAGTTATACAAATTGAATGTTTAGAGAAAAATACTTGAGAACTAGGTTTCCAAATGTGTTGTACATGCACTGAAACTAAATAAAAAAATAAGTCCTACTAAAGTTTACTATTCTCTTAAGGAAAAATGTAATTTTAGAAAAGCTGGATCAGATGTTCCATGTCATACAACAATGACATGTCACTTCCCACTACCATGATCAATCTAGAGTTGGACGAAAATATAGATTCTCATATTGAATGCCAAAAATGGTGCGTCTAGATGTTGTTTTCATACTTACAACTTTACAATACAGTTATTAGTTCATTACCATAATCAGGCAAATTGTCCTTCAATTCATCTTTGTTTTAGGCGAGAGAATGTTATTGGCAATCGCCTATACTATGAGATTAATTCTAACATACTGGCCTATGCATCCGCCTATTGCACTAAACTCAAGCCTCGGTCGTATCTCGAAACACGAGTTGTTACATTGGTTTATCATTAGGGATGCGCAAGAGACAAGATTTGTGGCTGTCTCGTCTCGAAAATGTGCTGTAAAAGTGATGTCTCGACTCGAAAAATGTATATTTCTCTATTGGAAGAGCCATGTCTCGACTCGAATTTTGACAGGAAAATCCTGTCTCGACTCGTCTCGTGCGCATCTCTATTTATCATTATAGTATATGTTGACCGATTGTATTTTGTGTGCTGTATTGTTTTCTGCAAGGATCGACACTCCTTCGTTATGTGCAGGTTTCTTTCTCAAGGTAATTAGGCTAGTCATCTTGTAAAGACAAGACATATCTAATTCTTTATTATTGATTGTGTATTCATCGCCTTTAAACTATTTGATATCATATCCTTCCATTTACGCTTAGAGTGGTACTAACTTTAGAATATCGAAATAATTCTCGTAAAATAGAATACATTTTCAGTGAGCATGATAGGAACAGGAACAGAGAACGAAAGTTGTTCTAAAATTAACACTAGTATCGGAATTATAAACTTTTTGTAGGAAACATTGCTCGCAGCGTCCATAATGCCATCGCTCAATATATAATCGTGTTTATAAAGGCCTTACCTACATTTCGAACTCACAGTAGTAGGTTCTTTTCATCACAACTTATTATTGCATAAGGACGTAAAAAAAACTAAACTTCATACTGTTATCTCATATTGTATTGTAGTAGATTAATATGGTGCAGTAGAATCTCGACAATTTGGTTTAGAAGAGACCGCCTCTATCTTGAACTATACAAAACTGCAACTATACGAAAACAGAGAAAAATATTTGCATAATTTCACTTATTTTGTGCAAGTACCTACAGTTTAAGATAAATATTCTACAAACATTATTTTTAAAGAATAAGAGTAAAACTTAAAACGTAAAACTTAAAACAAAAAAAAAAAAAACATTTAATTTTTCAAAGAAACCATTAATGGGATAATTTTGGAACTGGGGGGTCAAAATCAGGTAAAAAACATGCTTCCAAGAGAAATGAGTTGATGTTACGTAAGAGTAATTACTGAATCTACCATTACATAACATAACCTAAACTTACGTAATCTAACCTAACGTTGCCTAAACTATAAGAAATACAGAAAATATACGAGGAAAGTACGAATTTTAAGCAAATAGTTCTGGCACCCCAATTCCAAAAATATGCCCCATTAATTAGATTTAAAGTTTTATGTGGCCATTTTTCCTGAATATCTGAAGAAATAGTGAAACGGATCTCTCGTATCACTTATACTACGCCACCACCTTACACAGCCTTTACTGAACTTGGCTAGTCTGAGCCAATTGTGTATTACAATAAGAAACACAGAAATTCGGATTATGGCCTCATTAACCATAGAAGACGGCAACACCATTGTCGTAAAATACCTAGGTTAAGTAGACTGCACTTGGTATGACTTGAAAATTGTTGATGGATCTTGACGATATTGGACAAGGGTCACTTTGATTGAAGCAGCCAGTCAGTGGCTACGGTCTACCCTACATATCCTGGGAACAACGGAAAAGCTGCGGCTGAGATCCTACCAAGAAGTTAATAATAATAATAATAATAATAATAATAATAATAATAATAATAATAATAATAATAATAATAATAATAATAATAATAATAATAATAATAATAATAATATTAATAACAACAGAGCTACAGAGCGGAGTAATGGTTTCAAAAGGTGGAGACTTTAAATACATGAGGTTAAAAATAATAGAGTACAGAATATCCAAGGTCGTCGAGACCGAGGCTATCTCAGATAATACGAAGGTAAAATGTATTTTGAGATTATTATATAAGTAGACTTTTCTAAACAGGTATATGACTTTTAAACGTCTTTATTACCAATACATCGAGTGTTAATTCTACTAGAAAATTAGTTTTAAAGAAATACAATTCTAAAAAAAGTTTTAAGAATAATATAGTATAATGAACAACACTTAACTTTACAAACATTAAATTGAAATTTAATTATAGGTAGGTCTTGTGCTAAAAAGTCCCTAATTGATTTTTGTTTCAGTTGTTCAAATGCTACATGAAGATGCGTGTTCGTTTCTTGCTGCTGGGCGGTCGGCCGAGAAGATGTGTTTCACTTCCATGAAGTAGAAACTAAATCTAGTTTTTATTTCGAGTATAGTTTTATAATAAAACATAACGTTAATACTGTACGTTTATATTCGGTTATTACAGTATGAAATTCTATAAATTAGAGTACAAAATTCAAATATATATATATATATATATATATATATATATATATATATATACTGTATTAAGTTTAGAGATGCAAGGGCTTGGAAAAAACGGCTTTTTTTGGAAAAAACTCGGTTTTTTCTGCTTCGCTTTTTTGCTTGGGAAATTTTGGGCTTTTTTCAAAATTCTGCTTTAAATTGATAAAGCAGACTTGGTTTTGCTTCTCTATAACACAAAAAGTCATTTAATTAGTGATTGATGCCGATAATAGTATAAAACCTCGAAAATAAACCTTGAATTTCGAAAAGATATTTCAAACAATTTTTCTTCAACACATTTACGTTATGAATTCCAAAGAATTAACCAATGTATTTGGTCTAGGAATTAATTCGTGCGGGTGGACAAGAGATGGCGCAACGAACCGAGCGTCCCACAATTCCGTGTATCCACACATGTGTTGCAAACCCCTGTCATCGCGTATCGTTCGTAGTATAGGGCAGTGGATTAAAGCGTCAACAACACCAGTTTGTAGTTAAGTGAACATGGCGCAATTTGTGCCTGATAAAGTGTTTTTGCGGGGTGTCCTGCTGCATTACTTTAACATGCAGAAAAGTGCGACTGAAAGTCATCGTATTTTGGTGGAAGTGTATGGTGACCATGCTCTAGCTGAGCGAACGTGTCAGAAGTGGTTTGCACGGTTTAGAAGTGGTGATTTCGGCTTGGCACACCAAGAGCGAGGTGGACAGCCGAAAAAATTTCAAGACGAAGAATTGACAGCATTGCTCGAGCAGGATTCGTGTCAAACGCAGGAACAACTTGCAGCAGCATTAGGCGTTGATCAAACAACAGTCTCCAAACGCTTGAAAGCCATGGGAATGATTCAAAAGATGTCACATTGGGTTCCACATGAATTGAAAGACAGAGACGTTGAAAGACGAAAAACCATTTGCGAATTGCTGCTTCAACGACAGAGCAGAAAGGGGTTTCTGCATCGAATTATTACGGGTGATGAGAAGTGGATCCATTACGAGAACCCTAAACGAAAAAAGGCCTGGGTGAAACCAGGTGAACCAGGTCCATCACAACCAAAACGAGATATTCACTGTGCAAAGGTTATGCTGTGCATATGGTGGGATATGAAAGGTGTGGTGTACTATGAGCTGCTGCAACCGGGTGAAACTATGAATGGAGAACGTTATCGACGACAATTAATGCGTTTGAAGCAAGCTCTGGCCAGAACACGACCAGAATGGGAGAACAGACATGATAAACTTAATGTTCAACATGATAACGCTCGCCCACATGTCGCAAAACCGGTCAAAACCTATTTAGAAGATGTCGGATGGGAAGTTTTACCCCACCCGCCGTATTCACCAGACGTTGCTCCTTCGGACTACTACTTGTTCGATTGCATGAACAACGATTTGATTGGACAGCGGTTTACTTCTTCAGAAGATATCGAAACATGGGTCTCTGACTGGATCGCTTCCAAGGATGAGGACTTCTTTCGCCACGGAATCCGTACATTGCCTGACAGATGGGCGAAAGTGGTGGCTAGCGATGGACAATATTTTTCTTAAGGTATTTATGTATTTTGTGTTTGTACTACAGCTTCAATGTGTGCGTACCAACCGCACGAATTAATTCCTAGACCAAATATATAATAAGAATTTTTTAACCTCCTATATACAAAAGTAAGCAGGGTTGGCAAGAACCATGGTTGTTTTTGAAAATGTCAAAAACCCGTTTTTGGAGGGAAGTTTAAACCAGGTTTTTTAGTTTAAACCAGACTTTTTTGGTTTAAACCAGGTTTTTTGATTTAGATATTTTGCTTTATGTATTTATATTACATATTCACAGAAATAAGTTTGTTTCGCCTTGGTGTTATTATCCAACAACGGGATTATGCTGGAAGAGGTCCCATAAGCTTAAATAAGTCCGGTCAGTAAATTTCTGAAATTGAGAAACTCCCGCCCTAGCCATCGGGAAAATCCTGTTATTGCTTTGCATGTAAAATTTAAAGGTCAACGTATCATAATCAGTACGCTAAAACTGAGGTATTAAATTACAAGTTTAGTATGTAGATATCATTGAAAGTCCAATCCAAGTTAATGTTGGAAGCTACGTAGGCAATCGATAAATTTTGCCAATTTCTATCAATATATTTAAGCAACCTTGGCTTCTTTATCAAACAACAGACATTCAGGCATGCAGAAATATACAATTTGGTTTCGTTTCGTATGTTTAGGCTTAACATCCTTAATTCCGAGGTTATCAAGAAGACTTTCGCTTACAGTGACATCCGAACCGCTACTTGGGGTACGCATGAAAGATGGGTTGTTGTTCAACCGAGAATTGAACATGGGACACCTTGATTAAAAGGTGGAAAGGAAATAAAACTAATGCAGATGGTTTGATATGTGGAAACGTCACCATGAAGTTCACACGATTCGCATTTTTCATTCTTTTTATTTTTTTCGTTTAAACCAGTTTTTTTAAAAAAAACAGCTGGTGTAAACCAACCAACCCTAAAAGTAAACATTTCTTTTTAAAAAATACACAAATAACTAGCAAAATTGTATGTAGTATTTTTACTTCAAAATATTCCATACCCTCTTTTTGAAACAAAATTAAAATAAAACATAAGAGGAATACTTAGATTTATATGATACACTTAAAGGCTGCACATCTAGAGCTTTTGGTTCTGTATATTCTTGAAATAACCACCATTACGGTTTACCCAATCCTCAAGTTTTCTGAATTTTTAACAAGAGGGGCTCAACATATCATTACGGAACTCCCCACCCCACCCACCCCCAAAAAGGACTACGGAATATATTTAAGTTAACCTAAATGCAACAAACAGAATAGTTAGCTTTTGCGCTTTTATCGGGAAGTCCGGGATTCAACCAACATTCGACCATTCTGACAAAAGCTTTCATTCATTCCATGTGTGAATGTAGAAATAGTGCGTGTACTGTGAGTTGGCCGACTTCCATTCTTTTTGTTTTTAAATCGTTATAATTACTAATTACCAGCAGTGACGGTTTTTCGAAGGTTAGGGTGGCGGTCTTTCGGACTGAGGCCTGTTCCCCAAAGTTACGGAATGTCTAAAACAAACGAAATATCTATTATTTATGCCTTTATAAACTTTAGACCATAGTTAGACGTTAGTTAAACCATAAACTTTTAAGCTCCCGTCAAATAAAAATTACGAGAAACTAAACATTAGTAAGAAAAACTCCTCCCAAAATACTTTTCTAAATCCGTCACTGATTCTCAGTGTAAAATGATCTTCAAGGTTGTGGCTGGAAGATTATCGCTAAATATAAACGAAACGAAATATTAGTTATGACTGTACTCATAAACTTCAAGCACCTCTCAAATAAAATTAGGACTTTTAAAAAACGAAACAATCAGAGAAACCCCTCCCAAAGTACTTTTCTAAATCCGCTACTGATTATTTGTATAAATTGATATTCAAGATTGTATCCGCAAAATTATTGCTAAATCATTGCACAGCTACAGTATAACAGAAATGTGGAAGTACGGTTTGCCGGATGTATTGAAAAACGTACGCTTTGACGGATATATAGAAAAACGTAGGTTTAACTTTTGCGCTAGAAGCTAGAGTACTAAGCTCTTAGAAATGAAATACGGATGACAAACTAAAATGACCTAGAGAAGAAAAAAATGTCGATAACTCAAAAGTTAAAATAAAGTTAAACAGTCTCTAAACTCGCCCTCACATACTACATTCTTTATGTTTGCTTTAATTCGTAAAACATGTGCTCCATCCATCTTGATGGTGAATTTCAGAGCGAAATATGGCATTTAGGTCATGGAATTCCTATCTAGCTATAGAATATACTATAAGAAAGCTATTTAGATAGAAAAATCATGAAAATGAAAAAAGCCAAAATTTCCAAAATTCTCGTTTTCTTCCCAAAAAAGCCGGCTTTTTATGTAAAAAAAACCATCGATTCAAAAAAGCCGGCTTTTTTGCATCTCTAATTAAGTTCTTAAAGAAAACAAGGTTTAACACTTAACTATTACGTTCAAGCTGAATATAAAACTAAACTAAATATTTATAACTAATAACCACTTTGGATAACCCGGAGACTCGGATAGCCTGAGCTTGGTTAACCGAAAGTGCACTGCACTATGAAAATACTAATATCAACATTAATCATGAATGGAGATAATAGATCCGATAGAAAAATTTGTATCTCTGGGGGATTTTTCCCTTGTTCATCCTCTGAGATCATCACTATGCAATAGGCATCAGATTCATCCCTAAAGCCGTTTTCAGTTACTTAAAGAAAAACTACCTGACTCGTTTATTCAGGCATTTGCCAACCAACTCAATAGCTAAATCAATTCCAAAGGGAAAAAGTAATATTGCAGTTGACAGTGCGAGGTCAAGGCTGTTAGGTCAAAGAGGCAAATTATTGGTTGGCCAACAAAAACTCTTGGATGAATTAGGCTACGGCAAGTTGTTGGTTGGCCAACATAAACGCTTGAATAAATGACGGCGAAATATTGGTTGGCCAACGTTCACTTTAAACTACGTTGGAATAATGTATGTTTTATTTTTCTCAATTATTAATTCACGATCATTAGCTTAGCAAACCTATTGCTAGGATAAATTAATCGTTGATACAATGAAAAATATTCAAGACGATAAGAGATGGCGATGTAAACACTACCGGTAAGTATTCGGGAGCTTTGCTCTCATTTTTTATTCAATTTTTTACTATTTACTATTCATTACTTTGGACAATTTTATTTTTTGTTACAATCTTCATATACTGTTTTTCATTTTCAAGACAGAGGTTGTTCAGCCTACGTTTGGCAGATTTCGTTCCTTCCCCCTCCCGGGCAGAATGGACTCACCAGACCTGGTTCGTGGCGTCCTGCAGTGGTGTGCATTGGCTTTCTGGGAACGGAGTTTTTTTTCGGCGCGGACGACAATAACGCACAAAGCAGGACCATTGTTGTGAGTGTTGTGTTAAATTTGTTTCCAAGTGTGTGGGTTTCCGCTCTGTGACCAAAATGCCGTCCAAATTAAGCCGGTTTTGGAAAGGCTACGTTGGGGCTCTTTATGACGCCCATTTTAGTGTTTCTGTCATTAGAAAACAGTGCAAGAAGAATGGTTGCAACATCAGATTAAGTGGAATAAAATGTTATTAAAAAATTACAAGGGCAATGAAACTCCACCATTTGGATCACCAACGAAGTTGCCTAGGAAGCGGGAATGCACCAAGGCCACATCCACCATGCAGAGGAAACTTCGCAAAATGGCAATGCAAGAAAATCAGCAAACAAAAAAGTGTGTGGCTAATCGTCTTAACATGTCTTTGGGGACTGTGATCCGGACGTTACACCATCAACTCAAGCTGGAAAAAGTTATGAAAGCTCGCGGCCATCTTCTCATGGATGCCCACCAAAAGGAACGACAGTGTAACGCCCGGAAGCTGTACGAACGGCATCTGGAAAAACAAAGGTGGATGTACGTCGTAACGCTCGATGGAGCATGGGTTTACCTTTCCGACTGCGGCAAACCGAGAGTCATCATGTACCGAGAGAAAGGTGGGTTCGTATCTGTAAAGAATCCCTCCCAAAGAGTTCATGGTCGTTACTGGCTACTGTTACCGAGGTAAACTGAAGATTCGTAGGGTGGCGAAGAACTGCAAAATAAATTCGCAGTATTTTCAGGAGCAGATCATGCGGCCGATCTACGAGCATGAGATTCCAACAATGTACGGAAATGACGCCAATCTGGTGCGCATTCACATGGACAAGGCCTCATCACACACTCACGATCGTCCCTCGCATTCTACAGGGAGATGGAGGAGTCCAGTGGTATACAGGTATTACCTTTCAATGACGTACCTGCTAAATCTTCAGATGCAAGTCCTATGTACTATTGTGGATTTGGATTGCTGAAGCGGGCTTTGGGAAAACGGCGTGTGACAACTGTTGAAGGATTTTGGAAAGGTGTACAAAGGGAATGGAACAAGATTCCCCTCCCAGTTCTTCAGAGAAGAATATTACAGTGGAAATTACGCTGTCGGGCTATTGTTAGGAACTAAGGGAAACAGATCGAGGACTTATGGATCTGGCGCCATGGATTCTTTTAAATTTTTAGGTAAGTCGAAATTGGCCAAATGTAGACTGAACAACCTCTGTATATTCATGCGCCGCTCATCCTTCTTTATTACGTTAATAGTGTGATAAACAATTATATTTAAAACAGGCAAATTCGGCCATCTTGACACGTGCCATTTTAGTACATATTCTTATTTCAAACAATTTATAATTAAAACAAATATAGTGACGCAATTCACAGGACTCTAAGGCCGTGACTTCCTTTATAAATCTCCCGTAAGAGAGGTAACTGAAACTGAAACTGTTCAAATTGGAAATGAGTGCATACTTGAACTATACAATTTATGACTTCGCATTCGTCAAAATATTGTATTCTTTAAGGAATAGATGGCTTCATTGATATTACACGTTTAAAAAGGTAAACTACATTCACTTTTTCCCTTCGTAGTATTTCTTTGACCACTAGGTAATGGGTGTCACCGATAATGAAGCATTTTAGACAGTCTTCTGATGGGAAGAAATGGGGAACGCCATACCGAAGTAAAGAATCTTATGGCCAGACGGCAAAAAAAGTTCTAGTGCTATAGGACTGCGTTGGAAAATATAGATAAGTTCAATTCATATCAGATAAGGTTTAGATTAAATAAGTGAGTATGTTTACTGGGTGCTCTTTGTACTAGCATATTTCACACTACAAAGTACAACACTCAGGTTTTTTTTTTTTTGGAATCAATTCTGCTAGACCTGTGTAGTGAACAGTAGTGAACCATACTGCCTTATTGAGGTACAATAAGTATATAACCTTTAAAATATTCAGTGATTAGTATTTTAAATTCGCAAAATTTTGATACAGGAATTTACTGAAGAAATCTTAACAGTGACAATGCAAGGTTTAATTTATTAGAGAAGGGAAAGTGCAAGGAGAAGGACAGAAAAAAATTCTGTAGAAAGGTGTCGTCAACGAAGGCGGATGCTGGACTCTCCAATTCTCTGCTGTTGCCACTGATTTTTAAATTTTACAAAACTCAACGTATAGCAAATATATTGGGCTATAAATAATTGAAGCACACCTCGAATGGGTCAATGTTCCGTTAAGGGGGTCTAGTGTCTTTCACGCCACTTCTTTCTATTGAATTTCGTTTGATTACATAATACAACGTTATATTAGGTTATATTCGGTAGGTTAGGCTACGTTAGGTTAGGTCAGGTTAGGTTAGATTAGCTTAGCTTAGCTTAAGGGGGTCCAGTGTAGTTTTGGACCCCCTTAACGGAACATGGACCCTCGAATGAAACGCAGATATGAAATTCCAAGTAAAGAACCTTCAAGCGAAATAAAAAGTCAAGTAACATACGCGGAAAAAGTAAAAGTATATAATAGCAAGCTCCAGGACGGTAGCCAGCCCAAAAATGTAGGGGGAGCGGTAGAAGTTAGGAGGGCGACCCAACTATATTATAGTCCATCACCATATTATAGTTCATTTGCAAGCCTACTTTGAAACCTTTAGGGTGGCACGGCCCCCTAGACCCCCCTAGTCCTGGAATGTAAACAGACAATTGAAAAAATTAAAAGGGAGAAATTAAAGTGATGGATTGCTGGTTAAGTAATAGTTACACTTCCAATAGCTGTGAACTTCCACACAAGTTACTTATTTCAATACTTTTTCGTAAATAATAAGCAATACAGTCAAAGTATATATCCGTCACAGAGACAGTTTTTCCTCCAAGAATTGATTTTGCACTGAGACAAAGTAGATCAATCATACATGTGTATTTCTCCTTCTTCCGAATTATGACTATATTCTTCTAACTTGAACGATGTAAAGTACTATGATTTTTGTTCTCTGAAATATTGTACTTGTGTGAAGTATCTGTCTATTGGAAATGAAGTGACTGTGTATTGGATATAAAGAAACATGAACTTTTGAAAACTTTGAAAGAAAACTTTGACTAGAAGTGTACATTCTCAGACACCTGTTGTAAATGCATATTTGTTAAATAAACTCGACTAGCTTCCTTCTTTCCTTTCCGCATACCTTGAAGCACAGCCTGATACTTCCTGATTAGGTCATCATTCTTGAATTGATCAAAACCACGAGGAACAGAACAACAAGGGGTATTCAACACACGATTGGAACAGGTGCAGGATCATCAGAGAGAAGCGGATCCCACCGTTGGAGGACCACCGACTCCACAAGTCAAAGAGTACCATTCTGTTGGTTTATCACCGCAGATTCAACAAGTTCCAGCAGTCTAGTAGAATGAAGATGTAGAAGGACATTATCGTAAAGAAGCATTATTGACGCCCCTTGCAGTTCAACAGGATTAAGATCCAGATGTTGACTGTCTCCAGCTAATCCAGACTTCTCCAGAGAAAGATATTCATCATTCCAGATGACCAGGACGACGCCAGCCCTGTTGGATCTATCAGGCTAGTGCTCATCCTTTATCTTTTAGTCATAACCTTTCTCTTTCTCTCACTCTTTTCCCCAACTAGTCATTTTCTAAATTAGAAACATTTGAATTTTATTTAAATTCAACCACAATTTTACAGTTAAGTACCGTGTTGTGCATCAGTTCCATCCCCATTTGATTGCATTTATTTATTTCATATTCTGAGCTATAACTGATGACACAGCACCGGCACACTTGGATGTCCTGGTTCATCTTTTGATAAAATACTGCAGGAATTCTCTAGATTCTTTAGGGGTTCACTCCTGCACTACATCCAATTGTGCACTAATGGAATCCGTAAAATTAAAGTAATGAGGACTTCCTGTTACTCAACTGAAATCCGACATTTTGTTCTCAAAATTATGGCTGTTTTTGCATTTTTCCGACAATTTTCGGCTGGTCATACTACCAAACTTAAGCATTTTTGCAAATAGGTTTGTCTATACTTTTTTTTATCTTATCCTGGTGTCAGAAACTACCTCCCACACATTTTAGGTGTTGTATACTGTATGTACCATATTCACACAGTATACAGACATCATACCCTGGGCTCGATCTTTATATACTCCAGTGTGTTAATCAAAAGTTTCTACACCTAACATTTATACTGAAATCAATAGCAAGTCTTAGAGATTGAGATATCACTGGAAACTATAATTAACTTACTTCTAAAAGTTAAAGAATATTGGCCACTGAAAGTTATAGTAAACAATGCAGCAAGCACTAATGAAGATTAAACAAATGAGAAAAACTGTGTAGCTTTTATAGAAATTGCTTTGGACCCAACTTTAAGAGACTGCCTAATAGCTATTACTCTCACCCTATATCAACTTCTCCACAACGCTTATAGTGTGAATTAATTATATGTGGTAGTAGATGGTGTTAAAATGAATTCTATCAGCAGAGGGGACTCAAGGTGATAGTTATAAAGTAGGTGATGTTAATTTGGAGAATAAAGAGTTTCGTTTTTAGTTTCCATATCTTAGCAGAAAGAACTAAATCGGAAAAAGTAGTGTACATGTTCTTTCCTTTTAAGGCTCTTGACGGATGCTAATTGTCAGATGAATTTTATAAGAAATATATAAATCTGAAAATAGTGATTGAAATAAGTAAAGGTATAGTTTAAGTTTTATGGTGCTTTAGGTCATTATATCTCACTAACCATAGCGTTTACTCTCATTTTGCTAACATCATAATGAAATGCTTATTAACGGTATATTTAAATGTTTCAACATCAAAAGGGACATATTTTTATAAGCTGGTTTGTTACCCACCAAGACATCTTCATAGAAAGTACCTTATGTCGTTTTTGTCGAAATATTTGCATGTAGATTTACATTCAAGCATGCCATTTTGTGCAGCTTGATGACTTTTACACACTGATGTGTGTTTAGTCATGGGACAATGTTCTTGCAATATTCGTTAATGCTACTATGGAATTAAAAGAATTACTAATAGTGGCCAGTTAGTACACTCAAATATATATTCCTATGCAATGGCTCTTCAGAGAAAGTAAGAATAAACTAACTATTTTGATTATAGTTCGATGAAGATACTTACCTAGCCTAAATTAATTGTTATATGACTATCGGGGGTGTTAGTCTCTTGTTTCGAACCCACGATATTCGCCTTATTGACATAATATGCCAAACTTCTCAATATGCTAGCAACCATTGCAAGATATTGTGAAATATCTTTTCTTATGTGAAAACTTGCATTATGATTTTGAATGAACCATTTACTAGAGATTACTCACTGGGAAAGTCGTAAACGGCTTGTTCTATTATAACTGTTCTTAAGAATGTTGCAGTAATCAAAGACATCTATTGATTTGGTACTACAGAGGTTGTTCAGCCTACGTTTGGCAGATTTCGTTCCTTCCCCGTCCCGGGCAGAATGGACTCACCCGACCTGGCTCGTGGCGTCCTGCAGTGTTGTGCAATGGCTTCCTGGGAATGGAGTTGTTTTTCCGCGCGGACGAAAAAAACGCACAAAACAGGACCATTGTTGTGAGTGTTGTGTTAAATTTGTTTCCAAGTGTGTGGGTTTCCGCTCTGTGACCAAAATGCCGCCCAAACTAAGACGGTTTTGGGAAGGCTATGTTGCGGCTCTTTATGACGCCCACTTTAGTGTTTCTGTCATTAGGAAACAGTGCAAGAAGAATGGTTGCAACATCAGTTTAAGTGGAATAAAAATGTTATTAAAAAATTACAAGGGCAATGAAACTCCACCATTTGGATCACCAACAAAGTTGCCTAGGAAGCGGGAATGCACCAAGGCCACCTCCACCATGCAGAGGAAACTTCGCAAAATGGCAATGCAAGAAAATTCGCCAACACAAAGGTGTATGGCTAATCGTCTTGACGTGTCTTTGGGGACTGTGATCCGAACGTTACACCATCAACTCAAGCTGGAAAAAGTCATGAAAGCTCGCTACCATCTTCTCACGGATGCCCACCAAAAGGAACGAAAGTGTAACGCCTGGAAGCAATACGAACGGCATCTGGCAAAACTAAGGTGGATGTACGTCATAACACTCGATGAAGCATGGATTTACCTTTCCGACTGCGGCAAACCGAGAGCCATCATGTACCGAGAGAAAGGCGCCAAGAACTTCAGAAGGTGGGTCCGTGTCTGTAAAGAATCCTTCCCAAAAGGGTTCATGGTCGTTACTGGCTACTGTTACCGAGGTAAACTGAAGGTTCGTAGGGTGGCGAAGAACTGCAAAATAAATTCGCAGTTTTTTTTTAGAAGCAGATCATGCGGCCGATCGACGAGCATGAGAATTCAACAATGTACGGAAATGACGCCAATCTGGTGCGCATTCACATGCACAAGGCCTCATCACATACCTCACGATCGTCCCTCGCATTCTATAGGGAGATAGAGGAGGCAAGTGGTATACAGGTGATACCATTCAATGAGGTACTTGTTAAATCTCCAGATGCAAGTCCTATGAACTATTGTTTATTTGGATTGCTGAAGCGGGCTTTGGGAAAACGGCGTGCGACAACTGTGGAAGAACTTTGGAAAGCTGTACAAAGGGAATGGGACAAGATTCCCCTCCCAGTTCTTCAGAGAAGCCTATTAGAGTGGAAATTACGCTGTCGGGCTATTGTTAGGAACCAAGGGAAACACATCGAGCACTTACGGACCTGGCGCCATGGATTCTTCTAAATTTTTTAGGTAAGTCGAAATTGGCCAAATGTAGACTGAACAACCACTGTATTTATTCTTTGTCAGTTAACCATTACATATTTGGAAAACGTCTTTGTTTCAGTGATGCATTCATATCTATTTCTCTCTTTAAGGAAAAAATAAAACAAAAAAATGATTTACGCTTGTTCCCTACGTATGTGAAATTGCCCTCTCACGTACTCAAATTTTGATTCAAAATCGAAATCAATATTTCGTTTTCGTTTTTTATTGATTAGTTTGAAGGAAAATAGTTTTTTTTTTCGAAAAACATAATGATATACTTAGAAGATAAAGTTAAGGGGCAACTTTACACTCGATATTGACTTTCAAATTTTGCTTCAAAATCGAAGACAATCGTTTGTTTTTGTTTGTTATTCATTGTTTTGAAGCAAAAATAGTTTGTTTCGACAAACGTAAAAAAATTTAAAATAATAAGTTGGGATATAGCTTACTTCAAACTGACCTCTCAAACTTCAATCTTCCATTCAAAACCAGAATCAATCGTTTATTTTTAATTCGTTATTAGTTTCTTTCAAGAACAAATCGTCTGTTTCGAAAACCATAGAGATATTTACAAATTTAAGTTGGGATGGACTTCACACTGGTTACTCTACTTTCAAATTTTGATTCAAAACTCAAGCCATTGTTTGTTTTCAGTTTGTTAATGATTATTTTAAAGAAAGAATTGCTTGTTTCGAAAATAAAAAATAAAAAGATATTTAGGAAATTAGGTTGGGTATGACTAACTTTCCCCTGGTTTCTGAAATTTCAAGCTTCAATTGAAATCTTAAGCCAATTGTTTGTAATTGATTGTTTCGAAGAAAAATTTATTTGATTTGATAAAAATAAAGTGATATTTAGACCAATAAAGCTGGAATGTGATTCGATCCACCCTGGTCTTTCAAATTACAAATTTCGATTCAAAACGCAAGCCAATTTCTTATTTATAGTTTCGAAGAAAGAAAAAGAAATCTTTTGAAAGACATAAAGAGATATTTACAAAGTAAACTTAAGGCTTAAGTTCACCCTCGTCTTTCAAATTTGAAATTTTGATTCAAAACTTAAACAAACCGTGTGTTTACATTTGTTAATAATTGTTTTGAAGAAAGAATAATTTGTTTAATACAATATTGTAATATTCCCTCTATGTAGTCATCACCAACACGTGTTCATCGTAAACTCCCACATACCAGCACGTGATCCGAAGATGGACATCAGCGACATCTCCCACAAAGAAGGCAGCCGAATTTCCAGAATAAAAGATTTCCAAATTTGCAGAACATCCATTGGTATCAGTCTCTCTGATTTAATGATTCCTTTCCTTCTCTTGAGTGCATCTGGGCTCTGAGGTCTCTCTTGGCTGCGCCTCGGCACTGACAGGAACATAATCCTTATCTCCTGGCACGTTAAGAGCCCTGAGGAATCTTACCACTCTTTTGGATGAGTTTGGGTTCTGATTGCTTCGGATTCGATAGAGTGTTGTGGGAGTGGTGGAATATATTCTTGGGACGCCGAATCGATTGAAAAAAAGAAAACGCTTGTTGATAGTTTTTCTTATTATTTTTATTTACATACCTATCGACAGACAGATGGAAAGATGGACGGACATAACCGCTCTTTAAGACTTCCACATTTGTGCACAGCATAGTTTAGAAGTCTGAAAATAATCATTGTAATACTGTGAAACTTCTGTATAAGTGAACAGTAACGGGAAACGTCCTGTCGCTAATTTAAATTGCGTTTATTGGCTGACATGACCGTATAGGAAGTACGATGTACTTACAATTATACACAACTCAACTAACTATCTTATAAAGACGTAAATGATTAATTGAAAAGTAAAGAATTTAAACTTGAGAGAAACGAATAAATGCATATTAACCTTACTAAATTTAGAAAATTATAAAAAAATAAGGGATCTGTCGATCATGCCTAGGAAAGCTACAGGGATGATTAATATCAAACAATACCAGTTATATAATTTTCGAAATGTATTCAATGATGAAATAATGCAACTGTTCCTTGTTTCGACGCAAGAGACTAGTGGCGATATCACTCTGAGAGACTAGAAGCCACGCGTACCCAAAAATAATATTTGCTGACAATATTAACTAAAACCTAGGGAATGACGCTACGGAGACAGTCATACAACCATCCTAACATGCCGTAACGCAAATTGGTGCCACAAACCTTTTCCAAATCAAAGAACATAGCAAACGGGTGCTCGTAATAGAAGAATACTTCTTGAATCCAGCTTTCAACATGAGCAAAATTGTCTGCACTGTATATGAAGTGAAAATTAAATCCTTGAGCTTTACGTCTCACGAAATCGATATTAAGATTAGTATAGAAAAGAATATGAATATGAATCTGATTACTACACTAAGCACTTGACCAAAATGTTCTCAAATACCTTATTACAACGTATTGAATTTTCGCATTGTATAGGAATTTATTTTTACTGGGATGATCTTACTATCTGCGGATACATTTGAAATTTGAAGTTTGATCCAGTGTTAAAAAATATTAATCAAGAAAATTAGTTTGAAACATACCAAGAGAACTATACACTGAATTACGAAATCTGATTAATTTAAACGTAATTATCTAGATTTAGGACGATGTATCTCTACACTGTGAGACTTTCTTTTAGTTAACTCCTTGAAGAGAATTTCATACATAGATTTTAAAATCGGTGATTAGAAAGTGGACTAAAAGACACCATCTTTAACACCTTATGGCTTGGTAGTTAAAGAACAATAATAAAACACATTTATTTAACAAGACCAACAAGTGTAGAGTAGTTGGAGGACATAATTACTACAGGGATTGATAGCTTACAATCACTCGTGAAACGAGAAGAAACATTTGTTACTTTGTTTGAATGAAAAAAGAAAAGTAGTCAAACATTTACTTTAGTAAACCTTTTTTAATCGAATTTGTTGCCATTTACTCATTTGCGATCTTCAGAGTAGGTGCGTGAGTAAAAATAAAAGTTTCATCATTTCAAACTGAAACTTAACTAATAAACTCTATAATTATTGTACATAGTAATTTTGTAGAAGTTTGATTGTTTCCGATGTGGAGTCTCCCAAATGATCACGAGTCATATACGAAATCTTCTAACTGACATTGTAGCAACAGTTGACATCAAAACATGAAGTTCTGCGTTTACTTTAAAATTGTGATCAATGTTTTGCAGTTATTTAGTCACTATATCGGGACGTTTGCGGTACCCGACATTTGAAGTACAGCAACAAAACTAGTTTCTCTGGGCAATTTACGATATTGTGTGCATAACTATGTGCTAAAAGCATGAATGTATCTTACATGTGACATACATGATAACGTCCTCAAATATTAGAGAATATGGACAATATTATTAAATCAGATATTACATACTAACAATATTAAACAATATTGATTTATACTAACGGTAATTGAAGTAAACAGTTTAAATTGGATCATTGCTAAAGTTATTGTTTTTTCTTTTGAACTTCATAGATGAAACTATTTGTAAAGAAAGAAAGGTGTCAACTTTCAACACATGTCAGAGACTTGGTGTTTGAGTGTGATACTTCTGTAAATCAGACATAAGTATATTATCGATGGAAAGTAAAAGAATACATTTTTAAAGACAAATACACAGGTAGTACATATAGCCTATTAGCTAATGTAAAAATGAGAAGCTAGTACCAAGGCTGTAAATGCGTACTATGTGCTATGAATAAAAATAATGAATGAATAAAAAAACAGAGGTATGTGTAGTAATATTCACAAACACAGTCATCTCTACGAGTTCAATGTAAGGGCTGTTTATAGATTTTTTAAAGATACTTAAGCAATATAAAGAAAAAGAAAAAGGTTTTCGAAGTAACTAGCGTCAAATATGACAGTAGTGAAAGCTGTCCTTACATGAAATATTCCTTTGCGTAAAGGAGTGAAGAATTGAATTTGCTTCTGGAAGCATACAGTACATAGCAGAAGTCAGTGTATATGAAAGACGTTGAGATGCGACTCTTAGATTGAAAAACAGTCTTTACGAACGTTAATAATAATAATAATAATAATAATAATAATAATAATAATAATAATAATAATAATAATAATAATAATAATAATAATAATAATACATTGTTCAGAGGTTACCGTAATGCATTAACTGAATATGTTAAAATTATAAGATGTTAAGAAGTTATTTAATAACTTTAATAACATAACGGAAATTTAACTTTAATAATATTTTAGAACTTATGTAGAATTGCGTCAAAAATGTTTTTTCTTTTTAAGAATACTTACAACTTTAATTTGGATAGGTATACTTCATGCCGTGACTCAGGAACTGTTGTTATTTTTTTTATTAGTGCATTTGTGCTCTTCCTTTCAAAAAATGGAAAAAAAGAACAGAAAAATTGGAAACAATAGAGCCGAATTTTCCGCACTTCTGATTAGTAGCAGATTGAACGAAACAATGTTATTTGTACTTCATCTTTTACCGTTTCTGAAAGACAAGATCTTCAAACTCTGAATGTGTAGCAATTAGGACTTCAAGTGGTTGAAATCTAGAAAAAAACATAATTCTGAAATATAATGTTTTGAACACTACGTATGCCAGAAGTGATATAATCTTTCGTTCATCTTTTATCGTTTTCACAATTTGTAGTTCTAAGGATGAATTTTTGTTAGAACTCAAATAGATTAGATCTCTTATTCATTATTTATAATATTATAAAATACCTTAACAATATCTGAGATAAAATGATTTATTACAACAAATTAAGACAGTATTAAAAGAACTTCTTAGTACTGTTTTATATTGATTAGACTTTCGAATGCTAAAAAAAGGCATTAAAGAAATGTTGACCATGAGCTTTCAATGTTGGCCATAAGAAATTAAACCTTTTATCAGAATGTTAACATTTAAAAAAGTTAGTCATTATTATTTTGAATTTATTAAATTAGTTGGGATTTCATATGACAGCACGGGGCGCGGTGGCTCAGTGGTAGAGCGTTCACCTACGGTGTTTTGGGTCCTGGTTCGATCCCAGCTCGCGCCGTGTGGACTTTGTGGTGGACAAACACCGTGCTCGTGGGTTTTCTCGAGGTTCTCCCGTTTCCTCCTACTTTCTTCATTCCACCATTTCAATCATCTCTCATCATCATCGTCTCCTTTAGCCTAACCAGCATAACCGTGGGACGTAAAACTTAAAGATTTCATTTCATTTTTCATATAACAGCAAGAGACAGATTTATAGAGAAGGAGATATAGAAACTTGAATATTACCAGCCAATGAGGTAAGGACAAATCGTTTCCCAACACTAACTAAATCTATGGCTTAAGGAGACGAGATACAGAAACTACAATACTACAGAAACAGAAGCGTGCCAGTTAATATTTTTCTCTAGCATGCAAAATTAATCAGGAGTGTTATTATTATTATTATTACAAGAAGTAATTAAAGAAACTTCACTAAGATCCAGAATTATTCCATTTTATTCTTAGGTAAACTCCTTCTCCCTCATAGAATTTTTAGTTAATATCATATGCACATTCTAGTCATATTTTCCCATCTCAGACACTTTGATCCAATTGCCCTCACATTGTCTGATGACCGATGCACATTGAAGTGTTGTTGTCCTTCCAACTTTTTCCATTGGTATATTAATCATCGTAAAGTATTAGTAACAACAAATAATGATAAGGAAGTAAATTATCAGTTGAGTTACGAAATAATAGATAACACATTCCTGGAATACTAAACACATTCGTAGTATGTTATTGTCTTAAAATTCTATGCCCTACTATTTCAACGATGAATATAATGAAAGAGAAGAATATACCACCAAGAAACAAAATGTAGGCTCCAATAATATCATCAAGGGTTAGTGGCCGAACAAGTTTATAATTATCCACTTCATACTTGGAAGGTAATGAGTATTCCTTGGGTTGATACATACGAACCACTTCTCCTTCCCACAGACTAATTATCCCAGATTCTCGAAGATGTCCTAGAAATCTGTTGAATGTACCCAAAAGTAACGACCCTTTAGAGAATAGAAAACCTACATTGTAATTGAGCACACTCTCCGTCATTAAATAAAGTTTCCTCAACACTGCCGCATCATCAAGAAAATGAACAGCACATAATTGTCCAGAACTAAGCTTCTCACCTACTATTGCAACTCCTTTTGTCTTTACTAGATAGTTAAATAACTTTAAGTCTCGCATTAACACATACCGTTTACTTATTTGCACTATTCTGCTATCTGTAGAACCATGAAAGAGTTGTATCCAGCTTTCAATTGTTGTTGCCCACTTTAAACCCGAATTAATAAATTGTTCCAATGTATCGATGGGTTTTTGATATTTTGGTATAGTGAGAAACGACACAAGTTTACAATTATACGCAGTAATTAATAATATTGAGGCTAAATATAAGATCAATAAGATATATCTAACAGCAGGCAGCTTAACTTGTGGCACAGCTGTACCTAGCATAACACTTACAGAATTTAGAAGTGCATATATATATTCACTATAAGGATTCTTGAACTTAGGATACAATGAATTCTGAATCACTGAAAACGTGTAAAGTATTATGGAAGAAACGAAACATAGTAGTAGAATGGTTGACCACACGTATATATGTAATGGAGAAGCTATTGACCAAATATTTTGTACACGACCAGGCTTAGGAGTTAAGAAACTAATTCCAGCTTGCATATAATAAACGCTAATATCAGTGTACACATTCCTGGCTTCTGTTATAAATAGCCCTGGTATTGTAACGTCATATTTCCCGGTGAACAACTTCTCAAGATAGAGAGGAATTGAAGAGTTTTTGCTCAAAGCAGAGTCAATTATCCATTCACTTTCAGTAAAATCCCATGTAAAGTTATATTTTCTCGAAAATTCCATCATTATCTTGTAATCAAATCCATCATAGTGACCTTTATTTCTTAATACTGTGTAAGGTTCGTAACCATAATATAACATTTTCAAGTGCTTTCCTTCTAAAGAAAGTCCATTGTTCCATAAGATATTATTGTTTTCTTTGTTTGTAGTGAAGTTCTGGACAATCGTAAAATCAAGAATTCCACACAATGATATATGGATTGAAATTTGAAACACCATCACCAGCATATGATTCTTCATGGTAGAGAGTGATAGGCTGTAATCAAAATATTAAGTTAATACTAGATAATAAGAAAATATTAATGGTATTCAGTACATTATGATTCAGTAAATAATTTAAAACCAATAATGTTCACATTTAAAATCTAAGCACGTTATCAGGATAAATCTGTAGTAGATTAAGATGACGATTTCTTTCTTGGTTAGCTTCTATGAAAATATAGGTCAGTTGATATTCTTTGTCTTAAACCGTCATTGTGAAGGACAACTCAACTGTATTCACAAAGTGTCAGAAGCTTACGTTGTTTGTGGTAAAACTAAACTTATATCTTAATTCGAGCCACTAATTGATAAGTAAATATTGTATTTTTGAATAATACGGGAATGGCCATTAACTGATAGGTGAACAGAGCAAGTTTGAGCAGTCAGTTTAAGTAAAAATACTCTCTGAAATGGCTTGTCTAGAATACAGACCAATGCACAGTACAATTAACATACCTTATTAGTGTAACACATGTTTCCAGAACCACCGTAAGACCTAGTACTTACACTTAATAGTTCTTACTTGATACTGCTCTTGCCGTTTCCATTATTATCGTGTTATAAGCTCTGTCTAAGTTAGCATCTTAAAATTTCTTAATAACACATTTTCAACATGTCATCATCATTCATTTCTTGGATGATCTCCTCTAGTCCAATAAGTGTTCATGTCTTGAAATTTGTTACCGGTAACTGTTTAGTTTCACAACTTCATTTCATTGAATGAAAAGATCTTCAAAGCAACAGTGAGCGATTGACCTCTTGACTGATAGATAATTACATCTTAAGAAGACGTTGCTCTTCTACTACTTTCTGCTAATTGCTGGAAAAATCTGGTATTTCGTCCTTTCAATTTTCCTGGTCTCTATGATGGATCCTGAGAAATGTGTCTTCTCGAAATTTCATTGTATTGGTGTCGTCATTTTACTTGCCTAAACCATTTAGAGTCATTCTAGACATTAAGTAAATGTAACCTAAATGTCCTTAATTTAACATGTAATGGTCATTCTTTTTTTAAAACGAGTTTCTGCCTACTACATTGGAACGTAATCTTACTAACAAAAACTTTTAAAGAATACAAGAATTGCTTAGTGAGTACCTTCTTTCTCTGTTTGTCTGCCTGTTAATTAGTCAATAATGAATAAAGTTGATATGCTTATTCTTCGAAGTACCAATATTTTGAGACTTCCTATATATGTTCGGTTATTTTTTTTAATCATATACTCTACTGTTAATAATTTTATACTTAAAAAATTCAATTTTCCCAATTTTGTTTCAAAATTATTTTATTTTGTGTAAAATGTATAATGTTTCAAGAAGTCCATTAATTCAATAATTTATATTGAAAACATTTCAGAATTTTTCATATTTTATTAACCTAAGTAATATTTAAGCTAATTTCTATTCAAATTCATTGTTTTCTTAAAGTTAACAAACTTCTGTATTTTCATAGGTTTAATGTTTTTAAATTCATAAACAGAATTGAATTTATCATTAATAATAGTACGTTTTACAAAATCATTGTTTTTTATTTGGTAATCATAACAATTTCCTTATTTGCTGTTCGATTTTCATTGGCTTTTCTGTTGTCAATGGGATTAAGTTACCAACTCCTTATTTCTTAGTATTTACTTTTGTGGATAGACCATATTGCCAAGGACACAGCTGTCATATAGATACGAAACTTTTCTTTTTTTCACGTTGTCAAGTAAATCTTTTAGTGACTGCAACTTTTAATTTTTTCTGTGGTTAATTATTATTATTATTCAATTTTGTATTCCTATATATTGACTAATTGTTACCTATTCCAACTTATTACTTTCGGCGGGTTATAAAGTCAGTTCATTGTCTGTTGGTTTCGAACTGTCAGCTGTAAAAATTATTCTCGAAAAGTCAAACTCCATTGAAATTATACGCCTTCATATGGAGTAATACATTATATAATCATAGTAAAGTTACTGGGTATACAATCAAGTAATATACTGCCTGGATTTCACAGAATCAATGTGGAATTAATCTAATTAAAAGGACTGAAACTAACAGTGGTGTCATTTTCCCTGCACATCGAATTTCCTAAATTATCGTGCAGCACTAGAAATGGATGGTGCTGAAGGAGATCTACAATGGACCTTGATTTAACGTTTCATACCATAAGTATTATGGGACATTTGTCACCGTTGTGGTAGTAACAATTCTACGACTTACGAGGATCTGTAAGCCTGTTGTTCGGAATTCTTTTTTAATAGCTAGGACAAATCCTCATTACTGGAGCAGTTTCTATTCAAGTTGACATGATACTCAGACGCATATACGGGGTGGTCCATAAATTGGAAAGTTGTTTCAAAACAGTATCACTCCTCGCATATGTTAGCTTTATGTATTGCAATAATGGTATAACATACAATCCACACGAGAGATTTCTGTCATCTACGCGTGCAAAATAATTTCACGTAAATGTCCACCATAATAAAGTTCAAAAGCATAAGCTTATCCTACAACTCTCGCCACTACACTTTTTAAAGTTGCTGAAATTGTCCCTTTATTTTCCGCATGTTGTGTTTGAGCTGCTGTATTGTTTGAGGTTAATTGGCATATTCCCATTCTTGGAATTAGCTCTGAAAATAATAGTTTGGCGCCAGAAATCTGGCGATCGTGGTGGCCAAGGTATGTCTGTATTTCGTGAAATGATTCAGTGCGCAAAATGGTTCGCAGAAGTACGATTATATCTTTGGGCGTGTACATTGTGGCGCCATCTTGCTGAATTTAGTCATCTGGCATCAGGGCCGGATCCAGAGGGATGCACCAATAATAATCAAAATAACCATAATCAAAATAACCCATCACACTGTAACTCTTCAAAGTGACACGTGACATTATTCTTTATCCCTGACAACGTTCATGCATGTAAAGGAGGGGAATATTTAAAGAGGAGTCACAAGTAGCATACAGGAGAAAAGTGTTCTTCTCTTCTTCTTGCTTTTGTTTTCTTCCCTATTCGAGAAATATTATTTTGTTTTGCTTGGTAGATTCTTTTCCTTCAACTTTCCGAAAATCAACTTAAAATACTGATTATGCAAAGCTTGGCTTTCTTTTAAGCACCAAACGGAAACACGATGGCAGGAAGTTTCGGAAAGTGTTTCTATGTTCACTGCTAGCTTCTCATTTTAGATAGTGTATATTTACAATGAAAGGAGGTGTGCACCGGTGCACTCCCTAAATTCAGCCCTGTCTTACATGTTCTCCATTGTAGGATTAAAACGTTAAATCATCACCTGGTATCAAACACAGGTGATGGTCACTTTGTTGCCATGTCATCTTCAAAGAAGTGAGGTCTAAAGATTCTTTGGGACATAACACTACATCATGCCGTAGATTTTATAGGGTGTGGTGGGCATTGATGGATAACTTATTGATTCTTGGTACCTCAAAACCTGCAATTTTGTTTGTTAGTGTGCCCATGGAGGTATAAGTGTTTCATCTCTCATAATTAAATTGTCAAGAATATCTGCGTTCACATGAAACTCCTGGGTGCTCCTAGCAAATCATACGTGTTGCCTATTATCTATTTTCAATATTTTATGGATACAGGCGCAAAACATATTTTGAAACTTGTTTGATGAGAAGATTAGAAGGTGCTTATCGGTAGTGTTTTGTTTCGGATTGTGAACCTCTGAATTAGCACAAACTTATTCAGAAGTTCAATTAGTCTTCTGTGGTCGATTTGGTTGTGTTTGCAGTAAAACAAGCATTTTAGGATGTATTTCTAACATGTTTTCCTTTTGGTAAACAGATCATATCCCCTCGCAACATATAGTATAATTATTATCATTTAGAAAAGCGTGTTCACTTCTGACGATTTACAACCCGTTAAATAGTTGTAATACAGGGTGAGTCATAAGTCTCCATACAAATAAAAATACGCAAAACATAAACATTAGTCATCTTGTATGGAAACTTACTACCTGGAATATGAAAAATAAACATTAGTCATCTTGTATGGAGACTTACTACCTGGAAAATAAAAAATAAACATTAGTCATCTTGTATGGAGACTTATGACTCACCCTTATATTCGATAATATGTAGTTTCTCTTTGATTAATCTATACCATGTTTTTTTTTAACTTGGTAGTTAAGGAACCAAAAATTTAAACATACCTGCTTAAAGATATGCTATATATGCTTTAATCTCTGCCCTATTAGAGCATATTGACTATTTGTTCATTCGATTCACCGTTTCGCTGTATGCCAAAGTGCTAAGTGTATTAAACATTCCGTGTTTTTTATTCCTTTTAGTTAATTAGCTTTAGATAAATAAGTAGGATTAGACTAGTTTAATTTATGTATGCGTATGCCTTTAATTAGATTAAATGTGCAATTTGTGTATGTTTTGGCATAAACAGGTAATCTTGAAGTAAATGAGATATAGAAGAGTAGTTGAGCTAAGTAAAAGTTGACGTTTCTCCTGCTGAAACAAGAAAAATAAGAAACGGCATACTGTAGCTTCAATGGTAGTTGCACCTGCAAGCCTAAGAAGTTCAAGGTTAAAATTGTATGTATAAGTAGAATTGATGTATACATAATATAAATGCAGTGTCGTGTGAATGTAGTAATGCAACTTTTGTGTGAAGAAATACGTGTTTGATTACGTTATATAACTGTAAAGGGAAAAATTACATGGTGAATACTTCAGATATTATTTTTTTTAAAATTACTTTATGTATAGTAAAATTACAATATTACGTACAGACTCATTATATTTTTTTCGTATTACAATTCCTGTACGAATTGTAATACGAAAAAAATATAATGAGTCTAGTACGTAATATAATGAGTAAATATATAATGAGTAAAGTTTTAGTTTTCTATGAATAGATTGTCAAGTTCAATTTTAATATTTAATTCATTAGCAGAATACGACTTGGTTCATAATATAAGGTTCCTATAAAATTTGAACACGCATCCGAAAATTGATGTTATTGTTATTGTAAGAAGGAAATTCAGTAATTCTATATATTGATCAGTTCATGTGTATGTAATTGATATAACAATTGGTTTATCATTTTGCCACATTCTTAAACAGCCACACGATTAAGCTTGAAATTACAAGCCTCGGTTCGAATCCATTTAGTATTCAAAATTGTCAGATAGTGATGTTCTTATCTATTCTCAGTTTTTACATTTTTTAAATCGATTTATTTCATAATTCATACTTATTACGATGCATAGCTTCTACAGTAGTTGTGGGTTCATTGGCCTGGATCACATTTGGTTAGCCTCGGGCAGGGTATTGGAGTTCGAATTGATGGAGAATATGTTCAAAGAAGACAATTCTTTACAGGAATTGAGTTATCTTTTATTAACAGTGGAGCGAATAGAAAAACGTAGCATATAATATACTATGTTGCAGACAGTCTCCTATTAAATCCTCATGTAGTGTACAGCGAAATTCTATCGATTCATACACCAAAAGGAGTGAGGATCGTATTGGTTTTAGTTTAGAACTAGAAAATTTGCATCTTTTTCATTTATTTATTTCTTTACAATATTTCCGCCCACTAATCATCCCACGAATATTTTTTTCATTTATTTATTTTATTAATCACTTGGTAGTAACAAAGGTGATTAATATGAAAGTAATTTTGGGAGCGTGCTTTTATAATATGGTAAACAAATCATACACATACCTGATTGGTTTGTCAATAATGAGAATTTCTTACAATATGGTGAAAATGCACTTAATATTTGGCAATAATAACGTTAAAATGGACGGTCGTGTATCTTTGATCTTGCTCTATCTGATGCTTCGAGTTCAACTTCCGGGTAAATATAGTTTGTTTCCGACTCTATCTTCAGGATACACATCAGTTACTCCCTGTTCTGTCATAAAAAAAAAATTATGGAAATAAGAGAATAATGCTTGTATTTTCTTTATATGTATTAAGCATTTTGTAATTACTAAGAAACTGAAATAGTTTGCTTACTTGATATGTTTTATATTACTAATGAATAGTCTTCAATGAATTAATACGTCAGAGGCTTAGGTAAGAAATTGAGGAAGAACGAGGACTTTATCTAATGCATAAGCTAGTTTATTTTACAACCTTTTGAGCTTTCTTGAAGATTATGCAGAGAAATCAGTATGTTATCTTTTGATTAATATAATATCGATAAGGTGAAAAGTGGAGAAAAGTCTGATTTACACCTATTTCTCATATAATCTTGAAGCTGGCGGACCGTTAAAAGCAGAACCAACCAAAACCAAATTTCTAAAACGATATATTTTAATACATTTATTACAGATATCCTAACGAAGACAATCAGTTCTAAAAATATGCAAAAGAAGAACTTCATCACCAAGTATTTCTGGTTTGTAGTATCCGCTGGAACATTTGGATTCAATATGTTGAAAACTACATATTTCAAAGAGGACCTTGTCCATTAAAAGCTGGCCAATACATCTGATGTGTAACAAATTGGTACTTATTCTTTATCCATTAAACTTCGTGGAAAATCAAACAAAAAATTACCAGAAATTAGGTGAATGAATGCGGATTTGACTTTTTAGGTTTTGTTCATCCCCTTTTTGAATTTCTGGTATTGGAAATTCAACGTTAAGAAACCTGTTTATTTTCTTCTGTAAGTGTCACGAAAACAAATAATACTCACAAATTTGATTAATATATTGATTAATTCTATGTTGATTAATTTACAAGAACATAATTAAATATGCACCGACAGGGTAACAAGATTTCATAACAAACTAGAATACAAACGTCAAACCTAATTAGTTAGTTACAAACATAATACTAACCTGGTTAGTTATTTTAAAATGAAGGTGTTATTATCTGACTGAAAATCAGGAGCACAATCTTCATACCCAATACTGAGAGCATATAACTATTTTTAAAGTAATCCTTGAAGACGTAATAGATGTACCATTCCACAGGTAATCGGTAATTGTGTGGATTTATCTTAAAATATAGATGAGGGTAACCATTCTGTCAATGGTCGTACTAGACAATTGCTTCAGCACTCCTTCAAGCAGTAAAATCTATGAAATATCACTTTGTTTTTAAATTATTTCACAATATTTTAGCCACAATTTATATAAATCTTAGAACAACTATCCTGTAGATAATTTCGCTAAGTTACAGTCTGACAGCAAAGTTACAATGTTTTCGTTTCCAGCTCCTAAAAGCATTTAAGTAGAACTATTTTATTGAGCCTTTGTATCTCATTAACAGACTTTGTAATATGAAGTACAATTTCCCTTGATATGAATAGATCTTATCGTGTTTGCATGTGTTGGCAACTGACGTACCATAATATAAACCTCATAATAAGTCTCACGAAGGAAGTTTAAATGTACTTAGCTAGGAACTCTATTATATAAAGCTAATTTGAATCAATATACTTCTTTACAACCTTGTAACAGTTCTCATTGTGTCTATTGTAGTCGTTATCAGTGTTCGTTTCTCTGAATATAATTTTTGCCAAATAGTTATCCATGATAATGTCATATAAATAACGGCTTTCAGTCTAGTTATAAATATTTAAAACAGTTTCTGCTCTTTACTCAGCAATTTAATGCTGGCTTCACATTATTCATTTGTAACTCTTTTAACAGAACATACAGTTGTGTCTGAAAAGTAGGTTTAAATCATTTGATATATCCGAGTGTATGTATATATATATATATATATATATATATATATATATATATATATATATATATATATATATATATATATATATATATATATATATATATATATATATATATATATATATATAGGGTGTCTCAAAACAACACTGACAACGTTTCGGAGGTGAGTTGTGACTCCAAGATAAGACAAAAAGTATCAACCATCTTGGGTGCAAATGCTTCCTTTCGGAATCATAGGCTGCTGAAAACGGTTTGGGTACAAAACCTCGCGGCGACAACCTCGTGGACCGAAACCTTGCCACCCGAAACCTCGCGGGCCAAAACCTCGCGCCCCAAAATATCGCCTGACCAAAACCTTGTTGTAATGGTCTCGCGACACAGAATCTCGCCTGGTCTAAATTAATCGAGACGTAGTGTCGCCTGGGAAGGAATGTAGTCAGGATAAAACCTCTTCACGACGATTTCTTCAATGTAGAATGTTCTATATATTACTATATGTATATATTTAGTAATAACACATAATTACATTAAAATAATGACAAGAAAAATACTAATGCATGCTTTGGAAATCTATATATATAAAAATTAAATGACTATGTTTGTTACATTATACCTCTTGAGCCATCCTACCGATCTCAATCAAATTTAGATGAGGTTCGAGCCAAGGATGTCTTTTATAATTTCATTTTGTCGGCACAACAAAAGGGAGGGGGAGTGGAGATATATATTTTGGCACACGAGGTTTTGGTGGCGAGATTTTGGCCACGCGATGTTTTGGGTGGCGAGGTTTTGGCCCGCGAGGTTTTGGCCACGCGAGATTTTGGGCGGCGAGGTTTTGGCCACGCGACGTTTTGGCCGGCGATCTTTCGGCCGCGAGATTTTGTCCGTATCCCGCTGAAAACATGAAAATTGAACTTAAAGGTGCATAGCTCCAAACCTATGGAACACACCGCAGTCGGGTCAAGACTTCACTTCGGAACTAGTATATATTCTATCCAAATATACAACTTTCAGAATCCTCCGGTACTACAACAATTGTTATGGATGTAGCTGGAGAATTCTTCAAATTCATACCCGTACCCCCCCCCCAAAAAAAAAGTTGTTGCGTGAGTATCTTAGGATTATGAAACATGAATTTTTGGATAGCCACATACTAGTTATTAAGTAAAGTCTTGACCTGAATACGGTGGGTTCCATAGTTTCGAAGCTGTGGATCTTTAAAGGTTATTTTATCATGTTTTCGGCAGCCTATAACTTCGAAAGGAAGCATTTGTGCACCCGGGATGGTCTATACTTTTTGTCTTATCTTAGTGTCAGGAATCACCACCAAAACTTTGTCGGTGTTGTTTTCAAACACCCTATATATATATATATATATATATATATATATATATAGTTTTTGAAAGTAACACCAAAATGTTTCGGGGAATATAAAGTCGAAAATGAAATATCGAATCAAGAATCAAGGTCGGGCAAAAGAACGTAATGTTTATTTTGTGCTAAGATTATATTTAGCGCACTAAATCATGGAATATGTGTCAGTTGTCATTTCCACATCAGTTAGTTTTTGTTTATTGAAGACCTCATAAATTTTCATTTACACTTCAACGACAAACTTGTTCCATATTTATTGCTATATTAATATAATTCGAATTATGTTCTATTACCGAACCTTCATCCCGCATTACGTTCTTGAAGTATAATCATGTGTGTATTTTATGGTTCTGACGAATTTTCAGCAGACTATAACTTTTAAATGATGAATTTATATATTTTTTATATTTTCGTGTGGGGATACAATTCCGAAATATGTTGGTGTTGGTTTCGAACACCCTGTATATAGTGGATGTTTTTCAAACTTGATACAACGTGAAATTTCAAACTCTGGGAATTTATGAAAGAAAGGGTCAAAAGAGAAAATTAACTGACATATTATGCAATATCAACATATTAAAATAGTTGCCAACCGAAAAGAAAGTTTATATATGCGTATATATGGGATAGACAAAAATATGGAAACGCCTGAAAAATTGCACATTATCTTTATTAATATCGAGTAAAGGCCTACTTTTGGTACGCAGAATGGCCTGCAGTCGCCTGGGAATGAAGAAATACAAAATATAGATCGCGTATGGTTGTCAAATGGATAGTATACAATTCTTCCGCCAAATCACCTGCAAGTTGTTGCACACATGACGATGGTGGATACGGGGTCGCACCTTGGTCTCCACAACTGACCACAAGGACTCAATGATATTGAGGTCTGGCGATTGTGGAGGCTATGGCTGATGTAACACTTCATCTTCGAGCTCACCAAATCAGTCCTGAACGATGTGAGCTGTATAAACATGCCATCTTGAAACATGGTATTACCATCTGGAACAAAGTTTGCAACATGGGATAAGTTGCTCACTCAAAATGGTTACTTAGTCCTTGGCAGTGACATATCCATGTAGGGTGATGATTGGTGCGGCAGAATACCAGGATATAGCTGCCTAAATCATAACTGAACCCCATCATGCTTCACTCCTGACCTAATAGACAGTTTGTATTGTACTCTTGTGCTGGCGTTATCCCCACGTAAATTCCGCAGCAACAATGTAAAGAAAGACCCATCCGACCAGATAACAATCTTCCACTGCTACATGTCTAGTTTTTTTTAGTGTTGCGCCACTGTTTCCGTATAACAGCACGGTCAAGAGTTACGAGTGGTTTAAGAATTGCAGATCTGCAATCAATAAATATCTGCTTGTGGAACTCTCTTCTGACTGTTTTGACGCTATTAAGGCTTGTAAGCACTGTATTCAGTTTATCTGTGACTTTTGGCGTCGTGGCGATCTGCTTGGTCACAATCCTAGATAAAGTGGGCCTGTCTGTCGCGTAACACACACTTGCGTCCACGCTGGTGCTTCGCTGATGCGGTTTCTCTGGAACACTCGTAAGCAGACATGCTCTTCGAGACGGTGCCTCTTGATACACCAAACATTTTCGCTACTTTCGCCTCGGAAGCTTCCACCATCCGTGCATCCACAATTTGCTCTCTTTGAAACTCTGTCAGCTCAGACATGATTCACGATAACCTGCCCACACAGGTCGCTGAACTTTAACTGGCCCAGTTGTTCGATTGGCCACGTTGTGTACTTCACCAGATGTGTCGATGACCACAACGACCCCTACCAAACAGACCCAAATCGTGTTTGAAATGCTACCTCTTTTATAGCAGGTGCTTCCATATTATTGTCCACCCCTGTATATAATCACGATCAGCCGGTACTCTATTCGCAGCGGATGTGGTAAAATTAAAGTTCTGCATCCATCTAAACAATAGTGTTGCAGCTAGGTACAGATCTACAGCGGGTCATAATAAAATAACGATGAAAAGGAGTATGTGTTTTCAATACAGAATCACCAGTCGTGAAGAACGTGTGTACACCAAATATGCGATATTGCGTATTCTATGGTTCAGAGGTTACTGAATAAGCTAGTTAATAACCCCTTTGATTGCGACTCTGCATAGGAGCAGATGGTAATCATCTGAAGAACTATCATGTTAATAAAAGATATTCTATGCAATAAGATGTATTTTTTATCATAATGCATTTATTTTGCTGTGAAAATTTGGTGAGTTGTTCTAATTTCAAAACCGCCCCATTCCTCTGTTCAGATTCTCTAATAATCTTTAGCTTCCAAACTTTTTGAAACTGTGACAAAAATAGACAATTTTATAGACTTTCACTTCCCATGAACTTACCTTCCTTTTTTTGAACTTTACTTCCCACTATTATGCCGGCTAGCCTAAAGGAGACGATGATGATGAGAAATGAATGAAATGGTGTAATGAAGAAAGTGCGATAAAACGGGAGAACCCCGAGAAAACCCATGGACACGGTGTTTATTCACCACAAAGTTCACTTGGGGGTCGAACCAGGGTCCCCAAGCACCAGAGGTGAACGCTCTACCACTGAGCCACCGTGGCCCCTCCCATGGAGTTACATTTTAACTAATTAGGTACGTCATAGCAATAAATAAAGAAATAAATTTAAAAAATATATGTGTTACAAAAGTATTTCACTACCTAAAAGAGTGTTTTATTGAAGAGAGTAATCAAATATAATTTTTACTTACATTCTCCTATGTGATAGCATCCGCATAGTATTAAGAAACAAACATTTTATGTTTCTACATTTCATATAAAAATAAGAACCATAACGTAAAAATGAAACGAAATATTTAATTTCATGTCTCACTATTATGATGTTTAGCTTAAGTAGGACGCATGATTTACGAAACCGAATTATTATGAAAGAATTAGTGGAATGTGAGTGTGGAAGGAAGAGGATAAACTTGTGAAAACTTATGAGCACTTTCTTGTTATAACCGCACATGGCTCGACATTGAACCCCTTGCACAAGAAATTAGAGCTTTGATAAATCTGAGAATTAATAATACTATTAAAAATAATTTCAACTTGAAAGTGAAATAATTACCTGCTCTCTTCGTCCACTGTAACAAAGCAAATTCTAATGAGAGGCTTGAGTGAACTGATAATCACTAAATCAATGTAAGTAGCACGTGTGTAGCACAGAATATTCATTATTCCGTATCAATAAAAGTAATTTTTCATAAACTATGAAAAAGCGGAAAATCGAAGGTGCAGTTTTACTATATGTATCCATAGCCTTTTGTTGCATCCACACGGACATTTTTGTTGGTGGAATTTTTCTGTAGAGAAAGAAAAAGAGAACATACGGGCATACAATCATCGCACGAACCCCAGTGAAAGAGGACGAAGAACTCAAGGCAGTTTGTATGAAAACTGTCAGCGATTGCGATAAAGTTTTCATGACTTGGTAGAGAGAGTAATGCTCCCGGAAGTACGTTCTCTTCGCGCGCTATTCTAGCCAGCTGTTTAACGCGCTATCCTAGCCAGCTGTTTTAAGTTGGTCACAAAATTTATATCATGGGGATCAAGGTGGAACAAAAAAAAAAAAAAAAAAAAAGCCCTGCCTGGCTTCTAACCCGTTCCTACTCCTACTTCTATTCCCCCTCTTCCTCTTCCTCCTCCTCCTCCTCCTACTACTACTACTTATCTGCACAAAAGAACTAAATCACTTTTTGAGTATCATTTTCATCTTAATTTAATAAAAAGTGTTAAGGAAATTTAAAGAAAAATAAAAAGCTGTTCTTGAGCCGGGTTTGAACCCACGCCAAAAGTGATTTCAGTCACTAGCACGTAACGCTGGAAGCTCGTCCACCAGGGCCGACAGTAGTAAGCGTTTGATTTCTGCTATATAAATGCTACGTGGCAAGACATGGAAAACGCCAACCAATCAGAATTGTGTATTTCGTTCATACTTCCGGGAGCATTACTCTGCCAAGCTAGTCCTAAGTTTTCAGGACTATTGGAGGAGATATGTCTTACGTCCATTTCGATAAAATAATCTGTATGTTAACAGCACCTATTTCATGTATTGTAAGACAGAGTATTTTGTACGAATTCCCCTATAAGAGGATGTAAATGAGAAAGCAAAAACACTTCCGAAATAGTAGGTGGTGAGAAATAAGTGTATTACATAATATTTTTGTGTGATAAAAGCGATCCTCTAGTAAAGTAAGTTAGAATAATTTGTGTGCAGTGCCACAATAGCATAGCACAAATTGTCTTATTTTCGATTTTATTTCATTTTAGGAATAATTCTTATTGAGATCTTGTGTGTTGATTCACACGGGGTCCCTCCCGTGACAACCATGTGTCCTACCCGTGGCACACTAGAGTATAGATTTTTAATTAATACAGATACTTTTGCAAATTTCCCTTCTGTGAAGTTTGTTCCAAAATTTCATCATTTCCGTTTAAATAATAACATTTTGAGCTAATAATTCAACAGAGTTTCCTAACATTTACTTGGTGTGTCGAAAGTCACTTCTCTTTTTTGTCCCCGCCCGTGACAGACGTTTAGGAATTAATGTTTTCTACTCTAAACAGAAAAAAAATACTGAAAACATCAGCTAAATATCCTTCTAAGTCTATACTACTCACATATCATATATTTGCAGAATATCTCTTGTACTTTTAGAAATGTACAACTTTAAAGCATCAAAAATGTAGTGTAACTGTTCTCTCCGTGACGATAGAGTTGAGTTGAGTTGATTTTAGTTTAGCGTCCCTTTCAGCAGCGAGGCTATATGAGACGTGGACCTACTGATTAACGTGGAATCCGAACCACATGAGCTCCCGCCGGGAATCGAACCCGGATCTCCCACGCCAAAGGCGCGTACCCGTGACGATAGAATATCCGTCTAATTACGTGAAGGTCAAGTTTAGGCACACCACTCGAGATAATAGTTGAAAACGTACAATTTTCATTGCTTTCCTTTTTATTGTCCGTCAAAAGATTTATCCTCGGCGAAGTGACAAAGGTCCACTTAACATAAAGAAAATTTATTGAGGCCGCCAGAAGTATTTGTTGATTAACAACTCTTTGAAGATTTGTATATAAACACAGCGTCCTGATATACGCCATTAAAAACTACAATGCAAAACCACAGACCAAGACAAATCTATGCTAATTACAACTAAAGAACACGAATGCTATTTAAACAAGTCAGTGCAGGGCAAAGCTAGTGGGTTTGCATGGATGTGCGTCCGAAGGGAACAGGTGCGTCAGCGATGGTGGGTATGTGCATAAGTAAAAGTTTTCGCAGTGATACGAGTTCCTATAGCGCTTGTAGTATCTAATGCAGTAATCTTTCGTATGGACTTAGTTATTTCAAATATCGTAAAGTACCCGTGATGATTTTACACTAATAACTATAAATTAGTAAACATTAAATACAATTGAATCGTTGAGTTCGAAAACTTTTCATCTCCATCGAAGCTCATTTGAGACAAGTGACAAACAAAACTAAATTAATCACTATGTCTCTGACATATAGGGTTATTTCTATTTTTATACAGTAGAAAAATGTCAGTTCTACGGTCTGATTCAATTGTATTAGACGTACTTACTACTTATTTCTGTCAACTGCAGAAATATGTTTCTTATAAACATGTCCTTCTTGCAGTGTATTGAATTTTACCGATAAATTTTGCAAAATGTGGTGTGAATAAATTTGAACTGCACACCTAATTCTTTGTAGATATCCAAATTAAGTTAAATGTCAGATTTTGTAGGTGTTTTTCACAGGTGGAAAAATAAGTGTAGTAGAAGTTTTATCTCCTAATGGATCTAGTGACTATTTTAATCAATCTCGACCCTAGATAAATACACGGTTCTGATTGGTTGAAGTTATAACTTTCTCGTCACGTAGCATACTAATAGGACAAATCAAACAACAGATGCTGTCGCTCTTCGTAGCCGAGCATACTGGCGAGCGCACTACTAATGAAAATCGGTTTTGACGTGGGTTCAAACTCGACTCAATGAAAGCTTTATATATATATATATATATATATATATATATATATATATATATATATTTTTTAAATTTTCATAACACTTTTTCATTAAAATAAGATGAAAATAATACTCATTTATCCTTGTACGTAATATATACTGCATAAATTCGTTTTTCCATCATTTACCTAGAGATTTCTGATAGCCCTTATAAACAATGACGTTATAAACCAACAGGAGACTAAGAAGTGGGGTCCTCGCGAAGTTTGGGGTTGTAGGTTGTAGTTGGGAGATAGAGAGGGGAGGCGTCGGAAGGGGTGAAAACACTTTGGATGCACAAGTTTGTCGATAAAGTGATTTACTCATGTTACGAAACATAGCTGAGCGAGCGAAGGAGCTTAGAAGCCCCACTCTGACCGTATCATTCCACATTTATCCCTATGATAATATCAAGTGACTCAGGTTGTGCACCTACGATGTAAATCTGCCTCACCCGTTTCCTTGTGACAACTTATAACAGTTAGTTAGGGTAGCGCGTGAAAAAAAATATATGCGATCTAGTGATGTATTTTAAATTAATTTTGTGATGTGAAATGTGTGCTGGTACATCAAGATTTGTTGTCTGAACTTGTATTAATTAAGTAGCTAGCCATTTAACTTATGATGCAGGTGCATATTATGCAAAGAATGTGTTTCTAAGAAACTAGAATTTTCTTTCTGTCCTTTCTTCAACTTGAGAAATTTTCATAGTTGTTCATGCTTCAGAATACATGCAAACATTAAACGACAATCTAAACTTAGCTATTACGTCTTACTCTTCTCAAACACGTATAACTTATAGGAATCTCATTTTTTCTACAAGGTTTATTTTTTAAAATAATGGTATCATATTTTATTGCCAATTTCGTATATTATTGGTAATTATTCCGTTTTTCTAAGCCTTCGTTTACGTCAGTTACAGCCGTGTGCAGAAAATTTTGTTTCTTAGAGCCGTGTTTACCAACGAAGTTTAAACGAGCGTTCACCCAAACGTGTTCAACATTAAATTTGCAAGTTTAGACGTGGTTCCAGAACTTTTGTTACACCATTGAAAGTCGAAGATCATGTATATCTCTTCTAAGTAAACTTTGGTCAATTTGTAAAGTCGACTCTGATTGGTTGTTATCTTTTGTCTCTAATCTTTCTTTAACAAAGTAACAAATAAAGAAAGCATTCCGCGTGCGGGTCTTTTCGACTTTCTATATTGTGTGCATAGAGTTGTGAGTAGTCTAATTTCAATGATCGTAATTGTGATGGAAAAATTATGAAGCTACAAGCAAAATTTTTTCCGATCACGAGAATTGTAATTTCATTAGTAGAGAAATACAAAGACATTACTGAATGTAAACAGACTGACTTGGATCAACGAAATTTAAACCCCGAAATTCGGCCGTTAGAGCTAAAACAAAGTTTATCCACCATTTGACCGAGACTTAACTTTGAATGTTGTTGGCGCAACAGACATTTTCACCGAGCTTGGTTATGACCCTCGTTCAACAGTTGAACTTTGTTGGTACACACAGTCGTTAGTCATGTTGTTTTTCTTAACTAGTTTGAACGTGGACTTTTTGATATTAATGATCAAGTGTATTACCCATTGAAATGCGCATATTTAGGGAAAATCTGAATTTTGTGAATGTATATTATTTTAGTATTGTAGTGTTCTAAATATTTCCTTAATTGTGATATATATTTTTAAAATTATTTACTCAGAAACTTCGATGGTTATTAAAAATAGGTGGATTATATTCATGATCTTGTATTTGGTCACATTCCTATTTGTTTTAATGTAATAGCGTTGCCCTGGAAAAACAGCTGTGTGAACCTTTGAACATCTGGGGTTGAGACTAGGAAATTGATGGTGATTTTACAGTGAAACCTGTCAACTTGGCCACCTCTCTAAGTTGGCCACCTGCTTATCTTGGCCTAGTTCGTCTTGAACCTGCATTTTCCCATAAGACATTCGTTACTTAATACTCTATAAGTTGGCCACCTGTCTATCTTGGAAGTTGGCCACACTGAAGCAATGTTTACCCTATGATAATAATGATAAATTTACTTACGTATCTTGGCCACGAAAAATACAGTTTTGTTATTTTTCTTAACTCTTTCGAATTCCCATATGAGAGGCAGATGTTCTGTATTTGTGACTGGACACATAGATTCGCACGATTTGTTCTTGGAGGTCAATGGCCAGAACACTACCCTCATAAAGGGGTTGTGAAGGAAGATGTGAATAAGAAAAAGCACGTACAGGAATTCAGGAAATGGTTGTACGTATTTGTTTACCCTGCCTGTTTTGGTAAAACCATTAGCTATATCAACTCCTCTCATCAGTGGGGGTCAAAACTAACCATTTCAATTGTCAACTATTGGCACCTGTCGGCTTGTCAAAAGATAGCGGAGTTTTTTAGATATGAATTCCCTCAAGATTTTCTCAAAACACCTTTTGCTCCGAGGGAAACACTTCTAGCTCATTAATAAGAGGTAGTTAACTACAATATTAGAATGTGCATATCTGCCAAAAAGAATAAAACAAATACGTCTAGAATGAACCACCATTCAGTAACAAGTGAAAAGAAGTCATATAAATTGCATATGCATTTCTCAATTTATAACTTAGCTTTTCTTGTTTTCAATCTGAATAACTCAATGTGCTATAATATCAATTTCAATAAACTGCGTACATACACTTCTATTTCATGGTTGTTTGTGTTATTGTGTTTTTAATCCGAATAATCCAATGTACCAGACTAGTTTTCAGGAAGAGAAAGGTATGCACATATATTAAACATACTATCAAGGGCGCCGATCCTGGGGGGACCGAAGGGGCCCGGACCCCCCAAAGCTCATGTGGCCCCTATTTTATTTATGAGTATACAATATTTGGTATAATTTGAGTGCAATTTGTCTTAAAATCTTCATATATATACCTTCTGCATCTGAACGCCCCCCCCCAAATTTACAGAGAAATCGGCGCTCTTGCATACTATAGTAATATTTTCTAGTACTGTATATTTTTATGATTACTCTATATACATTATTTATAAGTAGCTGTCGTGCCACTGCTTATTAAAATTTTACACTCAAGTAATACTAGAAATCCTATTCTAAAAATACACAAATCACACTTACTTTCTGTAAGTTGGCCACTTTTCGATGGAACCGATGGTGGCCAACATAGACAGGTTTCACTGTAAATGGAAGTCAGTATTACATAATTTCTCATTCTTTGCATATTTAGGAATTCTGCTTATTTTAGCAAGAGTGTGGTATGTTAGACACCACGAGCCTTATGCAGAGTTGTTTTGACGTATTATTAGTGTCATACTAAGGATTTGACTAACGCATGGTTATCAGAAGTGCATTCACAATCTCTGATTAACACACAGTTGTTGACTAAGTTAATCACATGAACTAATTAATTTAGAACAGAGAGTAACCTGGTTTAACTATACATTACATAACATATTATGAGAATACAAATACAATTAAATACCTGTCTCTCTTTCTTTCTTTCCTTTCACCTCATTGGATGACCTAATGGTAAACAGCTATTAACCCGAGTCCTTTATAATAGCAAAGTTGTTTCTTAAATGAAGTGTGAAAGATGGGTAGAAACTTTGCAATTTTCTGAGGGATACAAACACCTGATCGGTAAATTATTTTACCATATAATCACAACATAATCCTTCTATTGTCACTAATATTACTTAACTTCTACTTATAACCTCCGAAATGATTATATTAATTATAATTTGATTTCATAACTACTTATAAGTTCTTGTCATGCCAAACCACAAAGAAAACATCTCGATCCCACATTTATTTTTCTCACGTATGAAGTATTGGTATTATATTAGTTACTCATTCGTAAATCAACTGATTAGCGGAAATCCAAGCAGGTTTTGAATACCATAAAGTACACTCTTCTTAGTACATATCTAATACGATACTTACTAATCGCGTGACTAAACCTTGATTAACAAATTCTTTCTGAATACTGCCTCTGAAGTTTA
The DNA here is from genome assembly GCF_964235325.1 of Thermobia domestica. Taxonomy (NCBI): domain Eukaryota; kingdom Metazoa; phylum Arthropoda; class Insecta; order Zygentoma; family Lepismatidae; genus Thermobia; species Thermobia domestica. Next base: position 96,334,565 of record NC_137469.1, read on the forward strand.
ATCACTGAAGTCCAAAAGAAAGTATTGAATATTGAAAGAAAATCCATTAAATAAAATAATTGGGAAGTGAACAAATATGTTACTCTTTTATCAGTGATTTTACTCGTTTCATACACTTGCTGATCAATAAATCTTGGGAAGTATAGTAAGCTGAAACATTACTTTGATAGAAATATTCTCAAAATGAAGTTAAAACTAGATATAACGATTTCGAGTTTTTAATAGTGCACTTCAAATTACTTTACTAGTAGAAGTAGAATTTTGAGAGCATGGAAGAGGCAACGTACATGATTCGTGGCTAGTTTTATTTTAGTTCCTCATCCTAGTGAATAAAATGACTGTGTTTCTGAGCCAAACACCGTGTGCGTGGGTTTCCTAGGGGTTCTCCCGTTTCCTTCCATCTTCTTCATAGTCGTGTATGATTCGCCACGTGCGGCTTCCGACTACCTACCTATGGTGGCCCTCGCGAATTTTGCCCGCAAATTCCCCACGGAAATATATCTTAATATACCGAAACAGGTAGTCTATTAAATGCGTGGCCTAAAATGTCTCTCTCAGCGCGAGAGCGTGTCAGTGCTCACGATAGGAATCTCACAAAGGACAATAGCTTTATGAAATTCCTACCACCTACTGTATCCGGAAGAGCCCTTGAAGATTGCAGTCGAGTAAATCGGACGGTTGGCGTAGTCTCTTAATTTAGAAATTTCTAATACAACAAAAAATGTAAGACCCGTCCGAAAACAGAGAAGAGTTTAGATTAAAGTATGGAGAAAATAGTTCGGAAATCAATAAGTGAAGAGATCCCGTACGAAGATAGTCAAAACAATTTTGTAATGACAAGTTAAAATAAGCCAAATCTTGCCAACCACTCCCAGTCCGCAGGATTTGTCAATTAATTTCGATTATTACATCGTTTAGAAATAAGGAAAATGAAGATATGTGGTCAAGGGAAATCGACATCCTGGTATGGAATAAATTAACTTTTACTGTGGTAAACCTACTATATTATTCGCCCTTATCCATTCGGTCACTTATGTGGACACTAACTAACTAACTTTATTGGGTAACATTGAGAAAAAATCTCAAACAGCAACCAAGTACTATTGGGAGTTGAAGGTTGATGGCATATGTATACTTTAAGTGCACCATACTTCATTTATTTGTTATAACGTTCTGTAATATCTCTTGTACTGTACCAAAATATTTAATAAACAAACACTACTCGTATCGTCAGGCTGAACATACCATTAATGCATGCAAATCTTCACAAAGCAGGTTTACTTTAGTGACTAACAAGTAATCGGGTAAATTTTTTATAAAGATTACGAAATATTAATCATTTCCAGCAATATGATCTCTTTCATATACTTCTTCGACTTAATTTAAATACGGATAACCAAAAAGTTACAAAGTATAAACATAGTCAGCCATATGTACAACATTCCCTTCATACGAGTTTTCGACGTGACGGACACTGCTTAAAAATTTACTATCATACGCGAAGATTCATACAGCTATATTTGGATAACGACCCTAACCAGTGGCGACAGAGTAACTGGGCTCACATATACATTAAGTTGTCTTATTATTCAATTACACTCAGTATATTCTTATATAACATTACTTACTTCTATTTATTTATTTATATTTCATATCATAGAGATTCATTTTGCAGACTCCTGAATTTTAAATACGCCCAATAACTGCCTACAACAGTCACATTCTATACATTGAAATCCATACGGCACTAAATAAATTCTCAATCTGTGACCATCACGTCGAAGACTCGTACGAACCAAAATTTACTTCTACCAATACAAACGACATCCTTTATTTACACTCTGCAGCCTGGAAAATGTACATATGCAGACAATATTTAGTTGAGCTGAGCGAAGCGAAGCTCTTATACTCGGGTTAGCCGTTTGGTTGTCCGCGAACTCCTCCTAGACTGTTTGGCCGATCTCAACCAAACTTAGCACGCTGATAGAGTATGTCGTGCTGAGTGACAACATAGGTCGAAATAAAAAATCCGATGTACCATCGAGGAATAATCACCGAAAAACGCTTCCTCCTAGACCGTTTGGCCGATCTCAACCAAACTTAGCACGCTGATAGAGTATGTTATGCTGAGTGAGAACATAGGTCGAAATCAAAAATCCGATGTACCATCGAGGAATAATCACCGAAAAACGCTTATTCCTAGACCGTTTGGCCGATCTCAACCAAACTTAGCACGCTGATAGAGTATGTCGTGCTGAGTGAGAACATAGGTCGAAATCAAAAATCCGATGTACCATCGAGGAATAATCACCGAAAACGCTTCCTGATTACGTAGTTTAAGCTCGCTCAGCTCATTTCATTGCAATCGGGTATATACATTGCATTCCTAGTATTATTTACTTTATTTACACTTCTGGCAAGCACATTGCTGTGTAAAACAATTTGTATTTCTATACTGTAGTTGTTAATAAATAAACTTATATTCTAAAATCAACACTCAGAGTATTCGCAGAAAAAAGGTAAAAGAAAATTTAACTTTATGGTCTATCAAATAATTCCCTTCTCCGACGAATGGAGTAGCGTTCTGCATAGCACCTTATAGTTACGATCAAACGTAAAGTTTAATTTCACTTACTATTTCTTTATTTGGCTACAGAACGTATAGATAATTAGAATAGATAATTAAAAAGGTGCTTTACCGATTTAATTACTTACTGAGTCCATAGCCATCGAACAATCCTAAATAACGTTAAAAATTGTAGTTTTAAAGATTACTTAGGATAGCGCTGTGTGATTGTTTCCCGCGTTAGAGGGCGCTGTAAGATGACAAATAATATTTGTACTAGGAAATGTGCTGTGTACTATTAAAACACTACATGTATACTATAAAATAAATATGCAAAATCACGACAGATTGGATTTATATATGAATTGCCTACTAGGTTCGGTCGAAATCGATGAATAATTAACAAATCAACAATACATTGTCCTTAAATAAACTATCAAACACTCTCACACATACATACAACATCTACTCACAACATGCTAAAACTACACATATAAAACATATAACTACAGGAAAATCAAATTTTACATATTCACACTAAATACAAGTACACTTTCCTGGACACCAACACATTTTAATCAGCTCTAATGTGAAAAGAAAAAAGGAAGAATAGGACCAGGTGATTTTTGTACAAAAACTAAGGCATTTCCTAAATTTCATCATTATTAAAAATGATCCCAAAGGGATAGATTACGGAAGATCCCTCTGAAAAGAAAGGAACCTTTATGTCATTATCTAACCCATGCTGTGTTTGGAAGCTAGATCAAATTAAGAGCAAATAGAAATCCCTTCTAGAGTTTACTCTGACATTTTAAAATTTAACTTGACTTCTACAAAACCAACGTATACCGCCATGTTATTCCCTATAGATATTACAAATATACCACACACACAGGAAAAACTATGTCAAGGAGAGGCTATCGGATCTAACGATATAACTAATGAAAAGGGGAAAAATTTTTGTGTTGTATCTTCGAATGTCACTTAATAAGGCATACAAAATCGAAAAATTAATCCACTGGCACTACACATCTGTACATGAATTCAAACATGATGATAACTTGAAATTCCACTTTCACAGTTTTCTGTCTGTTTGTCAGATCAAATTTTAATCGTTCAGGGCTCCATAAGGTTCTGATTCGTTTCTATAACGATTTAAACTATTATTATCTGTTATTTGGTAGTTTTGACTGTCACATTTAATAAATTTTTCCCTGCAGCGATATGTACAGTTTACACCTCTGAGTCTAGATGACAAAAGAAAAGTAGAAACACGCCAAATCAGTAAGGTAGCATCTAATTCCCAACCACAACGCAGAAAATTGGCGGCGGAAAACACAAAACGAATGAAAAATAGTAAAAACTGGATAAAACCAGATTTTTAGCAGGATATGGGTATATCATCGGGACGAAGGGGGTCCAAATATCGGATTGGTGAAAAATTCAGAAAATTCTACCCAAGTACTGACCTATGAATTACATCGAAATAAGAATGCATATTTCATATTTATTCAAATGAGATGACATACACAAAATTTAAGGAAAAAGTAATAAATAAATAGAGAATTATTTCCGGAAGACTTATATTTCTTAATTATTCTGACACTTCTAAATTAATTTTATTTGGACGAGAGCAAAACGGATTTGATATGTAAACTGAAAATTATACAGTAAAACATGGTAACACACAACACTGTTACACAGTATGGCTAAAAAATATTTGAACCGGAAAATTTTTGATATTACCTCAACGGCAACTGAAGGTTACAAAGTGATCTCAAAAAACATGAATGCTATCTTACGAAGTCTATCTAAGGGTGCCTGGAACGCGCGAAGGAGCGTGAGTGCGTCCAAGATGGTTTGTATGCGCATAAGCAAATGTAGTGAAAACATTTGTGTTTTCGCAGTAATACAAATTCATATATATAGATATATATCATTTGTAATGATTTCACACTAGTAACATTACACTTTTAAATATAAAATACAGATTTTTTGCACTGTATAGGAATACTGTGCCGGTGTAAAATGGTATCTAGTAAGTCATATTTCATATATATCCCATTATTTTAACCGTCGAAAGCCACTTGTAATGATTTACACTAATAACTCTTCATTTGTGAACAGAAAATACAGCTGAATTACCTACTATTTAATTCTGCCTCCTGTAGAAATTTGTTCATTATAAACATGCTTTTCCATAACCATGTCGGTCCCGGCGTCCCCCACAGGAGGCATAAAACATCACGAAATTATTATTTCTTTACAACTTTAAAGTCAGACTGGCAACATTGAAAACTGTTTACAGGGGATGATCATAGATGGAAGGAAAAAGTAATAAAAGGTGCTCAAAATCAAGGAAAACCAGTGTTTTTTTTTGACCGGTTCACGCTAACCATGGTGGCGCTACGCGGCTGGTCTGTCGACCTTAGTCATATGTACTGGGGGCGCCATCGTATACTCTCTCCCCGGGCGCTGATTTTCAACGGCAAGCCACTGGTATAGATTGGGGCTATCATTTCTTATAGCATATCATTTCCAGCCTATACTTAATATTTTTTTCTGACTGTACGACAAGGGACCCATATGCAGTCATATACTTCGTTTGAGAAGTAGCGACAGTTAAAGAGGACTGTTAGTTACACAGGTTGATCAGATTCATAACATTTATAAATGTACCAGTAAAATTAAAATACTTGAAGACGGAGTAATGACAGAAAACCTAGAGAAGTAAATTTACATAACAAGGAAGATTATATTTTAAGTGTTGGATCTGTGGGCTTGGTAACTTATTAATATTGGTATTGATAAAAGTAGCTAAAGTTTCCAGCAATATGTCATTTAAATGCTTTAGTTTTAAATCTTTATTTTTAAAATATACACTTAACCCTTATGGTACCGAGGTATTTTCTGTAATGTAGCTCACCAACAGTTGCGCTTGTTGAGCCTATAAGGGAAAACATATTTGTCACTTGCCATTTTAAGAGGTTTTATTAGTTAAACAAAATATATATAAATTTCGTTCATAAAACACTTGTTCGTGAGCCTGTTGATAAAACTAGATAATAGAAAAATTAAAATACTGCGAACAAGAAAATTTCAGTAGATCTACCTACATGCGTAGATGTCACAATTTCTTTGTAATTTGTAAATTTGAAGTTTCTGGCTTAAGCGCTTTTGCCTGGACTTTGATCAGTCACTCATTCAGAGCTTCCTCTGTTAGTTCAGTTCTTAAAGCTTATAGTTCGTTATTGTGTGCGTCGAGATCTATTAACATGATTAAGAAGTTTAGTTTACTACTCGTAAAATTGTCTTTATATATTTACTATGTCTCTCTGTCCGTCTGTTCGAGAGACAAAATCTCAAGAACTACACAAAACGAATCAACCATTAATTGTGACAAACATGAACATTGACAAAAATTAGGGATCTTGGTAGTTGATGTAAATGATCCATCCCCAAGAAGCAGCAGAAATCAAGCACTTCCGATTTTAACATTGGTTACTTCAGAGCGGAAGCGCTAATAAATAGTAGGAGGTGTTGATTCTTCAATCAATTAAACTAGCAAACCCGCACGACCTGCGCAAGCGCAGGTCACTACTGTTGTCTGAATGATTGAATATGATACAAAATTAAAAATATTAATGGCTGTCATGTATGTTGAAAATTTGATCGAGATCAGTTGGGTGGTTCAAGAGTTAAGTTCTATTTATTTTTATGTATTAATCTCCCTTTCCCCTCCCTTCCCCTAGATTCTACCGTTAAAGTGAAAATATTTAAAAAAAACTTTCCAGGTTCGAACGTTATTTATGTTGAAAATTTGATCGAGATCGATCGTTTGGTTTAAGAGTTATTAAGTTTTATTCATTTTCTTATATTTACCCTCCTCCCTTCCCCTACCCTAAGTTCTACAATCAAAATGAAATAATAAAAAAAAATTGCAGGTTCAAACTTCATCTATGTTGAAAATTTGATTGAGATCGATCGGATGGTTCAAGAGTTATTAACTCACGAACATGGTCAGCTTTATTTTTATATTTATTAATTTTTGTATACTTCCCCCTCCTCCCCAAACCCTACGTTGTTCCATCAAAGTGAAATGATAAAATCCATTCCAGGCACGAACGTCATCTATGTTGAAAATTTAATCGACATTGATCATTTGGTTCAAGAGTTATTAAGTTTCATTTTTTTATAATTCTCCTTCTCCACTTCCCTAAATTCTACCGTTAAAGTGAATAGCTAGGTACACTTCTAGGACAGTACTGCATCTCAGTCAAAAATTTGATCGAGATCGGTTGAGTGGTTGAAGATATTAGGAGTTACAAACATAGTCACTTTCAATTTGGATCTGACGTTTTTTGTTCACAGACACCGTTATCAATTAAATGTCCCAATTAAATGCCCCCAAAAATATTTTATTTTTGTACATAATCTTTACTTGTATCAGAAGTGATAGAGAACCCTACAACTTATAGTTTCAATATAAAATGAGAGAATATCACGCTCATATCAACAGACAAGATTTATAATGTAAGTATGGGGACTTCTAAGAGCAAGTTGGTGGAGATTAACTCAGTAGGCCCAAATTTGAAATATACTGTCTTATATTTTTGCATAGGGAATTATGGACAAGTGGAAAGTGGAGAACTGTAAACGGACAGACTGTAAACGGTAGAACTTCCATTGCTGGGCTGTTTAACACTTCAATTTTCACCTTGCGTAAGCTGTAATAGGCAAAATTCTTCACGTAATGTACACTGTGAAACTGTTAGGCATGTTTACAAATAAACTTCTTTTTCTCCATTTTCTAAAGAACTATGGATGAGCTTTTATACTCATGTTTGCAATTTTGTCAAATCAGCTAGTCCTATCCATTAGTATACATGTCGTCTCTTTGGATTATTTTATTTTGCCTTGAACGGCTCGTATCAATATTGTAGACTTTATGATAAATTTTAGTAGCTAATAACTTACCTCCTTTTTAGGTGGGGACTAAATTAAATTTGAAGTTTTTGAAGATTTATAGAGATAACTACAATCCTAACTACAATAAGCTGACCTTCAAATCATCAACAAATTTAAAATATTAGTGTCGTATAAAGTGGTATACTTTCGCGGTTCTTCTGATAACTTATTTTTACATCTGGAAAGTGATTTTAAGATTTATATAGTCTTGTTTTAGTATAGTGTCCACAACATGTGCCTTTGATTTACGAAATCCTGGGTTCGATTCCGGTGAAAGGTCATCGCACGCATTTCAGTGTTTGAAATGCTAGTTTAAACTATATATTGTGGCTTAAATGCAGGATGTTCTACTTAGTTAAGGATAAGGTTCTAATTTTAGATAATTAGTGGAATTGATCATAAGGTGGCTATACTTAAAAAAAAACGGCAAATTTCATATGTGTTCAGTACATCTTTGCAAGCAGAAAGCTTATTTGTGATTTTCGTTGGTAACGTCTAATAGTGAAGATGAGGCCTATTTTAGGTAGTAACTAGAATTGGCCGTAGGTTAACTATACTGAATAAAACAGCCGACATACTTCAAATGGTGTTCGGTTATAAATATAAGAAGAAAATTATCTGCGACTTTGGTCTGAAGTTCCTAATTATGAAGATTGACCAATTTAAGGCAACTAATAGAATTGATCATATGGTAGTTACGTTAGATTCGCTCCCCCGTACCTAATTAGGCATTTCCGCATGAAGTCGTAGATGATTGTTTACATTCTATTGAGGTGCTGAACAACATATTTTTAAATCACGCTCGACTCTAGCCATAGGAGCTAAATATGCTGTTCTGATTGGTTGAAGTTATCCGTTTCTTGCCAATTAGCATACGTATATCAGAAATCAATATCAGGCTTCTGTCCGTTCTGGTAGCTAAGCGTGCTAGCGCAACGGGTTATTAATCAAAATCTCTTTTGGCATGGGTTCGAATCCGCCCCAATAAAGTTTCTTTTAATTTTCTTTAAATTTTCATAGCACTGTTTTCATTAACATAAGATGAAAATAATAACAAAAATGTGATTTACTTACGTTAAGCGTGCAGTTTTGCTAAAGAATCCATAATAAAAGTAGTTGTAGTAGTAGTAGGAACGGGTTAGAAGCCACGCTCGACTCGTTTTGTTCCATCTTGACCCCATGCAACCAATCAGAAACGTGTATTTAGTTCCTATGGCTAAGGTCGAGCGTGTAAAAAATGCTGCTGAACATACATATAAAGTTTGTCAGCTTTTTCTTCAAGCAGCAACCTTACGACCGATTCAACTAATGACCTAAAATTAGCCGTATCTCTGAAATTTCTCTAGGTGCTTCCGACCCAAGTTACAAATAAACATTTTTTCTTATAAGAGTCCCAGAACACGTTTGGAAGGTTTGGCAGTTCCTTCCTGGGACACCATACATGTATTGTTTATTCTATATAGTCTGGTTGCTGACAGACAACGTAAATAAATACAATTTTATTTAATGAACCTAAAATTAATTCCTGATTCAATACGAATAAATCTGGCTGGTCTACATTAAAATATCTCGGAATGAATTATGTATTGAGTTAAGTAATTCCACTCCATTAGTACGTAGCTCTGGAAAGTTAACACTTCCAAAAGTCGCTAAGAAAAACAAAGCTATTCTTGATATGTAGAACAAAACAAAAGTGTTTCTTATAACTATTATGAACTAACTGCCTTCCATCGAATTTAACGAATTAATAATGCAAATTCTATCTCAAATATTATTTTAATTATGAAGTGATTTGGCATTCCTTAATTAGTCAGAAATTCCAGTAACATTTTAAGGTATTACTACATTTGAAAATTCAATGCAGTTAACGATTTCAGGCCTCACCACCTATGCTTGTTTGTATTATTTCGGCACAATGACGAGATACAAATTGCTTTTCCACTAGGATCAGCAATAAAAGCCGCTTTAAACAATATAAATTTTATTAGACCAAGATTAATAATCTGAAAACTAGATGAAGATATATGTTACACATTAATTAGAAATTCTTCTAGGCTAGTAACAAGTTCACGAGCAAGGAATATATATTTCCGATAATTGTCAAAAATATTATTGCACGTCTAAAGAACTCATTAGGCAAGTTAAGTTTGTGGAATTTACATGGTGGCAAATAAAAAAATATATACCCAAAATTCTTAAAAAAACGAGTTAAAATTTAATAAAATTAGTCGATTCATTACAAACTTAAATTATACCTCTTTCAGATATTGATGTTTTGAAAACAATTCCATATGTCTGATAATAATGAATTGCATAAACACAATTTCATGAGTGCAAGTTGTTTGTAGAAATAATGTAATAATATTTGAAAATGTCTGAGAGGGTGAAATGTTAACAAAATATCACTTTATATGAGGACAAAAATGCAAGACAAACATTTTAAGACTATATTATAATTTTAATATATTAATAATAGGATTTCAGAAACAATTCTCATGCATCTACTGATTCCTAAATAAGATAAAGCTGATAAATAAGCTACAAATTGTGAGAAATGTTAAAGAATTTCTTCAAAAATGTACAAAAGTTCGTTACCAAGATCATGTTATAAGTTTCTTCTCGAAATGTAATAATTCTAACTTAAAGTTTAGAGAAGAAAAGAAAGCTTGTACCTACCTCTTTTTTCGTAATTTGAGTGGATATGATCCACATTTATTTGTAAATGTACTTGGTAAAATTATAAATACAATCAGACACAATTAATATTATACAATGATTGGTGATTGTCCGACACCAGGTTCCAATGATAAATATATCTATTTCGAGTGAGGACGATGAATATTAACATACGTCTGATAGGTCCTCGTAGCGTTCAGTCTACTGTCTAGATTGAGCCTAATTTACCAATAATCTTCTTTCTTACTCTCTCAATAATTTTAGGTCATGGACGAATTACCTCTGAAGTTTTTTTTAAATATTTTTTTGTTCTTCGTTTTAGTATAAAATGGTTTGTGGATGTATAACGTTGGTTAGTGAGAAAGTAGTAAATATAAAAACAATCTCGTTTTCATAACACTTGTTTTGTTTATGGGAATTCATAGATGATATGTACGTTTATTCTGACAAAGCGTTGTGTAGATCAATGAAACCAATGAGTATTCTTGGAAGACTATATTGAACATTTACCTAATGGGTATTGATTATTAAATGGAACAATTAGGAGTGTGATAAGTGACAATGGATTACCCATTGGGAAACATATAATACTTCATACTTAAACATACAATACCATAGTTAGTAATGCTCCACTAAGACGACTAACTTCCTGCATTAAAGTATTCACCTGAAAAAAAAAAACATTAAGTAAACATTAAAACTAATGGAGTATTTGAATTCCATCGTGGCTACATGGTTAGCCTACGTGCTGTTGGCACGCAAGGTAGGGTTCTATTCCTATTGGAATGTGTATTTCACATTAAACTGTAGATCCACGTCACAAATTCTGCTGAAAGAGGCGTCAAGTTTAAACCAAACCAAATCAAAACTAAGAAAATTATTAACTAAGTGATTATTGACTATTAACGTAATATTATTTACGTGACATCAAATTATTATTGGATAAATACATTAATATATTTATCCATTAATATATTTCTCGCCTTTATATAGTATTCAACATACTTTATATGAGTAACACGGAAAGCTTGTAAAATGAACTTTAACTCTCGCACCACCCACTTTGTGCCCACCACAGCATGTTTCTTGTAATTACTCTTCTAATCGTTTCTTTAAAATAGTAAAAAAAAAAGTTATTGCTTAAGAGTCTTCATCCCGGTGAAATTAAAATACCGCTAATTTTACAGTAATTATGTGATATCTTCAAATAGATAAAAGATAATCGAAATGTGGAACAGGAGCGCCCTAGACAATATTATCTTGCATGAGAAACCGTTATCACGACTCACTTATCTGCTTTCGATTTCGAGCCATTTTGAAAATCGGTATTTATTTTTGCGTTTCTAAACAGCTGAAAACGGAAAGCCACTAGGTGACTTGTGATAACGGTACCTCACGCAAAATAATATTGTCTAGAGCGCTCTTGTTTCATATTTCAATTATCTTTTATCTATTTGAAGATATCACATAATTACTGTAAAATTAGCGGTATTTTAATTTCGCCGGGATGAAGACTCTTAACATGTTTATTTGAAGGGTATATTTTACGGTAGTGCAACTTGAACGTTAGTATGTCTCATAAATTTGCTATTTTAAGTTGGTGGGTACAAAGTAACCCTCCCTTCCAATTGATAGGAAAAGTGACTGACATTTAGCAGTATCACTCCTAGGTGGTAGTATAGGCGATACCTGCCTTTTTTGAATTTGGCGGTTAGTCTTATTTCGTGTACCGTTTATTTCAATCACTGTAGATTTTTGTGAGAGTTTCTAATTTTTTTTCTTTTTTTTGGAAGATATATTTATTATGAACAAGTGGGTAGAAAATTATCCACCTTGGTAGTCCATGTTACAAAAAATACCTTTGGTAGTGTGAGGGTTAAAACATATTGAACCGAATATGAATGGAGCAAACATTATTCAACAATATTATTACCATTAACGAAAACAGTTTTGTCCAAAATTAAGACATAGACCTATACCAACAAATAAATTATATCGATCTGAAGAAAATGATATGGTGAGCGTAAGTCATTATAAGCAGTTTCCGACAAAATAGAGATTTTTCTTTAAAAAATCCAGAATTTGATGCCGTGCAACAACCGTGCCAAGTATTAAGATAAACTGATTTTGAAGGATACTGGAATATAACTTTTCATTATGATACTAGCAAGATTAGTGTACACAGTGTAGTTAATGATATATGTAGCCCAAAATTATAATTGACTCCTGAACTTTAATTTTTGATTAATAATATTGTTCAAAATATGTGACACTTCAATCAATAGATGATACCAAGATGCACAAAGTGATTAAAGTGACATGCTTAAAATTAAGTTTGCAAATGTTTTCATTGTCATGTTAATGCAGATTGATTGTTTACTTAAATCTATATACTATATATGTAAAAGTAATAAACTGTGTTGTATCCCGTTATATCCATTGGCTGTGGCTCAGTGGTAGAACGTTCACCTCTGGTACGTGGAGTCTCTGGTTCGCTCTCAACTAGCGGCAAGTGGGCTTTGTGGTTGATAAACACCATGTGCGTGGGATATATATCGGCGTCCTCCCGTTTTCTCCCACTTTCGTCATTCCACTATGTAATTCATTTCTCGTAATCACTGTCTCTAGCTATACGGAATAATCGTGAGACTTAAAACTCAAACATACCATTTTTTTGGTATATCCATTGATGTTTGTTTTCTGTTAGTACTGACATTAAATACTTCTAACAGTAACAGTGACGCGCGTTCTTCTAACAATGGTACCCATACTCCTAACAGCGACTTGCGTAATCCTAACTGTGGCGTATACCCTGTTTGTAATTTAAGATTATTGCTAATCTAAATTAAGTATCTATCTATCTATCTATCTATCTATCTATCTATCTATCTATCTATCTATCTATCTATCTATCTATCTATCTATCTATCTATCTATCTATCTATCTATCTATATCTATCTATCTATATATATCTATCTATATATATCTATCTATATATATATATATACGAGGGTGGATCTAAAAGTAATACCTTCCTCCTTATAATTTTTTTCCTTTACTGCTATTGATCTATCTATGCATTATATTGTAGAGGTAACCCTACTCTACTAATGTAGCCTTTCAGTATACTTGTATAGAAGTTTTGAATAACATACCTGTATTAAGGTATATTAATTATGGTTTTCTCACTACCATTACGATCTAGCTTCATGATCTAGCTTCAAAGACTATAATCACTTCCAAATGAAATAAATGGAACCACTGAGAGAAAATACTGTTTCAAACAAAACAGATTCATTGAAATGGGTGCACCTGTGAAGAAGTTGTACGTAAACATTGGCTCAACATATTCACGGGATGCCCCATTATTTTCTTGATATGCCCTTGTAACTTCTAAACTAATAGACAAAAACCATTCAAATATTATGGCATACAAATATCAGTACGAAGGCATTTTACGTTCTCTCTGATACCAGTAGGTTAACATATGTAAAGTTTTAATTTTTTAAATGGCACTACGTCAGCTTATTATTTATTTATTTAAAATTTATATGTAAAATGAAAACATATACTATATCACATTTGTTATTCTGTGTTGCAAACTAAGTACTCTACACTATCACAATCATCGAAGAACAACAATATTTTGGAAGCTTCTACAGCAGCAGTAATGCAAGTGAAAAGAACCGGGCCATGCACCTCGAAAGCATCTTAGTGTCAAATACTACAGCGTATTTCGAACAAGTTGAAACAAAGTTACGAAGGATGAGAATCTAATTTTTTTTTTTTTTTTTTTTTTTTTACAAAGAACTTTATGTCGAGAAAGTGCTTAAGTAAGTATCATATAGAATTACATAGATGGTTTTGAATATATATAAATATCATAATGAAGCCTACAGAAATTTGAAATCCCAAACTGTTCTGGGGATATGAAACAAATGGTAAACATTGATGTATTAGGCTACTTAAAATGATGTATTTATAGGGGCATTATAAAAGCTGTTTTTGTCGTTTTCCTGAGCTTCTGTAATACAGCAACAATAGTTTTTGACAGGTGTAATTACAACAAGTTCGCAGAATTACATAATCATAATCAGTGTTCCAAAACTTTATCAGTGTTTGCCACGTATTCAGAACGATTTGAGATGTAAAATTGCACATCTATTAAAAGCCATCTATGCAATTAGATGAAGTACTTATCTAAGCAGTTTTTTTTTTAAAATAAAAACTTTTGAAAAAAGTTAAATTTTCAGTTTCTTCTATCTTTGTTGCTATACATTCGAGGTCTAAAATTAGAGTCTAAAGTACTTAGCTGTGCATTTAACCGCCCATCTCACTTGTGGCCATCTCATTGCCGTAGAGATGACCAAAATTTTGGTCAAACACTGAGTAACAAAAGTAATATTGTAAGTTCTTGTTAGATGTATAGATTTGATATGTGTAAATGAATTTCAAAAAATATAACTTTTTGTTTGGTTGGTAACACTATTAGCCTAGTGGAATCGCAGAATATTTCAAATAATGTCTCCTTCCGATATTTGTATGTTCCTATATGTTAACGTTTTGAAGATAAGTCATCCATATTGTGTATATTGTAAAATCTCTTGGGTAGAGCAATAAAATGTACACGGGATTTGGACTTTCCCTTCACCTTTTATTATAAAAAGTCTTTTATGTACATAAATTATTATAAGCAATTCCTCTAATATTTAGGTAAGATTAGATAGGAGCCCGGTGACCAAGCGTCGTGGGCTTTGAGGTGAGGTACTCTCGGTGACCGTGCGTCGTGAGAGGGGTGTAGATTAGGTATCTCTCTCTCGGTGACCTGCGTCGTGAGAAAGAGGAAAGGAACACGGTGACCAAGCGTCGTGGGTATAAGGATGGGTACCTCTCGGTGACCAAGCGTCGTGAGAGGGGTTTTAGGTGTTTCGATCAATCCGGGAAGATTGATGTTGGTCGAGGCGTGCAGTTCCCTTTTATCCTGTATTGTCGGCTTCCTTCGTTGATTCTCGTTCTTCCGACTGTTGGCGATGGTGAGCGACTCCTCTTTGGGATCGTTGTCTGCTTGTTTGTGTTTATTATCAACACGTGTAGTACGCATGGCTATTGCATGGTACGGCGACGTGGGGATCCTTACAATATAAACAAAATTCAGAACCTCCTCATACAGCTCGATTTGAGAACCTCCTCCTTTTTCTTAAAAGTCGACTAAAAAACTTTTTGACCGCGGGAACTGGTAATTGGTGTTGGGATTTCTAAAGAAGTGGATTGGAAGAGAAAAATCAAAGACGAATAAGAAATTTAATTATGAATCAACAAGCAAGTGTTAGGAAAGAGAAAGAACTGAAAGAAAAGAGCGCCATTGGAATGGAAATTCGACAAGGATATTATCTTTAGCCAAAATGACTTAATATCTGTGTAGAGGAGATAGTGAAAAGAGCCTACATAATGAAGAAGACATTTCGGCAGGAGGTAGGACGATTAGATGTATACGTTTTGCAGGTGATATGGTGCTAGTTGGTGAATCTGAGGAGAAAATCAATAAGATGTTTGAAAACTTGATGAAGAGCTGTGAAGAATATGAGATGAAAATAAATGTTAGAAAGACAAATCCATGATGAATGGAACGCAGCGTTCGGTGTTAAATATAGAAGTAGGAGGAGAGAAAATAGAACCTGTGATTAGTTTTCGGCATTTTAGTAGTATTAATTATTCCTGATGATAAGAAGCGCGAACGTGATATAAAGTAAGGACAGGAATGGCGAAAGAAGCATTTAGAAGGAAGGAAAGTCAATTTTTTTGAAACTTGAATAGAGTTGAGAAAACGACTCAAAAATGCTTCGTGTGGAGTATTGTACTGTATGAGGCAGAACCATAGACATTACTCAAAAGCAATGAAAAAGTACTGGAAGACAGTGTTTGGAATATCGGTGTGGAGAAAAATAGAGAGAATTAGCTGGGTCGAGCGGAGAGAAATGAGAAAGTGTTAGAAAACAAAGGAAAAGAAAAGAACAATTTTAGATATAGTTGAAAACAGGAACAGAAATATGGCGGGACATCGGCTGAAAACGAACTGTATCATGAGTAGAGAGCGGATTTTAAGGTGCAGCACCTTTTCTAAAAATGTAGTTGTTATAACAATCAAAGTTCAAAATATGTATTTCCGGGCATAAAACGAACTGAAATGAACGCACTTTGTTGCATATTTTACGTGAATTTTGCAGCGTTTTTTTTTTTTTGCTAGATTCATAAGATTTCCCTCTTTGTTACTTTTTTTAGCCTTCAGCACCTTTATTGTCCCTTTTGCCTCTCTTTTTTAAATAAAATTTGAACAGAACAATGTGTTTCATTTTCAATTTACTTCACACATAACATTCCATAAATTTAGACGCAATCCTGACGAATTTGCTAGGGATAAATTTGCACTGAATCTGGGAAACAACCCGGACATAAAAATCTTTGCAACGTCAACTGAACTTCCTGTCCATGCGCTTACAAGATGTGTACCACTGGTTTCCGTTGATGTCGAGCGAAATTGAGCTCCAAGTGACAGAAACTAAAATTTGAAAATATAGAAATGCTGTGCATAATCAAGTATAACCAATTTCTGAAGACCCAAAAGTATGTGAAGGTTTCTCAAGCCACAATATTGTTAAATTAAAGTTGTCTTTTTTAAAATACCGAGTTGTTTTTAACCACAATTTTATTACAAGAATGTTAAATGTTGTACAAGTTCGGGATTAAATAAAACAATTTTGCATTTTATGTCCAATGTTTAAAGCCAAGACTTTAACAATATTTGTTAGTGTAATGAATAAAGAATGTTCATGTAATTGTATACTATAACACTTAATAAAGATAGCCTATTAGCACATTTTTTTTGCACCTTTTTGAATGATTTTTCAGCCCCTTTTATTCTCTTTTTCCTACCACATTTTTGCACCTTAAAATCCGGTCCTTAATCATGAATAACGTGCTAGAGAGTATACTGACAGAAAAGAGAGGGAAAGAGCAAGGGAGAATACAATTGATGGTTCGTATGTGAAGAGAAAGACGTTAGCTCAAGACGTTAGCTCAAGACGTTGGCATGACATCTTTTCATTTGCAGCAACTGGCCTAGCAATAATGCACATTGCCTATGATTAGGATGATGAGGATGAATTGAAGGTCGATTGGTCACGTATGACTTCATCGAAACATTGATAGAATATGTCGGCACAGTAAAAGATTTAGTTTACCTTACCTATGTGAATAATTTCGAAAATGGATTGGATTTATAGCGCAAAAGTAACAGTAGAGTGGGGCAGATTCAATGTCGATCTTTATATGTCCGGCAGTCAATGTATTAAATTTGTTTCTAAAATATTAGAGTATGTTTTGAAAGTGTTATCCCTTTTTTAAGTTGAAAATTTCATACAATATTGCTTATCATATTTTATTTAAGAAATATAAAACAGTAATGTAGCAGAGCAAATTCTTGTTTCAAGTTTAGGTTTGATGCTTTTTGTCCTTCTACAATACCGAAAGCCGTGGGACGTAAAACTCAAAGATTTCATTTCATTTCATTTTCTACAATACCGAACGTTCGTCTTCTAACTTCATTAAAAAATAAGAAAGAGAAAGAACCAAGAATTGCACTCTAAAAATGAACTTGTATATAAGAACTGTAATAATATAATATACAGGAAAGATTATATAAGACTATGCTATGTTAGGCAAAAAGAAAAAAAAACATAGGGAGGCAAATCACTAGTATGGGATTTTACATGTTCGGATACATTTGCCCATTCAAGCCTCCCATTAACTGTTATGAATGCTGGAAAAGTTGCTAGACGTAGAGAGGCAGAAAAGAAAAGGAAATACAATAATCTCCTCGATAAATTTATTTTTGCTCTAATAGCTATAGAGACCAGTGGGGCATGGGGTTCTAGAAGCCTTGATTTTATCAGAGATAGGCAGACGCATATCTATCGTTTCTGGAGATGTTCGCTCAGCATCCTTCTTAATCCAACGCGTATCCACTGCGGTCCAACGTGGCAACGTTTCGTCAGTTTTTGGTACGTTGCCGCCTGGAAGGGAACTGGAGGAAATGTTTCTTCTCTAGTACAACAGAAACAAGCGAACAATATCATAACCACAAATGTTAAATACACTTTTAATATAAAAGTGATTTCAGAAAATTCTTGTAACATAATAATAATAATAATAGAAAATTCAAACATTGATCAGTATTTCTATGTTTCGGTATGGTTAGGTATTTTCAGTAATTCGGTTTTCGGTATGGTTCGGTATATCAGTATGGACAGGTATTTTCGGTTTTAGTTACTTAGCTGTCTGTAGTACTTCGATTTTTGGTATTTCGTTGTGGTTCGGTATTTTCGATATTTTGGATTTTCGGTATGTTTCAGTATTTTTTAATATTTCGATTTTTCGGTATTTACATATGAGTAATATCAATATTTCAGTATTCAAAAATACCGATACCGGTTTTCTATATTTTTATAGTCCTAAGTTATAGTGTATTTCTACCAATTCAACATCAATAGAATGATAATAGACGAAGTGGAATTTATTCTTGGTGTTCTATATCCACATTTAGAAAAGTTTATCATTGTTTATTTCTTATAACTTTTGCTCTATGTCGGTGTTTCTCAAACTATGATCTGGGGGTCACAAGTCATCCTTCGAGATATATTCTTCTGACATTCTGAGATTAAGTATTATTCACAAGAAATAAACTTCAAGGAATAGCGTATTTCACGTGAGATTATACAATTTAATAATAAGGGAAAGATTACAAATTTGTATAGCCTGTATGGATATATTAGTATTGTTATAAAATATTCCTTACAGCTATTAGTTATTTTCAAAATAATAATAATAATATGCATTTTCTTGTGTTAATACCATGTAAAATAAAGGGAGTTTTAATTAATTATATGTTTAAAATATAATTACACAGATATACCAGCATATATTTCAAACATTGAAGAAAATCATAAATTTCCTTTCGAAGGGGACAGGTCTAGAGTGGCTCATACAATATCCTGAGAAATGAAAATGATTCTCACTTGAAAAGCGTTCCAGAAACATTTTTGTACGTGAATAAATATCGAAACCGTAAATAATAGAAAGTTTTACCAATTCTAGTTATAATAGGAAAGTAAAGATCACATCCAGGCTACTCTTCTACTTAACTCTAAATTCATTTTAAATAACAGCTTACCTTTATGTCTTTTTAGTTTAATGTTCCGCGATTACCCTGAAAGGAAATTGTGATAATCAATGATTATATGAAGAAAATGATAGTGGGGTCAATCCATGCAAAGGGATCGAGAAAAAAGACACAAAACGCGCTTTGTTGTGTGTTATGGTATACTAAAGGACTAACTACTCCCAAAATTTCAGATTTTTCTATCCAGGTCCATTGGAGATATTGGACTGTGAAATATGCTAAATTGGCATAATCCCCCAACTTTACGATTTTTTCCAGGCCTTTGGGAGCAGTTACAGGTCTGTAAATTTTTACATATTAACTTATGTCCCCGGACTACATGCAGACACAAATTCAGACCTCTACGTCAGTTGTTTCCTCTTCCCAAACATGTTCTCAATGTCCAAAACTGTTGCTACTGCAGACCCTGATTTCACCCCTTCAAATGGTTTTAGGTAAAAATGTTAAGAGATCAAAGTTTTAGCTTTGCACGAGTTGGACACTTCCAGCAATTTTCAATTTGTTAGGACAAATACATGCAGAGATATTCAAAACAACATGAGATGGTGTAAAAAATAATTAATTGTGGTTTTGAAGTACCCTGATATAGGATAAATATTCATGAAAAAATTAGATTTTTTGAAAATGGTCGAGCGGCCCATGCTTGATTACTTACAAAGGACATCACCCAATTGTCTGGCTCCGATTTCAATGAAATTTTTCTAGCTGATAGAGGACATATGTATTATTTGTAATGACAGAAATTTTTGCCATGGTGCATGTTTTCTATTTTTTATAATTTTTAAGAGTTGTGATGTGGTTACTGCAGAAATCCCTTACTAACCTTTGTAAACGTAGCGTTAATGAAAGAACAACCATGTAGATATATATAAGGTCTAGGGAGAAGTTGTATGGTAGGTATGACCTTGACGGCAGCCATCTTGAAAT
Source organism: Thermobia domestica (assembly GCF_964235325.1). Taxonomy (NCBI): domain Eukaryota; kingdom Metazoa; phylum Arthropoda; class Insecta; order Zygentoma; family Lepismatidae; genus Thermobia; species Thermobia domestica. Next base: position 96,354,938 of record NC_137469.1, read on the forward strand.
CCGCCATTTTGAATTAAGGTCAAATTTTTAAAATAGGAATAGGGTAATATGATATATAATTTCGGGCTAGAATTTAATCAGGAAGACGATGGTGAAGCTAGTTTTGTGATACACTCATTTGGGGAAAAGTTACAGGCATTTATTTGTTCACTTACTACATGCGAAAGTCCCTTACCTCCGCTTCTAACCCGCGTATTAATGATATTAAGTGGATAAAAGCTTCGGTAATACATATTATGCCTAGAGGGAAAAGATACGGTAAGGGTATCCTTGACGGCAGCCATCTTGAAATCCGCCATTTTGAATTAAAGTGAAGTTTGAAAAATGAAAACCATAGCATGTGACACCTCATTTTAATAGCCCCAAAAAGCCAATGGTATGCTTATTTTTGTTCTATTTGAGTGCCCGATCAATACTAATTATAAATTTTACAATCATGAATCATCGACAACAATCGCTAGAAAACGAGTGACTATTTTGTCTGACTAGCTAAAAAATTGCCACGCAAAATAAATAAATAAATAAATAAATGTACAATAAAGAAATAAATATAAAACAAAACAAAAGACCCTTGATTTACACAACAATCATATTTCGTTTTCCTTTTTGAAGTGAATTTTCATTTGATTTTTCGTCTCATCTACTACACAAGCTAATATTCGGTATTACCTGAATGCAAAGTTGGAGTTGTTTCGTTGTGCGATGATTCATGTGAGTTAACGAGTTTTTGAAGGCCAGGTATAGGAAATAAATAATTACATGGCAAGTCTTCAAAATTCAGAAAGATTGCTGGATGCTTATCCCAACACTATTCATGAACTGAAAAATCGCAACTCTTAAAAAATGTAATAAATTTAGAAAACACGAGCCATGGCAACAACTGCAAAGTGCCAGTTGGAATCTTAAAACAAGCGGTGAAAATTAGGAAAGTTGCCAATTTGAAAGATCGAATAATGGACGTTTCGTGCTCATTAGAAGTAGTCCTAAATTCACACTGGTTAATTATAGAACAAAAATAAGCATACCATTGGCTTTTTGGGAAAATTTGCTATTAAAATGAGGTGTCACATGCTATGGTTTTCATTTTTCAAAGTTCACTTTAATTCAAAATGGCGGATTTCAAGTATTACCGAAGCTTTTATCCACTTATTATCATTAATACGCGGGTTAGAAGCGGAGGTAAGGGACTTTCGCATGTAGTAAGTGAACAATTAAATGCCTGTAACCTTTCCCCAAATGAGTGTATCTCAAAACTAGCTTCACCATTGTCATCCTGATTAAATTCTAGCCCGAAATTATGTCTCATATTACCATATTCCCATTTAAAAAATTTACCTTAATTCAGAACGGCGGATTTTAAGATGGCTGCCGTCAAGGTCATACCTACCATACAGCTTCTCCCTAGACCTTATATGTATCTACATGGTTGTTCTTTCATTAACGCTACGTTTACAAAGGTTAGTAAGGGACTTCTGCAGTAATCTCTAATAACCACATCACAACTTTTAAAAATTATAAAAAATAGAAAACATGCACCATGGCAAAAATTTCTGTAATCACAAATAACACATATATGTCCTCTATCAGTTAGAAAAGTTTCATTGAAATCGGAGCCGTGTTTGTCCGCCAAAAATTTAATTTAGTTATCAGGTTCTATTACATATTTTTTTGTTCTATGCTGAAACTACAAACGATAAATTTTTACTACTTCCGGTTTGAATAGAGAGATAAGAAAAGATGGAACACATTCTTCAGCTATTGAATTAATGTCAAAATATTTTTCGTTATGTCTCACGGTTTTCTCTTTGATAATTATCAACAGATGGAAGAATAAAGCTGTCCTATAATACCTGTTATACTTTTGCATTTCATGTTTGGAAGTAAGTATAAACAAATTGCAGTGTCACATGTACACCACATGAAGAAGTTTGGTTTGTGCCGAGTGGAGATGGAATATTTTCTTGGGATGTTTACTTGCTTGCAGAAAAGCGGCTGTGGCTCTCTCTTATTGTTTCTACTCTGTAATGCTTAACAATAACACTGGAAATGGTAGATTTCTTCCACTTCGGGCTTTGAAAAGAGGGTTAAGAGAGAAAAAGGAGCGATCAGAATGTGACTATTTCACATCGTCAGGCGGCTCAATGGTCGTAACTCTGAAACGATGCATTTCCCGACATATGATCAAATGACATTTTTTGCTTGTCTACCTATAAGGAATCCACTCCCGAAATTTTGCCGTACCTTTTTGTTACACCCTGTATATTCTTGGGACGCTTAATCGATTGCAGGAGACCACTCTTTGCTTTTAATTACAAATTTTGCACTACAGTGATCAACGTTAAAAACGAAAATTAATATCATTTTCATCTCTTAACTCGATTCCTAATTCCTAACCCTTTACATTCTGGCCAAAGTTGATGGCGATCCATCAACTTGTTCTTCAGATTTTTATTTTTCGGACTAAACTCCTTAAAAAAAAGGCTATGATTTGGAATTATTAACGTTCTGTGCTTATCAGAAATCTGTTTGTAAATATTTCATAAAATAGGGTATACTAATGGACGGAAAAATTAGAAAGAAACTTAACTTTGTGAGAGAGAGATAAATTAGGTCTAATATGATATACTTTCTTCCTGCTTTGTACGGAATAAAATCAATTAAATTGCTTACTATTTTAAGGCCTTAATTGGCAAGCATTGATAGCATTACCATTAAAGAGTTTAGTTTGCTTTTATGGTTGAACTTCTGTCTTCCTGATCATAAATTCGTAATTTTTAAAGTATTTTTGTACTTTGGTTACAAAATAGAGGATGTTTATTTCAAAGCGACAAGCCATAAAATATGTCTTATGTGTAGCTATTGAGCAGCATTGCCCTATTATGGCCAAATATAATAAGAATACTCTCTGTAATTACCAACAGTTTCGTTGAAATATTTTCCTACAGAGTAAGAAGCCACAAATAAAAAAAAATGAAAAAAAGAACTCGCTAAACGTATTAGATGGAGCTTCTACAATAATAAATTTGACTGTCCCCTGTTGACGAGGATTAGGAATATCTAAAGAAGCGACCAACAAATCATGTATATGAATATTATATGAAAGCAATAATGCCAATGGAATGCGATGTTGCTTGAGATCAACAGTACCAAATACAGTTTTAACTTAGTGCATGATTTTCTTGGCCAAATATTTGTCGAACTCTTTATTATATGCACTTCTTTTCAACTTGGTATAGAATAGGAGCAATGAGACTACTTAGAATTACAATTTATTGCATGTTTTTCCCGCGTAAATACTTGTCGAACTATTTATTTATAATTATGATTCTAGACATAACTAAATGTTTAAGATAAACATAAGATGTTGCAGATCTAACTAGAAATTTAAATATTGAAATGCGAATATATAGATTTAATTATGAATCTATACAGAGTGTTTCAAAACAATACCGACAACGTTTTGGGGGTTGATTCCTGACACTAAGATAAAACAAAAGGTATAGACCAACCTGGGTGCACAAATGCTTCCTTTGCGAGTTATAGGCTGCCGAAAGCCTATAGTGAAAAAGTAACTTTAAAGGTCCATGGTTCCAATACTATGGGACCTACCGTAGTCGGGTGAAGACTTCACTTAGGAACTAATATGTTCACTATCAAAAAATACATGTTTCAGAATCCTAAGGTACTCAACACAACAACTTTTATAAACGGTATTTGGTTACGTTCATATAATTTGAAATACTCATCAACTTCCTCTATAAATATTGTTGCGAAAGTATCGCAGGATTCTGAAACTTTTATATTTGGATAGTGCACATACTAGTTCCTAAGTGAAGTCTTAACCCGACTACGATAGGTCCCATAGTTTTATAGCTATGGACCCTTAAAGTTCATTTTTTTCATGTTTTCGGCAGCCTATAACTCCGAAAGAAAGTATTTGTGCACCCAGGTTCGTCTATACTTTTTGTCTTTGGAGGTGTCAGAAATCTCTCAAACGTTATCGGGGTTGTTTTGAAACACCCTGTAGATAGAATCAAGTGCTAACATTGTGCTTTTGCAAATTGACTACTTTGCTAAATTTACCTTCTTTTTTTAAAAATCAAGTTTGGCCAAACTCAGGTAGGTTTAATTTTATTGACATTTTCTCTGGTACTTACTGTAGCCATTGGAACAATTTTGTCTTATTTCCATAATTTTCCACTTTAGTTCACTCTGTCTATACACATGTTACGCAAATTTGTTAAGTAAGGAGAAGTAAATATATTTAACGAGTCTTGTTGATATGTTAAGTTAAACTTGAGTAAATTGAAATGTGTATATAAATATTTTGACTACAAACATGCTTTTGCTTTACGCAGTGTTATTTCAGACAAACAAAACTTTGAGAATTATGAAGTGAGAATTTAAATAAACCAATCTAACGTTGAGCGGAATTCGTTATTCAAGAAACGGAAATTGTTCTCACGCATAAAATCCCTCAGCCACTCAACTATTTACTTAAAAAATAATATAAAAGATCTTCATTCAGAATGAGTTTCTCGCTTATGTATTTTCTTGGATTTTTTATATTCTTTGGGAGGAATGGGGGTTATTTCATTCACAGTTCCTCATGGTATCAGTAAAGTCTATTTAAAAATAGAAGGTTTGCACTTTCTATCGTTAAGGTAATAAATTCCGCATTCATGACTCGTAAAACCAGTAAGTTTTTTTCTAAAACATTCTTCGTTTTTATGACTAAAATGTTCCATTCTGTCGTGATTAAACTTCACATTTTATACTCAAAAAATGCTGATGCATGTATGTAAAATCATATCAAGCCACATTTAAATACTGGCGTTGGTTTCACTTGTTTCAGCTAATCCATTTAAAGTCTCTTTAATTTATTTAAGAAGTACATTTTAGACTTTCAAATTATGCTGTACATGAATTCGGTCAGTTTTAAAGAAATATTGTTACCAATGTTAGCATTTGCGCGGACATGTCTGCATTTTGAGGATAGAAATCTCCGTCCGCACACATTTTTCAATATGAGGCACCTGGTATCAAAAGTGGCCAAACCTATTTCTTTTTTTAACGAAATTGAATTATGTATCGCTTGTTATATGTTTGATGTAGAGGAATTTCATGGAAACAGTATTTTGTTTAAAAGCTTAAAATTTCATACTGAAAAACTAGTTCAAATATGGGACTTTGTACTCGTGTATATGAGCTTCACTACACGTTTTGCGAGGTTACTCGAAGCTAAGCGAAATGGATGTGGCGGATATTGATACTAGACGCCTCATATGACCTTTCTTCTTTAAGCTCATATGTATTGTCAATTCAATTGCATACATTTCACATGTAAAAGTATGTTTCGCCTTCCTCATGTAAAAGTATGAAGCATCCTCTTGACCTACCTAATTGCCCGAGCTTCTTATTCCCCTTCTTGATTTTCTGTAATTCGAATATTTCCCTTTCTTTGTAACGAAACGATGTAGATATTCCTTTCGTATAATAACTAAAGTCTCGTTGTCTTGATATCAGGGCAAGTTGGTGGTGTGGAACACTAGTATCGATTATCAGCTCCTCTTACTGTTAGTTTTGGTGTGACTGACGACAGCCGACTTCAATCAGAACTAACAACGATTGAAAGTATGATAGGAGAAACGAATAAATGTAACAATTAAGAAAAAGAAACAGAAGAGTAGAAAGGACGAAAGAAAGAAAAAAAGCATACAGTTCTTACATCGAATGAAATTTTACAAATAAAGCATTATTTCTGAACAAAGAGCTTAAGAAAATAGAAAGTCAATTAAATTCTTAGAAATGATACCAAGAATTATTTTTGTACATGGAATGCGAAAAACTAACAAATTAATTTGGGCGGGGATTGAGCCCGATAGCCTCCCTAAATACGCCACTGTCACGAATATGGTATCAATATAAAGAAGCAAAATAACATATAAAAATGGTATTAACGATGTTAAGCAATTAAGTAGCAAAGCAACTAGAAGGTCGTATTATAGAATAAAAAGTTAAAATAAAGTAATAATTATTAATAAATAAAAACAATAATGAAATGTGGTGATTTGAGGTTTTTCCGCTAGATTGACATTTCCTCACGAGAATTTCTTCAAACTCCCACAGAGTTGTTATTAACAGGATGTAGCAACAAACCTTGCGTCGCATGACAGTATATGCCTGCTTGAAAGTTTTTTAAACAAAATTTTGTTTTTTCAAGAGAGCTATGCTGTCAAGATCTCCGGGCCTGATTACACCTGAACCCTTAACAGTTCACCATCTTTTAAAATTATCAAAAAATTATGATATTTGCAGTATGTTGTCTATTAAGTCTGTATATGATCTGAAAATAAATTTTCTAAATTTTCCCGCCAATAGTTTTCGAGAACTGAGTTGTGTCCAAATGGTTACTTTGCACAGTTTTCCGTAAAGTGTTTTTTTGAGTAGTTGTAGCCATATAGCAACATAGTAGTCTCATAAGGAAGAAGAAATAAATGAAACGTAATAATAGTTGTTTACTTTGTAGGATTTAATATCTATATCTAGAATATTAACTGTATGAGATAACGTAAAGTACTAGCTTTGAGTCTACATACAAAAAATAATAATACTTACATTTCGCTGAAAATACTGATTGGACAAAATATAATATTCAAATATATGCGAAGTAGGGCGGAGCGAAAAATCACTTTTTTATATATCGAAGACGCAATAGTGCGGAAAAGTTGTCAATTGCTATTGATAAAACACTGTAAAAATTTCGTTTCTGAAATCAAATATCTTCCGGTGGCGAATCGCCAAAAAAGATTTCGTGTCTTTGTGGGGTATGCAAACCCGCCGTACACATAACTTTTTTTGTGTTTCTACGATAAATGAACAAATTATAACCTATATTTCTTAGCGAAAGCAGTCTATAAAATTGAAGAAATAATTTCTAGATGATTTAGGCAGAATTGGAACCATAAAATAGCCCATTTTAGCAAAACAAAGTATTGCATATCATATACTGTACTTGTGGTTTCTTATAAGGTTCTAGCATTAAATTAATATGCCGATAAATGTGTTCATTGTTCATTATAATTTTTCCTTCAACACTCTTTTTCCTTTTAAAAATTTTCGTACTGCTTTATAGAATTTAACTTCCTCCCCTGAATATGAATTCAATTTGGACTAGTCCAATTGATAGTAGCAGTATTAAAAAGAAACAAAGTTAGTATTCGATAACTTTGTTCGAGTGTGGAAGACGATGTTTTCAAGGTAATTTTAACATTGCGTTTCAGTGTTTACTTCGTTGTGCGTAGTTGGTACGTGTATAAACAGTTTGTTTTTGTACTGTCAATTAAACTTTATGTAATGTGTGTGAGATCTGTATTTTATATCAATATTGACGCTCTAACCATGTCGAAGATAAGAACAAGATTAAGAACGACTCACCCCGTGCTTGGACATTCAGCTGAACTTTCAGTGTGTAGTTGCCCACAAAATTAGATATAATGAAGCATTATTTTCAATTGGTAGAGATGGAAAAGTGTGAGAAAGGGTATGATCAATATGTAAAGAAGTTGGCGAGAGACGTTGCTCAATGTGTGAAATCTGTTTAGGGCAAAGCTTCCATTCCTACTTTGTCGTTAGAACATGTAGTTCAGTTTCTACTTGCTTTGCATGGAAAGTATATAAGAAGTTTGTTAAATCTGAGAAGAAAACGAAAGCTTCTGCTAGCTTCCAGAAAAACTGGATATATTTAAACAAGATTACACGAAGTCTTTTGATATATGTTCCTGAACTTTCCATGTGCTCATGTGAATTAAGAAAGAAAATAACTAGGAAGCAGTGAACATTTCTGCAAGATCAGAGAACAACACGAGTAGCCAGAATAGAGGGAGTTGACAACGAGGAGACTTTAAAACTAATCATACTCACTAAAAGTAAATCACGAGAGATCACCTGGCAACAGTCTTCTTACACATCACAAACGAGTACTTCTAATGAACTCCAGACATCATCTTCTAATGGTGATGAGTCAAGTGTTGATGATTACTTTGCAAAACAACATAATATTAGAGAGAAAAGAAGCAAGCAGCAACGACATGTCCTTAGACTTTTCAGTATGCTGGCAGACCGATTTCGAACATCTGATCGCGCAACTGCTTTGATAGCAACAGCTACATTGCAATCTTTTGGAATAATTGATCTACAAAAAGCTGGCTAGATGACAGACTGCCCAAAAGTCCGGCGGGAAAGGGAAAATATAGGACAAAAGGAATGCTAATGGCCAAATGAAAGGATCTTAGAGGCTTGTACTTTGATGGTATTAAAGATCAAACTCTATGCAGGAAAGAGACTGGAGGTCGCTGATTTTCAGTAAAGAGATACGCTACTTGTAAAGATGGAGCTAATCAAGTGTGGTTAATGAGAACTTCTTCAAGGTACATACCACAAAAGGAGCGGCAATTGTTCATGAAGTGCATAATCCAAAATAACTGCTATTTCGCACACCCGGAGAATAAATTGCCTTCTATGGTTGACGATGAAATACTTCACGTCAGAAAAGAGGCATAGAGAAAGATAGTCAACGTAACGGGAAAAGCTAGGAATGAGAAGAGTAGATATTATGACAGTAGTATCAGTATGAAGACGAAACGAGGAAGATCACCTAAAGAAGACAATGAGTCACATGTAAAAAAAATATATGCTACCAAAGCTCAATTTCAATGCAAACGATTACACAGACCTTATTAATTGGGAATCGGTTGAAGTGAGGCATCCTCCAGCGTTGTCTTGTTTTCCAACAAAGAACTTGAAATCTACAATAATAACCGTGAACATCCAGTCATAAAGAGAGCTTTAAAATATTCCTGTCACATTACGAGCACAGAACGCTGCGTGAAACTTTTAACAGAAGCATCTGCAGCAGTTTGTGGCAGAGATGGTTTTATCAGACTTAAACTAAAAATACCGATTTGTAAACACAAAAGTAGAAACAAAGGCAAACTATGCTCTGCAAATAACCAAAGATCTAAATTTGAACATACGTGTATGAATGGTAGGGTGGGCATGGGAGGGACGTGACCGGCATCCACGTCCTCGTTTTGGGTCCTTGGTCGTTTCGCTGAAACAAGCAGAGAGGTGCAGAAAAAATATGTATTTTTTTTTAAGTAGATTGTTATTTTGATCAAATTGACCAGTGTGTGATCCAAAATGTACCTAAATCATGCAGGAAATATTTCTTAAAAATTATATATTACTTAACTTAAGAAATGTAGGTTATACTTTTGTTCATTTATCGTAGAAACGCAAAAGAGTGATGTGTACGACGGGTTTGCATACCCTATAAAAACACAAAATATTTTTTGGCGATTCGCCACCCGAAGATATTCGATTTCAGCGACGAAATTTTTACAGTATTTTATCAACATCAATTGACAACTTTTCCGCACTATTGCGTTTTCGATATATAGAAAAGTGATTTTTCGCTCCGCCCTAATGCGAAGTTTTATAGAATATTATATTTTATTTCACATTTTATATTTTAAAATTTGAATACATCAACGTAGTGTACAAAGTAACAATAACTTAGAGGTCTACAAAGAATATTAATTACCAAGTAACAAAAACATTCCTTATCGTGATATATATACTTTCAGATGGAACTGCATAAAGCAATTCTTTAGTGAGTCATACAGTCTGGTGTCACATTTAGCGCATACAATTCTTGTTACTCCCGTAATTAAAATGACGACATCTTCCCTTAGATTTGTGGGATGGCCAGTGAGCAACAAGATCTTTCCTTGTATCATCATATGGTCGCATAGCAACAGGTCGACATATTTTCACTTGAGGTTCGCTTTCTAAAGATGGTCTTCCTCGTTTAGGCTTTCCGCATGATACTAGGCAGATGCAGTATCAGCCCGAAACACTTTAAGATGTTTGGATGATTTCCCAAGTACGTTACGCTCTCTTTTGTAAAGTAGCCAGCTCTTTACAACAGCTAAATCTAGCAAGTACCCAAAATTCTAAGACAGCATCATTTGGATTTCATTGGTGTACGGCAAAGTTCTATGAGCATGTTTGACTTGTCTACACCTCCCATGTGTTTCCTATAACGTCTGGTGATATCCAACATGGAACACGCACTTTTTTCCGTTTTGTCATACCTCTTTACGCACTCTAGTGGCAGAATTCCTGCTACTGTGCTACCGATCGTTACCCACTTATTGTCTAGCCACTTTACAACAATGACATCGTTACCACTATAATAATCACAATTTTCTCGTCCTTTCTTTCACTAAATCTTATCTTCTGCCACAGGACTTCCCACGATTTTGTCTCATTGTTCCAAGATTTGAGATTTTATTACATCCTTCAAATATTACATTAATTTCACAGTTGTAAAAAATTATCAAAGTACACGACTGAAAACTCGGACTCCTCTCTCTTGAATGAGGACGGTGATTTCCCATCCTTTTTCATCAAGACGGAACTCCAGGTCACTATGCGTTATGTTCACGCCAATGGCTCGTTATACAATTTCCGGGACATTTGATAGGGTGACGGAGACCGATAGTGACCACCACGATCTCCAGATCTTTCGCCACTAGAGTTCTTCCTCTGGGGTCATCTGAAGAACCCGATTTATCAAGAACCTAACCGTGATATCAACCATCTGATGCAGCGAATTTTACAAAGTTGTAAAACCGTCGACCCGTACATGCTGTTGTGAGTCCATGCGGATTGGCAGGGGCTCTTTGCAGTTTGTTTTGCTCAAGAAGGATAGCACATAGAGCAAATGCTGTAGTGCCAAATTTTCAGCCTTTCTGACGAAATAACTTGTGAACCAATAACGGTAGGTGAAAATGGACTGCATCACTGTTTCCCTGAAATTGACGTAGTATCAAATGATATCCCATATGCCTCCTTCCATTTTAAAAATCCAAAGTTGGTTTCAAGATTGCGACTTCCAAAATGGGCGCCACGGCAACCATGTCATGCAATATGGTCCATTACCCATCCGAACAATATATACCATGAATCGAATGTGAACGCCAAGCCGTTCCTGTGCTACAGGGTCCTTAACCGACTTATGCCTTACCCTGTATTATACCTCAGGTATATAATCTGGATCTGAATCACTGTAAGTAAGATGAGGTTCTGAATCCGAAGTTCCGAAATCTGATAGATTAGAAGAGAAAGGGATCACTACTGTTAGCCTTATTCTTAGTTTCTTTCCATAGAATATATCAACGGAGGTAACCTCTTCATTCATTTTTGAGAAACAAGTCACCTGCAAAAATGTAAATAGCCTATCACAATATTTCTCCTTCAAATCTGACATGAGATTTCGCAGTAAAACGTATTTACACATACACACACACACACACACACACACACACACACACACACATATATATATATATATATATATATATATATATATATATATATATATATATATATATATATATATATATATATAAGAGCTAGTCCAATATATTGTATTTTTTCTGTACAAAGTATACGTTTGATCCATTACCGAACAATGTAACCGAATGGTTACGTAGTATATTGTTATCGTAAATAGTAATCAATTGTTGACATTATGTCGTTTTTATACTTACACATTGTTGGACAATAACTTAGAAACAATCGAAAAAAATAAAAGCATAAACTGCTTACCCTCAATATTTAGTATTTTCTGGCTGCTTCCAGCACTGTTTGGAAACCAATAACATGTCTACAGAGTACTTCCCGCGTAAAATTTACCAGAGTTGTCACAAGGGGGCATTAGCTGTTCTCCCTTCGCAGGAAGTATGTACACAAATAACTACAACGAACAATACCAGTATATAACACTCTTCAACGCAATAGGCAAAATAAACAAAAAATGTGTAGCCAAATGGTTACGAAAACTCGTTAAGGGCTAAAGGAACTGTGTGGACACAAATAAGCCAATAACTCTGGAAACCTTGGAGCAGAATATCACAATTGAAATTGCAAACATTAGCCAAGAAACATTACGTTTGACAGCCGTCAATATGGAATGGCGTATTCGATTTTGCCTACAGGAAGAAAGTGGGCATTTTGAACATTTTCTCTAAAGATCATATGTTATGGGCCTTCTTCCGTTTCATTAATGATAATGTAATTTTATCCTTCAATTTCGGTTTAAAAATTCAAATGTCTATTCCAGTTGTAAGGTACTAATGAATATTTAGTATTATTCCCGGAGTGTTGCCTGTATTATCCGAGATCAATTTAAACTAGTATACATAGTCCTTCCTGGATTATTTACCACAAGAGCATTAAAATTCTATAAAATCTTTAGTTATAAATTCTATAAACAAGTGGAACCTGTTAATTCTAAAAGACACCAAGTATATATATGTAGGGTGGACAATTTATCTGGAACATCCGGAATAACGGTGAAACCAAAAGAGGGAGAAAAGGGAGACTTAGCATGAAACAACTATAGTGCGCCACAGATGACAAGATCGACGGAAAATATGCGAACTAAAACAGTGTTGCAAATTTATGAACTCTAGTAGTTACTGTTGTTATAAGAACTATATTGTGCTATTAATGCAGAAAGAAAAATGTTTAATTTTCTTGTGTTCATGTTATTCCCTTCCCCTTCATCGTCGAGTCGTACTCGAGAAATATATTATTTTCTTTCTCGGCTGAACAATGAGGAGGTCTATATATCTATAATGAATATAAATGCAATTGGTTATGATATGATCTTTTTTATTTGAGTTTAGCGTCCGTTTCAGCAGCAAGAGTACGTGGGACGCGGACCTACAGCTTAAGTTGGGATCCGAACCACATGAGCTCCTACCGGGATTCAAACCGGCGTCTTCCGCGCCAAAGGCGCGTACGCTATCCAGATAAAAAGAAGTGTGTTCTACAGTGAGTTATGAATAAAACTGATTCCTAAACTCTTAAACTCTGTTAATCTATAGGTAACTTTATTTTTATTTAGTGTGCTTCAACAAGATTTGTTTTCTAGCCAGAGAAGGAACTGAGCGAACGTTATAGCAAGGGAAGGTAAACGAGTACTATGAGGGAGCTTAACTTAAGATTAAAAACATAAGCTCACACAGGGAGTCAACCCATTATCTATTTAAACAATGTGAGAAGAGATGGAGCATATTGCTTCTCTGAAATAGTTATTTAAGTAAGTGCATGTTACACAACAATTGAATGATTTTGCGAACAATAGGATTTTGTTATGTCAAAATAAAAATGCTGTGGCTATAGTAATTTAAGATTTAAATTGATTTGAACTTCGTTTTTCTGTGTAGCTACGTATCTTCCACTCTGTGTTTTATTGTTTTTGTAAGATAAAATGAAACAATATCTTACATGATAAAGGATTATCCATAGTCTGCATTCACAACGAAAATATGATTTTTCATTAAAGTAATAAGAAATACAAATATATATAAGAACATGCGATTTCTTATTTCAAAAAAGAACTGTAATAATTATACGAGATTTTGTTCGTTGCTTCGAATTCCTTTTAGAAAACCTGCTTGGAAACATGCTACTCGCAGGAATGTGAGGAAACCCGAGATTTTCAAAAGGGAAATGCTTAACGGACAAATGTAGGATAGTAGCTCCCTCATGCCTAAGCGGTTATCGGCGGGAGCATATGTTGTTTCGATTCCTCATTAACCTGTAGGTCCACATCCCATATTGACTCGCTGCTGAAAAAGACGCTAAACATCAAATAAAAAAATCAATCAAAAATATAGTCTAGTGGTTAGCGATCTCCTTTCTTAATGTGATGATCTCAGGTTCAAATTGGAAGACTATCTATCATGTCTGAGGTTTCTCTAGATGCTTTCCTCAAGTTCCAACAAGCAAATAAATGATAATTTTCAGTGCAGTCACTGGCCAACTTCCTTCAACTTCGTCTTATATTTTTATACAGGTAGGTTGTTTCTGTTTTCAGTATAAATTGGTGTCTCAGGCTGTATCAGGAAGTTGGTTAGTGTTCAGTATATGATCAATGTGCACTATTTTAAAACATATGAAGCATTCCGGGTAGTAATTGTGAACTTGGGGAAAAACGCATTTTAAACTTTCTTCACAATGAAGAACTCTGCAAAACGTTCTTAATTCAATTAGTTATTATGATTATTGTTGAAATTTCTGTTATGATTATTATACTTCGGGTAAATAAAAAAGCTGGCCAGATGTTGAATTTGTCCTTACTATTTGAAACGCCTCATACTGTATGTAGTAAATTTGTATGAAGTAAAATAGTTGTTGAAAGTAATCTAAAGAGTCTTTTTTCGATTCTTAAAGATTATTTGTAAATACTATGTTTTTTTTTTAATACAATGCTCCAAATATGTTACATGCAATGCTCCAAATATGTTCTGAAATTCAGAGCAAATTTGCTTTATAATATTGTAGTACTTTTTAGTACTCCGTTAATGTAGAGAAATGTTCTCAACTTTGCAGCACTATTTTTCAGACTAGAAGAAAGTGTGAACCAATAGGGATTGCAAACACACTACCCGCCCCAACATGACTATCAACAGAGCTGAGTTGCCACATTGATACGCAACACGGCTGCCGACTAAAAAGCAAACCACGTGGTGTGCTTCAGTTTCTCTTCAAAGTCCGGGGCGCTCGGATGACACGTTTGCCTCAAAAGTTACGGTTCATTTCGTTCGTCTCAACAGAAAAAAGAGGAGGGGAAAGAAAGGAAAAAGACTCCATAACTATAAATAAGTTATTGCAAAGAATATGAATTTAAATTAAGTTATATATATATATATATATATATATATATATATATATATATATATATATTACTATGGTTATGTCAATATGTGTCTGTAAGATACAAATGAACACGTAATTAAAATATTATTATTATTATTATTATTATTATTATTATTATTATTATTATTATTATTATTATTATTATAAAGAAAAATAAAAACGGAGAAAAACTTACTTAATATTCATTCTCACTATCTCATAATCATTGCCTCCTAACGGTGTAATAAGTATGTTGATATTTTTTGAAAATCCCGCCTTTAGTCCAGGCCTTTTATTATTATTAGGTATTATATCATATGCATATCTCACAACATTATTTAATATTAAAATAGCTCTTCCCTCTAGTCTACTAGCTACCGCGTATGGCTTTGGGTGCACATAGTCCCGGGTTCGATTTCTAGTGAAAATACAAAAATACATGTAATTTTATAATTCACTTTCATCGATCATCCTTTTCATTTAGCCTAAAGGACACAATCGTGGGAATCTTTTTCATAATAAATTGTACACTTTTTCTATTACGAGGTTTCTCAACCTTGGACCCGCGAGAATATGAGGTTTGAAAAAAATGAAATCTTAAGTTTAAGTCCTACGATCATGCCGACTAGGCTAAATAAGACGGTGAGAATGAGAAAATAATTAAATGGTGGAATGAAGTAGCAGGAGACGGGAGAACCTCGAGAAAATACGTGCACACGATGTTCCTCCACCACAAAGCTCACTTGGCCCGATGACCTCATGTACCATAGGTGAACGCTCTACCACTTTTTTGTTTTTTAAAGTTCGTTCTAACTGGGATACTATTTGCCATGGACAGTTCGTGCAAATTTCTGTGTAATCCAAACACGATAGGGACACGAACACAGAAAGGTCAATGACAATTAAAAATCCGATCCTGCTCTTCAGAGGGATTCGAACCCCCAGTGGATTGCGCCTCATGATCCGAAGCCGAACCCCCGAGACCACTCGGGTATTGCCACAGGCTTACCACTGAGCCACCGCAGCCCGATGTGTGGCTGCGAAGGAAGATGTATATGTAATTAGGGTCTAGTAGCAGAAAAATATTTTTTAAAAATATTTTGAACTTCTTTTGATAGACATATTTTTATTTGTAAATTTGTTTACAAATACAAAAAAAAAAAAAAAAAACATATTGAGGAATTACGAGAATCGTTTTAAAAACCATTGAAATTAAAAGAGGAATGAAATTCGTTAAAATCTGCAGATTTAAATACAAGAAAAATACAAATAGAACTTACAACTGTAAACGATGAACAGCAATAATAATAATATAAAAAACTTATAAACAGGAAATTAATTGTAAAGGTCGCAGGTCGCAGAAGGTGTGATAAAAGGGGAGTCGTGTTGAGGGGGCCTAGTCTACTGCATCATTAAGTCTTTCGTAGTCTTTTATCTTCCGTGGTCTTTGTTTTAACGAAGTGCAAGAGAAGTTAAATCAATTACAATAATGGAACAGCAGAATGCATACCTAAACGTGCCGGTATATAAAAAGAGAAAAGAATTCATACAAATGCCTACATAGAAGCTAGATACTAACAGACATGCACTAGTCTGAAAATAGTTTTACAAAATAAAGAAATTTTGTATCCACTACCAACACAATATTAAATGATCCTGAGTAAAAAGGCTCTTTCGTAATCCTACTTTTTGACGTTTAGGTAAAATGAAGAGGGAAGGGACAGGGAAGAGGGGTAGGATGAAAACCTGGCAACAGCGACTTGCCAAACAGAAAGCGGAAAGTGTTCTGACAGCCTAGTTGCTCCTAGCGCCACCACTGAAATTGGAGTTCACACATCACGTCATCTGTGTCTTGCTATATAAGGAGGGGCACAGCAATGTTTATCATATCTCCGGAACGGTTTGAGATATGATAAAGTTGTCGCTATAATCTGATTGCCACATATCACATCTGATAGGGCATCTTGAGAAATGAAAATAAGCAAAATTTAAGGTGCTATGGACCAGCAGGATAGGAGCTACGGGGATTCAAAATTTGAATATATATATATATATATATATATATAGCATGGAATTATGTACGTTTAAAGTAAATATCTTGAAAACTGTTAAAGCAATCAAAACAAAAGTTGCACAATATAATGAGAACAAAATGCTCTATCAAAAACCATAAGCAGTGTTGCCATAGGTGAAGCAGTGTTGCCAACTCAGCATAAAATATTTTATTATAAATAGTACCATATACAAGTTTGCACATATTTAAAATGCACTATTATCACTAAACATAACAGTGAAGCGTAGTAGTATAGTGTTGCACACTATTTGGAGCTACATGTGCTGAAAATGTACAATGGAGAAGTCTGGTATGTAGCAACAGATGGTAATAAAGGAATCTGGGTCTCACACTATGAATTTAGTTCAAATGCATAACACAGATAGTATAACATAGCAAAATGTCAGCAGTGTCACAGGCACGTAGCCAAGGGGGGGGGGTCCGGGGGGTCCGGACCCCCCCCTTCGAGACCAGAAATGAAAAAAAATAAGGAAGGATAAAATAAAATGAAATGACAAAAAGAAGGATCAGCGTTAAAAATTAAAAAGAAAACTACAGGAAGCTTTTGCTTACTCTTTCTTATGAGGAGATTTTGTATTACTTGCAATATGATGGCGAGGTAAGCGAGATATTCTGGAAGAGTCGCGGAATGTGAAACTTCAAGAAAAGTTATGGAATTCTCAGAATTTCCGCTACTAGTCAGGGAGATTTCAAGCTTTCGAAATCATAGTGCCGTTGTGTAACAGCGTGAACATTTTAAATCATAGTTTTTCGTCATCGCATCCTTGCAGTATCAAACATGCTGTTTCAAGGACAATTTTCTATTGCTTTTTCAACCTGTCATTTGGAACCGACAATAGTTGACGGAATAATAAAAACAAAAATTTATGTTGAAAGAAAGTTCTGTTAGCATTTGATTCAACAGAGAAAGGAACGCATATATTGTAAAACTAGTTGACCATACACATGCTTCGCACAGGGGCTGTATTTGGAAGTCAACGCCTGTGGGAGTATCACCATGGATTTCAGCGACGGCGAAAACTATGGATTTGATACTAATATCGGTCATTTTGGGCTATTTTTTATATGTCTCGGTATGCAACCTCCGCTGACTCCCGGCCCGCATACAATTGTAACTAAATTTGCAAGTCATCGCTAATGGAAGTGTCACCATTGATTTCAGCGACCGCGAAAACTATGGATTTGACACTAATATCCGTCATTTTGGATTACTTTTATATGTCTTGGTATCTCACCCCCCTTCGGTGACCCCCCGACCCGGAGCCGAATAGCGTGAATTTGGAAGTTAATGCAATCCGAGTTTCACCATTGATTTCAGCGACCGCGTAAATATGAATTCGACAAAATAGCTCAAGTGGTAGAGCGTTGGCTTCGTATTCGGGAGGTCGTGGCTTCGTATCCCGCTGCCGACCATCCTGACTGAGGTTTTCCAGGGTTTCTCTCAGTCCTACCAGGCAAATGCCGGCATGGCACCTACTAAACAGGCCCTGGCCGATACCTTCCCAAATCCTTTCCATTGTTAATGTTGTTGGATATCCAGTGTAAAATGACCTCTGAGCTGCATCTGGTGATGTTAAATAAATAAATAAATATCGGTCAGTTTCAACTACTTTTACATGTCCTGGTAAACGCCCCCCTGAGACACCCCTGATTCGAATTTCGACAAAAACGATTAACTCTGGTCTGGAGCCTGGACCAAGGTATTCGTGACTAAAATTTGGTAACTCTCGGTCAATTTTTCTGGTTCCCAAGCCGGTTCCGGTAAACGCCCCCCTGAGACCCCCTGTTTCGAAATTAAAAAAAAACACTTCGTCTTGACCTGGGGCCTGGGCCAAGGTACCCCTGACCAAAATTTGGTAACTCTCGGTCCACTCGTCTGGTCTCCAGGCCGCACACAGACAGACAAACACACAAACAAACTTTTTATTTTATTTATATTAGAAGATAGTTTACAAGACAGTATTGAGTATGTACTTTTTATAATAATTGAGGTCATAACGAAAGGAAAATTGTTATATTTGAATGAACAGGAGAAGGACGTAAATATTGTAAAATCTTTTTCAATACTATTTTTTATTATTTTGCTCGAAATTTCTTCATAGTTTATTAAAATACTTGCCAACATATCTTCATTTTATTGTCCTAACAAACCAATATATGTTGATAGTAAAGTAGTTTAGATTGATCGAGCTCCTGGGCCTTCATTATTTCATGTTACCCCCCCCCGTTAAGAAATCCTGGCTAAACGAACCAATATATGTTCCAGTAAAATAGTTTAGAATGATCGAGCCCCTTTTGTGATGACCACAGTATTTCATGTCACGGACCCCCCCTTCACGAAATCCTGGCTACGTGCCTGAGTGTCACAAAATATTGATGAATTTGAAAAACGAAATTGAGTGATGCCATTTGTACGTCCTGTGTCAGCTTCAAAGCTATGTAGAAGTGCAAAGTGGGATCCGAATCATATGAAAGAGAAAGATAACAATGAAATGTAAGGTAAAAAGTACAACAAAAACATGTCCGAGGCGGGATTGGAACCTGTGATGCCTAATATGTGAACCCTTCTAGACCGCACTGCTATCCGGTCCGACTAAAAACAAAATAAAGTAGTAATAAAATAATTATATTTTCAATGTGAATATGGTAATATTGCAGTGTACAAACATAATCATATGGTATGTAGGAGAGGAAGTAAAAGAATATCTCATTTAACACGAAAGACAAACCAAGAAAGTATTCTTCCAGATATTGATAAGATAACCTGGAGAACCAGTTTACAGAATTAGAAAACACGTGTTTCTTTCCTCGCGTGTATCATTTTGTTTTTGAGAGTTGTTTGTTTATTCATCGGAGCTATAGAAGTGTATTGCAAATGCTTTTCTAATGCTTTCCTTTATTACCTTTGTTCCCACATATCAGACTTCTCCATTGTACATTTTCAGCACATGTAGCTCGAATAGTGTGCAACACTGTACTACTACACTTCATTGTTATGTTTAGTGATAATAGTGCATTTTAAACCTGTGCTAACTTGTATAGGTTGCTTATTTCAAGCAAAATATTTATTGCTGAGTTGGCAGCACTGCTTCTATGGCAACATTGTTTGTGGTTTTCGAAAGAGCATTTTGTTCTCATTACATTGTGCAACTTTTGTTTTGATTGCTTTAATGGTTTTCAAGATGTTTACTTTAAACATACACAATTCTATGATATAATTGTTTGGATATTGAAATTTTGAAACCCCGCAGTTCGTATCCTTCTGGCCCATAGCACCGGAAATTTTGCTCATTTTCATTTCTCAAAATGCTCTATCAGATGTGCTATGTGGCAATCAGATTTTAGTGACAACTTATGGGACAATCTCGTGTTAGATTTTTTTTTTCGAAATAAAGCCTTTTTAAAAAATTCAAATTTTCAAGCCCTTATAACTTGTTTGAAATTCATTCAAAACAAGTCATACAATGACCATAGTATCCAACGCTAAGGTATTTCCTATGTGTAATGTCTTGTCCATCTCCGTTGTGCTATATGTGTGATAGTATTTTTCTAAACTTTGGATGTTTGTGATAACATTCTTAGTTTGCAACACTGAATAATAAATGTAATATTTTAAGTTTTCGTTTAACATGTTGATTTGAAATATGTAATAATCTGATGTAGTGCCATTTGAAAAAAAAATATAACTTTATACTGAAGTGGCAACACTGTTCACCGGGTGTTGTTGTTTAATACGTAAAATGACGTTTCCCTCCTTATATTTGCTTCATGCAAAGTTTCGCTTTTTCCCCTGTTTTGGTTTCTCTGTTATCACGGATGTTCCAGATAAATTGTCCACCATGTATATATATATTAAAGAATAAAATAATTAAATAAAATAGCAATAATAATAAAGTTTACTTTTCTCCCCGCTTTAGCAAATTTATTTAGTCACTAGACATTGTGTGAATGTCTAGCAGATACAATAACTACCATAGTACATAAGAGACGATACATGCAAGCAAATTTAGTTACCATATGCGTACCTACCTATGTTGACTTGGCTATATCCATTCTTTTAGGCACTGAAAGCAGA
This sequence comes from Thermobia domestica, assembly GCF_964235325.1. NCBI lineage: Eukaryota > Metazoa > Arthropoda > Insecta > Zygentoma > Lepismatidae > Thermobia > Thermobia domestica. Next base: position 96,375,862 of record NC_137469.1, read on the forward strand.
TAAATATGTTTAATAGTGTCACTCACCTCATTGTACCTTGTATATAAGCCATGTATTGATCTGACCGTTGTTAAGCATATTACTTATCTGAAGCTGTGTTATAAGTAATTGATTAACTGTAACGCATGTTCAACTTTATTTAATTGTGTAATCTAAACTTATTTTACGATATGAATAAAGATAAATTCTCTTCCAGGCATTATTGAATGGATATTTATTAAGTGAACAACGTTTTGTAAGTCTCTCTTTTCCTTCTCATTTTATGGTTTATGTTATGCTTTTACATATCTAGGGCTGAGAGGTAAACTATGCCAAGCCACTTTTTGGCCGAAATTGAGTTATCATATTTTTCTTTACTTACATTAGTACGAGGGACAATAGGAACGTTTTGAGATGTGGAACGGAGAAAGTGGACAATTTTCCGTCAATAAACAATCGACGCAATTCAACAAAACATCTTGCAAACACTTTTTCGCTTCTGCTGTAAAATTAACATTTTATGACTTATTTTTATACTACTTCAATTATGAATATAAAATTAATATTTTATACTACTTTACTTCTCAGCCCCAGATTTAACGTTGTACCAACACATCACCGTATTACAGTTAACATTATTGCAAGGATTTGATTCAATTTATATCCCACCAAATTACATAAAATTCCGATGTGTCATTCTTGTCCTCTATAGCGATTATCTCCTGAACTATCCAGGCGACTATCTTGAAGATTAGCATCCTAACGACTATATGGACTTATCTAGACACATTTAAGGATCTTCAGGATTGGATGTCGCGTGAAGTCTTGTCATTTTTAAAAGCATTGCACTTATTTACCTGTGTACTCCAGACCATTATGACCACATCCTTGTTAATGAGAGATTCACTGCAGGCTGCAAACAGGTAAATAAGTGCAATGGTTTTAAAAATGTCCACTTTACCGACATTATGTGGAGAGGGGTAGAACATTTGTTTAGTGAAGTTGGTTAACTCAAAATAGGTATGCATTTTTAACATCCTCTGAAGTCCTATACCTATACAGATAGCTTTACGGCTATACACAATGTAGTTAGTGACATTAGTGATTTAATGTCATTAGGGTAATATAATTAAATGAAGGGCATCAAGTTATACTTTTCTAGCATCAAATAATGGTGACACACGATGGAAAGATTTTCATGAAAGTCATTAGACTTCTCAACCCCAGATATAACGTTATACGAATACATCACCGTATTATAGTTAACATCATTGCAAGGATTTGATTCACTTTATATCACACCTAATTACATAAATTTGATTTAGGATTTAACTAACCGATGACTCCTGTGCTAAAATGACAAAATAGTACATATCTTGGCTAGAATAACCTTAAATATGACTTATTAGAGTACACATTGCTTTACCTACTAGTTGAAGTCTTCAGTTTCACATTACTTATAAATAATTCTCCAATTTTGATATTAATGACTGCTATTATATTTGTTGATGTTTCTGGGTGTAAATGGATCATCTAAATTTCCAGGCACAGTCTGAAACTTAAAGTTTGAACGATATTTAATATTTTGAAATATTGTCACCATTGGTTGCTACTATTCGAATTGGGTCTTACACTATCCCCACTCCAATTATAGGTTCAGTTACTTCACAGTTTTAAAAGACTGTATAATGTATCAGACATTTGAGAGTTATTCGTTCATTGGTTTGTTGTATCAAAGTTAAGTGTCCCGTTCATCACCCTAACTATATAAGATGTAGACCTACAGTTTGAGGTGGAATCCAAACCAGCATAATGCTTCAAAGTTCAATGCTTTTCCACCAGGAATTGAATCCCGAACCTCTTACACCAAAGGTGCGCAATCTAGCCACTAGATCAGCGAATAGGGCAAGAGTTATTTGAATCTTATGTTAGATATTTAATAACTTGCATTAAAATGATATTAATGTAAGTTATTGAACATAGCAAAGCTAGTATGAATCAGTTAGATATTTAAAGATGAATCTAAATATATCATAAAATTCCACATGGTAAGAATTAAGAGTAAACTTTACCTCTAAGAAAAATATTGCGTAATTTATTTTCTTCTTTCTTGTTTAAAAATATATGCAAACCAGAACATAAGTTAACTAACGATGTTGCTTTGCGCTTTCTTTTTACGGTGGAAAATGCATTTCAAACATTTGAAGGGAATGAATTATATATTTCAGCCGGAGTATCAAGCTGTGTAGCATTTTTGCACAAGAAGAACCTAACAGAGCATTAAGAATCTTCCAGTTTCACTTAAGAAGAAGAAAATTTGAAACGTAAAAGAAGTTACTTTTTCTAAAACTGACAGCCATGAAAAGAGAATTGTTACATTTTTTTCTCTGTTAGTTCAAGTCTCTGTAAAAGAGCAATGTGTATTATTTCATAATTCTCCCATTCACTGCTATACTGTAGTTCCGCCTCGAAATCATATTAATGTTTTTTTTTTTTTTTAATGAAAATGTGAACTAAAATTCATTTCAGCTTAAAAACGAGAGGTTGAAAAATGTAGAGTTTCTGTATATATGTATCAGAATATATTTCGTCAGTCTAGAGTTACGGGGTCTTTAGTTACGACAGCATATCAGAGTTTTCATGGAAGGTGAAAAGATTCAATTTATCACACATGTTATCAGCTCTATTTTTTATGGTAGAAGTTTAGGGTCTCTTTTCATCACCAAGGCTAATTGAGAAGAAAACCTATAGTTTAAGAGGAAATTCAAAGCACAGTAATGCGTCAAATTAAATGCTATCCCACCAGGGATCGAACCTTGAACTACATGAATCAATTTTCAACTAAAAGGCGATTCAAGGGGCCAAACTCTTGAATTGTTTCTAGGGCGGAAAAATCTGTGTGTAAACAGTTTCAAGAGCTCCCTTATGGTCCTACTCAGATGATAAGGAACAGGTTTCTTGGCCTAGATGTAAGTCTACTTGCCATATATTTTCACTGTTGAAAAAAAAACTTCAACTGTAATTAACCTTTAACTAGTATAAGTACCCTAGAAATCATAAACATTAAACATTAAGTAAAGGTGAAAAGCTTGATGATTTATACAAAAGACGACAAACTTCTGTGCAGATTACTAAACACAGACATACCTCTTCAATATAGGATGGAGAAAACGGAGGAAACTTACGAGTACAATATTGTTTACCACTTACATTCCTAGGATCAAACTAGAGACTCGTCATATGAGCAATCTATCACTCAGATATTATGCCCTCTGTTACGAAGCACATACAAATACCATTAGAAATTACAAATAAATAGTAGAAAGCACTAGAATCTATTTTGATAAGCATTTACTATTCTCTCTACTAAATTTACGTTAGACTGATTTTTAAACGTATATAAGAAGAACTGTTTCACATCTCTTAATATGTGTGAGTCTGATGGACAAGCTTATCTTTGTTTAGAAGCTCTAGCGCACAGGCCGACATAGAGGATAGGCTGATAACACTCTCTGTAGAAAGGTTGAAGCTAGTAGTTTGAACGTCTTCAGAGAACACAAGCCGGGTAGTTACGTGCTTCGAGTCAGCTATGTGTTGATAGAAATCTCTAGATACATTTCCAGAATGTCGGTGGAGTACACCTATTGTTCAAGGATTGTTGAGGATTATGATATGCCAGTGTTAAATGATAAAACAATAAAGAATTTCCATATCAGGCATGCCGCTGCCATACATTGGAAGCTCCCTAAGAGAAAGAGAGGTCTTCAGATCGCTCTTTCTTACAGAACTTTAGTCGTTAGTTATATCAGAGCAGAGTCGGATTTAAGTTTGATGAAACCCTAGACTATTGAAGGTAATGGGGTCCTTTGTATGTCCAGCTGTGCAACCAGTCCATGTAGAACGAAGGAACCCTACATATAGAAATGACCAAAAGAATGATATTTTAAAGAGCATGCTATCAGAATTCATTAGTTACATCATAGAAGCCTACACAACACAAATTACTGTTGCTATACATATATAGTTTTATTTCATTTACTTTTAATCTTATATACTGGAAATGTACACCCACTTCGTTTTCCCTTTAATTGTTTGGAGCTCCTAAGCTATAGTTTGTTTACCTTATACGTAAACCCGGCACTAAATCAGAGCTACTATAGATCTTAGTGAAGTGAAAATAAAAATATGAAATCTTTAAGTTTTACGTCCCACGTTTATGCCGCCTAGGCAAAAGGAGACGGTGATGATGAGAAATGAAGAAAACGGTGGAATGAAGAAAATGGGAGGAAACGAGAGAATCCCGAGAAATCCATGCACGCGGTTTTGTCCACCACAAAGTTCACTTGGTGCGTGTTGGGATCGAACTAACTACCCCATGCACCAGGGAAATGTTCTACCACTGAGCCACCGCTACCCACTTTGGCTTTAGTGTGAGCACACGATTACAAAGCAAGAATTCCTGGAGACACATCTATTCCACGTTTCTCTTGTACTATTAACCCTTACACATTTTCATTGCTTAGAACTTCTACGATAGTGTCGGGAAAGACTGCACTGGTGAAGTCAATACACGGTGATATATTTAGCAATAAGACACTTTTGTCTATCTATAAAGTGTGTATCTGTGTATTCGTTGACGTGCAGGTAAGCAAAGAAATTCAGCATGTTGTGCGCTTGAATATAGCATGTCTGTAAGAATATACAGGAGTTGGACAAAAAATCTAAAACGTTTGCAAAAGTGTGAAAATCATACCTAGTGTGGTGTGGGGCCTCCTTTTGCGTCCAAAACAGCTTGGATCCGAAGTGGAATGGACGTATACAGCTCCTGAATCGTGGTGTGTGGAATTTTGTAGCAATGTTCCACCAAAACATGCTCCAGTTCCGTAGGGGATGCTGGTGGAGGGTAATGAGACCGAACACGCCTTTCTAACTCAGACCACATTGGCTCAATGATGCTCAGATCTGGTGATTGTGGGACCCAGGGGAGGTGTGATAGCTCCTGGGCATGCCCCTCAAACCATGATTTTACCGTTTTTGCATCGTGACAGGGTGCCAAATCATCTTGGTAGATGCCATCACCATCAGGGAACAATATTTGGGTTCCCTAGGTCCCCCAAAATGGCCTCATACGCCTTAGCATTCATCATACCATGCAGGGCTATGATGGGACCTGCAGAAAACCAGGATATCACTGCTCATACTCTAACAGAACCACACCCATGTTTTACAGTTGGCAGCAGACAGTCTGTATCATAGGCCTGCGACGATGTTCTCCATACGTAAACACTACCGGTTGTTGGAAACAAGGTGAAGCTCGAGTCATCGGACCACATTACGTGTTTCCACTGCTCATGAGTCCACGCCTTGTGGTCCTTGCACCACTGGATACGCCTCTTCGCATTTACTGCTGTGACCAGGGGTCCCTGCCATAAATTTTCATTTTATGAAGTATCCGTCGCACTGTTTTCAATGAAACCGGGTTCTGTAGGCCGAAATTGAGTTCAGACATAATTTTCATTGCAGTAATCATCTTTTTAGCTGCTACAATCCGTTCTAATCCGGTCCCTATCTGACAGAATTGTCTTTTGACCACTGTTGTGCTTTGCAGACGTCGTTTGCCCATGAATTGTGTATGCCCTCGTGAGATTGGACACAGTGCCTTACGATACCCCCACAATGTTCGCCACTGTTGCCACTCAAGCTCCACCCAGACGGGCACCAACGATCATGTATCTTTGGAAGTCTGTCAGATCGCCCAATTTTACCGCATCACTTTCACACCACGACACTCATAGGTAAATTGGTTACTGCTGACGGAAGAGGAAGGTCCCACATGACACATTGAAAACAAAAATCGATCGGCAATTGCAACACGTCTTGTACAGTGGAGGGCCAAACTTACGTGTCCTTTATGAAGTGTTTTTAGATTTGTTTGTCTATCCCCTGTACCTTGGTAGGATTTACATTGGTACTTTGGTATTGAGTTTGACTTTTGCCTCATGGATTCCACAGGTCATCTGTCTTGTCTTTCAATATTTCATGAACGCTTCGCGGGACAAAATCTTTCATCAGGATAGTATGCTATATTAGCAGAGCAACCCAATGATATGTACTACCATGAGCAAAATAAATGACGCGTCTCTTTATTTTGAAGTTTTTTGAAAATATCTCCGTTTTCTTTATATGTTCGAAATTTCGGAAGGTTTCCCCAGCAGGACAGGTTAATAACAAACCCGTTTTTAATATTTGTGTTAGATATTAGCTTAAAATAAAGAAATTAGAAGCAAAAAACATTAAATCGACAGAAATCTCGAGAATTACCAACTCTGCTAAAGTGGGAAATTTTCAAGAACACGAGGGAATTCTGCTTTTCAACACGAAGCAGCGACATCTATGTCATTGAGAGAAATGTGGATTAAATCTACAAACTAAACTTTTAATGAATATTTCTAGTATATCTTATTATATGCATTATCTGCAAACTACAAATATATGAATATATGCTAAGTATTAACATAAAGATAGAGCAAATAGTGGAAATTATCTATGGAAAAGGACGAATTGGTAGGACGATCGTAATGAAATACCATCTTTACCGGAACAGGCTCAGTTCACGTAAAAACAAATAGCTCAGTTAGTTAAAGCAACGAGTCTGTATGCTGAAGGTTGCGGGTTCGATCCCTTGGAAGTGCCGTTATCATTTTTATCACTACACTACGGTTATTTTATTTATTTTTTTATGTGGGAAAGAATCAAATTGTAACGTATGTGTAAAACTCATGACGATACCAAAAAAAAAAAAAGAAAAAATGCCGTTGTCGTACTTGCATTAGCGTCCCTAATTTTGTTTGCAAACAGTTTCGTAATTATTTCCCCTGTGCTCACTGCTCACCATATGCTCGCTGGCGCATAACGAATGTTTCCCAGTAAATGTTAATTCTAATTTGGAGAATTTTATAAAGTTTCATAATATTTCTCACTAGATAGTCTTCTATCTACGTGTTTGGATATTTTGATAACAGATTTCCCTATTAAATGTTTAATTTTCTGTAGATGTTTAATTACGGAAAAGTTTTACAATGTATTTGTATTGAATTGAAATTGTTTTGAATTTACTACATAAGGTAAGTAGACCGAAGGAGGAGAACTCAAATAATTGATATTCTACGTAAAAGCAACCTATTGTAGAATGATGATGCTTCTTACCTTCAGCACATAATCTTTACGTTAGAGAGTCAGACAGAGAAAAATCCTGGTTTTTCCTCCTCTATGACCACCCATCTTAAACCTCTACATATCATTGTTCGTCTCACAAAATTTCGGTGCTCCAAAAACATTCAAATAATAATAATAATAATAATAATAATAATAATAATAATAATAATAATAATAATAATAATAATAATAATAATAATCCTGAATATGCCATCCTTACATAATGTAAGGATATGATATCTTAGTTTCCTAGTTTAAATCTTAAATATCTTAGTTTAAAATGCTTTCTTTAGTACTTATTTGAGCAACCATGTAGGAGGGGGTACGACTTTTTATTTTGCCCCTCTCATTTCAGTACCCTTCCAACAGAAAGTAATCTTTGATAAGCAGGACAGACAAAATGAATAAGAAATATATTTACAGCATCCTCTCCCCTTTCATGATTGGAATATCACGTAATATTTTTTATTCTACGAAAGATGGCCCTGTGCGGTTAGGGGTAGGTAACTAAAAAAAATACCTAATATATAGCGCCCCTTGATTGTAATATTACCGCTTCTTTATTTGTACGAGGGAGCCCCTACACAATCAAGGGTGACAAAAAGAATAGGAAGAGTGTCTATTAATTCCAGTGGTGGATCCATAGAAAAAAAAACGGGGGAGGGGAGGGGAAGTAAAACATTCTTTTGATGAGGTGAAGCTGTCACAAATTACCACTTAACTAAACTAAACAATAGTGGGGGGAACCGGAACCCAGTCAGTTTAAATTGATGTAAAAGTTTAATTTTTGGCTTCATATTAAAGTTTTGGTTTCAAATGAGAATTTCAGTCCAAGTGGTCAATGATCAAATCTCGTGGGGCTCTTCAGTGTAGGCTAATACGGCCCCCTTATGAGAAAAGGCAAAATTATTAACATGTTTATAACTTTCGAATTTTTCGTCTATTTTAAAGAAATATTTTGCTTCGTATTAAAGTGTTGGTTCCAAATGACAAATTCAGTCCGAGTGGATAATGATCAAATCTCCGGGGGGAAGTCTTCAGTATAGGGAGCTACGGCTCCCTTATGGGAAAAGGCAAAAATATGAAAATGCTTATAACTTCCGAATTTTCCGTCTATTTTAAAGAAATTATTGGCTTCATATTAAAGTATTGGCTTCAAATGACAATTTCAGTCCGTGTGGACAATGATCAAATCTCGGAGGGCTCTTCGGTGTAGGGGTTTCGGCTTCTTTATGGGACAAGATTCACGTAGTTGATATTGCAAAATTGTTTTGTATATATAAGTGGAAACTTGCACCATTTGGTTAATTTTACCTCTTATGTTTTGCAGATTCATATTCCAAGCAATAGTTACTTCGCAGAGCTAAAAGAAGGCACTTACTAACTAGTTTCATTAAAATGAAATGTCTTTTATGAGAGGAGCAGACGAACGAACAGGCACCCAAACGTTGGTTGAGTCGTACGGTTGAAACTCGTTAAGCTCGCTTCAATTATTATTATTATTATTATTATTATTATTATTATTATTATTATTATTATTATTAATAATAATAATAATAAAGCATTGCAGGGACCTTTGGTGCAGGGGGTCCGTGGCTCGATTCCACTTCGTGCCAAGTGAAATTTGAGGTGGACAAATACCGTGTGCATGGGTATGTTTTTTCTTGAGATTTTCCATTTTCCTCCCACTTTCTTCATTTCACCATTTCATTCATCATCATTCTCCCTTAGCGTAGGTGCATAATCGTCCAACGTTAAACTAGATATTGCAATTTCAATAATAATAATAATAATAATTAATTCAACTGAAAAGACTGTAATTTATGTGGACAGCAATTATCATAAATATGCAACCATTATAAAAACAATGCTTTGAGTAGAAAGATAATCCTTCCCAAGTGTTAACGAATGCGCACGAGATAAGACATGTCTCGAGAAAGAGACAAGACGCGCTTTGTAACATCCAAGATAATACGAGGCAAATGTTTTGGACACGAGATAGCTTGTAAAATGTCTCATCTTGTCTGGAATGTCTCGAAAACAAAAGTCTAAGTTTTAAAATTATTTTTCAAGATCTATTCTCTCAGAAGTAGTTCTCTGCCTTAAAATTAATAACGACATTTGTGATTTAAAAAAAGATAAACAATGCCTAAAGTTAATAGTTAACTTTTCGAAAAGAAGCTTCATTAAGGGTGAACCTGAAAGATGTCCACAAACTTCGGGAGGTGATTCGTGACATCAAAACGAGACAAATGGTCCTCTTGCAGTTTTCGAATTCAGCTTCGTTGTCGAGATACAGGGTTGCCAACTGGTCGTGTTTGAGAAACTCACTGGGAATAAATTCAAGTCCAAGAATAAACTACTACTCATATATTTTTCAGGTCAATTGACTTATACCATGTTGTAAGGTCAAATATTTATTTATGAAGTGTGTACAAAATTCGCCAGGGTCTTTTCGGAGAAAATCGTCGAGAAAAAGTCACCTCCAAGAATAAACTACCCCTCGTAAATTTTTCTAAGAGAAATATCTGATACTGCAATATAGGGTTGTTAATTAAATATTGATTAATGAAAAATAAACAAAATTGTTAAAACCATTTTTGAGAAAATAGCGTTTTTCGATTTTCGGCTGTTTGTAAACCACACTTATTTTAGGTGGTAGGAAAAAATGCTAAAGCTCCTGTAAGAATACTAAGTAAACCCTAAGTTTAAAATTTGGTGTAGATAAGTTGAACGGTATGGCCTCTAGGCGAGTGCATATAAAAGTGTGCCGAACGGACGGACCGGAAGGACGGGTGTCGAAAAGTCACATTTTCGGTATGTAGACGCCATGAAACATGTAAATCCGTTGAAATCTGAATTTGATATTATTTTCACAATCACTATATTTTCTTCTCTCTTTTGTCGCTCGAAAAAGAAAAGCCTGAGCCCACAAAAAGCTATGGAGTTTCTAAAAAAATATTCAATTACAGGGCCACCGCACTAAACTTTTTCAATTCAATTTCTTAACTGTGTTAGACCGCAGTTGTTACTGAAGTGTATATTTGGATAATACGAATAAAATTATCGTATTATTCAAATACATCGAATGTCAGATTATCGAATAAGAAACTTCGATTGAAGAAAATCCATACTACAAAACTAACACTTTGAGCACATTTTCATTAGACATATAATAGACCAATTAATGCAATCATTGTTTATGAAATATGAAAAAAATCAAATGAGTCACTTTGGGAAAGTCGTTCAAAAAGAACACGTCAGGAGTAACCTACCTCTTGTAAATTGTTTCAAACAATGAGTTAAGATATACTTTTGGTTATTAATGAAATATTTATTTGCGAAATTTGAACAAAATCGCCAGTCGTTCGAGAAAATTGTCGGGGAAATAACCTTGACCCCAAAAATAAACTATCCGTTGTAATTGTTTTTCATAGAAATGACTTATACTAAAATATAGGGTTATTAATGAAATACTTATTTATGAATTATCAATAAAATTGTCCGAGTAATTTTTGAGAAAATCGTGAGGGAAAAATAACTCCCCGAATAAACTATCTCTTGAGGATTCTTTCAGGGTAAGCGAGTTATTCCATATTACTAGGTTTTTAATGAAATATTTATTTCTGAGTACGAACAGAATTGCTTGACTCATTTTTGAGAAAACCGTGGAGGAAAAACACCCCCAAGAGTAAACTACCCCTCGCATATTTTTTCAGGACAAACGAGTTTTGCCATATTGTTCGGTTATTAACGAAATATTTATTTTTGAAATATGAATAAACTCTTTTGAGTCGTTTTTGAGAAAATCGCTCAGACAACACTCCACCAAGAATAAACTACCCCTCGCATTTTTTTAGGACAAACGAGTTTGCCATATTGATAAGTTATTAATGAAATCTTTATTTATGAAATATGAACGAAAACATTTGAGTCCATTTTGAGAAAATCACTGAGAAAAAACTCTACCCCTTGTAGATTTTTCTCAGATAAATGCCTTATACCACAAAATAGGGTTGCTAATTAAATATTGATTTATAAAAAAAGAAAGAAAACAAGATCGTTAGAGCTAGTTATGAGAAAATATCTTTTTTCTATTTTCATCGTACAGGAAACTACCCTTGTTTTGGGAGTAGGAGGGAAATAAAAAAACTATAGGAAACTATGAAAATCTTAAACTAAAATTTGGTGCAGATAAGTTGAACGGTATGGCTTCTAGGCGAGTGCACAGAAAAGTGTAGCGAACGGACGGACGAACAGATAGACATCTATCGAAAAATAACTTTTTCGGTGTTAGGGGCTATAATACGTGTAAATTCGTTGAAATCTCAAATTTGATTTTTTTTCCGAACACCATACTTTCTTCTCTCATTTGTCACTTCAAAGTAAAAGGAACTCAGAACTACAGATAAAAGACACCTACTTTTACACATAGACATTTATTGATTTAAAACTGTTTTAGTTTGTGTCATTTCACTTCCAATTGAAAGGTTTTACAATGATTAACGGTATACCAATGACGAGACGGAAGTTTTGAGGAAGTAAATGCATTCAGAAGTCTAGACTGCATTACAGCTATCAGCCTGTTTTTATTTCTGCAATTGTTAACAGCTGTAATTTCGTCCAAACGCTACATGAAATAATTTTTGGTTGACGTCATTGTGTTACTATTTTAGTATTGTTCTCTTCAGACTTGGTTGAAGTTTTGTCTTAACGGTTATACATTTTTTCTTTCTTATTTCATCGTTACACATAAGAACAAAATGTTATGGTGAGTGGATAGATTCGAACCTACGAACATTGAGTTTATATTCTTCCAACACTTTACCAATGGACCAAGCTTTTCTTCACGTTAACGCCCGGTTACAGGGTTTACTACGATTTAAATAAAATGGCTGGCTGTTAGAATTCCCTGCTCACATATTTCGATAAATAATTTTCATTACTTCGTAGATACGTAGAGCAATTTTTAGATACACATTTTAGGAGAGTGAATTTTGGTGTATATAATAATTTCATGTCAGGTAAAAGCTAGATATGTTTTGATAAAATGTTTCATATGTAGTTCTCAATAATAGGCTTGCTGTTCGGAGTGAAGTTCCAAGGTTCAGCATTGCCTAGCAGTTTTTGCTATTAACATCCCTTCTAACAATATTGGCAGTGGACAAAAGTTAGCCCGTGTTGAAGCTTTTTGCTCCTAATTTAGTTATTTTACTTTATTATTTAACGAATATATTGAAAATTGTCATCAGGCACGTATGCAGTAATTTATTTCGGGAGAAGTCCGACTTTAATATTAGGATGAATTATAATAAAATTTAAAAGATAATCCTTAAATTTAGGCTAAATTTACAGAAAAGTTGGGATTTCAGAGGGGAGTCCGGACCACCTGGACCCACCCCTAAATGCGTCCTTGTTTGTCAGTAACGTTTCCTCATTTTGAAACCCTCAAAAACTTCGGATATATAAAGGAAAACGAGTTATTTTCGATACACATGGTGGTATCCCAAGTTCACAAGGGCAAGAATTCATTAATTTTGGTTCTCTGTCATTGTGCTCTATCGAAAGGTTAGGTTTGTAACATATTACTCCTACGAACAAGCATGAGTGGCAGATAGGAATACTGAACACAACTCCAGAGAAATGCATGCTGAACTTACGTTTATAGCTACGCTTTGGTGATTTGCCCTCAAGGTCAATCGAGTGGTAATTCAGTTCCGTCTCTGTTCTTAAGCCATGTTCGTATTACTTCGAACAGTTTTGATAATGAAAAGCATGCCTCTTAATATAACAGACTTCTTTCGCGTAAGAAATCGAAACTCAGTTGGACAGAGCAACTAGTCTGTAAGAATTAGGTTGTTAGTTAGTTAGGAGCCCAGTACGAGTAAAAGTTTTTATTACTATTGTTTTTATCTTTTTTATGTGAGGAAAAATCAAATTGTGACATCGCGATATCAAATGTATTTGATTAGGTAGCTTTGTCTTAGCTAAACTTTAAACATCAGTAACCGTCGAAATTATTTCACTAACCGATCACTTACTGAACATTTCAAACACGTCAAACCAGTGGCATAACATGAAGGTTAACCTCTCCTCCGCAGTCCTTAGTTATGCGTCCGTACTTTCAAGGGCGGACTAAGGGCCGGGCGACTGTCCGGGGCGCCAGAGAAAGAGGGGCACCAAAACGAGCCTCAAAAATTAAATTTTATAATGTGCTTTCTACTGACGTTTTTGGTTTATATTCTTGTAAAGTAGTGGCAATTATATGATCTTTTTCCATTTCACTATGGAAGAAGAGAGTTTCATAATACTAAGAGGGCTGTATCGAAAAATTGAGAGATGGCATGTAGAATAAAGAGTGCCGGGAATTAACTATTGTTTGTTTGTTTGCTTGAGTTTAGCGTTCCACGGTTATGCCTTAATGGGCAAGGTAGATGTGGATAATAATTATAGTGGAATCCGAACCACTTTTATCGTTCAACAGTAATCCACCGGGAATTGGACCCGGTACCACAGAAGGCAGGCGTGCTAGCCACTAGACCAGGGGGGGGTGTGGAGTTGGTATTGTTTATAGCGGGCCATATTCTTTGTGAAGTTTTCCTAGGTAATGGATTTCTTTTTGAAAATCGGTTTAAAACAGGGGCGTTATTTAGGGAAGGCAGGGAGGGGCATTTGCCCCCCGTGAGTTTGAGATGTATATAGATTATATCATTAAAATAGTAGTATATCAGTGAAAAAAGCGAAATTTTACTTATATCAAGAGGTCTTGCTCCCCCCCAAAGCAAAATCTGAAATGACGCTCCTGGTTTAAACTATTAAAAACACTATGATAAAATGTAAAATATAGGTTACTACTAGGGGAAGGGCGCCAAAAAGTCACTTTGCCCGTGTGAAAATTTGGCCTGCTCCGCCCCTATATTTTTTGGGCTTGCAGCTTGTGCGGTCCCCACGCCACATTGTTGCGGGGGCGCTATTCACGCCTACACTTCGAATGTAATTCAATAACTGTTTAAGAAATTCTACCATCAGCGTGAAAACGGGAATATATTTTTCTAATAGTCCCATAGAACTTTCACTCAGAATGCCAGATGCAATTTTTCAGAGTGGGCTCTGGCTAAGTAGAAGGAAGATCTGTTTCCTAAGTAAGTTCCTTTCAGAAAGTTTGCTATTTCTTTAACAGTGATGTAAATAAATATACTTATCGTTATTAGCTCGACACCAAACCATCCTGGACAAATCCCTCTAGAACAATGATCGGCAAAAGTTATTCTGCCTAATTTTATAAGCGACTCAAGAGTGAAACACTTGTTAACGAAAGCAATGTTGTGTATATACTGCCTTGTTTCTGACAAAATATGAAGTCTTTTGTAATCTTTAGACACTTTTCCTATTCTTTTTGTCACCCTTGGTTGTGTAGGGAAGCCTCGAACAAATAAAGAAGAGGTAATATTACAGTTAAGGGGCGCTATAAATATATTAGGTATTTCTTTTGTTACCTAACCATAACGGCCTAGGATCGTCTTCAGTAGAATAAAAAATGCTACGTGATATTACATTCACGAAGGAGGAAAGGATGCTCTAAATATATTTCTTATTCATTTTGTCTGCCCTGCTTCTCAGAAATTATATACCTTCTGTTGGAGAGTGCTGAAAAGAGAGGAGGGGAAATAAAACGTCGTGCCCAATCATACATTTTAAATTTTGTAACGTGGTTGCTCAAATTATTACTAAAGAAAGCACTTTAAACTAAGATGTCTTACAACATTATGTAAGGGTGGCATATTCAGGAATAATAATAATAATAATAATAATAATAATAATAATAATAATAATAATAATAATAATAATAATAATAATAATAATAATAATAATAATAATAATAAATATGAATGTCTTTGGAGAGCCGAAATTATGTGACACGAATCATTATAGGTAGAGCTTTAAGATGAGTGGTGATAGGGGAGGAAAAACAGGATTTTTCTCTCTGTGAATCTCTAACGTTAAGATTATGTGCTGAAGGTAAGAAGCATCATCATTCTACAATAGGTTGCTTTTACGTAGAATATCTATTACTTGAGCTCTCCTCCTTCGGGCAACTTTGCTTATGTAGTAAATTCAAAACAATTTCAATTTAAGACAAATATTTATAGAGAAAATTAAACATTTAATAGGGAAATCTGTTATCAAAATATCCAAACACGTAGATAGAAGACTATGTACTGAGAAACATTGTGAAACTATAAAATTCTCCAAATTAGAATTAACATTTACTGGAAAACATTCGTTATACATCAGTGAGCACAGGGGAAATAATTACGAATCTGTTTGCAAACAAAAATTAGAGACACTAATGCAAATCCGACGATATTTTCTCTCTCTTTTTTTTTTTTTTTTTTTTTGGTATCGTCATGAGTTTTACACATATGTTACAATTTGATTCTTTCCCAAATAAAAAATAAATAAAATAACCTTAGTGATAAAAATGACAACAGTACTTCCACGGGATTCGAACCGTCTACCTTCGGTATACAAACTCATTGCTTTATCTAACTGAGCTATTTGCTCTCTTGCGTGTGCTGAACCTGTTCTACAGTAAAGACGATTTTTCATTACGATTGGGCTAACAATTCGTCTTTTTCCATAGGTAATTTCCACTATTTGCACTATCTATACGTTAATACTTAGCATAGATTCATATATTTGGAGTTCGCTGATAATGCATATAATAAGACATATTAGAAATATTTCGTTAAAATTTTCGTTTGTAGATCTAATCCACGCTTCTCTCAATGACATAGATGTCGATGCTTCGTGTTGAACTGCAGAATTCCCTCGCGTTCTTGAAAATTTCCCACTTTAGCAGAGTTGGTAATTCTCGAGATTTCTGTCGATTTAATGTTTTTTGCTTCTAATTTCTTTATTTTAAGCTAATATCTAACACAAATATTAAAAACGGGTTTGTTATTAACCTGTCCTGCTGGGGAAACCTTCCGAAATTTCGAACATATAAAGAAAACGGAGATATTTTCAAAAAACTTCAAAATAAAGAGACGCGTCATTTATTTTGCTCATGGTAGTACCTTCTATGATCTTCTAATTGCCTAGCGTACGAGTTATAGAACTTCTGATAACTTTTGATTATAGCAAAGACTATAGAGCAACTACACAAATGTCTACAGAAAGCAAACAGCAGAAAGACTTTCAGCACATATATTACCTGCGGCACGAGCAACTGCTTGTGTAGATACTTGATATGATAAAACATACTATAAATGTCAATACTTGCGAGGTTTTAACACTATATATAACATAATCTAGATGTCCCATAAGTAAAGTATTGGATCTGCTTCATACTATCAGCTTATGTACACATTTTGGGCGAAATTTGTGAGTTTCTACAGGTTTCTAAATGCTGGGAGGTATTTCTATTAGATATGATAACTTAAATATTTGATCACAATTACCGAAAAGTTTTAAAAATGCTAGATTGGAAGTGCTTTCGGAAAACTGATTGGTAACGCATAGGCTCCTGTGTACTTGACTGTAAAGCAGAGATCTTCATGTAGGTGATTTTTAATCCAGAAACTCTTGTGAAGCTGATTGGTAATTCAGAGGCTTCCGTGTTGGTGATCGGTAACGCAGGTGCTCCCGAACTTGAGTCTTGAGAAGGTGAATTCGATTTTGATGAAGCAAAATATGGAATTCCATAAGACTCTTGAACTAAGACAAGAGGAATTACTGTTTTATCTGAAAGCTAAGTATAACAGCGATAAGAGACCTGTTATCATACGTCATCTATTGAAACTCATACTGTCCGTCACAGCCCTTCTAGAGGTAGGAAAGAAAGTTCGAGCGCGTAATGAACTAATGATTTGTGTCAATGACAAACAACTACCAGCTTCACAAAGGTGCTAATAAATATTGTACGTGTATGTGCATTATTACAATGACTACTGCAGTAACATATCTCTTGATGTCTTTTAAATCTACTCGCATGGTATTAGATTCGAAAGTGTTAATTCTACGAGCATATTATTATTCGTTTCTGCATTTACTACGGAAACTTTTTCTTGTAGTATTCATGGAAATATTAGTCCAGAACTTATCTAGGTGTACAGATGAAATATGATGATATGTTCTTTTCTTTCCAAAGAGAAAGATAAAAGCAGTCTTCTTATTAGGGACATTAAACTTCTAATAGTTATTTCTGCTACTGCAATCTACCTATTTTTAAAATATTGGGTCCAAAGTACTCTGTAGTAAGTAAACTTCTTAACAGATAGATTAGAGCATCAAATGCAGAAGGGTGGGAACTAGTGAAGTTATTATATGTAGTGGTATAGATGCTTGCACTTTTCTCTTCTTTTTAAGATTTCCAAAGTATATACCGTACTCAGCGCTTAGATCGTCGCGGACTTAAGTTATTCCTTAACAAAATATACCTTAATTTCTTTTAGATCACTTTTCTTCTGAAATAATCTATTTCACTATGAAATTTTCATGCGCATATTAAACTTCCTCATAGCACAAAATATCCAAAGAAGTTCTACATATATATATATATATATATATATATATATAAAATTATTTCACGTGAAATTTTACTTAGTTTCTCGAACTCAAATGTAAAGTGGTTGCTGGTAGTAGTCACACATCCTTTTAAGTACAGAAGGAAAGGAACACAAGAACTTCTATTTCCTTAGAAAACTTACAACTTCTTGGTATGAAGTTCAAGAAAAAAGAAGAAAGAGTTGAGATATCTGTTCGTACTAACGACTCCTGGAGATCTGTTACGGATTATGAGAATTTAAGAAGAAATTTGATTGTAATATTTGGGACTTGAGTTTTGTCACGTTCTTCCGATCCTATACCCAACTTGGTATAAAAACGACATATCACTTATCACGTTTTCTTTGTTTAACCTTTCTTTCTTTGGCTATATGTATTTTTTTTACAGAGTAAGAGCTTGCCGTAAGCAATGTAAGATCACATGATGATAACTGAATATATCATTGTTACATCAGAAGGAGATGAAAATACTACATATGAAGATCTGAAATGTTTATTTTCGTTTGCAAGAAACTCGAAACCAAATTCCAATTTTTCATTACTTAGTAGCAATACTAGGTTCAATGGAAGTTTTATATTCTTTCAGGAACAAGATAGCATTTCCTGAAAATGCCTGCAATCAGAGTATAGAATTTTTCACAATATTCCAATATGATGAAAGCTTTAGCATAATTATGAATGAGTGAAAGAAAATAAACAGGTATTTAAACAAATAAATATGTCAAACTTATTTGGTAAAAAGTCTGAAGCAAAATGTTCAATCAGAGATATTAAAGATTAAATTAAACATTCATGTTTTGTACAAGAAAGGCATGAAATATTTTGCAAACAGTTTGAATGAACAAGTATTTTTTTTTTCATAATTGTGTTTTGAGTTCAGTTTGTGTTAAATACAATTGAAAGCTAGTTCAATGAATTTAGACTGTACTTCTATTTCAGCTAAGAAGAAATTTGTTCTTCTACAATAACAAGCTTGTTGGAGGAATATTGTTTTAGATGTAATTCTGAAAATAAAAGAGGAGCATTGTGTATTTGATTTGAAGTATATGAATTGTTTAGTTTCTTCAGTATTTCTTAGTAATGTCCTTCTGTGTTATGAATTATTAGCAATTAGAAAATCATTCAGTATAGAATGTGTTCAGATTTATATTTATTTTTATACACACGTAATTTTACTAATAATATTTATAAAATTTTAATGTTGTTTCATATGAAAGTATCCATTTATTGTTTCATTGAACAAACAACTTCTTGAATAATGTTTTGTCTTAAATAAATGCATTTCTTTGCGTGATATGAGTGAAAAGTAAATGAATGTAAATCAAATACAAATATAGGATAATTTTATTATGTTAAAGACAAATATTGTGCTATTCTAATTTTTTAAACGCTCTTCAGTAAAATAAGAAAACATTTATGTTTAGAACCTGTATCGCAAGTATCAGAAAGCTTAGTTTTATATGCTGAATATTATTAATACTATTGAAACTTTATTATATTTGTTAAACATATACCTGACGTAAAAATCTTAGAAATCTTAGATTTATACAGAAGTTTATGACTTTTGTTACTAGCACCCTTTCCTCAAAATTTGTTACAAAACTTCTCCTTGATGGTTAGAAGAATTTTCTGCTGTCTTCTATTAAATATTTGTATAGAATGATCGATTGGTGGATTAGCATGTAAGGAAAAAAGCCTTCGTTCCTTTTAATGAAATCGTGATCATTGAAAGAATCTTTTATCGTTCAAATGAATTGGCAATTGCATATTTTTCTGTTTGTTCCACCATAAGTATAGCAAAATTAATCTGACTTTCGTGAAATTTAGCATTTGTCTTATTAAGACCTCAGAAAAGAAATCCATCTGCTTGATGCTTATATACATGGGATGTAAAGGATAAAACGGAATAAAACCAATCCAGTTGTGTAATTTGCACTATACTTACTGTAACACCACACTATTACAAGTCTTATAAATTTCTGTTATAAAACTACGTGATAATAAAATACAATTCCTTACGGGTTAACCTGACGATCACTTGCAGTGTCTGGAGCTGTGAGATAAGAATAATGTAAAGGTAATCAAGAAAGTTCTGTAACTTTTTGTAGAGGTCTGTGTTCAATTGGCTCTCACACTGTGAGATGAATGCGAATAGAGATAAGGTGAAGGTTAGGTGTTGGTGTGGGTATATCCAACATACTACCTGCTTGTGGAAGTTCAGTTACACCTAGTGTTGTAAATAGAAAAAAAAACCGTTAGTTTTTTTCAGAAATGTACGTTTTTTTTAGAAAAAAAACATTGCCTCTCGTTTTTTTCTAAATTTCGTTTTTTTTTTCAAATAGTCATTTGTAATGTATCTTACGTCATTTAAGTCTGAAGTATTTTTATGTAGGTGTAATTACCATAAAATGCAACATAAATTAAACACTAGAAACTGATACGTACAAATATTTTACAATTTATATGAGTAGTGTACCTACTAAGAATCCGGGTTTTTGTACTGTTTCACCAATATCAACGAAGAAATAAAAGTAGAAATGAACATTTTTTTTAGTGAAAGTAGGTCTTTAATAAGTACGAAAATAATATAACGAACAGTATAAAACGCAAATAACTTGTCTAAAGGTAAAAACTAAAACTAATTTGCCTACTAATATTTTTCTGAATATCATATATAAATAATTTGTCGACTTGATATATGATATGCATTGCTGGCTCTATCATATGTGCAACACGTGCATTTCCATGGGGCTGCAATATCTGTCATAAGTATTTTATTTAAAATAAATATTTCTTGTTGGAGACAGACTTCATGATCATGGTAGCTAAATTTACTAAGCTGACCTTCTATTTGAATACTACATTCATAAATTATGTTTAGGTTTCATTAGTTTAAGTCTCATGATCAGTGCTAAAGCAAATGGTAAAATAAATCCCAGAATAAACTGCTTGATTATTGTCAAATACAGGAACTCAATTCTCGAATGCCTGCCCCCTTTGGTTAGTTAGCAGAGCTTCTCTTGTCTTTGTCGCAAATAGGATCGTTATCATTGAAGGTGGAAACACTTTTTTTTTTTAAAAAAAATAACAGATGTAGAAGGAAAATCAAGAAATAAAGGTAAAAGAGCTAGTTTTACTATAATTGCAAACTGATATGTTGAGATTGAAACTCGATATTGAATTCTATAAAATGGATTACCATCTTTCAGATGTATTTGCTTTATCTTTCACTAACATAGTAGATTAATATTTAAAGAAAAAAAAACAGACACAACAATATTGTATTTGTAGTAAGTATATAAGCCTTTCTGAGTGCGGGTGTAGTATAATTTAAGCACTGACAGTATAATTTCACATGCGTCACTGCAATGTTCCTCCTTAAACTGAGAACTTAACAGCGAGGTGCGACCTAGACATCGAGGTAGAGACCTCGACTTAAACCTCGACCTCGATCGCGAGGTATCTTCGGCTTGCATTTACCCTAAGATGATTTCCAAGGAATGGAACAGGTGATAATCGGATGGTGCAATGTTCGAGAAGTATGTCTGATGCAAAAATGTTTCCTATCCAAGGCGTAGAATAGTGTTCCGGGTCATCCTAGCCACGTGGGGCTTAGCGTTGTCCTGTAACAGGAGGACCCCTTAGCGATTTGGATGCTCCAGAGTTTTGAGTTTTACTTGAACACGTCTCAAGTGCTGACAGTACACATAGTGTTTTTTTCTAGTGGTATTTCTAGTAGTATATATCCATATATATATATATATATATATATATATATATATATATATATATATATATATATATCCCATTTAAAATGCAAAATATAATTGTTTCTAAGTAACGCTAACATGTTAACTTCAAAACATATTAAAGCTGCAAAAAAAAAAAAAAAAAAAAATGCGTAAACACCGTTTACATATTTTTAACACATGAAAACGTTTACATATTTAACACATGGAAACGTTTACATATTTTCAATCTTTATTATGATATAAATGCAAGACACATAAGTCTGTCAGCCATGCTCTTCCTGATACTTGTAGCTATCTGTGGTACCTCCTGCTTGATTCCAAGATATGTCGTTGGTGTTCAAGAAATTTCCAGACAAGTCGAAGCCGAAGTTGAGATGGGGGTGCACAACTAGTTTTAGGTTGAGCAAATCAATTTTCACGGTAACGTTTCAAAAATTATTCGATTTTGATTCAATATAATGCATTTTCAATAATCTCCAATAGTTTATTTGTGATGAGAGATATAATTGTGAAAAAAAATGAAATTTTTGAGTTTTATGTCCCACGGTTATGCGGGTTAGGCTAAAGGAGACGGTGATGATGAGTAATGAATGAAATAGTGGAATGAAGAAAGTGGGAGGAAACGGGAGAACCCCGACAAAACACACGCACACGGTGTTTGTCCACCACAAAGTTCACTTGGCAGGAGCAGGGTTTGAACCCGAGACCCCTAGCACCAGAGGTGAGCGCTCTACCGCTGAGCCAACGCGGCCCCAAGATATAATTTTGTTCTCTCCCATTGAGAGACAAAAGGCATATGTAAAGGCATAAGTCATTCATCTTACTTCAAATATATTTTCTGTATATCATGATTACAATTCTAAAGCACGCGTTAAATTCTTTTGTGTCAATACAGAGATGACAATGAACATATCTGTATTGATTTTTGTGATGTTTATTTTTTAAAATCAGACGAAATATTGAATATAATATATGAAAATAATTACTAAGTTCTAGTTTATCTAATGGATGTTTCGAAGATGTTTTTATATTATTCGTTATATTTGTATAGCATAAGGTCTTGATAATTAATCATAAAAAGTCAATACAATTCCAGATTGAATTATAAAATGTGAAATTTAATTAGTTACTCTTTGTTTGAGTCCATTCCAATATGATCTAGAATAAAAAGAATAACATCTGTTTAAAGATATATATTTATAATAAGTCAAAAGTTCCTCTGTATACAGTAGCATAGGGAAAAAAATAATAATTTTTAAAAAGTGTTTTTCAAGTACTAGAGTATCATTATTTATGATTGTGAATATGAGTGTGTGTATCATATAATTCGTAATTCAATAGTTTAGTATGTTGCATGGAAAAGATTAAATATTTTGTATATCTCAAACAAAGGACTGGAAACAAATGTACGTATAATTTTATGCTTCATCATGCAGATACAAAAGAAAGTTTATTACTACCTATGTAATATACAGATTCTCAGATAAGAAAATAAAAAAAGAGTATTTTGTTATTTAATGTCTGAAATTAGTTTTAAAATGTGTACTGAGATTATTATTTAAGTAACTTCCCTCAATATAATTTAAATTGTGTCTGAATGTAGAGCATATCACATGGCAGTTGCTGGTATATATAGTCTATCTGAGACGTTGTTGTTTATTGTCTTTGAAAACGAAGTGAAACAAAATATTTACTTGAATCGAATGGATGTTATATCTTGTACAGTCAACGTCAAAACTATCTACTCCGTACTTTTATAAATCTATTAGGTCACATTGAATAATTTTGTTGGTATCTCAAACGCCGGAACAGGATGCAACCCAATTTACATCTAACATTTACCAGGAGACGACTGGTAAGCCTTTGGAGCACTGAAACAGGCTTTTGTTGTGGATACACGTAGAAAATTTCTGCATTCTAAGGTCTATTTCAATCGTTTGGAGCGATTTGTCCAACGAGTGTCATATATCAATGATATTGTAATTCATTGTATATAATGTATTATGTCACTACACATTGTATGTGACAAGAAAGAGAAAACACTGATAATACATGAATTAAAAAATTGTTGAAATTAACTGAAAATATCAAACCTGAAACAATTGAAGACTCTAACTTTGTAAATCTTTGTCTCCATTCATGAACCTACTCTTATTCCCCATCATGAGAACCTCTCTTTCATCTTCAACAGGAGAATATCATGCGATCACAGAGAGTGTGGATTGAAATTGAAATGGAAGAGGTTAAAAAGTTCGGGACTGCACAGACTCGAACCAAACCTACCTTCAAGGAAATTCAATACGTTAACCACTCTCTAACTGCTATCACTTTCTTGAAGTTGCCCAATAAGTGTTAACTAGATGAAAACCTTTCATGTAAGTTTAGAAGAATCACTAAGACCTGTGTGGAGAGACGATCATTAGTTGAATTAATTTCCTTTATCATGCTTTATTAGTAGGACCGATCATTCGAACTCCATAATTTCACAGCTTCTACCTGTCTAACATTAGTTATTGTGACATAAAGGAAAATGTGACTTGTGAAAAAATATTTTATACATTTCAAGACACGTAACTTCTCATTATACGCCAAGTAGCTTGAGGAAGCTGTAGAATAAAGGTAGGACAAGATAAGCTTGTTGAAAAGTATATGTCACTGAATCACAGTGGTTGCGATACTGTAGATTCATGTGCCCAGTGACGTATTAAGGTATTAAAGGCTAAGAGTAGACCAGTTAGTAGTCACTAGTAAACTTAGCGTGTTAATATAAGTAATACTTTGCTTTAAAATATTTCCTAACCTTTACCTCCTCCTGTATACTGTAAATGTACTCAAAACTTTAGGTCGTTTGGGCACCATTTAATGTTATTCACTTGAGTTAATTGTTCTCATGGGTTATCTTGTTGTGATATGGAACCAGTTTAAATGTGATCAAAAGTATGGGGACACCTGGTTGAAAATTACTTACAAGCTCGTGGCTCCCTCCTGGAATTCAATATGGTGTTAGGCCACTCTTAGCCTTGATGACAGCTTCCACTCTCACAGGCATACTTTCAATCAGATTTTGGAAGGTTTCTTGGGGAAAGGCAGCCCATTATTCACGGAGTGCTGAACGGAGGAGAGGTGTCTATGTAGGTCGGTGAGGCCTGGCACGAAGTCGGCGTTCCAAAATATCCCAAAGGTGTCTATAGGATTCAAGTCAGGATTCTGTGCAAGCCAGTCCATTACAGGGATGTTACGGTCGTGTAACCACTCCGCCACAGGCTGTGCAGTATGAACAGGGGCTCGATCGTGTTGAAAGATGCAATCGCCATCCCCGAATTGCTCATCCACAGTGGGAACCAAGAAGGTGCTTAAAACATCAATGTAGGCCTGCGCTGTGAGAGTGTCACGCAAAACAACAAGGGGTGCAAGCCCCCTCCAAGAGAAACACGACCACACCATAACACCACCACCTCCGAATTTTACTGTTGGCACTACACACGCTGACAGATGACGTTCAACGGGCATTCGCCATACCCATACCCTGCCATTGGGTCACCACATTGTCTACCGTGATTCGTCACTTCACATAACGTTTTTCCACTGTTCAATCGTTCAATGTTTACGCTCTTTACAACAAGCGAGGCGTCGTTTGGCATTTACCTGCGTGATGTGTGGGTTATGAGCAGTCCCTCGACCACGAAATCCAAGTTTTCTCACTTCACTCCTAACTGTCGTAGTACTTGGGTTGAATCCTGATGCAGTTTGGAATTCTTGTGTGATGGTCTGGATATATGTCTCCCTATTACACATTACGATCGTCTTCAAATGTCGGCGGTCTCTGTCAGTCAACAAACATGGTCGACCTGTACGTGTCCCTTCACGTTTCCACTTCACTATCACATCAGACACAGTGGTTCTAGCGATGTTTAGGAGTGTGGAAATCTCGCGTATAGACTTCTGACACAAGTGACACCCAATCATCTGACCACGTTCGAAATCCGTGAGTTCCGCGGACCGTCCCATTCTGCTTTCTCACGATGTCTAATGACTACTGAGGTCGCTGATAATGAGTACCTGGCAGTAGATGGCAGCACAATGCACTTAATATGACAAACGTATGTTTTTGGGGGTGTCCGAATACTTTTGATCGCATAGTATATATATATATATATATATATATATATATATAATAACGAATTGTGTCTTATATCTCTGTGAACGTTCAGAAAAACATAATAAATTGTATACAGAAAAGAATAGAAAGGACATGTTGCAATCTATATTTATTTAATGAAAATCATTTTAGTTTTCTCTTCTTTTTCTGTTATTGGTTGATTTATACTTATATCATTTGTCAAGAGTGATGCTGTATAGGACGAGAGTGCAGTTCAAAGCAGGGTTTAAATCACCATAGTGCGTATGATGTTCTTCCAACTTACGGACCTCGTACATCAAAGGCACTTGCGATAGTCACTAGACTAATGAAGATGACTTATTTTTTCTGGTTTATTAATTAATTGACGTCTGACCTTCCAGTTTAGCACATACGCTACATGGAGTGATACCTCCTGTTTAGGTTGTACTCCTCACAATTACCCTGATTCTTTCTAGTGCCACTAATATTCAAACCTGGAACTACACCCACAGAGAATTTACACGTTCATTCATTTGATAGAGGAGATTTTTTTGCTTAGTTTAACCGTCGTTAGATCAACATATAAAATATTATTGAATAAAGAGAAGGACGTGACTATTTCAATTGTAATGTTAATAATATTGATGAAAAAGCACGTACGTAGTACTGTTTTCAACACGTACGTAAAACCATCAAAAATATAATTGTGTTTATACATTTCTTTTCCACTAACGTTATGTTATTTAAGAGAAGAATCAATAACTGAACATAATTATATGAGTAGATAATACATATATAAACAGCAAAATTAAACAAATTGGACCGATATAGATATGAATTGAGCTAATATTGATATCAGTTATGAACCAACTTTGTGCCACTAAAATGCTAAAATATTGTTGCGTACAATAATTACTCACATTTGAATTGAAGTCTGTCCTGTTGAGCTCAACGTATAAACATATTTGTATAATTATTATCATAATTTCAATTAGGTTAATGATAATACATAGTTTTCATGAATTAGTTGGATATAATTTATAGTTCCCGTCACCCGAATTGGCGTGTGGTATCAGCCAATAAGCTCGCAATGCCCTAATGATTAGATTCGTCCCTGAAGGTTTAGTAATAGCGCACTGCAAGCTTATTGGCTGATGTCACACGGCAATTCCGGTGACGCGGACTATAGTAGTTCCTCCAGCAAAACAAAGATGAAATTAAAATAATAAACCACTTATATTTCTGTGAGAAGCTTTCAACCGTGATTGGAAGGCAGTGTTAATGAAAATAAGGAAAGCATTAATAAATCGATTCTTCATTTCAATAATGGTAACAATTTGTTTTCGTTCTCTACAATATGTGACTAGTTAAAATTATTTTCCTAAAACACTCACTAGTACTACCCATTTTCTATAGTACCAACCATTCGTTGCCATAAGAAAACCTTAACTTTTATATAATTTGTATTTCGGACTTCCATTACAAGTAGCACCAGTCAAGCAGGTCCGGATATCATGCGTGGAAGTAGATTCACAGCATTTAACAATCAAACAATAATAATACGGATTCCAAATCTCAATTCCAAAATTTTAATGCTTATTTCAATTACCAGGATACAAGAGCCATATTACAGCTGTCTGCTTTTAAACGATCCGGATTGTAGGATACACCAGTTATCTCACCACTTTACTTCCTACAGCCAGTACATATATTATTTCAAGACAACGACGTATTTCCACATGACTGCGAAGCTTTATAAACAATGGCTAAGAATACATATAAAACATCCGTAACATCCATCTCGTGTTAGTACATAGGCTGTAATATTAGCTTTCTAAATTCCGTAAAATTCATATTATTTATTAAAATAATTATTGCATACAAATCTAACTTAATAATTTTACATTGGGAATCATCTGGGATACGAAAGTAGGCGGGGTTAGGCTCTTAGCAATTCATATTATATTGATTGATATTTCTTGAACACATCTTACCATATATCAACTTGCAGCACAAAAGAATATGATTGTCAATACAATATGGTATTAAACTTAGACAACACCTCAAATTGTTTAAAAAAACGTCAAATTAATTCGTTTCTTACATTTATTAACTTTCACTGGTTTCGTAGACATTCAGTGTATATCTTTCAATTCATCAATAATTTAGAAAAAGATAAAAATGCATGTATACATAATTTAAAGCACTTTCCGCCCAGTGATTCATTTAGTATCCCAGAAAACTATAATTTATCGACTCGTTTTAATAAAAGTTGAGTTGAAAATTCATAATAACATTTTAAAATGAGTAACAATAAGCTAAAAATTAAATGAACAAATATTTAGAATAAAATAAAACAATCAATAATTACAATGTCAAGCAAAGCAAATAAGATTTGAAACGATCGGTTTTCAGATCGTTACAATTCCCCGGCTTCACCGGAAAAATTTTATGATCTTTGAAGACCAACATAAAATTTTCACGTTCTGTTATTCATAGTTATCTTACATTTATTTTTTTCTCAACACTGAATAAACTAATAGAAATTACAACTAAACAAAATTTTAAAAACAGTAACATTAATAACAGAATTCACTTTATACAAGCTCTCTTGTTTTTCGATATTTTACGTCACCTTTCAATTTATTTCGTTTCTTCCCCGTACATTGTCTTCCTTTCAATTGCTTAGACTTCCTTCTGTTATATTTCCTCATACTGTTTTCTTGTGACTTCTTTACTTTCCTCTTCCGATGTTTCCACTGTCTTCTTTCATCTGGATTTTTTCCTTTTATCCACTTGTACTTCCTTGTCTCAACTTTGAACTTCTTTCGTGTCTTCTTTTGATTTCTGAGTTTTCTTCTTTTCCTTTTTTTACGCTTCCGATTTCTGATGATGATTTCTGTCAGTGTCTTTCTTCTTTTTCGTCTTCTAATCTTGTTTTCCTTTGTTTTCTTCTTTCTTTTCCTCCAGCTTCTATTTTTCCATATTATCATATTACTTCTTTTCTCCAACTGTTGTATGGTGCATTGTTCTTTAGATTGTTTTGTCTTCTTATAAGGTCTTTCGACTAGTCCATTTGATGTTTTCGTACTTATACATGATACAGTTTTAACATCCGTACTTCCACCATATATTGTCATATCTTCAAATACCTTTATTGACCATTGAGCAGTGTTCGTCAGAATAGGTTCTATTAATCCGTCACAAGATTGATCCTTTTGTCCACTCACTTCTTCACTCAGTTGGTTCAAACGGATATCGACAGTTGGTACCTCAGTTCTCAAATCCTCCTTCAATTCTTGTTTGCAGTTAGTAAGTTTCTGTTCAGTCTCAGTCATCCTTTTATTCATCCGCTCTTCCAACTTCTGCCAATGAAGTTCAAAATTCTTATTCTGATTCTCGAATTTCTTGTCCAAATTTTGAGTCATACGAGTCATCTCATCCTTAAAATTTCTATTCATACGCTTCATCTCCTGCCACAGCTTTGTCAAAATTGATTCAGATCCTAAATTACTACTTTCAGCAACTTCTTCTTCTTCTTCAAAAGCCTCATTCTCTACTATTGACTGATTATCTTTACAGGTACATCGACTACAACACCAAGTGTTTAATAATTCTTCTAACTTGGTTGATTCTACTTTTTCACTGGACAGATGAAAATAATTGCGGCAAGTATTACACACTATACTGTTATCAGTATCCTGTCCAGTTACTTCCACACCTTCACAACACAGATACATTAAATTGTCTCTGCTTTTAGCAGTTTTGTCACCTTTATTCTTCCTTACCATGTTATTCAATAATGTTCCGCCTACTTCCGAAGTCCCAAAATCTTCTCAAAAAACTTTTTTTTTCTGGTATCCACTATCCTGAACGCTGATATCATTTCAGATCACTGTCGTTATATTCTGACTCTGTATTTGCGACCAGTAACAACATGTCTTCAAAGTCCGGTAACACGGTCGCCATTTTCTATGTAGCTGTTAAAATTGTTTTTCTAAAAACACTCACTAGTACTACCCATTTTCTATAGTACCAACCATTCGTTGCCATAAGAAAACCTTAACTTTTATATAATTTGTATTTCGGACTTCCATTACAAGTAGCACCAGTCAAGCAGGTCCGGATATCATGCGTGGAAGTAGATTCACAGCATTTAACAATCAAACAATAATAATACGGATTCCAAATCTCAATTCCAAAATTTTAATGCTTATTTCAATTACCAGGATACAAGAGCCATATTACAGCTGTCTGCTTTTAAACGATCCGGATTGTAGGATACACCAGTTATCTCACCACTTTACTTCCTACAGCCAGTACATATATTATTTCAAGACAACGACGTATTTCCACATGACTGCGAAGCTTTATAAACAATGGCTAAGAATACATATAAAACATCCGTAACATCCATCTCGTGTTAGTACATAGGCTGTAATATTAGCTTTCTAAATTCCGTAAAATTCATATTATTTATTAAAATAATTATTGCATACAAATCTAACTTAATAATTTTACATTGGGAATCATCTGGGATACGAAAGTAGGCGGGGTTAGGCTCTTAGCAATTCATATTATATTGATTGATATTTCTTGAACACATCTTACCATATATCAACTTGCAGCACAAAAGAATATGATTGTCAATACAATATGGTATTAAACTTAGACAACACCTCAAATTGTTTAAAAAAACGTCAAATTAATTCGTTTCTTACATTTATTAACTTTCACTGGTTTCGTAGACATTCAGTGTATATCTTTCAATTCATCAATAATTTAGAAAAAGATAAAAATGCATGTATACATAATTTAAAGCACTTTCCGCCCAGTGATTCATTTAGTATCCCAGAAAACTATAATTTATCGACTCGTTTTAATAAAAGTTGAGTTGAAAATTCATAATAACATTTTAAAATGAGTAACAATAAGCTAAAAATTAAATGAACAAATATTTAGAATAAAATAAAACAATCAATAATTACAATGTCAAGCAAAGCAAATAAGATTTGAAACGATCGGTTTTCAGATCGTTACAAATATACAAATTCATTAATAAGCAATGACCAAAAAATAAAAGATCTATCCTTAATATATATTTTTCTTTTCATTTCTCCGCTGTGCCAAAACCATCGAAATACAACATTACTGTAATCCAATCCCTGAAGGACGAAAAGGACTCAACAGTATTGCCATTAGAGTTCCTAAAGGATAAAAGCTTTTAAATTGAAGCTGCTGAAGAAGTAATCGCATACCTTTTAAATTCCATTATATGCTCACAAGGGTTTGATATTTTTCAATAGGCAAATGTGCATAGCTTAAAGAACGTCATCCGTTTTATTTACTGGCTTTACTATGGTAAAGCACTATTCACTTTTCCTCGAGATCTATCCTTCTAATGTGTAGTGTAAGTTCTCATATTCTGGAAAAATAAAAATAAAAAATAAAAATTCAGATAATGTATTAATACTAGTTGCGCATAAGCGAACGTTGTTAACACTTAAGTAGTATTAGGTACTTCAACTTTCCAAGTAGTACCCAATATAACTGGACTTCTCAATAACATGTAAACGTATGTCTTTCCTAACCAATCGTTAGCAGTTATATAGCTACCGTAACTATGTATATTGCAATCTGAATAAACGTTATTAACAATTTTAAAAGAAAAAATACACATAGTTATAGCAAGTTGAAAATACTCTACTTGTTGTAATATTTTCTAAAAAATGAACCATAAAATGTGCACCTCTGGTGGACATGATGATCTCAGTTTGAAACTGAAAGACAACATTATGCTGATATGTAGAACTCCCCATGAGGTGCGCTTAAGGGAGTTACGAGGAGTAACTACAAAGTTTTAAATAGCAACAAACACCTTGTGGTACCTCGTTTGAAAGGTAACAACATGTAGAGACTAATTTTGGAAACTGCATGTCACTGGCGTGTCTCTATCCGACATGGTGGCCATCCATAAAGTGGGATCGAAGTATGTTCCACGCATAACACTAAGGCCCGTCTCCTGAAGAAACCAAGGCAAATAGAAACATGAAACCTTTTGTAACCTTGAAGAGACACTAAAGACAACATTATGCTGACAAGGAAAATTCCCCATAAGGGAGGCCTAAGGGTGTTACGAGGGCTAACTACAAGTACTTCGACCGTACTTACGGATGGCCACCATGTTGGATAGGTACACGCTAGCGACATGCAGTTTCCAGAACTGGTCTCTACACGTCATTAACTTACAAACGAGGTACCACACGATGGGTGTTGCTATTTAAATGTTATAGTTACCCCCGTAACTACCTTAAGTCTCCCTCTTGGGGTATTCTCCTTATCAGCATAATGTTGTTTTTTATATCCCTTGAAGGTTACAAAAGGTTTCATGTTTCTATCTGCCTTGATTTCTTCAGGAGATGGGCCTTAGTGTTATGCGTGGAACGTAATTCGACCGTACTTTACGGATGGCCGCCATGTTGGATACGGACATGCTAGCGACATGCAGTTTCCAAAATTGGTCTCTACACGTGATTACCTTTCAAACAAGATACACACGGCATGCGTTGCTATTTGAAATTTTGTAGTTAACCCACGTAAACTCCTCGAGCGCACCTCATGGGAGGTTCTCCATATCAGAGTAATGTTGTATGTTATGTCCCTTGAAGGTTACAAAAGGTTTCATGTTTCTATCTGCCTTGGTTTCTTCAGGAGACATGTCTTAGGGTTATTCGTGGAACGCACCGTATATAGATAGATAAATAGATATAGATATATATTTGCTCACACGCACTTCCTCAGTTTCGGCATCTGAAGAATTTAACCGAAACGGGGTGTCATCATCGCAATTTTATTTTCTTTAGCCTTTTTCATTATTCTTATTTTTTTAGAAAATGAAAAAAAAGGAACAAGGACACGGGAAGGGAGGGACAAAACTATAGCACAGCAGAAACAAACAATACAAACAGAAACAAAACAGAAACATCGAAGAGCAACAGACTTGAGCTATCTAAATAATATCTTTTAATCAAGCATACTCATTAGGTAATTTTAATTCATAAACTACTCCTAATCCTACCCTATAGACTCATTGTCCTATTTTATATAAATGAAACCAATAACGTTCCATTCACTTCTGCACTGTTGAGCTCTAACTCCATTTTGACAACTTAGCATGGGTCCTTACAGCTGAATCCCTCTTCATCTTCTTGGTTTTTACATCTATGCGTTTTCTCCTTCACCTTATGCGTATGTTTCTCTCCTGTGATATGGTTTTCACTGTGTGGTTAATAACTACTATATTCACTACATTTACACTAAGTACTACACTTACATAAAGTACTTCAGTATAATTTACCTGTGTGTCCTTCACTCACTTCATTCACTAATTGTTTGAAGTTATAACTGTAATTTTTATGTCGCTGTATTGATCAGTGTTCTCGGTTGAGTTTAAAGCACATTTGTGGGACCATGATGTTCAGGTCCAGGGCCCACTCGGAGTACTTAGTGTAGTTGCTGGTAAGTTTTGTCCTACAGCGGACACGCCCGGATTATTTATACATCCGGACCGGAAGTCTCACACTATCGTAGCCGAATCGCGAAAAGGCTTCGGGATAATGCTCTTTCTCCGAGTCTTTCTTATCACAATTTGGGATATTGCTTAGTTTTGATTAATTTTGCAACGTAGTAGCATATGTTTTTAGTTTACTCGCACATATGAGTAAATACTCATCCCAACACCAACACGTTATAGACACACTCCTAGAGTATCCGGAGTTCCTTATCGAACCAATGCATTGGATGCCCCACCCTCTCGCATACCATCACTCACACTCTTCCATCCTGGCGGCGCGGAAATCCTGCGCCTCCTGGAGTTGCCTCTGACCCAGAAGGGATCCTCATTCAGCAGCCATATCCATTTCTATTCCGTTTTCATTTAAGTAATATTATCTCCATAAAAGGCTTTTCTGCATAATTCTGAATTTCCTCTGCTACATCTGCCAGGATTTTATAGTCCTCTTCTGATTCCAAGATTTCGTTGATTCCTTTAGGTCTAATTTTGTCGCCGTCTCTCAGGTGCTCCTCCAGTAGTGGACACCACAGAATACTGTGTTCACAATCACATCTGTTATTTTGCTTCTTATTCATCCTTGTACAGATATATATCAATTTAATAGAAATACTTGAAGGGATGGAACGTACCAAATTAATCCGGCG
Source organism: Thermobia domestica (assembly GCF_964235325.1). Taxonomy (NCBI): domain Eukaryota; kingdom Metazoa; phylum Arthropoda; class Insecta; order Zygentoma; family Lepismatidae; genus Thermobia; species Thermobia domestica. The sequence goes on from NC_137469.1 coordinate 96,409,714, forward strand.
TTGGATAGCTCTTTCGTGACATAAAATGAAGGTCGTAATCACCTTGGACACAGTTCCTCCCAACACAGTGAACACATTTGCCACTTTCGTCTCGCACAAACTACATAACCGAGTGCCAAAAATGTGTCTTCTTTTGAAATCAGTTGTGTTGTCCTTTTTATATTATCATTGTCTGCATTTCAGATCACTACAATATTCCGTCCCACCGCTGAACACCTAGTACGAAGTTTTTCCTAACACATTACCAGCAAGAGGCTGGCGCTACTGTCGTCTCCTTAGCAACTCAGACAGCTGACGTATTTTCAACGTCAGGTGCTTCATTAAACTGATAAGTATCTTTGGTTGTATGTCCAAACCCTTTATGTATAAATAATAGTTTGTACGTATTTGGAATGCAGATTGGTGCCATCAAAAGGATACTGTGCTTCAATTAAACGAGTTGAGCCTGAAAGTATGGTAAGTTTACACTATGTTACGTGATATTCGTTCCGTCGAATTGCTTTGGCGTGATCCGTGTGTGACGGTCTACCGTCATGCTATGAAAGAAGTAATGTTCCCACAGTATATTAACTTTCCAGTATCTGCGACACGCCAGAAATCGACTGGATAGAAAAATTACTCGGGCTGCCCTGACAGGACAGGACAGTGACCTTCAATTAAATCATAACCTCCTTTGCTCTACACTTGTATGTTGGAAGCAGACCTACTTCCCAGGTTCCATTCAACGGTTTTCCATGACATTTAACCATTACTGAGATCTTGGACTGTGTCAGAGGAGGCTTCACTGCAGAGACAACTGGGAAACAGTAGTATTGATCCATTTAGGAGAGAGCGACTGGTGTGAGCATGTCCGTGGATGTAAAAGTAAATAGCAAATGCAAGCATGTGTCCAATCTTGCAGTATAGGACCCACTGCTGACATTCTGATATGAGAACTAAACATTTTATGTCTAGCTTGACACTGGACTTCATTCATAGGAATGTTACTAATGTTCCATGAATTCATGACGTTGTAAAATATGTCCTCCAAGTATATCTAGATACTTTCCTAGAACTTAATTTTCCAGGATAACGAAAATTCTTATATTAAGGAAACAATCCAGCGTGCTGTACGTGGTATATACTATCTACCGCACGACCCAAGATCTCCGGTTCTATGTCCATTAGAAAATGTATTAGACATGGTTGAATGGTGCCTGAGCTGGAGCTGGGCTCCGAAAATAATCATCGCTCAGCTAAACTAAGATCACAACAAATATCGAGTTCAATATCTCAGAGAGGCATTCAATATTTCCACCACTTGTATTTGCCCTAACATCAGTTTGTGTGGCCGCTCAGTACGAGCACTATATAATTATGAAAACTCTGCACAACGTATTCTGGATGCCCTAGTCGTGCTAAACTGAACTTATTACATTTTATCGTCACCTTCTTTTTATGCACTAACTTTGTATCAGTGAGATCACTGTTTTTTTATACTGTGTTCTTAAATGCATTTCAAACAGTCAGTTTGTACCAAAAAATAAGAAAATGAGTCCTAAAAAAACGAAAACAAAAGCAAAAGAGCAGAATTGATTTTTCGCAAGTGGTCTCTAAACAATAATTTTAATTCTATTTGAAAATAAAACCGCAATTCAGTGATACAATTAATTAACAACCAAGGTGTATTTTTAAAAAAAAAAATCCAAGCGACATACATTGAACACCAAAATGAAATTAACGATGAACGCAGGCCATCATTTACCATTGGATACCTTTTTGTGGTCATAGTTTCAAGGGATTTGAGTGCATTATATAAATACAAAATTTAAAAAAAAAGAAAGAAAACAAATTGAAAATCATTTGCATTGCCCATTAGCCGGATGTTCTGAATTCGTGTTGGAGGTAATTTATCTCTTGGTCATTTTACTCCCATTTGTTATTCAGCGGGGAATTCCAGTTCGAAATACAATTGCATACAATTTGCCATGGGTGTGATCTTTTTCTCATACAAATACGATTTATCGTGTTGCTCTCTGTCGCGTATTTGATAAATTTTCGCTTCGAATCTTAATGACTTAGTAAGCTTGTATGTTTTGTCAATTTAATGCAATTGCAACTTTTTTTTTTTTTTTTTTTTTTTTTTTTTGTAAATTGTGAAAGATTTCTATCCTGTATGACAAACGCGTATCAATCCAATCTCAGTATTAATGTTCAAAATTACTCACGCAGATTGAGTAATGAAAATCCCATTTTGAACGTCTGTTACATAACGATACTGAAGTTTAGTAAATGTTTATCATCCGTGGAAAATATCAGAAAATTAACACACGTCATTTGCGTAAAATGTGAGAGATAGAGAAGGGAGTATGCAATATTTCATATGAGAATTATATACTGTTTCCGAGTTTCGTATCTATTTCTGCTATCACACGTGAGCCAATATCAGCTCTTTTTAGCTCTCGTCAATGACACCGTGGTTTTAGCGCATGTGCCTTTGATTCTCAAGTCCTCGGGTTTAAGTTCCAGTGAGAGTTTATCAAACACATTGTTGTGGTACATATCCTGCTTTTAATTGTAGGGATTGTTCTACATAGCCTAGTAACTGACGAAAAATATAATACCAAATAAATCGGTCCATCAATTTTTAGCATGAGTTTTAATATATATAAGAACCGAATTCGATAACTTTTATAATTGCGGCCAAGAAACCCGTCCTTCATAGATTTGTAAGGAGTTCGACTGGCCAAAAAATAATTTAAGTAGTTATAATAACATTGTCTGTCTGTGTCTGTTCGTTTGTCCGTAAGGTACAAAACTGAGAGAATAACTTCATGGATCACCATCAACTTTGATTACAGGGTTTGTCCAAGAAGTAATGAGATTGGCCTCGAGTCGCCACCAGAGCGCTCTCAATAGGTGATATTGGTGGTGGGGGTCTTACCTAAGCATTGCACCGCGCGGAAGTCTCTTCTGAGCAGTGAGAGAGTGAGGATGGATTGTTGCGCAAAGTGTTTTTCTTTTATTTTGGTCACGGGATAAAAAACGAAAAATGGAGAGAACAACAGATCAGCGATACGCCATCAAATTCTGCGTTCGCTTGGGTAAAACTGCTTCAGAGACTCTTGCTTGATTGAGCAGGCCTACGGAGACAATGACATGTCGAAAGCTCAGGACATAAGGACTTCAAAGACGGGCGGCAGACAGTTGAGGACAAAGATCGATCTGGACACCCTTCGACGAGTTCTTCGGATGAAAACGTATCAAAGGTGAAAGAATTCTTGGATTCTGACCATCGGTGTAGTTTGCGATTAATAGCGAAAAACTTGACGTACAAGTCAACGATACACAACATTGTAACTGACAATTTGAACATGAGAAAAATTTGTGCAAAATTGGTACTAAAAGTATTGAGTGATAAACAAAAACAACGACGAGTTGACGTGTGCCGTGAAGTAGTGGAAGTTGTGGAAGGTAATGCAGACTTTTTCCTGTTCCCCAAAGTGAAAATTACCCTAAAAGGTCGCCGTTTTGATGACGTTTCCGGCATTCAGAAGACCGTACCCAAATCTTTAAAAGAAATTTCGGAAGCTGACTTCCATGGAGCGTATGAATCATGGAAATCGAGCTGGCAGCGGTGCATCGACGCTCAAGCGGACTACTTTAAAGAACTTTGAGTTGTTAAAATCGAATGAATAAATTGTTGTTTATAGACTCAGTCTCATTACTTTTCGGACACACCCAGCAAGATATCGAGGGTTACAAGTTAGAATTCGAGCTCGTTGCTAGAGATTGTATCCAAACCGGATGCGGTGAAAATAAGCTATTTTCGATTTTAACTTTGATCAATAAAGATTAAAAATGACAATAAATAGCCAAGAATTGTTTTCTGCAATTAACTAAGCGTCCGAAGAACATATATCATCTCCACTCTATTATTTCCACTGAAACCGAAACCGGTAGAAATTTACTACCACTTCCGATTTCAATATTAATTTTTTTTTAAAAAAAATCAAGCATTACAAACCAAATTCCTTAACGGGATGTACACGTAATACTGCTACTTCTTTATATTAATAAGTGGCTATCTGATAACTTAGCGACACTATTCAACTAGAATACAATGTAAAATATGAGAAAAATAATTATCTTTCTCTCTTTGCTTCAAACAAGGCCCTACTCAAGTATATATGCTATATTGCACCAATTATATCTATTTTATGTTACGATGGAACAGTCAACCATCTTGTGACATTACAATATAGGCTCTTGAGAAATAATTAAGAGCTTTTACTCTCGACAGTAGTTACACTCAAGAAATTAGGCATCTAATTAGAAACGTTGTATTTAAGAGTTCGCAACATTAGGTTGTTTTGGTCTTAGAAATTTAGATCTTTTGTTTCCTTTTTTCTATTTTTAGATAAGTTTGAAGGCTACCGCTCGTAAAATCTTTACAAAGAATATTTAATAAAATGAGGAATACAAAATTCTGAAATAATTATAAGAAGAAGAAATATGAGGAAAATAAGAAAGATAAAGAAGAAATGCTGTCTGCCGTATCTAATACAACTTTAATGCTGAAAATGAACGTTCAACTGAAATAAACCAAACCGCATTACCTTGGAGTTCAGTAATTTTCAATGATTGACCATAAGATTGGGGTTTTGAATCACCTAATAAGGTTCAAATACGTATAATTTGGCACTAATATATTCAGTGGCTATACAAATAACTAATTTGTCATTTGAATTTGAAAATTATTTTCAAAAGACAAATTTAGTACGTAATGTCCAAATAAGAGTATTGGCAAAAGTTAACACACAGAAAAACAAAAGACTCAACTATCAGGGAAATGTGTTTATTCATTGTAAATAAAAATGCAATCATGGGGACACTGTTTACATATCATTTTATTTGTTATAATGCTGCATGAGGTGAGTGGTCTTCAATTTGTCGTAATTTGTGGCTTACCCACTTTAGCATACTTTGGATATACCTGAAATCCAAGTTCCGTAGATTGGATTTAATAGGACGGATGAGCTGAGGTGTAATTTCGGCTTCCTATCCCTTATTATAGACATCCGTAGCCAGCAGAGAACAGAAATGCTTTATAGAGTGTGCCTGTGGGTCATTTGGTGGATTGACGTCCCATGGTACGAATCGTGCTAAGTGTGCCATCAATTAGTAAGTTGTTTTCCTCGCATAATGCTGGTTGCGAGGTCTGGACAAAATATGGTTATCACCATGATGATGTGTATTAATGAATCAAAGCAACTTCGGTAGACATCCCTTGGTGTACATGTCAGCTGTGATTGCTGGACAATTGCTGGTAATGATGAGTGAGTGGATGACAACGTTTGATGAAATGGTCACCCATACAGTACTTTCTTCTGAAATGTTTCCTTGCTTTTGTAGCCTGCACTAGCTGCATTCCCATAATATCGAAAATATAATATACACCATTTCCTGGGATTTCATCGCAGGCAAATAAAAAATGTTTTACATCGTTCGTGATGATCATTGTGACAGGATGCAAAATGTTGCAATGAAATTTTATACACTAACATGCGATTGTAACGAGTTCCTTCTCCATATACTTCGCTACTTTCTCACGCTTGAAATATTTCACAGCCATTTTCTTCAAAGTCTAAGTAATTGTTCTTCTGGAGATATGAAACTTGCCAGCCAATTTCTGAACACTTGTCCCAACACGGTCACCTACAAGCTGTTCAGTTTCTTTCTGTCACTGTGGGTCAGTTTCCCAGGACAGCCACACTTTGACAAATATTCAACCGTGGTATGGTATATATCGTGTGGTGTGAAAAGTTCTCTTTCTGAAAATGTTTGACAACTTCCACTAGAGGCAGTTGTTCAAGAAAGTGACACACACGTCGTCATAATACAATTCTCTCTTCTTTTTCAGCAACATATTGCTCACATATTTTTACTCAGCACGAAACACACTATCTACGAATCTTTAATGCCCAAGACTGATTCACACTGCTCAATGTGACCTTGGCACAGCGATAACACGTTTATGTGTTAACTTTAGCGCATGAACTTATATATATCGATATCTATATACAATTTTTACACATATATATTGCCATTGTATTCCAACAACATGACTACCATAAAATTGTCATGTGCTTATTAAACCTGTCAAATTTCTGTTTTTGGTCAAGATGAAATGAGTTTTGTTAATTGCGTACGATATATACTAACATTGTGATTAATGATTAAAAGAAAACATCAAATGAAAGATGAAAGATTGACACGATATTGAAAATAACCATCATATTATGATACAACTAACCTACAGACGAAAGTTCTTGGGCAAAATTTTTAATATATTGTTTCTTTATATTCCTTAGAGTGGTTTTAACAAACTTCATTGAATATTTGAAGAAACTGATTGAAATACGTCATCATCTCACAGAAGTATTGAATAATTATGTTGGTTTCAGTTATAAGTTTGGTGTATCTTCTTTAAAAGTTCACTGAATAACAGAAAGCAAATAATTTGAATAGATGGTTTCTTGGTCCAAATATGGCGGAAATGTGATATTTATGTAGGATTGTTCCCGTGTTGGCAACAATCTCCAGTGCTTGGACAGCCTTCTATGCAGATATTGTTCCTTTGCATTTAATGAATTTTCTGTTTAAGGAAGTTATCCATCTTTTAACGATGTGATCGTTTCAGGAAGTGAGGTTTACGAAAGACCTATGTGATTATTTTGAGGTTTTGAAGATGTGATTGTTTGACGAAGAAATCGTTTCATTCGACAATATGAACGTTTTTAGTTATTGTCCATGTGACTGTTTAACAAAATGATAGATTCCTATGAGAAGGTGTTTTTTCGAGCTTTGGAAGATATAATCGTCTAACGAAGAATCTATTCCCTATGTTTGGTAATATGTCCGCTTTTTGACAAACTAACCATGTTTTTCTGCATTTGTGCTTCTTTTGAGTTGTTGAAAATGCGACCCATTGACGAAGTGACCGATTGACGATGTGATAGTTTCGAACTTTTGAAGGTGTGACTATTTGACAAACTGACTGATTCTTTTAAAGATGTGTTTTTACTGGGCTTTAAAGATATGACCGTTTGATGAAGTGTATATTCCATATGTTTAAGAATGTGCTCGTCTATTTTAACGAAATAACTGACCGTTTGTTCTGACGACTGATCGTTTCGAGTTGTTGACAATGTAACTGTTTGACGAAGTGTTCTAGTCTTATTGTAATACTGTTTTGTCTTAACAATAAATGATGGTTTTGTTCCAGGTTGAAAATTATATCTTTTCTTCTGCAATTCTTTCCGCACTGTTACTGGTTCTGGATGAGAAAAAGTATGATAGAAGAAAGTATCATAATTTTTTCTGCTAACTGTAAGAATGAAAGGGAATGCTTGATAACTTCACTATGGATTTTACTGATCAAACAAGTATTTTACTAGGCTTGTCAGGGATAGTATTGGACCCAAAGGAAAGTATTGGACTCAGAAAAGCTACATTGGTACAGAGTCTGCTTCTTCAAATGAGTGTCATCATTATCCAAACATTTAACATTTAGGATTTAGATTTCAGGCATTCGGCATCTATGGCCATTTAGCCCGTCACGTATGAGGACAATGACCTTCGGCGAGCGCACTAACCAGGGAAAGAGAAGGAAGAAAGATTGGAAAAGGAAGGAAGTGGCCTGGGACCAATAAGTTAGATACCATTCTGACATTTACCTGGCGTGGGTGAGGAAAACCCAGGAAAACCTCATTCAGGATGGCTGGCCTGAAAAATATTTTTACACTTTTTCAACCGAGTGCCTCCATTGGAAATCGAACCCGGGACCGCTCGCATCGAAAGCAAGTGCGTTAGCAACTACGCTACACGGGACCACCAATGTCGGACTGACCTGCTGGCCGACTGGCCCACGGGCCGGTGCGCGCTCCCCAATGAATGGTTTAGTGTCACTTGATCGTTTTTCTGAACACTGAATCCACAGAGATAAAGTAACCTATTTCTGTAAGTACTCTATCTCTGTGATTGTACTATATTCAACTATTTAATTTGGATTACATTCCCAAGTTTTATATTTTTACGTATTTGGTTCTGTAGCGATATTCTACACATTTTAAGTTATCATCCTTTAAGTTAGTAGCAGGTTTCATCGGTAATTAATGAGATTAAATTAATGGTAAAACAAGGCCTTGCTTTCCGAGGGAAAGAAGAGGGCGCATACAGCTTAGATGATCTAGATGTTAACCAAGGGAATTTTGTAGAAATCGTTCTTCTTAGTGACTACGATTATACTCTGAGTAATCATCTGAAGAAAGTTATTGAGCAAAGCAAATCTTTTCATGAATCTAGAATAAAAGAGGATGGCATAGGAAGTGAAAGAGAGAAACAAATAACATTTTTAAGCAAAAGTACAATAAAAAAATCCGTATTATTAAGAAAGATATGCAGAACATTATTTGCAATGAAATTAGAAAAAAATTACCAATTTTTCTTAGTAATGGATACGACAATAGATGTGTCTAGGTTTGACCAGTGTGTAATAGTAATTCGATATATTTTGGAAGCAGAAGTGAAGAAATGAGTAATAGGACTAAAATGTGTAAATTCTAAACTGGGGATAGTCTCTTCCAAACCTTGACCGATACATTGAACGAAGCTGAACTAGATGTGATGAATTGCTTTGCCAATTCATTTTATAGAGCTTTGAATATGAGTGATCAAATATAACAGCGTCAGAACAAGAATTTAGGAGTAAATCCCCAATCATATTCAAAAGGTGTTATGTCCATGTTTTCACCCTTGTGATCTGTGATACGGCGCATTGTCTTCCAGCTTCCATATCCTTCTTTGGATTACTACAGAAAACACAGACACTTCTCAAAGAGTCAACAAGCGCCTTAAAATGTATATCCAACAGAAATGTAGTGCACATCTTGTTGCTATTAGAAAGGTTAGTTGGAACAGTAAACGTCATGCTACTATACGTATATTTGGTCGTTTTATTATTGGGCACAGGTTAGAGCTGTTACAGATAGGATATCGGAGCCAGTGTTCGTTGTACTTGTGATTACACTCTCGATTATTGGTAACTCCAACGAATTTATTCAAAATGTTCGCAATGATGTTCTTTCATTGTTGAAGAAGTTCGTCTCCTACAAAACAATCTTAATGACGATGATGTTTTTACCAATATTTCAAATTACTAATTCACTCTCAGATTACCATCAAACCAAGACTCTTGATTATGTCCAAGCCTGGAGGTTTATTTCTGTTGCACAGAATGGTTTGAAATAAAGCAAGGAATAAATTGATGATGTTAGTCTGGCAGCAAAGATTTTTGTAAGAGTTGTGTCAGAAAAGATTTGTCATAGAGTAGAAAAGTGTCCTTCATTTGAAGATCTTTGAATCGAAACATAGGTCCCGAAAAGAAGAGTACCTAAGCTAAAGAAAATGAGTGGTGAATTGGCATCTCATGAAATCAAAGGAACCCAGAAGAGGAAAGCTTCAGGTTGTGTGTTTTCAATGTCGTCCTTGACCAAATCAATTAAAGTATGACCAACCGGTTTTCGAAACACAAAAACCTTTATCTAGACTTGGCGTGTTTTGATTCACGACAGTTTTCTTATTTTCAAGATAAACTACTTTCAAATACAATGAACAAAATCTGTGAGTTAATTCCCAGCATAGATAAAGGGAAACTTACCAAAGAACTAAAATCATTTGCAGAAGTTTGGTTCAAGATATCGCAAGGAGGTGTCCAGAGCGAGTGTGATAGTGAAGAATTAATTAGTGAGTATGAAGAAAAATCAGAGTGGGACGATATTGAACCAGCAATGCAGGAAATCAAATTAAAGAAATCTCACTAGTCTTGCCTCACGTGTGCATTCAAAATTATAATATATGAATATCGCATGTATTCCTTATGTTATACACAGCTCTTTAAAGTGTACAAATACTTCCTTACGATCCTTCTTACACAAGTAAGTCGTGAACGAGAGTTTTCCAAACTCAAGTTTACTAAATCTAGACTAAGGGTGAATCTCAGTCAAGACAACCTTGAATCGTTCCTGTTAATGCAATATGAAAGGGATATACTAAGTAAAGTGAATAATGATGCCATAATTAACAGAGTTTGTCATGATAGTGCAGAATTGAAAAGACTTTTGATGTAAGGTAAAAATGTCCTTGTTTCTTGTCATGTAAATAGATCAAAGCGATAAAAGTTGAATGTTATGTATAATAAATTTGACATTGTATCCATAGTAATTAAGCAGCCTGAAACCAAAGTGAACTACAGTAACTGCATTTTCGAGCTATTTACAATTACGTGTAAAACTTAAAATAAACCTAGCATATCACACTGAGAAAAAATGTAGGTGGCGTACTTAAAAGTGTAAGTTACATGCGCAATTCCTGTAGTTTTTAGATTTAACGTACATCAGACGTATAACTGAAAACGCATGTTTTATAATACTTTCCGTATAAGTGTTTCATCTAAACGTACTTTCCGTATGAAACAATATAGGCGGTTAGGACTTCACATACAAATGGAATTATGTAACATATAGCTAAGGAATGTAACATAAGTATATGCATGTTATATACGGAAAACTGTTAGATGTCAGACATAAGCAACGGCATGATGTAACATCTAATAGCAGTTCGTATACAACATATGGATAACGTATGCTCAATACTGATTTCTGTAGTAAGCAAGGTGATTCCGTATACTTGTACAATATAACGCTGTCCGAAGAACAGATTTTTCTCAGTGCAGATGTCACAAAAATGTAGATTACCACAGTTTTACATCACCTTTTGATGTGATTTTTCTAGCACTCTTTCCAAAAATGCTAATTTATCACAAATTATGAAAAGCTACATAGTTCATTCGTGGTTGCTGTTAGCTTGAAAATGCATTTAGTTCACTGATTTTCGACAGCTTAATTGAGGGCCTCAGAATACAAGGGTTTCTAAGTTGTACATGACTTTTCTAATAAGGTTCATTTATGTTCAGAAAAGGACTCTCCGCAGCACAATATGTAAACTAGAACTTAAATCACATTGCAGTCCACTCGAGGGTCAACCGGTGAGTGGATTACGTCATGGTCACCTTCCAATTTATATATTTCACTGTGGAGAGTCCATTTTCTGGGCATAAATAAACTTTATTTTAAAAGTCAGTTAGATCTCTTGACATCCAAGGTCCGCATTTTATGTTTACTGTAGATGTTTTATTGAGTGTAATGGAATAAAACTGTATGGTTTTGAAACTTACACTTTGAGCGTTTAAATGATCTGCGAGGATATTTTTGTATTAGGACTTTATATACGGTACTACTGTTCATGAGCCAGTTGATCTACATAGAATACGCATATGTAGTAAATGTCTCTTAGAGGCAGTGCGCCTTCCTAGTGATTTAAAGTCTGCGCCCCAGACAGCTTCTCAGTCTGCCCGGGGGGCCACTATCGAAATATTTGTTTAAACGAAGAACAAGTTTTTCTATCCCAAAATTGTAAAAATTCGGTTTCTGCATCTGGAACTACATTGCACAGTGGCACAAATATGTGGACAAAAGTAATTCCTGGGAATAGTTGTTCTAGTACAAAGTCAACACATGAGAAAACAGAGAAGGTGTGACAGTCTGGCTTACATTGTTTCTTGATATTGTTAAACATAGATGGAAAAAAATTGTCATACCATCGCTACTCAAGATAGCTTTAAGAGTAGAATGAGACCAATCGTGGATGTATCTAAATCTGGTAATGGGATTATAAATGATGACAATATTGCTCAAAGGTTCTTCGAGAAATGCGAAATAGATTTAGAATTGATAGAAATAGATTACGAGCCAATCTCTTGTTTCGGAACAGTAATGGCAACAATTTGAATGGGCACAAAATTAATATGACAGTATTCCTGATGTAACACATAAAAATAATTGAGTTATGTCTAAAATTACGTTCTGATATATGTCACCAAGAGTACAATTAATTTTTATTGACATACAGATAGTTTTGCAAGCACGCATTTTACTCATAGGAAAGCTATTCGAAGAAACCTTTGAGTCAAGTATATTAGAAAACATAGATGGGACTACTTAAAGATACAAGAAGATACATCAATTTGGCAGATGCCTTTTCCAAAGATTAACATTAAGTTCTAACCCATTAATTTCAAGCTTAATTGAACTTTGACAAGAAACAAGTAGAGAACAACTGTGTATATCCAAAGAAGTAGAGGGGAAAAATATGACGATGACAATCGAGGAGTATGATGCAATAAGGGCGTAAGTCTGAAACATGCAGTTAGAGAAAACCGATGTTAAAAATTTAAGTAGTGTTTATTTCTTACACAAAACAATGTAATATGCAGCATTTTATTCCGATATTGAATTGAAATGTTACCATGAGGCTAAACAAACAAAGCAAAAGCCACAAATGCGTTTGATGCAAAAAAGACATAAACTCGCTTACGCCCTTATTACATCAAACTCCTCAATTGTGAAATCTGATTCCTAACGTAAGTTAGGCGGGATCCCTACAAACTTCAAACTTAACGTGAGTACTGACTTTTTACTAGTTTAAAGAATTACAAGGTATTATTTTAAATTACATGCTTAATTTTTTTTAGTTAATTGTGTTAAAATACCTTTGTTCGTCTTTCTTGTTATCAGAACCACTGTGGGTTATGAATTTGTTCCTGACCTTATCACCATCATCAACGTGTTTTGTACCAAGATGTTTTTTTTAGGTACAGGAACAGATGGTAGTCACTGGGTACGAAGTTAGATCTTATGGCAGATGTTCTTGGAAGTTCCATTGAAAATGTGCTTGGAACTCCTTGATGAAATTTGCTGAATGGGACCTGGTGTTGTCATGAATATAGCAAATTCCACGTGACGACATGCCCCCTCATCCCGTTTGTTTTGACAAGCAATTTTCCTCGATAAATCTCTGATGAACGATTTCCTTGTGCCTGCATACGTTTGATCATGCTGTGGAGTTCTCACCTGATAGGAGCCAATATTGCTGCTGCTATTTCCAGCGCGTTGTCCTAGCACAGTACCTAATTCACAGACTGACGAATTACCTTCAATTCTTGTCTTACGGATCGAGATTACTGCAGGTATTGCTAAGTTTGGTATACATTTCCCCTTAAGTTGAAAATGTGTTAGTATCTTTACTTTTTTGACAAGCCTCGTATAATTTGAAATTTTAAAAAAAATGTATATCATGTTGTGATGTCCACGCTTTGCGTAGTGGCGGTCAAGGATTACTAAATAATAAACTTCTAATCATTTTACATGATGCATTACTTTATTAATGCTCCAAACTACATATTGTATGTTATCAATATTTGCCTTCATTCTTTTCGCTCTCAAGGTCGATTTCATATGAAAATATGAATTCTCGATTTATTAGTCAAGTAGAGCAGTGCCGGACATATTCGTTATTCTACATGCGTTTAGAAGTAGGAATTATATTTCTGAACATTGCAGCATCTATTCTTTAAGTCCTTCACAAGAGGAATGACGCCCTTCGGTGATCATACCACACGGGGAAGTGGGTACGAAGATAGCGACCAGGGATCTTAGTGTTAAGTACCATCCCGGTTTTTGCCTGGTATGAATGAGGAAAATCCATCAAGCACCTCATCCAGGATGGCAGACCTCTAAAGACTTTTAGAACTTTCAGACCTGGTATCCCTACCTAGAATCGAACCCGAGACTGCTCGCACCGAAAGCGAGAAGTTTAGCGACTACGCTATACAGGGTCATATTTTACGTAGGTGATGCCTGGTTAGCACTTTAGCTTCTATTGTCGTTATTTCTGCATACCTAGATCAGAGTTCTGTGCCCTTTCTGTGGTTAATTTAACTCCTCAAATGTGCCATAAAGTTGAGTGAAAACCAAATATTGTATGTCAGACTGGAAATCAAACTCGGAATCATACGATACAAAGACGTGTACACTGATCAGTCGCCTATATGAATGAGCACCATTCACAACAGTGATGCATTGAAAATTTTGAAATCTATTCAATGCACATTCCTTAATTGTCTAAGAGTTCTGTTCTTTCACACTGGGCTTTCAAGTCCGTCAAGTTGAAATCCATTGTCATTAATCTAATATAAATAAAATAAAGAGTTTGTTTGTCTATCTGTCTGTGGGCTGCCTGGGGACCAGACGAGTGGACCGACAGTTCCAGGGAGCTTTTACCGGAACAAGTTGACCGAGAGTTCCCAAATTTTTATCACGGATACCTTGGTCCAGGCCCCAGATCTAGGAAAAGCGTTTTTTTTTTCAAAATTCGAACCAGGAGGTCTCAGGGGGCGTTTACCTGAACATGTAAAAGTAATCCAAAATGACCCATAGTGTCAAATACATAGTTTTTGCGGTGACTGACATCAATCCGCCCCTTCCATTAACGATGACTTACAAATTCAGTTATCAATTGCATGCGGCCGGGATGAGCGGACGGGGCGGATGATGACAAGACATGTAAAAATAGCCCAAAATGACCGATATTACTGTCCAATCCATGGTTTTCGTGCTCGCTGAAATGAATGATGGTACTCCCATAGGCGTTGACTTCCCAATACAGCCCCCATGCGAAGAATGGTATATTCAGCTAGTAAAGAATATAAGAAAGGTATCATATCTATGTATAAAACGCATACAAAACTTAGATATTACACAGAAGAAAATACATATACATTTACAGTTGTATTGCATTGGGGGTACGATGTAGCTCTCTTAAATTTCTCATTGCTCCTGTGAACATTTTCTGATGGCCATAGACTTGCATTAAATTTCTTGTAGGTAAAATAATGATCGCTAAAGAATTCAGCAATTTATCTCTTGTAGAAATTTCTCTTATTCTTCTCAGAGTATTTGCAAGAGAAGATTTCCACCTTCTTTTTTCGAACTGTTTAAACTTTTCACGATTTTTCTTCTTGATTTATTGGGCCAGGAAGTAATTTGTGTAAAAGAGAACCTACCACCATCAGTATACGTCTTGTGTGCTTTTTCCTGTATTATTCTATCAACTTCATTCAGAAGAAGAACGAAAATGGAAAGAAAACGTTAAATTAAAACAGAACTACAGAATAATCTAGAATCATGACTCGAATATCACGGAAGCTAAAGCAAATACACATTATACGAATAAATATTTTATTATATTCGTTATATTCAGCCACAACTGAATATCTAAGCACAAAAGTAATAAAATGATCTATGGGATTTTTTTTGTCGCATTACACTGATGTTTATGTTCATACCATTAGCTAACAAAATGTTATATCCTCTCAACTGCATATCTCTGACAGGTATAACCTAACTGGTTTACATCTCCTGAAACAACGGGAAGAAGTTCACAATTAGTTTGGGACAATCTAATATACAAATTACATCAATCAATATTACTACAAAAAGCAGATAGTACAGAGAAAAAGGCCAGACGTATCGTCTCTTCATCTTCAATTTCAATTTCACACATCCTAGGACTGCTCCTTTCAAACAAAAGTTTTAGTATTGCAGTTGCATTTCGACTAGGAGTACCCATTTGTAAATAACACGACTGCTCAAAATATGGTCAAACAGAATGGCCTACTTGGTCTCTTTTGCATAAGTATCTCCGGAAGACATGTAAGACATTTCAATATGAATAACATTATTGGAGAGCACTCACAAATCGATAGAGAGTGAAAGACTAGATGGTATGATGTTGGCACCATGAAAGGTGGGGAAGATTCTTCTTTGTGATTTCACCTGCTCTGACATTTTCACGTATTGTAACTTGACTCTTTCTTCATTGCGAGAAGGAAGGTGCTATTTCAGCATGTAGAGAATGAAAGAAAAAAAGAAAATATAATAATCTACTCAATATATACTTGTTCGTTTTTATAGCCATTGAATCAAGCGGCACTTGAGACCTCGACAATCTTAATTTCATCAAAGAAGTAGGCCAACGTATTGATCAGTTTACTGGTGCCAATCGACTTATTACTTTTCTTATACAACGTATTAGAACACCGAGGCAATGTGGTTTCCACTTTAGGAACGTTACCTCCAGGTATATTATTAAACGAGTTGCTTTTTCTGTAACTACCTGTGCAGTCTATTAATCATCTAATTGATTTGTATATGGAAGTACATTATATATATCATATAACAGTCTTAAAATATCGAATATTGAATTTAAAAGAACTGTACATTGTGAAGAAAAAATCTACGAATGTTCAATTGATGTCTATTCATAGGATTTCGGGGTGGCTAAGCTGATTACAAAAGTTTCTGAGATAGTACACCCTTCACAATTTGTCGTTTCTCAAGGGAATATTATTTTAATTCTATTATTCCTGGAAGTTGAACGTTCAACCAATATTTTGTGATATGTTCTTATTCCCTGATAAGTGATATGTCACGTTACAGTGTATTCCCTGATTGTGATTTGTGATATGTCAAGTTACAATACGTTCTCATCATTTAAATATGATTTTCTTGCTTTTCTTCTGAATACCATGAGAAATAGAAAATAACGAAAATTAAATTGCCTATGTTAGGCTCTGTATTTAACTTTCCCTCGTTAGAAGACATAAGTATATCTTAACTTAGTAGAGATAGATTACGTTTTTATGTTATAAAAATGCATTCCTACGACACACAGCAGTTGAGTTAATGTGACTTGAACAGTAAACACAAGCAAGACAACATGCCACGACAACACAGCAGTGGATACCTATCCATTCTCACAGCCACAGAGAAGGTTCTAGACATCTTCATAACACGGATCGATGTATGGTGAGGACTGCATTGGTAGACTGTAAAGCTTTGAGCAAATGTGAACCTTTTATTGTTCACACGCACTATTGGGAACCAACTACTAGCGGCATGACTTCGTGATTACACGCTCGTCTGCCACTGATGTAACATCATTGCCTTACACAGCTGGCCTGGTGCTAGCAAACAAGCACTGGAGGAGAGAATGGAGTTCGGAATGGTGTTCCGTTGTGCTCAACGATGAAAGGTGATTCTGTATATATGCAAATGATGGTAGACTGCAAGTGCGACGTCGACCAGGGGAGCGTCTGCCCCCACAGTATATTCGTAATTGACACAATGGTCATTATGGTGTTATGAAGTAGGGTGCAATCAGTTACAACTCCCGTTCGCTTTTAGTGTTTGTGTGTGGGGCATTCACAAGCGCTTTTTACGTGCAACACGTGGTAGAACCCGTTCTACTGCCTTTCTTGAGAAGGAGGGTCATGTACTGTAGCAGCAAGATAATGCTCAGCCACATACTATCCGTGCAACAGAATGCGCTTTGCAAGAAATCACGACTTCTCTGGCCAACACACGAACTAGACTTGCTTTCTATGGAACATGTATGGACATCATGGGTCGAAAACTGGCAACTGCCCCACATCCACTTACAACTTTTGCTGATATGCGCATGTCGATCGAGCAGGCACTGCAAAGTTGAGAGGACAAAAGTATGGCTTCTACCGCTTTACTAGATTCCAAAGACGATTCAGAATACTTACTATGAAGTGGAATATCATTTAGATACATAATAAAATTCACAAAAAGTATTTTTTTTCAGAAGTTGAAAAGTCACTCTCTAACCAAAGAAGTTAACTTGTGAAAAAGAAGAGAAACGTTAAATGTTTGCATTTCATTTCATATCTCTTGTCCTCACAAAAACTAGAGTTAAGGCGAATAAGAAGGTAAATACTTAATCTCTTAAAAAACTTCCTTGTTACTGTAATCCGAAAACTATACCTACAACTTTATATGAAGGGTTTATGAAAGTAAGGTAAATATCTTACATTTCCTGCATGTATAAGGTATGTAAAGATTGAACAACAGATATATTTTAGTATTTGATACATTTTTCACCCATTTGAAACCAAGAATATTATTTGAGTGCAGCTTATAGTCTAAATATTACTTTTAGAAAAGACATAAAGAAATCTTCAAATTAAGAGACTCACTAGGGGTGACTTCAAAGTTGAACCTTGAATCTGGAGATAACCTATATATTTCCTGAAAGGATTTGTAGAGTAAGTACCGAAACAGATTTCAATTCGACGCTACCCCGTCAGGCCTGGAAATATATAGAACAAATTGATCTATATATCCCATATATCAAAGTACTCCGCATGACTAATAGATTAAAAATATAATATGCAGTATTAAATTATATATTATATGAAGGTAAATAAAACCAAAAAAGATTATTTCATTAAAATATCATATATTAGTGAATATCACTATCAAATGTTAAATTTTTCAATCTTAAATCAAATTAAATAATCTCTTCATCACAAACACAACGAATCCTGGCTGGAGATGCCGATTTTGCACTGTATTCTTTAGGTACAATTATTTAAAATGGACAAATATCAGAGTAAATACCAATTTTGTACTGAATCTCTAATCTCAAAATTTTAGAATATATCTCGTATCAATAGAAATAGATCTCTTTTTAAGCGCAACGGTTATTCCATTTAAATATTAATCATTTCAGTTTCATTCTAAAAATAAAACTATTTTTACTTATAAAATATAATATACATAAATATCCAGGTTCTTGTTAAGACAATATCCCAGCAAAGAACTCCCTGTATAATACTTGATTACTCCAGATTTAGCCTGTTTATGAGAGATTTATATTCAATATATTATTTGAATAACTCATATCGAATTCCGATTGTAACTCTTTTATTGCTTACTATTATTTCAGGTAAAAAGAATAAAGGACAATGTTTGCCGCGAGGTTTCGTTAACATAAGAAAGAAAAAATCTATACAGTATTAAAATTTAAAATTTCTTACATATTCGAAATTAATGTATTTAGATTATTATTGAGTTCTTAATGTATTTCTTCATTCAGTATATAGAATTGAATAAATATACTTTTATTTTTGCTCTCTTTGCTAACTCAAACATAATTGAATAGGCTCATGTTCCCAGTTACATTATGTCAAATAATTAAGTTTTCCCTAAGTATCTGTAGTCATGTTTTCCCTAAGTATCTGTAGAAATCTGTGTTCACTGATATATCGAATGTTTAAACTTAATAACAATTCATAGGGTTTTGTCCTCCCTTTTCCACTCTTCTGCATTATTATGATTGCTATCACCTACAAAACATCATGCCTCTTTCAATAGAACTTCATAAATTGTCAGGCTAGCATCATATTGATTTAAACAACAACTACTATTACTGTGTATACTATGATGAATCATAACATATATACAAATGGACATAAATATGAAACGAACATAATGATTCATGACAGCATATTACCTCACTCAGAGGGAAAGTACAACTAGAAATCTATGTGGACAATGGCAGAACAGAAGAAAGAAACACACACACACACACACACACACACATATATATATATATATATATATATATATATATATATATATATATATATATATATATATATATATAAAAAACTACAATCAGGTTATATATTTCGAGGTTAACGCAATATCACAAGCAAGTATCGGCTATTATTCAATATTTATGATAGATTCAAAGTAATGATATCAGACCAACTGCAATATGATTAAATAAAACAAATTTCGAAAGGCGAGCAAAGTCTTATGCATGCTATTTTCTCTTATCTACATATATATTGGTAAACAGGAAAATATTGTTAAAAAATTATGACTGATTCTTCCTGGAGTGAACTGTATACTAATCAGAAGAAGCTTAATTGTTACTGGTAAAATTTAGATCTATACTGCGGAAAATTTTAAGTTTCAGTGTGTGTTCAGTGGAAAGACAGCCATGGAACGTTCTCGATGTGGGAGACTAAACAAATTTAGTGCATCATTCGCATTACGACACTGCAAATTTTAAAGGAAAACTTTATATACACACTGGTAATCTACTTTGATTAGTCTACCACCAAAATACTCGTTCACTTTGATCAGATACTCAAAATTATGAAGTGGAACCAACGATGGTACTGTATGACGCCATCTTGAAAACTGAGCTCATCTGCCCGATGAATGTTTAAAAATCAAAAACATATTACCTTGATAATGAGGCTATTTGAAAACCAATTCGAGGACTCCGTCCCCAACGTTACACATGTTTTCTTTCCATATTCGGTAAACGTCCGCCCAGATAGTGACAAAATCCTGACTTCGATGAAATGCTCCCGACCGTGAGATGGCGGAGCGAAAATCACACTCAAGAACTTCCAAAAATGTTAATTCTCTATTTTTTCTGGAGCTTGGTGAAACGTCTAAAATATTAGGTTTGTCAAAGTTGTAAAATTTTGCACTGTTTGTCCTAAATTATCGGTCAATTTGCCACTTAAATAGTTTTTAACTCATCTCTAGCTCCTGTCCCTGTTTGGTGTGCTGCAAACTTCTTCCTTTTCTAAACAAACTTACTTCCGGTAATCCAAATCAATATATATATATATATATATATATATATATATATATATATATATATATATATATATATATATATATATATATGTATATGTATATATAATGGAACATACCACAAAGTAACGCTCTGCCAACTGAACTTTGTGGTGAACAAACACCGTGTGCGTGGGTTTTCTCGGCGTTTTCCCTTTTTTTCCACTTTCTTCATTCCACTATTTCACTCATCTTTCATCATCATCGTCTCCTTTAGCCTAACCGGCATTAGCGTGGGACGTAAAACTCAAAAATTTCATTTTGTTTCACAAAGTAACGCTACGAAAAGGGTACGTTACATGACTACAAAGCCGTAGAATAATCGTGAGACAGTATGAGTTACGAGTATTCACGCCTAAAAAGAAAGGCTAACAGTAAGTCCTGGCAGCACCATGTTGCCGGGATCGTAAAGTGTGAGTTACATGACCCTCACACATAGCCAAAAACTAAAACCAAGCTCCGGCAAACAACATCCAGTCGGAGCCTTCTTCCCTCTCACTATCAGAGCCTTGTCGTGGCTAGAAGGCTTAAATCTTGAAGGGTGACCAATCGGGTTTATAATAAATGCATAGAAAGATCTGTTCGGATCGAGTAAATGAGCTCAAATTCCACCACCACTAACTTGCCCTAATTAGTAACTCAAAATCTATTTCATATATAGGAAATATAGATGAAGTTATTCTTCACATTTCCAGCCCTAAAGGGGTGGGGTCACTTTTAGGCAAAGAATTGAAACTTATTTTGGAATTTACTCGACAAACTTTATCAGAATATATGTAGGTTATACCCAGATTCAAGGTTCAATTTTGGAGTCATCCCTGGTCAGAGACAATTTAGATTAGTTATCATGCAAATAACCAGATTAAAATAACTAAATTTTCGTGGATTTCTGTAGTCACCGCTTCTTAAATAAATTGTAGTTCTAGTGAACATTCCTTTTCACAGTCTTAGATTGGATGGATGATTCAATTTTAGAGAGGCCGTACTGTTAAGGGAAACATTTGCCTCAATCTCAACGAGCTCCGCGCTTCATTTGTTACAGTGTCATAATTGCGTTTAATATTTACCTTACTAAAAACACGTAAACAAATATATCGATAGGAAAACTTACTAATTAAAACTAATTACATCGGTCTCTTATATAAGATGTCAAAATCAAAAGAAGTTGTTGACGACTGAATCGTCAAGGAAAATACTGAGAAGCCTTCAAATTCAGCAGAAGTAAACAACAAAATAAAATAGTAAATAAAAAAATATTGATAAAATTGAGGTCAAGGATAATAAATAAATTAGTTTCTTCAGTCCTCTCAAATGAGCATAATCCACCGTTAATTGCAATATAAATCCAATTTCCTTTGCATTATGAAATTGACTTGCTCCGAAATGGAAATTGCTATATAATTGCGCATAAAATAATTAACTGCTTTCACGTGTGGTACACAAAATAAATCGTTTCTTAAACGTAAAATACAGGTAAATCTGCGAACATTATTAAATCAGATCGTTTATATATTTCTTTTATCTACTAAGTTTACGAAATCCATTTGAGCTTATACAGCTAAACGTTTTCCAATATTTTCACTTAATTGGGAGTGATTACACAGGGCCGCATAGGTTCTGTTGTTTTTATAATTTTGGGTGTTTTATATGTATTTGATAATGCTGAAACCGAAACTGGCACTAGTTTTCTCATATCACGTAAGAATTTCTCACAATTCACGATTTATATATGTTGATTGCGGTATGCATGTTTACGCGTAATTCAATTGATTGACGCTAGATGTCACAAGTACGTGGTGACATTATCCAGGCGGTAATGAAAATGAATATGTTTTAAATGTAAGGAAGTTTAATTTAATTAAATTAACTAAAATTTTCCCTGCATGAATATTTAAAATATTTCTATATCAAACCTTGTTATCTCATTTCAAATAAATTTCGTGTTTAATTATCGCAAATCTTAGATATCCTTCAATAGTATGATATGTTATTATCTTCGGCTATTTCTTTTTTGTAGTTCGTTGAATACTGTTGCCATGGCATTTCGTGGTTGTAAGAATAGACCAGATTTATTTTGTTACAGCTGTGGTGAATTTGTTCCACACTAACAGAGACAGAAAATTGCAGATTTTGTAAGAAAGGCATATTTCGCATACGTCCGTATGGAACTTGGAGATCAAGATAAATCGTGGACTCCACACAATCTGTGTAGATCTTATGTGGAATCGTTATGGAACTGGAGCACTGGAAGGCGGTCATCTATGCCATTCGCAGTACCAATGGTGTGGAGAGAACCCAAAAACCAAAACGACGATTGCTACTTCTGTTCTGTGAAATTGTAGGACACAATACTCGAAACAAGACAAATATAGTGTATCCCAATATTCCCTCTGCAACGAGACCTGTGCTGCACGGTCTAGACTTGCCTGTTCCGACACCTCCATCAAGTCTTGAGTTTGTAAGTGATCCTAGTTCGTACAGTGATTCAGTGGAAAATAGTGAAATAGAAGATGAAGTTTACAACCCCCCAGCAGATCTCGTGACCCTATACCACTCACTCCACGTAAGCTCAATGATCTAGTTAGAGACATAAATCTGTCTAAAGAATCTGTTGAACTTCTTGGTTTCAGACTTAATGAAAATAACTTGCTGGTCTGTGGAACATTTTCCTGGTACAGATATCGGGAACTCAAAAGAAGGTTCTGTCGTGTTTTGTTGTGATGTGTCAGGTTTGTTGATCAAGTTTTTCCTTTGCCTTTCTAGTGATTGGAGATTATTCATTGACTCGAATAAAACAAGTTTAAAATTTGTTCTGTTATATAATGAAAATAAGTTCCCCTCAGTTCCTATTGCTCATTCTGTGTCACTGAAAGAAACATATGATAATGTGCAATTTATTCTTAATAAAATTAAATACGAGGTACATGGTTGGGTGGTGTGTAGAGATTTGAAGATTTTGAGCATTGTACTTGGGCAACAAGGTGGGTATACAAAAATACCATGTTACATCTGCGAGTGGGATAGTAGGGCACGAAATGGCCACTAGGGAAGGAAACAGTGGTCATTACGGAAAACACTGAACGCGGGATCAAAAAACATCATTCAACAAAATTTAGTCAGTCCTGAGAAAGTTATACTGCCTCCTCTTCACATAAAATTAGGATTGATGAAACAATTTGTTAAGGCACTCGACAAGGAAGGCGAATGTTTCAAGTTCATATACAACAAATTTCCTTCACTTTCATGTGCCAAAGTGAAAGAAGGTGTCTTCGTTGGCCCAGACATTAGGAAGTTAATGAAGGATAAAATCTTCGAGGCAACAATGACTAATGCTGAAAGGGATGCTAGGATAGCATTTAAAAGCGTGATGGTGAACTTCCTGAGGAACCACAAAAGTGCTGATTACAGAGAAGTTGTTGAGAATATGTTAGTTAAATTTCAAGAAGTGGGTTGCAACATGAATCTCAAGTTGCATTTTTTTCATCCTCATCTTGATTACTTTCCACCAAATCTCGGAGAATTAAGTGAGGAACAAGGCGAATGGTTCTACCAAGATATGAGGGATATGGAGAAAAGGTATAAGGTACTTTGGAGTGTTAGCATGATGGCTCACTACTGTTGCACATTGCACAGAGAAACTTCAGAAGAAAATCACAAGAAAATTAGGAAAGCTTATAAGAGAAAACGTGCTAAAAAGATATGAAAAATAAGTATGTTATATGACTGTGTTGATTTCCATTTTACAACGTATATATTTATGTATATATTTCCAAATCATATGTATATATGTAGTAATCTGTATGTGTAGAGAATCTTATGTTCTTTTCTTTGTCCGTCTGCATTCACATTAAACAAAACATGTTCAGATATTTAGCATAATAAGCTCTTTAGTCTGATAGAAGATAAGAAATAAGGTAGAATAAAGCAGTATGGAAGAAGGCCCAAATTTTGACTTTGATTTGTAAGAAAACCTTACGTGACAGGGAAAAACGAACTCGTTATTCGTAATCAGCTAGGAACAAAGAATTAAGTTCACATATTAATCAAAAAACAACACGAACTTTTTTTCAATTTGCAGCCCTGTGTTATCAATGAGGGAAAGAAGTTGTCTTGAAATTTAATTTTATTTATACCTCCGGCAAAAATGTTCGTTCTACTATCCAACTCTTTTATGAAATTAATTGATTTCAATGTTACAATCCAGTCAAAAAAGAACAAAAAAAAAAAGAAAAAGAAAAAAGCTAGTTAGAAAATATAAATCGTGTATTTTAGGATTTTGGTACAATTACTGGAGGGAGAGCCCTAAACAACATACCAAAAAGTCCCTGAGGATGCGAGTCGGCGAAAAGTGCAGGGGAATTATTTTTTTCTTAAACTTCTCGAATATCCGAAAAACTACGGGGTCAACCTGATAAAATCATATAGAAAAATAAACTACATTACATTTCCTACGAAAATAGCCCTAAACAATATTTTATAGAATCAACAGTTTAGAAGATAGAGGGGAATAGAAAGAACATACTTAAAAAATAAAAAGCTTGTTTTAGTGTAAATTCAACTGAGGTAATCTTCAGAACAACTCATGCCTAAAAATACTACACAATGGCAATACTTCGTGCACAAACACGCTATTCCGTGCGCGAAGGCGAAGTGCCTTCGCGGCGGGAGCTTGGGCGCTGGTCACTCTTGTATGAGTCGTTTCCGTGTTACGTTCCACATCATATGTGGCGTGTGTGTCCAGTGTTCGTACGTCATACTGACTTTAGCAGCTACACAGTGTACGACAGTGACTGGAAAGTGTGTTTATTTTAATATGACGATGATGTTATGAGTAATAAAGGTAATGTAATTGAAAAAAGTGTAAAGGGGTTAATGAAGGCAAGTATTGTACGAAAGGATGAGAAGAACATTTTTTTAGAAGAAAGAAGAAAGTTATGTACTTCATGCATCTTGCGGGAAACAATACATAAGACTTCAATTAATCGCACAGACATAAAAGTCTGTTTTAAAGCAACAGTTTTTAACATAATCTTCTACCCGCTCGTTTTACGTTTATCCTAACTGGGGCAATCCAAATGAAATTGACCAATTATGGTTGCTGATAAAATTTAGTTCTTTTAGTATTTTTTTAAAACCTAAGTTTGTACCACATTCAGGGAGTTAAAAACGGGTATTCATTTATTTTTTAGCCGCGCAGGTTTTGTCGTAGCGGCAATTGTGTATAGGCGCTTGAGTGTATTTAGAACTTCTTAGCGCATTCCGTTAAACGCTGTCACTTTTTAGATTTTAAAGATAAGAAGTTCAAACTAAAACCATACGAAAGATAATGGAATGGATAATATTCTACGTTTTGTGCACATTGAAACGTGCTTCAGAACACCTAAGAAAAGAAGATCTGAACATTAAGTTTGGAAACCTAGAAATTGCAATTTTGGAATTCACATTTTGAAACGAAATAAATTAGACTCACTTTCAATACATGGAGTCTACATAGACTAGATAATGGACAACATCCCAAACAAGTTTCAGAACTGAGAACTTATACTTGATTTTTGGAAACTTTTAAACATTGCGAATTTTTGAAAATCGTGTATTTTCACCATCAAATGTCTCCGGAAGAACAGAAGTGAAAACTCTGAATTTTGCACAAAATAGAAGATAGCTGTGGAGTAACAAGTGGGTAAAATTGCATCACTGAGACTAGAGTAGTTTCGGAGTCGTAAGGTTTTTCTTCACTATGACTTAATATCATGAAGCACCACTGGAGTGAATATAAACTTTGTAGCAAAAGCCAAAATAAACGACAGTAATGTTAAATGGGTAAAGTATGCATAATTTATGAATCATATCTTGTAGAAAGAACGAAATCGTCTGTTATTTCTTTTCTGCCTAAAGCGCTGCTGTTAAGATATTAGTAAGGTAAATAATTGACTAATTTGTGTACAGAGTTTGGTACTGATATTGAAAGTACGACCTGTAGGAGTTGTGTGAACTCTGTGAGTGTGAGTTTCTGACGAACCTTAGTGATTGGCACCTACAACTTGTTATTCTCACGTAGTTTAAAAAAGGTTCGTTGGCCGTGAGGATCAAAAAGATCGTTATATTTCTGACTAATGTCTTCAATCCACAATTTCTATCATAAATACAGGCTACGGTATCATTTGGTATAAATGACAAATTGCTATATTCTGGAAGTACCGAAGTACTGGAATCAGTAAATTCATTTGATTGTGAGTATTCATAACATCTGATTTGTGTTTTCGTCCGGGGTGCAAATCTATGATATGATCTGGTATTAATAAGTTTTTTACAAGTAGCAAATCTCGAATTTCTTGCTGCTTGACTGCACTTCTTCTGATGAAACGTAGATAAATTGTATGACTGGGATACTATATCAACACGAAACCTGCACATCTGTTCAGCTTTTAAAATCGCAAATTTAATATCATTGCAAAAACTTATAACTCAGAAAATATTCAATTCTCAGTAATGTAATTATACCACTTGTTACTGCACAACTATGGTCTATTTTGTGCAAATTTGTTATTTTTCACTTCTGTTCTCCCTGAGATATTTGATGCTGAAAATATACGATTTTCGAAAATTCGCAAAGTTTAAAAAGAATCCAAAAAAAGTATATGTTTCTTAGATCTGAAACTTGTTTGCGACGTTGTTTGCTATCTAGTCTCTATGCAGACAAAGAGTGAGTCTTATTTATTTCGTTTCAAAATGTACATTCCAAAATGGCCGTTTCTAGGTTTCGAACCTCAATATTCAGAGCATTTTTTGACGTTCTAAAACACATCTCAATGTGCACAGAATACAGAATATTGCCCATTTCATTATCTTTTATATGGTTTTAGTTTGAACTCATTATCTTTAAAACCTAAAAAGTTACACCATTTAACATAATCCTCTGAAAAGTGCAAAATACACACTAGCCTATACAAAATTCCCGCCACAAATAAACCTGCGCGGCTAAAAAATAAATGAATACCCGTTTTCAACTTCATGAATGTGGCACAATTTTACATAAAAATTTATTTATATAAATATATAGTCAGCAAACTTTAACCTGGAAATTGGTCGATTTCATTTGGATTGCCCCAGCTTGAATTTCAGTTAATAAGTACGATTCTACACAGACTACACCTGCACAGGCTCTGAGCGTTAGAAAAACTAAGAAAAATGTGAAATACGACTCGCAAGCGGTTCACACAAAAGTTACCCGCGATCAAGCCTCCGACTGTGCCTGCGCGATAGTTTGTTCATGCACGAATTTGACGGTTTACCTGAACAGTTTTACTTGATTTCACCTTTAAAATATTTTTTTTTCGAAATATGTATTATTATTATTATTATTATTATTATTATTATTATTATTATTATTATTATTATTATTATTATTGCTATTATTAAGTACTCTGCCTTTCGGAAGGTCCTCGGACTAGTAAGTTCATTTTTGTTTTTAATTTTAGATTTGGACCTGGAAATATTTCTTCAACGTTTCTCGATCTTCAGCTTCTTCTTTTAACTCTCAATATTTTTTTTTCTATTTTTCAAGTCATCTATCAGCTGTGTTCTTCTTATCCCTACTTCTTGCTTTCCTTCTATAGCGGTATGAAGAAGACAAGTTCTTCGCAAGATGTGTCCAATCCAATTAGCCTTTCTACGAACGATGGTGGCTAGGAGTGTTGTCTTCTGTCCTATCCGTTTTAAAGCGTCTTCGATTATTACTCTTG
The DNA here is from genome assembly GCF_964235325.1 of Thermobia domestica. Lineage (NCBI taxonomy): Eukaryota > Metazoa > Arthropoda > Insecta > Zygentoma > Lepismatidae > Thermobia > Thermobia domestica. The sequence goes on from NC_137469.1 coordinate 96,437,918, forward strand.
CTATCTATTTAATCTTCTCCATCTTCCTCCAACATGTATCTTTTATCCTCCTCTATTTTCTAAACTGTTGATAATATGAAAAAAAATGTATGACTATTTTCGTAGGAAATTTTTAATCTAGTTTAATTGTGTATTTGAAATATCTTTTGCTCTATCCTGTAAATTTTGAGAGTATGAAGAAAAACTTGAAAATACTAACTTGAACTTTCCCTCTACATTGCCTGCCAATCTTTTAATATCGGAGACTTTCAATAAGCCATCTGGTATGGTCTAATAGCACAATTAACTTTTCCCTATTTTTTCCTCGTTGACTGGGGTATTGGAAGTTGATTGCTAAAATATTGCATTCACTAGAACTAATTGGACTATTAAAATTTACACTAACTGTTAATTTTCAGAACACAGTCAAGAAAAGAATAAAATCAATAGTGAAGGAGATGTCTTCAGAACTAGAACATTATTTTCCTTCAGATTTATTGTAACAATAGAGTCTTTTTCGTATAAATAATCCTAGAAGATCAACAGAAATCGAATTTTTGGAATAACACAATCAACAATTATTCTGGTAGTAACTTTTGTTGGCTACCGGATATGAATCACCCAAGGTTATGTACCAGGTCGAGGCCTTTTTTCAGTTATACACACTGTATGAAGTATGTGTATCAATTTTATGCATATGGCCTGCCAACTGAAACGTACCTACCACCCAATAAAAAATTAGATTTCAGTAACGTCACTGGGAAAGAGAATATTGAAAACTCCCTCCATTTTATAATAAAAGCAGGAATGGGAATTTTATAAGAATATTATCTTTATAGATTGGGTTGCACCAAGAACCTTAGTCATACGTAACAGGCTACTATAATTTCTGTAGAACAGAAAAAAATAATAACATATACATATATAGAGAAAGGCTCTTAATAGGGAAATGAGAAAATTATATTCGTAAATTTGAACACTATTTTATAAACTGGAATAGTAAAACTATGAAAATCTCAAACAAGAACATCAAAATGATAATAAGCAAACAGGACCTTACATAATGCCTGAATAGTGCTCTCAACGGGTCGGGTCGGGTCGGGTTGAAGACCGACCCGACCCGACCCGTGACCCGAATTGACTGACCCGACCCGATGACCCGACCCAACCCGACTGACCCGAACCGTGATCCGATCTGATTGACCTGACCCGATAACCCGACCCGAGCTGACCCGGTTGACCCGACCCGACAACCCGACCCGACAACCCGACCCGACCTGACCCGATTGACCCGACCCGACAACCCGACCCGAATAACCCGACCCGACAACCCGATCCGAGCTGACCCGATTGACCCGACCCGACAACCCGACCCGAGCTGACCCGATTGACCCGACCCGACAACCCGACCCGAATAACCCGACCCGATAACCCGACCCGAACTGACCCGATCCGAGTCGGGTCGGGTCAACCCGACCCGTTTGAGAGCACTATGGTCACGACACTGGGTGAACACCAAAATGCACTCACATTGGGGAACTAGTTTTAAAAGCATAATTTTAGAAAATAAAGCATAAAGCATAATTTAAAATATATAGCACAATTCTTGGAAAATTCTCTTTAACTGAAAGTTTAACATACTGTGTTAATATCTTTAAAGCCAATATTTACAATGCAAAATCATTGAGAACCTAACAATGCAAACAATGAAAAGCTTATTTTTATTTCTGTAAACTTTTCGGTGAAATCCTTTGATGTGGAGAAAAGAAAAAAGTAAAAGAAGAAATTTTTCTGCCAACAATGAATAGTATGCAAGAACTCCAAACTATATTGTTACAGTGACGACGCCAGCTTTAAGTTCTTAGGTGGGCAAAGGAGGGGCAGATACATTTTCGGGGGGGGGGGCTATTTGCCATACCAAAAATGACATATTTATTACGTTTGACTTATTTTACATTACATTGTGTATTTCGTTGCTGTTTTTATGTTAGATCTATATGATTATAAATTAAACTTATTTCAAATAAAATTTGTAACTAACAAATAAGTAACGTCTGCACATGAAATTTTTTTCAATGAAACTTTTGAAGCCTAAACATAAATTGAATTACTTTCGCGTATGCTACAAGTAACACATTCGTCTATATGCTACGTCTCTCTCTCTCTCTCTCTCTCTCTCTCTCTCTCTCTCTCTATATATATATATATATATATATATATATATATATATATATATATATATATATATATATAGCCAGAGAGAGAATTTACGAGGAGCTGCTGAAAATGTCGTAGTCCAATCCAGAAGGAGTGTAGGTACTAGGTAGAAAAATGAAACCGTAGTTTAGAAAAACATATCTCTGTATGTACAAATATTTTCATATTAATAATGAAATTCTTATTGTTTCTCAGGCCTCTGAAGTGATTATGTGTGCCCAAACAGATAATTTCACGAACATCCAGATCCTTACTGTTATAACATTTTTGTTCCACCAAGGAAAGTCACCGAAGTAAATTAATTAGGAAATCAGTGAAACACCACGGGACTCTCCTCCGTTATATACAGTGGTGAAGAAGTAAGTGGCTTACATGTTAGTATAAACGTAGCAATTTCTCAACAAATTATGCTTTACATCCAGGATGATTAAAAGCAGTGACTCTTCCTGGAATCATGGATGCAATTTGTGACATTATTCTTGAAAATTGCAGCATTTCACCCAGTGGTGGATATAGCCCGGGGCCGGAGGGCCTAGGCCACCCCAGTTTTTGTGTGACAAAAATAATTTAAGCTATTATTTATATAGTTTTTAAAGTGTATAGTAAACTCACGATATATTTATTATAGTCTGAGGTCTGCACCCCGCTTTCTCAGTTTTTACCTTTTCAGCAAAACTTGTGTCAGAGATTCTGGGCATTTCTTTGGTACTCGTCGGTAGCATAATTCAGAATGGCTTGGGTATGCGCAAGTTCTCGGCATAATGGGTTCCCAAAATATGTCAGGAGAATAAAAGGGTAACGGCATTAAGAGAAGTCTTCTTCCAATTTGACTGTAATGCTGATCAATTTCGCTGACGAATAGTAACCATAGATGAAATATGGTTGTACCACTATGATCCTGAATCGGAACAACAGTCAATGGAGTAGTAGCACTCATTTCTCCATCGCCCCAAAAAGTTCAAGACACAGAAGTAGGTTGAGAAACTGTTTGGAACATTTTTCTGGTATAAGTATGGAGTGGTAGACTACCTCCTCAATGGTCAGATATTTAATCCAGAATCTATACATTACTTACAAAACTGAAAGAAAAATTCAAAGTTCAACGCTGCGGAAAATGAAAAGAAAGGAATTCTGTTCCTTCAGAAGAATACACCTGTCCATCAAGCCCCTGCGAACATAACTGACATTGCATAATCTAGGATTTCAATGTCTAGATCATCATTCTTATTCCGCAGATTTAGCTCCGTGTAACTATTACGTGTACTTATTTCCCAAACTTAAATAACACTTGAAAGACGCCATTTTAGATCTGATAGGGGTAGTGCTACGAACAGTGGTGCGAGGAAATCTAGATTTTTTAAACTTTTCTGCAAAAGCTGGAGCACTGTACAAGGTAGTATATTGACTCTCGGGGGAAGAGAAGAAGAAGTAAAACTTCACCAATCCACGTGCACTCCTTCTGGGTTGGGCTACGAATTTTTCAGCAGTTCCTAGTCAATATGGTAGACGTCACGTCAGTACTTTTAAACAAAATAAGTAAAGGAGCACTAGTATAAACCAATTACTAACTAAAGATCAGCACTCTGACAATACATTTTATTGGGAATCAATTTCTTCCATAATTTTATTATTATCATTTGCAGGAAGGGAAAACACAACTCTTTTTATCTCCTTCAAAAAATTAAGCCCTGGTAGTTGCAAACTAAGCTGTTATAAGCACATCCTCTGAATATTGGAAGCCGAGAATAATGTTTCAGAAAAAAGAAGTTTTAAATAAAACAAAATATGAAACTGAAAACTTCAAACCTGGATAAATACAAACAAGTTACGTAACTGGTTTTACCTTTCTTTTGTTTCCAATCGAAGTTGATCCAATGAGAAGAAAACAAGTCGACCAAATCTACTATTGTTCGCTAGGCACAATTATTAAAAATCATAAGAAAGAAGTATAACTAAAATTTACCTCAAAAGGGGCTAAATTAGAAAACAGAAATATGCGTGCATACCCAGACGCTCAAAGAAGAAAGCTTGAGGATTAATCTGCCACATAGTAAATTCATGGAAAGTAGACTACAATTTGTCAATGAGATTGGTTATGATACTGATATAAAATACTACGTGAAGAATGTTTAAAGATTGTACGAGTCTGGAGGGGCAGCCTAGTCTAGTCAGGGGGGCAGAAGTAGCTACTAGGGGTCGCTCGCCCCTCTTGCCCCCCTCTGGCGTCGTCACTGTATTGTTATGTTTACTTTTTGAACTTAAGCACTTTCTGTACTTTTTGGTGGCATCTTTTACTTTCCCTTTCTGTATATATGTACCTGTAAGGCGCACACAAATGATAGAAAAAAATTATTGGAGCAAAGCACATCTCTTTACAATGAATTAAGTAGAAAGTTCATTAAATATGAGAGAAACTAGTTGCAAAAAAATATCAATAAATAGATCAAGATATTTAGAATATTTAATGTATAATAAATATACATTATACACGATTAATGTAAAATAATCATTGAAATTAACAATAAAGCATAATTTAAAAAAAAAAGCATAATTAAACAAGAAATAAAGCATAATGTGGGTTGCTCTAACAATTAAGTTGTATGAAGACAAGAAGAAAACGAAAGCTGATTCCTTAACGAATTTCGTTGATCTTCTTTGTGTCTACAAAAACGCATTCCTAGAAACCTACAAGCTAGGTATCATCTCTGTGATTATATCAGTTTCTAGTGCTACATGTGAAAGGTCATTCTCTTCTTTGAAAAGATTGAAGACTTGTATACGCAATTCAATGACTCATGATAGATTGAAAAACTTAGTGTTACTTTATTTTGAGAAGAAAATTGCTAAATCGTTAGATCTTTAACAAGTTGTGGATATGTTTGCTGCTGCCCACACGAATAGAAAGATCCTCTTCAAGTAGAGGCATAAACCTATAAGTTATTTTCTTTACCTGTAAAAGTGTATTTGCTTCCACTTAAGTCAACTAGCTACACATATTTTAAACGCCATGATTAAATAACTATTTACTTCTATCAGAAATCAATTGCATTAATGAATCCTAGTTGTTTGAGGTACTAAATTCTTATATTTTCACTATTTCCAAAGAGTAAAATCATGAACAATAAAGATGGAAACATTCACCTTGAATACACACACACACACACACACACACACACACATATATATATATATATTGGAGATGTCCCCCTCAAAATCCTCTTGGGCCCTTCATTGCCCCCCCCCTGAAAAAACTCTAGCTACGCTACTGAACACCATGCACCAGAGATGAATTCTCTACCACTGAGCCATCGCGGCCCTGCTTGGGCTTGGTCGTCCATATCCAATATCTCTTTTGGCGTTGCTTAAACAACTTCTAGTTTTCTTCTAAATTCAGACTCCATATTGGCGTAGATATTAATATTAGGGCCTACAGTCGATTGGTAAAATCAATCTTCCACATTTAAAAATTAAAGTACACACAAGTAGAAAAATAAGCATTTATCATAAAAACACTAGCTGCAAGTGTTCAAAATAGATTTATGGTTTCTATAAAATCAATTGAAAATTGCTATTTTTAATTAGGCAGCTAGTGAAAAACAGCAGCTTTCGACTCCAGCCGAGTTTAAACTCATCCTAAACTCAGTTGACCAAAGTGAACTGACCCGAATAACCCGACCCGACAACCCGACCCGATAACCCGACCCGACAACCCGACCCGATAACCCGACCCGACAACCCGACCCGATTGACCCGACCCGAGTGACCCGACCCGACAACCCGACCCGACCTGACCCGATTGACCCGACCCGACAACCCGACCCGAATAACCCGACCCGACAACCCGACCCGAGCTGAAACGATTGACCCGACCCGAGTAGCCTGACCCGACAACCCGACCCGAGCTGACCCGACCCGATAACCCGACCCGAGTTGACCTGACCCGACCCGACCCGTAACCCGACCCGAGCTGACCCGACCCGACTCGGGTCGGGTCGGGTCACGGGTCGGGTCGGGTCAACCCGACCCGTTTGAGAGCACTATGCCTGAAGGGCTGGATGATACATTCATTATATATATATATATATATATATATATATATATATATGCAAATTGGTACAGTAATAGTATGATGTAACAATAAATACAACTCCTTTTTTTTTAAATATAAGAGTCAAATTAACCAAAATGAACATTTAATATTATAATTGTTAAATATACAATATAAATTCTCAACTTACCAACCCTAGAATGCGTTTCAAACAATTTCTGTCTATCAGCTCTACACAAAATAATATACATACCAATTCACTACTTTACAAATTTCGAAACCACGTTTTTATTTAAATTAACCTTCTCAAATGTCACACACACACACACACACACACATACCACACCACACACACACACGTACATATATATATTGAATAGACTTATACTGCTCACGATACAAAATAACAAATATACACTTAACTTTTATTTAACTTTTCCTTATACATTTGACTTTCCACTTCCATGAACTACATAAATAAAGACGTCAAATGGAAAGTAGCAACAGGATTACAATAAGTTGTAACATTAAGGTAACAGCTATTTCCAATGTTCCCAGTTGACTTACCGAACGGTTATGGCACTTGCCATTCGTACTACGGATTTACGAACAGAATAGTACAATCGGTCACCGCTAATGGCGCTACTAGTAACAAGTTCATAACAGCTGATCGAAGATTTGTTTTTCTTTGCTTCGCTTTCCTCAAAATTCTGAGTAAACGTATAAGTCGTTACACACGGAAGTTTCCTTGTGTATCAATTTGATACACATGGTAGCCGATGTGTTAAATTAAAGAAAGAACTCATAGGTAGAACCGCAGTTTCTAAATCAATTATTATTAAATATCTTTCGACGAACTCATATTTCGTTATCTGTTTCATTATATAAAAGAGTTGAATTTCCTTATATTCAGTGAAAATTAGCTAAATTAAGAAAGTTGAAATCTGTGTAAGGTGAGATGATAATTAAATAGCTCTTATGGATGTTGCATAATTCTCTGTCTATTACATCATTCCAGTTTCTTTGATCTTTCTTAACCATAAAGAAAAAAACTCATTTTGTTCGCACTCTCTTCTTGATCAATGGATCAAGGTCTCTTTCTTACGTAAAATGTTAGAATCTCCTTTGGGGAAAATACTGAGATAAGACAATGAAATTATTTAACGTATTATTTTTTACTGTTCTAGCCGTCAGTTTGGTTCAAATGAAAAAAATAAATATTTTGTTTACTGTCTTACGCTTGTAACCAGTAGGTTAAAGCATAACATATTCAAGTGAATGTAAAGAAACAGTTGGGAAAACAAAAATAAATAAAATAAAATAACATAAAAAATAAAAATAAAGAAATAAAAATAAAAACTTAAGAACACTGCATTGGAGACCATAAGCTTGCATATCTTTCATTCAAATGCCATATTAGCCTCGTGTTAAAGGTTACCGCTCTACTACAGCATACCGAAATTAGAGCTCCTCTGTGGCCAAGCGGTTAGCGTACGCGCCTTTGGCATGGGAGACCCGGGTTCAATTCATGGCGGGAGCTCATGTGGTTTGGATTCTACGTTAATCAATAAGTCCATGTCTCATATAGCTTCGCTGCTGAACGGGATATTAAATCAATTTTAACTCAAGTAATACCGTTATTAACATCAGTAAGGACAATATTCAAACAGTTACTTCTCTATGAGATTTGGCTAGGAACGTATGTGATAATTATCTCAAACTCCTAACATAGTTATGAAGATAACATTATAGGATTACATTCCTTATCATATTATTTTAAGGACTGTATCGAAAAGTAACTATCAACATTTATGATTAACAGGAATAAAAATGGAAGAAGCTGTACAATCTATTACATTACAATACTTGTTGAATACAAAGGGAAAAAAGTATACATTTACAGTTCGTGTCTGATGAATAAACGAAGCTTTCGTCGAACACCACCCAATAATTTCTGCACAGTATTAGCGGTGCATTTTATCGTTGCGGCAGACCAATATTTTCTGAATTCAGCCATGTTCCTGGTAGCTTTACCACCCTGTTCGACATTTTTCTTCACAAGTGCCCAATACCGTTCAATAGATCGGAGCTGAGAGCAGTTTAGTGGGTTTACATGTTTTTCAACAAAATCCACTTTGTGTTTAATGTACCAGTTTAGTGTAGATTTAGCGTAGTGAGCCGCCGCCACCTCCGGCCAAAGAATGGGGGAACACTGTGCTTTTTATACAGAGGGAGCAATCTTTTCTGTAGACATTCCTTTTCATATATTTCGGCATTAATAGTTCCATGTGTATAGAAAATTCCAGATCGTAAGCCGCACGAACAAATTGTTTGCCACACGAGCACTTTTGATCCAAATATGTCCACTGAAACACATTTGACTGAGTCATCCACATCTTCATCTTTGACTTTTGTATAGTATTGAGGGCCAGGAAGTGTTGTAAAGTCCTCCTTCACTTCAATTTTCATCGTCCATCAAAACACATTGTCCTTCCCCGCTCACAATTCTTTCATACAATTTGCGAGCTCGTGATTGTGCTCTCAATTTCTGCTTTGACGATTGTTTGGCAATTTTTTTGCTTTCTGTAGGTTTTCAAATTATTCCTAGTTTTAATTCTTTTAACCATTGCAATCGTAGTACCTGCCTTTTGAAGGGAAGCATATTATATATTTTATAACCAGATTGAAATCAACGTTATCTGTTGTTTGTAACCTCATCACAAGAAAAGAGCTGACCAGGCTGAAATTAATTTTGAACGTTGTTAATGTCTACCTGAAACTTAGCTTTTATCATATTACTTTGATTAAAGGACATATTATGAATGGATAGAAGAGTTCAAACGTTTCTGCCAAAAACATGTTATCTTACCGCCTTTATTATTCCAATAATAATAATGATATTGATAATAAAGAAATAAAAGAATTAAAATAACAATGACCTAAATAGCAAAATTGATTAAGAGAATTGAGAGGACAGAACTTGATCGTGGATCTTCTGCGTGGTAGATTCGTATTACTATTAGCACTAGAACTCTTTAATATACATTTGACAACTATGCTACTAGTTAGGGAAGATATAAGTTAGCATTCCGTATTTTACCTTAAAATATGTTAAAACCGAAACAATGAATCTCATTCCTGCACCATTCAAGAAATTCAAAACTATGGTCTAAAATCTGTTTTCTTAGAAGTAGAAGTTAGGCTGAGCAAGATCGGAACCAACTTGATGATTGGTGAGGCAGTCTCAACTTGAGGAGGAAACGGTAAGTAATTTGTTAAGTAACTCAGCCAAGAAACGTCTCTTCATACAGTCATTAGTATCTTATCTTGCCTTACATGAAAGATTTTTACTAAAAATTTCGATGGTACTGGAAGTAATTTATGTCAGTAGTTAAGTGTTTAGAGCACTAAATATTTCACCCAGGAGACACGGGTTGGACTCTCGCCGGGTACGATGTTTTTAACGTGCTTCATTTACAATTTCAAGATATACTCAGTGTTACATGCAAGATATTCTCCTATGGAGAGGGAAATGAATGTTCAAATGCCAAGAAGGAAAGGAAAATTGGAATGAGTTAATGACTGGACACAAGGATTTAAGTACATATTTCCTGCACAATATTTTCCAATACGCTAGCTTTGCCTATTATATATAAAAATAATTAATTAATCGCTTAGTAAAGCACATTAATTTTATTATAAAATTTATAATTTACTACAGTTTGGTTAAGTAAACACTTGATTTCATCAGATACTATGATATTTAGTGTTTAGTGAAGTGTCTAGTTTCCGAAAATGGCATACGTTGTTAGTTTTATAATAAAATACAGTATGTTTACTTTGTTTATCGATTAGTTCATTATTTAATTATTTCCTTCAATTGTTCTATATTTGATATTTTCAGTTTCTTGAACGATTTCCTAAATTCGAGTATTCTACAAACAATAGAGATTCACCTTAAGATGAAGAAATTGTTCGTGAATCATTCACTGTACAGTATCCAGACTTTCTGCAGTGGTGTCACTGTTCTGATAGCGAAGAAGTGATATTTGAGCGTGTCAAACGACTTTAGGCTAAGGGAGACGATGATTGAGGCAAGTGAATGTGAGGGAAGGATTAGTGGAATGAGAATGTGTGAGGAAACGGGAATACACCGAGAAAACCCGCGTACACGATGTTGTCAATAACAAACTTATCTGGTCGGTGATAGAATCAGGGATCCCAGGCACCAGAGGTAAGCGCTCTACCACTGAACCACTTTGCCGTTTCAGGCGTTTGAATGGGTTACATATGCTGGAGTTATAGCACTCAGGGGTCCATATTCTTTTGCTGTTGACTGTACTAGCATTGACATTAATAAGGAAAACAATAATTACATTTTTTTTAACAATCTGGTGTGCAACTTAAGTGATACTTATTTTTTACTTCTTACTCCATAGCTTATTAAGATAGCTGTCTGGACGGCTTGTTCTATTATTTTCTGTGTCTAAATATTTCCTTACACGAAATGTAAATTTGCAATTTTATTTTATTCTGGTATAGATTATTAAGATTTGTTAATATTAATTATATTTAGATCCTTAAGAAACTACTTTTTTGTCTGTTGAGATACAAAGGCAAACGCCTAAGTAAATGAAAGTTAGTCTACGCTCCATAACCAAGTTGAAGATTGGGTTGCATACCCAGCTAGGCCATTTAGAATAAACCGTATTTCCTAGCGCGTGCGAATTTACATCTAATAGTGCCTGATATCTGCACCAAGGAAAGAGTAGGAAAATGCGAAATATCTTCCTGTTTGTCCAAAGTGGCAGAAACTCGATGGAATAAGTATTGAAAAGATTCGGAAGAAAATTATTACATCGCAAGAACTGCGAATGAAGGAAGAAATAAATTGTCCATAGTATCAGTAGCACCCAGGGACCAGCCAGAAAAGTTTCGAGAGAGACTAAAGAAAGAGACTTAATTGATAAACAAATGTGATGTAGGAATGAAGAAGTCAAAACACATGTGAAGAAAAAAGGAAAGATACAAAAAGTTGCAGAAATTGGGAAATCAATATGACTTGATGGATTACAAGGCAACTAAGGAAAACAGAACGTAGTCAGTGCAGCAAAAGGCAAGGTTTATAATGAGTTATGCATTTCTGGTCACAAAATGTAGCACTGCCTTTCAGAGACTAAGTCGAAAAATTGAAGTTAGATCCTTAAGTTCTTCGGATCTCCTTACAACCTTATTAGGATCGCTGTCTGACAATCCATTTTGTTACCAAGCAATATGTGCATTCTCTAACAGGAATAGACCATCTGAACATTGTCTCCAAGTAAATATTCAGGTGGCACCTAGAAAATAATCATAACTTATGACAAAGAAAGAAGATAAGAGTAGAACTTGTATACTACGTGATACGAGATCAAAGCATGTTGAAAGTACACAATCAACGGAACAATAACAGAAATAAACGGAAAACGATAATAGTCATGCACTCCCGGTCTAATGGATAACCTAATGAATTCAAATGGTAGTGTTTACTTTTAACATGGAATTGAATCCTGGTTAGGTAACCTTTTGTTGTAAATAAAGAATCTGTATTTTACTGACAAAGAGCAATTATGTTCAAATGCAATATATATATATATATATATATATATATATATATATATATATATATATATATATATATATATATATAGTAGAACTCCAATTATCCGAACCAATTTGAACCGGACCCCACTCACATAACCAAAAATTCGGATAATTGGATTTTTTCCGAGAAAAGGGTCTATTTTAATTAAATACTGTATGTATGTATGTTGAAAATGGGAAAAGCGGAACTTTTTCACAAACAATCGAACCCGAAATTGGGTTTTAATTAGAAAGTTTAAAAAAAAACACTTGAAAACGACATCTTCTAAATCTTTGTTTGTTGCTGCCTTCATTGATTTTCTTGAATAACTTCCATCTTCCTTTTCAAGCACTGACACTAAGTTTCAATGTGTAGGTTTGCTCATTTTAATGTCTGAAATCGTTCATTGCCCAACCCCGTAAGTCTCAGCCCAACTGTTTACCCGTAACTCCTTTACCTGATTGCCAGGTCTGGATTAACCCATCTGGAGGCCCGAGACTAGAAAAAATATGTGGCTCCTGCTGATTTCATCGACTCGAATACATTTTTGTGAAAGTACAGTATGAAAGTTAAGAGAATATGTTTCATATTTTTTAGTCATATGTTATTTTATGATGATGATCGTATCTTCTTATTTTTTTAGATAGCCAGTTAAGATTTTGATCAGAGTGGAGGCCCCTGTCCACCTGGATGTCCGGGACTATAGGCCCCTAAGCCCCTCTTTAATCTGGCCCTGCTGATTGCTCTATAATTTTTAGTCTATCTGCTAACGATAAGACAACACGTCTTCTTTAGAAGCCACGGTGAACGAAGAAAAGCACTCACAAGCAAAACAAAGCACCGACGTGAAAGAGTACAGTCACAGTAGCAAGTTAACGACACACTGACTGACTTACCAAATAGAACAGTGACAGTATAACGTAACTCGTTATAAACAGGTCCTCAGTCATAATTATAGCTTGATTCACTTAAAACACTTTATGCTGCGTTTAGCTTTCCTGTTTTTTTGTTTTTTTTTTTATTGTGGCACACACTTATTGAAATAAATACACACCTTTTTGATTATACGTATATCCCCTTTTATGAGGGTTCCTGAATTATATCGTTTATTTTACAAAACGTTGTTATGACAACGTAAAGACAAAAACTCATCATATATTAGAATCAATTTTTTTGCTTCTATTTTCTTATCGTATTTTCTGCTTCTTCTTCAAACTGGTTAGTGTATATTTTAAAATCATACATTGCCCGGAAATATAAGAAACTATATTTAAAATTACGCTGAAAATACAAGATGTCGTTACATCATGTCGCCCGAACTATGTGACTTTCTTTTATTGGGTTTACAATTTAAAAAAAAAAAAAAAGAATCCTGGATCGTTAGGTAATACTTATTAATTACTCAAGTTTTCGAATGCACCTCGTATATATGAAGATTACAATTCATATAAATATATATAATATTTATTTTTTATATCAATATTATTATCATATTTATTTTAAATTTTATCGTTGACTTCATTTATCTATACATTTCAACGACGATAATGCACATTCGAAATTTGATTTACAAGTTATTTAACTTTAAGTCCTTTTCGGGTCCATTAAAATGTTGTTACAAGTTAATAATCATTTTCTTGGGCATAATGAAGAAGGTTTTGAAAAAGATGTATTTATGATATTCATATGGTTGTTATTTGAACGAAAAAGGATCAAGTACATACATTTAAAAAAATATTAATGATATTCAAGATAAAACATGACAATTAATATCAGAACAAAAATTTAAGTTATACTCTGAACAAAAGACAAGGTCTTATCGTAATCATGAGTGTACATAATTTAAACAAAAATGCAAACAATAAACGAAATCATAACGACATTTACCGTAAAATAAAACACAAAAATTAATTAAATATATTACAACAATTAGCTTATTTTACATGTCAAATAAATTAATTTATTTGCATTGAAAGTCATAAATTGTTTTCCCTTTTGAAAATTAACTTGTTATAAATCATTTATGTTAACTTTATTCACAATTTCAAATGAAACAAAAAAGTTTAACTAATTCCATCTATTTACTTCTAGTATACTTTGAAGAACGTGCCAAAAGGCAGTTCATAAAAAAAAGAAAATGTTACGATTTGAACGAAAGAAGTTCTTATCAAGATCATAAATGTATAAATTGTTCCATCTGTTGACTCATTGAATTATCTTCATAGGATTCAAATAAGGTACGAATAACAAATAAAATCATAACGATATTTAAAGCGAAATAAAGCAAAATCAATGGAATACATTCTTTGGGACGCCACAACATTAGCTTAAGCTACATACCCAACGAACTCATTCAATTTGCATTGAAAGTCACAAATCGAAATACAGTCTTGCATGTTACTTCTACAGTTCTTTGTTTCTTACTTTGAGAATTTGTACCATCTATGAAATTTCTACGAAATCCAATTCGAATGAAATTAGATCTAATGAGTACATGCTTCTTTAGTGTACGATTACTATTACTGTTGCTACCAAGATTGGGTTCGGTTACGCGATTACTGTTACTGTTACTAATAAGGTTAGGTTTGGTTATCTTACCGGTAAAATTAGGTTCAATTTTAATTCGTTTTACTGGTGGCGAAATGTCGTGTTTCCTAACGGATCTGTATTTGCTCTTTACAGGATATCCACAGTAGTCTGTCCTACCACGGTTTTTGTTTCTTCGGCAATTAGGATCGGTTACATTACCGGTACACATGAGTTTAACATTACTTTTCGCATTGGTATCACACTTTAGTTTCACATGGACACCTCGAATTTTGATTTCGATTAAGGTTAGTTTGGTTCAGGTTAGTACTGTATTGAAGCATTGATGGATTTTCAAAATTTTGTAATGTCATACCTTGATGATTGAAGTTAACGCACTGCACCACATTCGGTAAAAGCACCATATGATTGTTCACTACTATCATTTTGGTCTTTTCGTTGAATGAAAATTTCAATACCTCTAACTCAATCGAACAATCACGACAAGCATTGGTGGGAACACAAGTTCTCTTTCTGAATTTCACGAATACTGGAATCAATTTTCTTTCTGCTACATGAACCACTGTCGTGTACATATTATTAAACGGTTCCATTACAATTACTTCACCTCCAGAATTAATATCAATTACTTCATCTCCAGAATGAATATACCATGAATACAAGCAACCAATAACATTCACTAGACGAAGATGGCCATAACTTTTCGCATATTGATACATACTAAAATCTTCATTACACGCAGCATCAATAAGACAATCAAAAACATTCGAATGAAGAGAAAAGTTAGGATAATATGATCCAACCAATACCGCAGTATGTTTTTGCGAAAACTCAGAAAATTTCATCCACACATTTAAATCAATGACACCACATTCCTTCGTCAATGCAAATTTAGGATCTGTATTCTCCATAATTTCTGTGGAAGGTTCATCTCCACTTATTTGAGTAGTGTGATCATTAACTATAGTTTTTACCACTTCGATGGAATTTTGCATTTCAGTGAATCTATGTATAATTCGTTCCATTTTAAGATCACTTTGTTCAATTCGTAGAGTTGTCTGGTCGATTTTACCATTGAGTTGTGTCATCTGCTCACCAAGATCTTGCTTTAATTGTCCCATCTGTTGATCAATTTTACTATCAAGTTGGCTCATTCGCTGATCCATTTGGTCACAAAAGTCTTGCTTTAATTGTTCTATCTGTTGATCAATTTTAGTCAAGTTGGTTCATTCGTTGATCCATTCGGTCACCAAAATCTTGCTTTAATTGGTTCATCTGTTTCGTTTGTTGATCCATAAGGTTACCAAAAGCTTGCTTTAATTGTCCCTCAAGTTGGTTGATTCGTTCCATTTGTTGCTTCGATTGTTCCATTTATTGTTTAATGAGATCGGCCAGGTCAGAAAAGCTCATTTCCCTGTATCCAGTTGATACAGATGTATTTTCAATACCAGTGAGACTCATTTAACATTCCTCGGAATTTTTGTGTCACTTCTCAAAACGGTAAACTACGTCTTGTTATCTCTTTTAATGAAATCATCTCGTAGCCTTATAGTCAATCTGAACTGACGAGATTTATTATTTAGAAGATTGCCTACTTTACTTCAACTAATCTCCTAAAGGTTCTTGGGCGAAATCACCAAAAGTTTATAACGTAACTCGTTATACACAGGTCCTCAGTCATAATTATAGCTAGATTCACTTAAAACAGTGTATGCTGCGTTTAGCTTTCCTAGTTTTTTTATTGTGGCACACACTTATTAAAATAAATACACACCTTTTTGATTATACGTACATCCCCCTTTATGAGGGTTTCTGAATTATATCGTTTATTTTACAAAACGTTGTTATGACAACGTAAAGACAAAAACTCATAACAAATCATCATATATTAGAATCATTTTTTTGCTTCTCTTTTCTTTTCGTATTTTCTTGTTTTTCAAACTGGTCAGTGTATATTTCAAAATCATACATTGCCCGGAAATATAAGAAAAGATATTTAAAATTACACTGAAAATACAAGATGTCGTTACAACAGGTGGGCCGCGCCGGCTACCTGGCTACGGACGATAGCCAATAATAGAACTGCACTATGAAGCGGTGACTCATCATCTCAATAATGTTCACGCTGCGCTTAGCGGAGGGAAGAAGAATAGCGCGCGTAGACAAAATCATTATTTTGCGAATCGCAGTACGTTTCCGTCTTATTTTTTTCCCTGAAATTCTGAAAGCGATTCGGATAGTCGGGGTTCGGATAATTGGAGTTCTACTATATACGTATATGTATATGTAATATAGTACATTACAACATATATATTACATGTTCAATAGAAAATTACAACTTGTTCGTCTCTTTCTTTTCTTCGTTTACTTCGGTGTTGGAGGCCAATATTCGATTCCCGGTGGGAAGCGATGTGGTTCGTATTTCACGTTAAAGAATATGCTTACATCTTATATAACCTCGATGTTGATAGGGACAGTAAACCGTAATAGAACACAGCTTAATGTTTACTCTTGAACATAAAGCAATATGGAAAGATGTTTATATTATAAACTATATTTTAGTAGTTTTCGCAAGTAGAAGCGACATTTCTGGAGGGAGGCGTACAATTGCTAATGGAGGGAGGCAATAGTATACTAATGAGAAACGCAAAACTATGTATGTATGTAAATCTATGTATGTCTTTACTTCCCCCCCCAAGATAACCAGAAGTGACTACTGCGGGCGAGGGGAATCATTGTTGAAGAAAACAAATAGTCCACTGATTTGATCAATATACCGGTAACAAAAGTGTCCTCTCAGCGTACAGCAAGATGTAAGAAAACCGAATAGTTATGCTGGCTAAAGAAAACGGTGATAATGAGAGATGAATGAAATGATGAAAAGAAGAAAGGGGGATGAAACGGGAGAACCCGGAGTAAACAGACGCACACGGTGTTTATTCACCACAAAGTTCACTTGGCGCGAGCTGGGATCGAACCAGGCATTCCATGCACTAGAGGTGAACGCTCTACTACTGAGCCACCGCGGCTCTTACCGTAAAGTTGAATATTGTAGAAATTGTCCTCTCTTTTCACTTAAAACATGGTTTTTATTTCTAAAATGCTGAATCAAGTATTTTTAGTGACGTCGCGTAGATTGTGTATCGCAGAGCACACCTCCAACTTAAGCAAATCCCAATATTGAGAGATCTCGGAATAAAGAAACAGAAATTTAAATATTTCATAAATAGTGCGGCCAACAAAGCATTAGCCTTTAGCCCCAATTTCATCTCCCCATGAATTTGCTGGAACTTGAGTGCATACGATAGGATGGATGCATAGAACACGACTTCAAGGAACCAGAGTGGTCAGATGCACCGTTCCTGCGTTATCGCGTTCCAAAGTGTGGGGAGCCACGAGATGGCGCTACTATTGAGGCGCAGCTGCAAGATCGTCTCTTAACGCCTCGATGGTATTTGTATAAAGTGTGAAGCTATCGTTATAGTAGTCACATATATAACTCCGTATCATATTAAACTCGTTGAACAAGCTCGTTGTTGTGAGTCTGGAGCACGTACAGTAGGATGTCGTTCACACATGGCTACCATTAGTTGGTACTTATCTTACGGCCACAACTATGAGTTTGTTGTGCCCGGTTATCGATAGTCCAACGTTTTTCTTCGCAATAAAAATGCTTCCGATGATGAAGATGTTTCTGATTGAGTTTCATAAACTAAAGTGCCACGTCGATCTCAGTCTCGATGCTAGCGCCATCTCGTGGCATCCCACGTTTTTAGAATGCGATATCTCAGGAACGATGCATCTGACCACTCTGATTCCTTCACAGTCGTGTTCTACGCATCGGAAGCTATAGATTGCAATCACGTTCGGGCAAAGTCATGGGGAGATAAAATTGGGGCTAAACCTGGACGCACTCTTTCCCTTTTTATTCCTTAGACAAGAGTTTACAAAAAGTGTTTTCTTATTTCTAATTAAGTCTTTATATATGGAAGTATACACCTCCAATTTGATCATCCTTAGGTTTGTCATTTTCTTTATATAATAAAGGAAATTTGGATACTATGGAAATTAGTTATTTTCCATTCTTTGAAGCGGAAATTTTAGTAATACTTGAACACATTTCCTTATTTCTAATTAAACATTTATTTAACATTTCCTATTACGATAGTGAAAACGGCACTTGATCCAAATTAGGTCGTTATTAACCCAAAAGGTTAGGTTTGACCTAAAACAACTTAAAAAAGAAATTTTGAACCTCTACCCTCACTCTTTACCGAATTATCGTATCATAAATGTTCAAAATTTAATATTTTTAAAATTCTGGTGGGGTAGTCCAAATAATTTGGAAGTTTCGCCGATTGTAGATACTATGTGGGTATAAACGTGAACATTAAAAAAAATCGATGCCTATTTTCTTGTCTTTCTTGAGTGTTGAAGAATTTTTGGGAAATTCGACGGGTAAGGAGTGGATTTTGGTGCCAATTATTATAGTAAAATATTCATATCTGGGGTGGTTAGGAAAATGAAACTTGATTTATATAGACTTCAGTGGCGGATCTACGAGCCAGTCAGAAGCCAGACTATGAAAGGAATATCATGAATTTACTATAAACTTTGAAAAGTATATGAATAAAAGTTCTATGATATTTGTCACTCAAAATCTGAGGGCCTGCGCTCAAAGGTGTTTCAGCGTTTTTTAAAATTTTTTACTATAGAAGGCAAGGAAAAGAGGCGGGGGGGGGTCATGGCCCTTCTCCCAAATGGCGACCTACACGTGCTGTTGGGTCCGGGAAGAGATACCGAGTATCTCAGCGTGTACGTGGTACCTCAACACGTAAAAGAGAGGTAGTTCCGTATTGCTTGGACGATCCTACCGGGAGGGGAGAGTCGGATTCCTGCCTGCAGGAAAACTAAACGGAAACGGGAAAGGTCAAATCCCAGATATCTGGGCAACGGTACTAATTCCGCGGAAGGGAGGTAACCCTGCAGGATATGGGCCGGTTCCAAACTCAAATGGTGACTTACACGTACCATTGGATCCCGGATGAGATGCACAGTATCTCGACGTGTATGTGGTACCTCTACACACGGCGGTTGCCAGTTGAACGATAGAGGTAGGCAGGGCCGGGACACGAGCCCCCTCGGGCATTACCTGGGGTTCCCGGATTGGGTTGGACTCTGCCGGGTTGTGGTCATACCGTGGGATTCGGTAGCACATGGGAACTAATCCCAGGTACCTGGGTAACGGTGAACATGTGCGGGAGGTGAGCTCACCTTATAACGCTCGGGCACCATGCCTGCAGAGTATGGTAGGGCCTGCACCAGTAGGTCAACTGGTAGGCACTCAGGACTTCGGTCTGGCCGCGCAGTGGGCGTATCCCACTCCCTCAGTGAATGGGGGTTACACACTTAGGTGTCAAGGTTAAGGGACAAATCTTGACGGTGCACTTTTGCACGAGGACATAAGTCCAAAGCACGAGCAACCACTTGCGGGGTGCATTACATTCTTGCGGAACCCGTCCATTAAATAGACCGAACGGTCGCGGGCATGCTCCCCATGCATGCAATTAAGCGTGGCATAGTAGACCACTAGTGAACAATGTCATAACAGGATGACCATATTTCAAAATCCCTTAAAGTTAGAAACATGAAATTTTGTATTTAGACGTTTCATTCAAAATAATTAAAGACGTTGTTCAGCTGATTGTTTATGTTTTCCCTACAAGAGAAAAAAACGGCGGGAAGAAAAATTATAAGAGTCACAATTATTGTAATAATATCTAGAAATTTCGTAAGACTAGAGATATGAAAATTTGTAAAAATTTGTATTTAAGTTCTTAATTTAAAATAATTAAAGACATGTTTCAATGTTTTTCGATGTTTCGCTTAGAAGAAAAGAACTAGAAGAAAAAGGATGGTGGTTGCAAAATTATAGACATATTAGGTATATGAAACTTGGTATATAAACTCTGTATTCAAAGCAAGTGGGTCTACGCTGCAGCGTTTCCTTAAATTCCACCACAGCATTTTCTGAAATTTCGCTTTTAACGAGAGAAGTAGGTCAATTTCTATCTTTTCCACAACTCTCCTATAGTATTCGCGCCGAGTCGTGAAGCTTGACCTAGATCTATTGATTTCACCACCCAATAGAACGCGAAGGTTGTTCCAGTCGTCAACCCCCACCCATCACATTTTGTCAGTATCGTCTCTCGCGCTACACGGAAAACATCTCCCGAGAGTAGTGTTGTCGGTTTGGCGCCAAGTTCCGTTTTGTTAATTGTCTTTTGTAGCGTTATATTTTCGTTGTTACTATTCGTGTTATTGTTACCGTTTTAGGATACCCCTAATTGTTACAGTGGTTATTGTTGCGTAGTGTTATTATTGGTAATTTTTAAAATGCTTTTTTAAATACTCATTTATCATCTCTTCAAAGTTTGGCAACATTGTTGGTGAATTTCAACTGTTTGACGTTTCCCTAAGTGTGCGCTCGGAAAGCGGCTCCACGAATTGTACCGAAGTTTTCCGATGCATAGGAGCTCAAACAAAATATTGCTGTGATTGGTTTAGAGCCCAAGCTTCATGACTGGGCGCTAGAGCTATAGTATCAAGTTCTTGATATAATCCATGTTTAGTTTTGTGGATAGATCTGTCACGTAATTTAAATAAGAATGTTATTGATAACTGGTTGTCTTTCAGCAATTCAATCATTTTGATTTATAACTCACACGTACTGTAATTTCTATATTATTTATGGCGTTCATAATAAATCAACAATATTGAGTATGAATCTTCTGCCTCGTGACAATACAGGTAGACCTACCATTCCGCATACTTTCTTCTGGAGGTCAACTGAAGTAGGATCATATTTTACTGGGCCACATTTGGTATTATAGATGCAGATTCCCGAGGATGTGCTTTGCAATAATGAATCTTCACTATTCGGTGCGCATATTGACCTTCAAACTAATGTGACCACCACATGAATCCTGCGAAAGAAATTCTAGGGAGTTTGTGGGTCATGTTGGGATCGAATCAGACAGGTGACAGATTAGTTCAAGCCACTTTCGTATTCCGTCATAATTGCTATTCACAGTGTATACTTGAAGTTTACTTTAAATTGTAGATCCATATCCATTTATCCTTACAGCTGAAAAAAGACTGTACAGTTCAAAACAAAATAAACATCTTAATTCAAGTAAATACCAGTAACTTAAAACATGTACGAGAATTGTACAATTTATATCTAGCCAAGGCTGTGCTCAGGATGGAGTATACTCAAAGTCATTAGCAAGTTAAGGTATATTATTATTTACCTTTCTTGAGATGCGAGTGAGATGCTGAGCTATTAATTGTGATTATAGTAAATTGGGAATAAGAAAAACATTACAACCTTATTCGTTTCAGCGGCAATGAGCTTGTAGTTTAATTGATTAAAAATTTTGCATGTATAGTTCTATGCCAGTTGTGATAAATAAATTCGCTTGTGTTTTGTGCCCCTAGAGTAAAAGTCCATTAAAACGTACTAGTATTTTTGAATCCATATCATTTATGCTTCTCATGTATTACATAACCCTGATTCATAGAGAAAGAGCAAAACCGTGCGTTTATTCTCAATGGAGAAAATATACAGAATTGGAATTTAGTTCACGTACACGAAATATAGGATTACTTAAAAGTGTTAGTAATATGCATTTATATAAATCTATGTGTGTGTGTGATTCGTTATGCATCCTTTCCACGGTTCTTCCAGAGATTTTGATAACAATGGCATCTTACGTGAGGCCTCATATAATTTATTCCGCGACCACAGGGAGCTAGCTGTTCTCCGAAGCGAGAATTGAAAATTGAAAGGATATCATCATCATCATCATCACCATAACCGGTTTCCATTTGAAATTCAAATGATTTTGCTATCCCGGAACGAAAATCTGAATATCCCATTTCGTTCGTGTAATATGGAGCTTATAATGGGATTCTTCGTCTATCTTTTGGTTTCTTTCTCTCTTAAATCATAAATTGTTGTATATATATATATATATATATATATATATATATATATATATATATATATATATATATATATATATATATAAAGGCTGTCTTAAAAGTGTAGCCATAAGATAACTTCATTGTTAGTATAAATACAAAAAATGGGAAGTGAACGAAGTTTTTTAAATAGCTAATTTCAATTAAAATGGTTTGATTTTTATAAAGGCACCAGCGCATTGGACTCTACATTGGTAAAAGGTGCCTTATATTAAATGAAAATCAATGTTGCCAGTTCTATTCATACATTTAATATATATATATATATATATTATATTAGGGTGGTCCATAAATATCAATTTTCAGATCGGGCTGGTCTCACCCCCTAAAATGGTTCCATATGGGACTAAATTAAGTCAGGAGAAAAATTAGCTTCATTGAATAATATTAAATGGTCCCCCAAGCGACCTAAAATTTTGAATCCGATTACAGCACATAGTATATGCGAAAAATCTGGAATAAACTCATGTAATTTAGAAACGGCTAAAGGTAATGCAAAGATACCCTGGATAATAGAAAAAGAGGAAGAAACATATCTAATTTTGTATAGTACTACCCTTGCGGCCATCTTAAAATCCGTCATCTTGGATTCAGGTCAAAATTTTTAAATAGAAAGAGGGTTATGCGACTTAACGTTTTGATGTATCGTTTCACCAGAAGCACAAATCTGGCACTATTTTAAAGATAGCTTTAGTCATGTAAGAATTATTACCTGTGAAAAGATTTCTCCTTTTCAGATTAATAATTCTTACACGACTAAAAGTAGACATGAGTTTGGCGTGAAAAGAACGAAAGGGATATGCACGGCTTCAAACGAAAGAGGAACGCGAAGTAGAGTTATACCCATTAATAGTCCATTTTTGACCTTGAAAGTACTTATACTCTAGGTACATACTGTCGTTGAAGTAATGAATATTGTAATTACTCTAAGTACTCGCATTGAAGTAATAAATGTTTTAATTGAACTTGAATTATTACCGGTACTTTAGGAACAATTACTGATATGTAATTATGCTGTACCGGACTGTAGTCTCATTACTTCGCGTATGTAACATTGAAAATATTTAGTTTTCGTACTAACAGTTTAATTACTGTGTTACTTTTTGTATGTATGTATATAACGTAACATTTCGCGTATGTAATTTCATTGTTGGACTGTCATTAAAGTCGGCAAGTACACATTATGTATCCTATTGCACTGGTAATATTGTACGGATAATGATTAGTAACCCTTTTTGGATGTTCCGCGCGGAACTTTGTTATTTGAGCACCATTTCCAAGGTTAAACCTGCTTATTTTAATTGCTTTGTACTCTCTTATATTTATATATGAAATTGATTTGTAAGAAATATTAATTATTTTTGTTTGTAATTGTTTGGTAGAAATTATCGTATTTTGTATGATCTTTTAGAATTATTTTGTGCGATGTTGACCTCTTGCATAAATATATTTTTTTAAATGAAGAATCATTTCGATTTATATATAGACTTATTATGAGTTTTGAAAAATCATATAAACGATTGAGTATTGTGAGGTTGAATTAAATAAAACAGATTTTACAAGCTGCATTTTTTTATTGAAATTATATTGTTAGAAAGTAAAAAACATGAATTGCATATGTAGTTATTTAAACAATGAGTCTCACCTAGAACAATATACATTTACTAAATATATATAAGTAATTAATATTGTACAATATGTGTTTGTCATTTACCATTATGAGTACAATTTAAGGTACATACATTTGGTAATCAAGATATTTATATACATATAATATTGTTGTACAGTTGACTAATAATTAATATGATACGTACACATTTTAATACATGAAAATGTCCATGTAATTTTATATCATATACAAAATACTATTAAGTTCAACCAACAGGTATGATTATTACAAACGTTTACCTTTTTTCTAAAATTATATTTTCATTGGTTGTAGGTCAAGATTTACATACATCCGTGCATTATAACTCACTGAGCAAAGTTTAACTTTTGTATCCATAGGGTAGTGTTCTATAGTCTGTTTTACTGTGAGGATTTAACCGGCGTCTCTTATTGTTTACTACTCTATGCATTTTAGTTTCAGGTCTTGTAACTATAGTAAATCCGTGCTTACGAGTAATCTTACGTGGATTCAACAATGTTTTACTTTCAATTTTTTCCTGTACTAAATCATAATAATGCTTAAAGGTAATTACTTGACGTGCCCTAGAATCTAAAGTAATTCCTCTAATTTTATACACGTAATCGAACTCTCCAGTTTGAATATTTTTCATTCTGTAAGCATAATTTTTCGCTCCACACCCTATAAAGACGTCTATTTCCCACCCTTGTGGAACCTCGTTTGTTAATTCTCCTAAGTAAGATCCTACCGCAAGCTTGGATTTTTCATGTCGTGGTTGAACAAATATAATACTATCTGTGTCACAGTACAGTACGTTGTTAGGTCCAATGGTAGTCAGAAGGTCGTGAAGTTTAAGCCTTGCCCATGATGTTATGAATGCTGCAAGCACAACATTGGAAAATTTGTTCGGTTTGTTTTCATTTTCTCTGTCTTTATACGTTACAATTAAATGTTTTTCTCCTATGGGAATTACGGACTGTACCTCATATTGTGGTGCATATAGATACGACATAAATTTTTCGGGAGTATCAACGATTATAGATTGTGAAAGATCTGTTCTTTGTCCCCATTTCCCGTACAGCGAATTCAAAAATATTTTCGAAATATATCTTAGTCCAGGATTATACTCTATGTTCTCATAATTTAACTGTATTCCCTCATGTCTGAAATATTCTTCAATATACTTTTCCTGGTTTTCTTTTATAGTGCATTCTGCAGGGAAGCCTGAAGCTTCCTGCTTCATTTGAAGAAATGTGTTCACATAATTACGAAACAAACTATTTGAATGGTCGTCTTCAGAACCCATAAGCTCAAATTCCCAAATTTCTTTTACTTTCAGTATTTTGTATCCGCATTTCATTGCTCTATGTAATTCAGGGGTACAAAAGGTACTTGTAATGGCGCGATCACTTTCACAATGTGTACATTCTCCAATATTACTTTCTTGCATGCATGATCGACATAGACCAAATAATAATTTTCCATTCCATGTGTAAGGAAGGATTGGAAAATATAAATCGGATGGTGGAAGAACAGTACATTTTACGAGACCATGGATTTTTTTAATGTTTGGAAAAAATGGTCCCTTGTGAATGTTTGGCTTGCCTATTGGGAGAGGTTTACGAGCCATTACCCAGGCGTAAAGACTAGTGACATCTAGGTAAGAGATAGTCTCGTCATCATTACATTCATGCAGTGCCTTATAGCATTCTACACGACCACCGTGAAAACTTTCTTTAGGGACAAGATGATCAACAAGATCATCACATTGATCTTTAATAAAATCTTGTATTGTTTTGTCTGATTTTACTTTGGCGTCCCATTCACATTCCCATATTTCAATAACATTAAATTTTCGTTTTTTCAAGTACTCGATTTTTGTGATCGTTGATTCATATCGATCTTGCATGGTTGTACGATGATTTGAAGATGAATCAAGACTTGTATGACGAAGATTAGCATAACAAATTTTACACCCATGCCAAAAACAGCCATTAAATTCAAATACTGTGTTTGTTTTACTCTCGTACCCATCGACTTTGTATTTACCGAACCGTCTTTCCAATCCGTTTGCGGAATATTCGATTTTTGTACCTCTGGTGGAAATTCCATATATCGTAACCACTGCAATGCTTTTAGGCTTTGTCGGTCACGATGATCAAATCCAAGGGGTGGAATAATTGGAATAGTATTTTCCGGTAGATGCAATGAACGATAAGTTAACATTGAAGTACTTGCAATAGTGCTTGCTGAGATAAAGCATTGGAGTCCACTTGTTCTCTCTTCAATTAAATCAGAGAACTTAATCACTGCCTCCGCTAAAATTCTAACATCATTCCGGCAGTAATCGAACATTTCCTTTTGCAGATCGTACTGCATGTTGTTTTCTATACATTTTTTGTGCCAACTTATTAATTTTTTGCGTTCTTCAGGACTTCGTGAATCTGGGTCAAAGTAATGTAACTCAGGAATCTTTCCTACATAATTTTGATTTTCCTCTGTATTAAATAGGTATGGAAAATATCCCTTCTTTAAGTTTTGATTTAAGCCTAATGTTTTTGGGAGTGCAGATAATTTGATACCCATATACAGGAAAGTATCTCTAAAAATAATTTTATTTGCTAATCTCATTTCAATGATTTTGTGTCCCTGTGCTATTATTGAAGGTGAAAGATTTTGACTTTCAATCAATGTTTTAGCAGCGAAAATCATATCATACTTACTGCCGTTATGAGATAATACTATGATTAATTTAAAGGCGGGCCTATCTTTAAGCACGTGACGTATAAAGTCTTCCATGCTCTTAAAAGAAAACTCGCGGTTTCCATCTCTATTTCCGCATTTTACGCATGGATCATCTAAGGATTTGCTCTTGCAATACGAACAAAGATGCGTTACATACACTAAATTGACAGTGTGTTCTTGTTCACCTTTTTCATTCTTATCGAGTAACATCGTCTCTACATCAAATATAATATACAAAAATGTATTTACATAAGTCGGTGTTACTTTTTGAACGAAACATATGTGATCGCGCTCGACGTGTTTATAACATGATTTGCAAAATCGTTCATCACATGTATGTGGAGATTTGCGTCGCCGAATATCATAAAGAGCAGAACATTCAACACAAACTTTGACATTGTTACAAACACTTTTCCCATTCCCAATTACACTTTTGTGATTTGTATAGCATTCTTCAGTAGGAAACAGTCTGTGGCAATCTGTACATTCCCGTTTTATATTGTCTGAGGAAGACACTTCATGATATTTCTCACAATACGTACATTTGTATGCACATTTGTGATCTTGTACATGATGATAAGATTCTAAACAATGATGACAGTATCCTTGTTTACCCAAAAGTGATCTGATATTCGTAATCAACTGATAATGTTGATCTTCATATAAAATGTAAATTTGCTTTCCAGCGTGGATCCCAGGATATATTACATTAAATTCTCGAGTCATAGCATTTTTCTCGTAAACAATAACTTGGTATTCTGGTAACAGATGATTTTGAAACTTTTTTACGTCATCTAAAGTACATCCATTCTTATTCACAATATCTATATCTACAGTGGAACACAATTCTATTGCTTGTTTCAACAAACGTTTTGGGTTTGCCTTAAGATTGTACATTTGTTTACGATTATGATCGGCCTTCGCCTTCCCAAGAATAATGCTCTTGGGAAGACAGTACACATCTTTTTTCATAGGTATCACATTTCGTTCTAGGAAAGTAATTAAATCAGCATATTTCTTAGTACCAATGGTTCTTCCTCTTCCTTTACGAGGGTCAACGATATGTACTTTAAAAGTAACTTCATTTGCGAAAAGAAACTCTTCGTTACTGTTGAGCGTGTTTTCCACTATAGAAAAAAGAACATCAGGGTTCAGTTGCGCTTTTGGACGCCATGACATGTATATGGGTTTGTTCAGATTGCAAGCAGAGCTTTCAATAGTTATGCCAACATACGTGTCATTATCAACTTCACTAAGGGTATTGTCTATAACGAAATCAAATAGGTTCCGAATATGCGCTTCAGGGTCTGTGATTCCTTCATCATCACGCCGAATTGTCACTTCTTTTCCTTGTAAACCAAAGTAAGAATAGTGTTTAGATGTACTTCTGACAACATGAAAGTTAGATTGTTTACCACCAGTACCGTACATTGAAGATGTTGATGGAATTGTATCAAAAAATACTGTGTCTGATGTAGGATGAGGCGAATTCACGGTGTCCCTCATATATTCAACAAATTCGGATAGAGTTAAACCAGAAGTTTTATCATCCGATATCAATTGCATTACCTTTTCACGCGCCTGATCCCTTATTTCTCCATGTTTAAAAAATCCAGCTTCATGGAGATCAAGGATATCTTTTGCCGTCTTACAACTGTTGAGGACAACATCTTGAGTTTCATAGTAGTGAATATATAACGCACGCCGCAATTTAAAATATTTAAGATTATCAACTCTAGCACCAGTGGCATGACAACGCGTCACAATTTCCCATGAGAAAAAGACCTCTTCAGCGTCAAAATAGTCTCGCTCTTCTATGAAATCCAATATGGTATTGATTGTACGAATGGCGTCCATCTGTAAGAATAAATTAATCACTTAGTTAAGAACAATATTTCAAACAAAATGATAAGCGAGTAATACATGCTATATTAATCAAAATATTTATCAAATTCGTAATGATAATTACAAAATTAGGAAAGTATTGGTAAATGAAATATTTAATACAAAATGGTAATATTTGTAATTTTAATCAAATATAAAAATAAAATTTGATGCAAAATAGAAATGTATGTCTAAAACATCAAACAATTACTTACATTAGTACTTAATAGCCCTTTCTTGATTCGTAATGACAATGAATCTATAAGAAAAAGAAAAGAAATAATTTATTGTTGACTGCGTCGAAATAGAATTGAATCCAACCATCAACACATACACTAATTCAAGTCAATTCTCTTAATTACTGATTATATTTTATCTTATTACATTAGATTTCTGATTGATTTACGTGTAGAATTTAAGCTAAACACTGCATCAGCTGAATTTAAGCGTACCAAGACTGTACATTGACAGAGTATCAGTGAAAGTTCTACGATAGAAAATGAGTTATTTACCGAGGATGACTGAAGTATCGGGAAATGCTCCTGAACTTGCCGATAAAGGGTAACTTTAACGTTCGGTGAATTACAAAGTATCACGGAATATAGAATAGATACTACTTTGAAGGGCAAACGTATACTGAAATTTCGACAGAAATGTGTCCCTTTTATACCATCAGAAGACCCTAAAATATCCGAACATACCCGAAGTTAAAACCCGAACATTCCCGAAGTCAAAACGCGAACATTCCCGAAGTCAAAACCCGAACATTCCCAAAGTCAAAACCCGAACATTCCCGAAGTCAAAACCCGAACATTCCCGAACATACCCGAAGTAAAGACCCAAACATTCCCCCAAGTGAAGACAAGATTTGAATATTCTCAAAGTGGCGATTCCGAAATTGAAATAAGTTAATACCGAAGGTAATGTTTTAAATACAAAGTTTATAAGTCAAAGTGATTGAAGTTTACCGAAGATAACAAAAGTATCGGGAAACGGACCCGTGGTTTCCGATAAATTATAACGTATTCGTTCCCGTAAAAATGTTATATGCACAATAAATATGTCATATAGAAAAACACCACATGACATATTCCTAATCAGTATTTAACATTCTTTAATTTAATTATAATAATAGCATTTTCAATTTAAGTTAATAATAGTTCAAATTGATTAATACATTTTATTTGTAGTTTCATGTGTTTATAAAATCAAAAAATTGTATTTGTACTACTCTATAATCTGTTTTTCCTTAAAAATGTTTCTGATTTTATAGAAAATGTTTTACTCTATCATAAACGAAAGACTACACGAATAAAAATTAAACGTACATTTAAAAAATGGTAAATTTTACACTTTTATAAATATAAATTGAAAGATTACTGAACTTCAACCAAAATAAAACAAACAGTTTAATACTAACAAAATATAAGTTATGGCTAACTGTAGTGACAAAAGTTGACTACACAAACGATAGTAGAAAATTGTTGTTACCGTTGTAACAATAAAAGTTACTGCAAAATTTTTTCACATTACACTTAGAGAAATTAACGCATATTGTAATACAACGAAAAGTGACTACTAAAAAATGTTATAAAGTTTAAACAGAAAACTTAAAAAGTGAAAACGGAAAAAGTGTAAAGACAAAAAGTAAAAAAATGTTTTAAAAGTTAAAACATGATAAAATGTTCAACAAAACAGTAATTACTAAAAAATTTTAAGTTTAAAAACAATAATTGAAAACAAGAAGTTAAAAAAGAAAAATGTTAAAACAAAAGGTAAAACGTGAAATATTCAAATGAAAAGTGAGTACTAAAATGTAAAGTTTAACAGGAAAAGTTAAAAAGTTGAAATGGAAAATGTTCAAACGAAAGGTTAGTTACAAAATGTTATAGTTTAAACAAAAGTTAAAAAGACAAAAAAAATGTAAAACAAAAAAAAGTTAAAAAGAAAATGTTAAAACAGAGAAGTAAAAACAAAAATGTAAGAGAAAATGTTAAAAAAATGTAAAAAGAAAAAAGAAAAAAATGTTAAAAGTAAAAACAGAAAAGTTAAAAGTTAAAATAGAAAATTATGTCCTTTATTGCACACAAGAAATTAACACTAAGAACAAATAATAATAGTAATTAGTATAAGAAGAGTTACTGTAAACTAGCTGAATGAAAAGACAAATTGTTAAATTTCATTTTTTAGAAAATATTACTTCAAGCTATTTTAACTAAAAAGTTTAACTACATCACATGTTCTTAGACAAATCTTATCGGCAAGTTAACACATTCATTTTTTAAATATAAGTAATTTTGTATTGTGTTCAAATTCGAAAGTTTTCATTTGTTTTGAAATTACGGAAGAATAGGAATATAATTAAGTTTGCAACCATGTTGGGAATATTACTTGAATTGAAATGATGTGATAGTTATTTCGGAAGGAAATTAACCAGTAAAGACTAGGAATTAAAGACATTTAGTTAAATGTTAAGACTTAAGTTCATAGTGTTGCTACAAACGCTAAGAAAAACTAGTAACTTGGAAGAAATTTTTTATCATTTATCTAAGGATTTGCACTTTTGACACAATTTTCCGTTGATAAATTTCATTTGTAAATTGTACAAAATAAAAGTAGCAGTACTGTTACTTACCAATCAATTTAGTCAAATAATCATGACAGGGAAACTTGATTAGAATGCAACAATCGAATATCTGTTGTAACGCTAGATTCAAAGATTATATTATGACTTCATGTTCTATTTAAATTACAATTATCTATATTTGTCTCTACCTTAATTTTATTTATTTATCATTAAAAAATAAATTTCTAAGTTCTCTTCCACAGTCTATCCTCTTCTCTTTCTTCTCAGTTAAGATTCGGGTGTTCATATTTAACTGTTTAGTAATCCTATGGACAATGGTGAAAAGATTCGGTTATAGCTAAGTTAGACAAACTATCAATACAGCTGCAATTCACTGCTTTGTATTGTTCTGGGTGTAATCATCAAAGTATATTTCTTTCAGTTTTACTCAAGATTTAGAAAAGGTCTTGCAACTGATTAAAGTAAAGAGCACTGAAGAAATGAATTCGAAAAGCAGAAACATTACTACTAGTTTCTGATACATAGTTTGTGCAACTACAAGGCAGTGTTTTGGAAGTTCCAATTAATTACCTAACAGATTCTTTCTTAGATCATAATAATGTTCTCTTTTCTCCATACGACAAATCGTTAATTTTCTCTTAGTCATTAGATTTTCTCATTATTATGCAAGTTAAAGATATATATGTCAAATATTATCTTAATTTCTGAGCTTTATTTTATCGAATTTTGTTTACGCTTAAATAACATTTAAGTCACTTTCTTGGTCTTTGTAGTGTGTAGTAGACTAACAAGTTTATCGCTTTATTTATTTCATTGTTTAAATTATTACTTATTTCAGCATGTTATATAGTTTACTCCAAACATAATTACCTTTGTAGTAATTACTCAATCACATGTTTCGGTAAAACACTTTTCATAATTCAGATAATAGTAGTAATAGTAACAATATTAATGTTAGATGTAGTAATAAATACAATTTTGAGCTATAACAGTAAAACATTTTAAGCGTATAGATACATTTCTATGAATAAATGTATTTCCTAAGAATGTATGAATGTAATATTTTTTTCTAACAATTATTGCACAAGAATATACCATTCTTATTTTCAGTACATATATTTTATAAGATTACCATAAAATAGTGTTGAAAGAAAAGCATAGCAGTCAAATTTATACAAGATATATTAAAAAGTTATAAAGATCAACCATAGAAATGTAATCATGAAGAGAATATATATAGTAGCAATAATATTCCTAATAAAAGGTATACAAGATAAAATGCTATTCATATGCTTATGATATGCTAAAGAGCATGGAAAAATAAAGTGAGGTAATCAATCATTATAATAGAATTATCTAATAAGAAACGAAACTGTTCTACAACTAATCAAAAAACAAACGAATGTTTAAGCATAAGAATTAAAGAGTATGTGAAGAAAGAGATACAATGCATAGAACTGAACGAATTGGCTTCCAAAGGAATTCCAGGACAGGACATTTGCAAGATACGCAATAAAACAACAATATCAACGTAACTGGGAAAGACGAAGACACAGAAGGGAACGTAATCTTCAATATCAGATTCACACAGTGACACATAATTAGTAGAAATTAAAGAAGACGAAAGAATAAAGAATGAAAAAGTAAAACGGTCTTATATGTATAATATCATGTCAATTTACATGAAGATGGTAAGAAGTAAGAAAGGATTTCGACATTAGCGAAACGTTCACCAATGACTTCCATTTCTCTATGCAAATATATTATGGACGAGTTATAATTGATAACATTGTGCGTCAATGATCTGGTCATCTTTCGATAATATATAAATTATCTCACACTATAAAAGTTTTCATCTCACTACGTTCATCTTAAGATTTTCTTTCCCGTAATCTATCGTATTGTTCTCGTCAACTTTCGCAACGATATAGCGTATGACATTCTGTTTTCCCTGGCATTATAAAGTCTCTTATTATACAGTTTCTATTCAAACAGTTTCTTCTCTGAAACTGCATGGTTTGCGAGCTAATTCTCTTCATTCTTCTCCACACCCATAGTTTCAACATTGTACTCTCTTTCACGTACTTGTTTTCATATCACACGAACCATTTCTCTTTATTCACGGAAACACAGAATAAACTTCCTCCTAAAGGGTTCTTTTGCCATTTCTATCCTTGCTTTTATTCCACGTTTGCAATGTTATTATTACCTATGTATGAAAATCAAGTCATTTGTAATTGCAATGGACAACGCTCATACGAGAATTATAATAAAAAAGTGTGTAATATGCAACTGAAATATTAGAAAATATAGTGAATTAAGTCAAATATCTGAAGCTTTTTAGTATAATCATGTATTATATATGTGTTCAAAATTATATTAGAGGAAAAAGGAATATCCAACAATACCTCCTATCGGTATTTTTAATTTAGTGCCCTCCATAAGTGTGCAAGCAGAATTATTACTATGCCTCTTTCAAAGAAAAAAATAACGGAAAAGTGGGGATCGATTTTTTCGATCAATTGAAGAGGCTGTGTTACCTTAAGAGTAGAGCACTCAATTCTAATGCGTGGAACGCCCTGCTTCCATACTAGTATACATCAAATGGTTTTTGTGATGGCGTGTGTTCCTCAACTATTTGTTTTAATTCTCAAATGTCCCACAAATCATGAACGTAAGAATAAAACTTCAAGATTTTATTGTACAGTCGCACTTTAGAAAATGTATCCACAGAGGACAGATAGACACATATATCTATAAAACATCAATCTATCTTTTGTAAGCTAAATTCTGTATGCCACAGTTGTTGCGAACTTCAAGTATATTCTAATATTCAAGGATTTTAAGGTACAACTCATCACTTCCCTTACTGTTACATGTTATTTAACTTAGCTCCTCTCATTTGTAACTCCAACAATAAGTGATTTCAAAGCAATTTGTGTCTTATCACATACTTAAGTAATGTATATATTTATTTTTCACAATTAATTTCAATCATCATCTTATTAAACGCTTGCAGGGACATGGGTTTAGAAGTGAATGCAGAGAAAACTAAATACATGGAAGTACGTCGGGACCGGAATACAGCAAATTATGGATGCGTCAAAATATCAAATAGTACTTTCGACAAAGTAGGCCTAGATACTTACAGATATCTAGCATCAATATTAACAGACCATAACTACATTCACGAAGAAATTAAATGTCGACTAAAAGCAGGGAATTTGTGTTATTCAGTTCAAAATTTTTTCATATTGAAGCTTATTATATTGAAGCTTATTGAAGCTTATATTATATTGAAGCTTAAAATATACAAAACGATAATTATACCTGCTGTTTGTATGGTTGCGAAGCATGGCCACTTACTCTAAGAGAAGAACATAGACTAAAAGTATTTGAGAACAAGATCCTGAGACGAATATTCAGACTTAAGAGGAACTGGAATGGGGAATGGCGGAAACTGCATAACGAGGAACTACATAATTTATATGGTCTACCCAACATTGTTAGGGTCTAGGAGGCTTAGGTGGGCGGGTCATGTAGCTAGAATGGAAGAAACTAAAAACGCTTTCAAAGTCTTGACTGGAAGACCGTTCGGAAAGCGACCATTAGGAAGACCTAGGCGCAGATGGGAGGACAATATTAAAATCTATTTCGCACAAAGTAGAAACTGGGATCCAGTTGGCTAAGGATAGAAGTCAATGGAGAGCTTTTGTGAACGCGGCATTGAACCTCCGGGTTTCATAAGCCATAGAGTTAGTTAGTTAGTTATTTCAATCATCAAAATAACCTGCTGTTTCAAAAAAAATGATAAAACTTTATGCTAAGTTGGCAATTCTGTTACCCTGATGATAATGCAAAATATGTCAAGCATGTCGGACAAATTCTAAACAGTTTTTCTATTTACCAAGGTGCACCATGTTGTTATCCTAATAATGAACAGCATGTCTCAGTCTGTATATCACATTAATAGACTTCACTATATGCCCTGCCTACATAACTGGCAGCTTTTATACAGTAGATATTGTTACCGAATTAAAACTACTATCCTTATTGTAACAGCAAGGCGTCTCAGTAACTCAGTCACGGTAATTTCTAATAGGAAGGTTAAGCCAATAGTTGTTATTATCTGAGCTGCCTCGTGTCTGACGGCAAACATGACGCTAGTGTACAGGAAATTTGCAGACGTCCTACAAAATTTCAAAGCTAGTAAATCTTGCGATAAACTTAAATACTATAATCAATATATAAGGCTAATTCTAATAATAAGTACATTAATCACACTATTAGATGCCGTTACCTGCGCTGCCGAATAAACGTTTATCTCTTATATTCCGTAACAAAAAGGTGTCGCTACCTACCTTGTTTAGATGACACCAAGTTGTCCCTGACGTACACTACGTGTTATTACATATATATCTCCTCTTACTTGTCACTTCTCATACCAAGTCGCTCGGCGAGAAACAAATGTGTTTTCTATATTTAAAAAGTGCCTTTAAACCATGCAATCAACGTGATTAATATTAGACAACTTATTATTCTCGGTTCATTTTAGCCACTGCAGTACGCAGTATTAGTACTGTGTACTAATTTCATACACAGAATTTCAATGAAGAAAATTCTTCGTTAACTAATACCATATCATGTTCTAATTACTTTTACATTATCCCCATCTAAAAGTTCTTGATCTAAAAATCTATGATCTAATGCCTCGATAAAATAGTATGGTTATGTCTCATACGAAATGTCTTCCTTTCATCCGAAGAAACATTCTGTCTGTTTCCCTCTACCACTATTATTTCTTCCCTTCATCAATTACTTATAAATATTCGCTTTCACCCGTCTACTTTACCCTAAACCCTAGATATATAATACTAGCAAAACAAAATAATCTCACTGATAATGTTAGTATAAAAACGTCCCAATCTGTATGTCACATACGCACGTAAAATTACATTCTTAGTACGAATTCTTGTTCTCCATACTGTCTAATATATTCCGATAATTTAATGGCTAGCATGGGCGCTTTTCGTACACGTAGGCCCAAGTTTGATTCACGGTGCTTCTTTCATATAAACAATAGTAATCGTTTTACTTTTTAAATTAGTTTCGCATCTTTTATAGCCAGGAAGTGTAACCCTAAGGCGTTAAAGTAAAAAACCATATGCTCTATACATACAAAAGGCGCTTGTCCGGCATTCAATTAATGAAACTGAGACGTGACTTTGAGCAAAATAACATTTTCAAATACTCTCCTCCCATTTATAACACAAAACTCCTATCTATTAGTTTACAACCGCTGTAAATCACGAGGTGAATATATAATGTAAAACACAAAACTTACCAAAAGAAATTAATTATATACCGTATTTTAGTTCACGTAACGGTTTTAAACACAAATAAATCTTCTTTGTGGCTACATGGTTAGCGTACGCGCCTTTGGCGTGGGGATTGAATTCCCTGATGGAGCTCAAGGATTCTAATTCCACATTAATCAGTAGGTCCATGTCTCACATAACTATGGTGCTAAAAAAAAAGGACGCTAAACTCCAAATCAAATACTATTATTTGTACCTTCAAGGAACGATAAGAAAAAATCTAAATTTTCTCATAAAATGATTACAAAAGTATCACATACCAAGCTTTATTCAGCTCCTGCATTTCACAAAGTTAACATTTTTTTTTCAGATGCGCCTCAAAATGAAAAAGGTTGGGAACCACTGACATATGCTAACAATTATAAAAGTATTGTTCAAAATTCAAACTTATGTTCAGTTCAATATTACTAAAGATAAAATTCAAAGCAGGTGTAGGTTACCCAGTTCCTTTCCCCTACTGTAAATGTTAATACCACACACAAAAATAATAAACAATTAATACTATATTACATAAATAATCAGTTTCACCCATCATTTAATGGTCTTTTCATGTAACACTAAGTTCTTATATTCTGAAGAGATGCTAGGATTCTATGAGCAAGAAAATAATCGCATATTTATTTTGAAATTTATCTGTCTCTGTGTCTATGCAACTATTGTTTTAATATGTAAAATAATAACTGCGTTTAGCCCTGACGGAGAGGTCCAAACAATCCAAAATTTCTTGCTATTTTTTTTATTGTATTTGGTTTTCGGCGCGGAAAATCATGATTCGATTCCCGGCAACGTCACAGGTTGTGTTCAATTTTAGTACCATATAAGTAAAAACTCCATTGAACAAAATATTTAGCGTACGGTTCTCCACCTGGGAGAATACTCATTCGATTCCCGGTGCAATGAACAATCTTGATTCCCTGTAGCCTCCATATTACATTACACTACACCTTAGTTAATTTATAATTCCATAAAAATACAGCGAGTCATATAGTTTTTAATGCCGGAAAATCCGCAATCAATTCCTGATAAGAAAAAACACTTCCGTCCCCTATACTCCCAACAATTACAAGTGTTTTGCGTGTATTTCATTTCCAATGTCCCTTCTCATATGAAAAAAAAACATAAACATAAAACAAGAAAAGAAACACAAAGCCAGTACTTACAGATAAATTCTTCTTCTCTGTTAACTTCTATAGAATACAATCCACCAACTCAAACGCATCGTGCTTTTATTTCTTCAAATGAAACCACTGGATTTGCATCAAAGTTTATATACCAACGAAAATAAATCCAGAAGATTCTACGAAATTCTATAATGATTTTATTACTCTCACTCTCCGAGACTCATATATTACATCCTCTGTGTCGCCCAACCTCCCCTGCGGGCACTTAAACAGATGGTGGTCTCTTTTCTTAAAGAACCCTTGTCGTTCTGAATTAATTTTCCTGTCGCGTTGCAGTGTTGACCTGTTCTTTTCCCAAACAATTAATCTTTGAAGGATTCCGTTTCCCTTTCAAAAAAGTCTATCAAAATCAAACGGTTGACATTAATTATACACTTCAAGAACCATGCGTGAATTCTTTACATTATTAATTACTTCCTTTATATTAAAATGTCCACCCTACCCAGAACTAAATTAACATTATTTTCTCATTTAAACCCAAAACAATTTATTTTCAGTAACTAACGTTGTTTTCTTTAAATTTGTCGCTATAATTCAAAGCACTACAAAGTCTGCCGATTCAATTCATCTAATGTCACACCCTCATTACAAATGCATTTACTTATCATTTTATATATGGGCGAGCTCTGTTTAGACATTCAAAATGTTACAAAGTACACAAAAATAATTAATCAACATAAAGTACAAGCACAGCCGACCGTTTCGTTCAATTTCCTATTTAAACCTTTATCAAAAAATAATTCATCCTGTCACTTTAACATGCTCTACAAAGAAACGCATATAAAAAAAAAGTGAACAAAAAATATGTAGGTCGTTATTACGTAGACAAAATAATGAGACTACAGTCCAGTACAGCATAATTACATATCAGTAATTGTTCCTAAAGTACCGGTAATAATTCAAGTTCAATTAAAACATTTATTACTTCAATGCGAGTACTTAGAGTAATTACAATATTCATTACTTCAACGACAGTATGTACCTAGAGTATAAGTACTTTCAAGGTCAAAAATGGACTATGGATGGGTATAACTCTACTACGCGAAAGAAAATGCACTTCTGAAAATGATTTGTTTGAACCTTATACGCCAAAAGACATGGAGACATATGTACCGTGTTATGCAAAAATGAACTAAGCGCCATACTCTGAAAATCCACTAAATGCAACGAATGGTTCCTAATAAGCATTTGAACGTTTTGTACAATCGAAAAGAGAGGAAAACCAACATCTTTCCAAATACAGAAACATAATTTCACTTTTGATTACAGCAAAATTTATGCTGGACATCAACCTTTATACGTAATTTTCTTAAAATTATGAAAGTGGCGCTTAGTTCGTTTTCGCAGGACATGGTACATATATTCAGAGTGTTTATAAATGAATGGTGTGGATTTAAAAATTAATAATAAATAAATTCATTACCGTATATGGGTAATGAATTACAGTATAAAGAGTGGCAACTATCCAAGTTTCTGCTGCATTAATCTTAATCCTTTAATATGTGCACCCTTGATCACATGACACATTTCTACACGACAATTAAATTCTTCTCAAACACGGTGTAGATTGTTCGCCGTAATGGTCCGCAAAGCAGGCGTTATCCCATTATAAACTTGGAAACGAACCGCGTACCACTCGAACTAATATTTCCTAATAATGAAGTATGGGTTTATAAAAACAATTCCCTTGTATCATTTGAATAACAATGCCTGCTATTTTTTATTTTTCTGATAAATTTTTGGCTGACAATACAGCGGAAGGTATGCATTTCTACCCCTAGGTTTCCTTATTCCTTTTTTTTTTTGCGCCTTATCTTGGTGTTAGGAATCATGTCTAAAACTTCGACATGTTTTTTTTAGGAACACCCTGTATCCTTTAACCTCGGATCCTCAATTATTTTTATATAGAAGGTTCAAGTGATCTTATCAAATTTCTTCGTTTTATAAAATAATTTACGTTCATTATATGCGTTATCGTTAGGAATATGAGGAAATATACTACATATCAGTATCATATCAGAATATGATTTTATGTAATTCTTTAGTACTTAAATAAATAGTATTTCAGTTGAATATAAACTATCAAGAAGTATTAGTATTAGTTAATAACATAAGTTTTACTGCCATAAATATACTTTCTTCTCGATTTCTCAAAAGTACGCATGAAAATTTAATCCCAAGGTTATTTTGTTCAGCACTTTGATATCTATCGGTTGGTTTATGTCTTATATTTGAACAATACCATAGTTTAGTATAAATCGAAATTTAATAGTACGTACTGTCGTCTTGTAGTGTCATAAAGAAAAACATGCTGAGTTTATTCTTAAGTATCATCATCATTGTAGATATTCTACCATTACTGGCAGGTCACTTGCCGAAACTGAGAAGATTCCATGCTCCACGGAAAAATCTACGTCTTCGCTTACGATCTTTTTGTTTTGATATTCCATCAACTGGTATCTCCTTCACCCCTTCCTCTCTTACCACCCTATCCACTAGCACGTTTCTCATGATACAGCTCCTTCTTACAGTTAGCCAAAGTCCCAACCAGTTTCTCTTTGTTTCTTCAATTAAATATTGTTTATTTTTTCACCACCATTTCTAACACTCTGTCATTTGTCTTTCGCTCTACTCCATTTAATTATCTCTATTCTTCTCCATACCCACACTTCGAAAGTTCTCAGTCTTTCTTCATGGCTTTTACATCATTTTCATTTTAATAGCTTTCTAAAATAATGTTAATAACTTTTAGCTTTCTAAAATATTTTTTCTTAATTTTGTCAAAAACAACACATATGGAGTTAAACACGTACATATCATTCTGTTCAGCTGAATGGTACAAGCATGGATTAGTTTTATTCCATTTTTGTAATTTTTAAAATTCTTTATTCTCATAAGTTTATTGTAACTCCGAACATTTTAATAATGTTCTTAATTCTATTTCTCTGTTCTTATGATAGTTGTACAAAAATGACATTAATTTGATTGAATATCTTTTTTTAAGCAATCTTCTTCTTAATCTAATATAGTGAACGATATACAAGTTTCAAGGTGCTCTTGGTTAGAAATCCTGTTTTGTTTTACTGCGGAATTGTATTATGTTAAACTTGCAGTTAATCTCATATCTCTCACAAAGAGGAAAGAATGTTTGTAGTTGAAAACACAGAAACACCATTCAGAAGTTTTACTGTTAGTTTCCTTACATGATGCACGTTGGAAAACTAAGTTTTAACAGAATTCACGAAACAACAGTAAAGACTGAAGAGAACAAGGTTTTCTACTTTCCTTGCAAGAAGGCATAGCATAAAGAATTATTTGTGACATTCTAAAATGACGAATCACTACCTTAAAACTTTTTTTGTTATAACATACATGTTTCTATTATAAATAGATTTGAATGTTCCAAGTTTATATAACTCTGTTTAGATTGTTTTTTTAGGATACCGGGCTCAATTTCATCCACTGGCATTCCTGGGCACTTTACAACGGAGCATTGCTTCCTCTTAGCCGAATAGTCTGAGGTTTTCGGTTACAAATTACTGGATGGAATCCGATGTGGGATTGAGTTCCTCTAAAAATCATGGACGTTTGATGTTCTTGTGTTTGTGTTTCTGTCCATTTGGGGCAAGTAAAAAAAATGTTACTTTCGTTTCTCTTTCTGGAAGTATTGTAGATGTCGAAACTACAGTACAGTGGTCCATTATTTTAAACGGGAACAATAGGTTTACATAAACGGATAAAGGAGGACAAGATGGAATTGCTATTGATACGATTTTCATAATTTTTATTTATCTATCTTTTACCCTTTCGGCTCTATGATAATAGAACATTTGAAAGGGAAGTGACACATTTATTTCATTTTCAGTTTCAATTGAGGGATTAAAGTATAGGTTAAATATATTTTAATACTCTGTAGGTAAAGTCAATAAAGTATACGAGATTTAGCCGTTCATCCTTTATTACAAAATGTCGTATATCTCTATTAAAATCTTCACTAAGTCTATAATTATGTAAGTGTTTCAAAGAGGGTCTTCTCTGTATACTATGTTGAGTAGGTTTGATAGGGTTTCGTCCTAGCCTAAAGCGGCACAGACGGGACCGATGTCTTCTTAGGGCGAAGTAGCCTCGGGAATAGATATTATAGGTTAAGACTCCTTAGTCCAAAGCGACCTCGGAAATAAATATTGAAGGTTATGACCAGTACAAGGCACTGATGATTTCTTGGTCTCGACGTACTCTTTTATAACCATACTTTGGATGGAGAACCTATGGAGATATTGTCGGAATCCTTTGTGGTTCTCCGTGTCTTCATCGTCTCTTCCAATAGGTGCGTGTTTCTTCTGTCATCTGTCACTATTTATTTACAAGTCGTGAAAACATGTGTTCATAGTATGTGTGGGTTAGTACGGAACCTTGCAATATTCCTCAAATACCAAATTTATTCGCAAGCCATTACTTCCAGACATGTATTACCGTTTTTGCTCTATCAGGACATACATTGAAACCAGACTACCACTTCCAGTTTCATTAGAAATTAAAAAGCGGAGAAGCCAATGTGTTCTTGGAATCCATATCAAGAATCTTTTTATTTATATTTCTTCCCTTTCTTTTCTCGTACTGATCAATATTAAAACCCGAAATTTCAGATTTCTATAATTTCTCGTTTTAATAGAGAGATACATAACCAAAAGCTGTTTCTCGCAATTTCTGATCACTTTGCGTCTATGATTGTCAATATTGAAACAGAAGCTTCACTGAAACTCAATCAGTTATTATTTAGTATTAATGATAAGCTCAGAAAAGGTATCTAATTCTTGAGATGCTAAATGTACACCTAAAAAACTGTTTCTCACTAGTTTTAAGTTTTGTCCTTATTGTAATTAATGTTGAAACCGATAATGCTTGATTTCTACAATCTCTGGTTAAAACAGAGGAATACGAACAAAATAAATAGTTTGAGTCAAAATAATAGTTTGAGAATGCTGATTCCTTATTACAAAACAATTCTTCTCTATCTCTGTAAACAAATAGACAACCTGGCGGCCTTAACTGACGGATGGACAAAACCATTCTATAAGGCTTCCTGTGGTTATGCATGCCTCAAGTTGGAAGCTTAAAACCAGTAATTAGGTAAAAGCATAACAACAGGAAAGAACATATAATATGGTATAACATAAACATATTAAGGTATGCTTCATAAATCTGTTATACCTTTCAAACACATTTAAAAAATATTCCTAAGGAGTGTGCTTATGCGCACGTAGTCTCGGCTTTAATTCCCATTGTGAGAATTAGCCTTGCATAGAAATCCGAGTTGTTATTCGGATCTCAGTTTTGCACAAATCAGGGGACAATACTGAATTATATCTTATATATCATCCATGCTGAAAAAGTTCATTAAACACAAATCCATCCAATCAACTGAGTGATATTACAAAATAATAAATTCTCTTTCCTTTCTATTTTATTGGATTACAAGGTGCTACCTCTAGACGTAACCCGGATAATGCTAACAGTGTCAAATTACTATAATTACTTATTTGTAATTAGTTGTTTATTGAGAATGCGGCTTCGTTCTCGATTCATTAATCATCCATTGATTTACATGTTATTTGCCTTCCTTCTTAGTAGTGAATGGCACTACAGCGTTCACGGATGGTTAAAGCTATCCTTGCAAGAGAAGATCAGTTTACGTTGTTCTCTATTTGAGGTGGACCTTCACCATTTTAACCTGCTTGAGTGTAAAACAAGTGTTTTGTCGATTTTTTGTATAAAAAGCGTTAAAATAAAAAATGGAAAAATGTAAAAGACAGCACTATTTTGTTTGCTCCAGTTTGTATTTGGTGATCAGGGTTGTGTTTGTTCTTGATCCGAGTTTCTTTTTCTTTTACTTTTATAGCTCTGGAGTCATTTGTTTTGTTGACAGTATTAATGATTATGTGCTCTTATCATTTCCCTTGACAACATTCACTCTATAGGCAGTCCTTCGGTGTCGTGCCTATAGCATTGTTACGAGAGTAAAGTTAGTTTTCTTCACAAACACCCAAATGTGATGTTGCAATGAGCATGCACAGTATTCATTTTTAATGTTAAAACCAAAACCGTTGATGTTGGTTAATTACACTAGCCAATAGTGAAAATGTAACTGGAATGAAATAGATGTTTGTTAACTATATCGACCACGCTGATAACGAAAACGACCATGAAAAACTCGAATTAGCTCTCGTTTCCAAGATAAAGGGGGTGCATTTAATTATAAGTGTTATATTTTATTAACATTCATTGTGAATCCCTTCCCATTAGGCTTCGAAATTTCGATGATGGTAGACAGACTGACTACATTTCCTACAGGCAACAATAGCTATGTGTATTTTGTTGCTAGTTGTTGCTCCGGACTCATAGCAACTAGGGGAGGGTAAGGGGAAGAAGAACGGAGGAGCGGAGCATGTTTCCTTTTAGTGTAGTTTCAGTTTGTTACAAATTGTGTTCTGGAAAGCCTCGCAAATATGTAAACAGTGCTGATAATTTTTGCTACAGAGCAGACAGGCTACATTGAGATCGCAAAGGAGACTAATAACGCCATATATGTATTAGGAACGCGTACAGACTGTACTTTGGCTATGAAATCAGAGACCACGACAAGCTCTGGGCTTCTCAG
The DNA here is from genome assembly GCF_964235325.1 of Thermobia domestica. Classification (NCBI taxonomy): domain Eukaryota; kingdom Metazoa; phylum Arthropoda; class Insecta; order Zygentoma; family Lepismatidae; genus Thermobia; species Thermobia domestica. The sequence continues at coordinate 96,482,438 of NC_137469.1, forward strand.
GTATGTTGCAATTTTGTGTCCCGAGACTTCATTCGTGGTTGAATCGTAAAGGATCTTCCATGGGCTTTGCTATTCCCATGATCTGGCGAGAATCACCAAACCATGTGAATGATTGTTACTTTTGTATGACAACTCCATTAACATGGTATTTCCAAGAAGAGAAGTATTTCTTCATATATGCTAACATACGACCAGTGCCTCACCCAGACGGACTGCCTGTTCCTGTCTCACCTGTCTTTGTTTGAATATCAACAAACTTTCTAGGAAATAAGAGGGCAGGGAACTGTAAGGATCTGGTGGCAAATCTTCTGCACTGCTGCGGTAGACTAGGGTGCAATGTGTCCTCGCAGTTACATTTCTTAGGTTCCCAAAAGGACTTCTTTCCTAACGACTATGCTGCTATAAGCGAAGAGCACGAGGAACTTTTCCACCAGCAAATTTCGGACGTGGAAATGAGATACCACGGAAAGTGGAGTGCATCAATGTTAGCCGATTACTGCTGGACACTAATTAGGGAATTACCAGCAGAAAACTACAAACGCCAGGCAAAGTGGCTGCGCTTTGAGTGACCTTTCTCCGAGGGATAATAACAAGGAAAACACATGCATAAGCTTATATAAGCAATAACGTAAAGTTATCGTAACTTCAAGGCGAGAGCTAATCTTGCATTTTCATTAACATTTTTGTTATCAGGATAAACGAAAACATAAAGAGGCTTTCCTGCCAGTTAGAGAATAAAGTGAAATTTTGTTGGCTAGTGTTATTTTTGAATTTCTCTTGACCAGACTTCCTCCCTAACACGCACAAACTCCAAGAACAAGAGCAAAATATTTCTATAAAAACAGACATTGTATGAAAGACATGTTTTGAAGATCCAGTAATAGTTAGTTTGGTAATTGAACTCTAACTGTACGAACGAGATGATGAGCTTGCTCCTTTCGGGGTTAGTAAGGTAATGAACTACATAGCCGAATAGGTGAAGATATTAGGAAACTACGAAACACTGTTCAATGAAACAAAGAGCGCAAATCAAGTAGACAAGTTACTTAGGTTACAATGTATTGATAAACTCCACCGTCTACTGAAAGTTAACCACGGATTGATTTAATGTTAGATGTCCTAAACGCAACCGACGAAGATATTATATCAGAGTTAGCGAACTTTGCTAGCTAGGGCTGGTAATCAGAAGTCAATTGAAAAACTTCTAACCCAGTCACTCATTCTTATTTCAGTCTACCTACTCTCCCCTAATTCATAATGGCTGTTCCCCTAATTATGACTCAAAGTTTGACCATACACACTTAGCCCACTTAGTTACTTTAAGTATAAGATTTTTCGGAACACCAGCATGTTTTATCATGCTGCTATTTGTGAGAATTGTGGCCAGAGACATAATTATGCGGAGTCCAACCTTGTTTTGTTTGCGGTAAGGATGATGATTCAGCCTGCTGTAGAGACTGTGCAGACTTCATGGGGAGAAACCTATGAGGAAGCTCATGGTTGTGGAGAATTTTACAATGCTGAGGATAAGCGTCCTTTAAAAGAAAATATTCCAGCCTCATTGCCCCTTCACTTTGCCTACATTGCAGAAAATTGTTCGAAGTTTGCAGCAGCTCTGGCATCTGACGTTTCTACTCAATTGAGTTCTGTACATCTAAGACTGAACAAAAAGACCCATTCTTAACTTTATAAAAAAATGAAAAACCAAATCTTTGAGTTTTACGTCCCACGGATATGCCGGCTAGGCTAAAGAGACGGTGATGGTGAGAAATGAATGAAATGGTGGATTGAAGAAAGTGGGAGTAAACGGAGACCTAATATGCTGTCAGCTACAATAACAGGGTTGCGTTGTCGTTGACTTCTAGGTGCCAGAAAATGTCGGCATTCAAAGAAATGACCATGACAAAACAACAGCCCAGAAGGTCGCATGATTAGCTGTTGCACAGAAGTACTCTTTTCCTTTCCACTATCTTAATAGCTATTTCCTTCAACGCATACATTTTTACTAGCATGCATGTTGGAATCAGGTCAACAATAATAAGCTCCATTCAATAAAATCTGTTTTGGGCGATTGGCAGACCTCTTCGCGTACTAGTCGTTGAGATGAAGAAACACGCTTGCGTATCGGACACTCTTTCCTCATTCATTCGCACTTAGTGTATTGCTCTAACATTTAGAATTTGAACATTGTATCGTCCCCTGAATATTCGGTAATTTCTTATAGAATGTCCAAAATACTCGAACCTCAGGGAACTTTTAGGACTATTTCGATATCTTAGCCATCTTTAGGAGATACTGTGGTCCAAAATCACCCTACACTCGCTTTTATGCGTAAGATTGAAATATTTAACGTGCTCTAAGGTTTTTCGTTTCTTTTTAGCTCTCTTCTGGTATGCTACTATTTTCTCTAGTTTTGAATTATGTTCTATTTATGTATTTTATATTTTGTTATTTATTCTTGTAAATTTTTCTCATCCCCGATTTGAATTTTATTTTGTTCTAATGTTTATTTTCACAAATTTAAATTTGAATGTAAATTAGACTTTTATATGAGTCTGATTTTGAATTTGTAGTGTACAGAATGTATCAGCCACTCGTTACAGGAACAAATAACCATTCTGCTTAATTTCAATTATACACTCAGTAATTAGTTAATATATATATATATTTTAAGAATTTTGTGTTATTTTGAAGAAAACATTCGATATAAGTAACCACATCTAACTACATGTTTACCTTCCAATTTCAAGTTCTATCGAGACAATCCATTTTTTCGTAAAATATTTTCTGCAATGTGTGTCCAAGAATTAGAACATGATATTTAGAATTCTTCATCTCATATGAAGATTACAATAATTTACATTGTCACTTTATTTCTACAGCTAACACATCAGCAATTTTATACACGCCATAATCTATATTATTTAGGGGAAAGAAGATTCAATGACAGGAATTGCTGAACGTTTAAGAGGTTCGTTAAAAAAAGGGCCGTAGAACAAAAACTGCTGGAGCAGTACACTGAAACTGCTGAAACAGTGCAGCGATGATAACTCCTGAGAAAAAGTCCAGTTTATTAGATTTTTGACATTAATTTCACGAATAGGGATAAAGAGAAGTTTCGTAGCAATTGGTAGTATATGTGAGTGTTTTTACACCTTTACTTCCTCGACATAAACAGAATTTTCTATTGGTGGGAAGCAGATTAACGACTCTTCAATAAGCTTGATGTGAGTGCTAATTGTAAATTTTCTTTATTGTAAAATGCAATTGCGGGAGTGATTCATGCAGTGACTTAAGAATCTGAAAACCAAGCACAAGGAACAGAATAACAAACATGGTACTTAAACAAATACAAAACGAAAAATAATCAAATTCCGAAACGTTCCACACAAAAAATCGAAAAGCGACGAAAAAAAAAGATAACTGCTGTTTGACTTTACATGGTGGAGAGGGATGAAATGTTTCCTATCTGAATAAGACTTTCCCTTTATCAGTTGCTAAGTCGGAAGATGATTTCGAGGATTTGTCAAATTGAAAAGAGTTGACAGCATGTAAAACACATTCTACGGAAAGAAAGATAATGTTGTGGGGGGTAAAGAAAGATTGCCATGTCTCTTCTGTGTGATTGTGCCACTAAGTATCTAAAATTTTGGAAATGATCGGCTAATCTAATCAATTAATGGTAATTTTATCGAACTTTAACATCCCAAATAAAACCATAAACCGTAAAGATAATTTTCTTGAATTTTACGTGGAAGAGAGTAAATGCTCTTATCTGAAATGTTTCCACATCAGAATTTAAGTGTGTGTCGCTGTGTTTTTTCGTAAACTATAAATGTTTATTTGGAAAAAAATAACAACCTCCTAACTTTAAAAATGTAGGGATTTCAGTCAAATTTTATAGGGATAAATAGTTACAGTGAATAGAGAAGGGAAGAAATTATAATTTTACAGCCGGAAAATGTAAATTAACAAAGGGTCTATGTTTTAGTCTCCTACTCACCGTAAACCATGGCACTGGCTTTTTGATGCTCTAGGCTATAATTTCATGGAGTTCTGCGGGTCCTGCGATTATGCTCACAGGAACCATTAGTACCAATAGTAATGTAAAAATTTTAAGTCATTATGTGCATCCTATTGTCCAAATTTAGTTTTCAGTCAATGATGAAACTATTCCACATAGCAGTGCACCAATTTACACTTCTAGAGCTTGTGAGGTGTTGTTTATCGAACATGGGGATAACTACATCTCCTCGAACTTCTCAAGCACCAGACCTTAACATTGTTATTAGTTCTAGACCTCACGATTCGAAGCAAATATTCTCTTTCCTCCTCGCTGCTGGAACTGCACTGCATGAGAAATGATACAACGCACCAAGTAGACAAGTTACTTAGGTTACAATGTATTGATAAACTCCACCGTCTACTGAAAGTTAACCACGGATTGATTTAATGTTAGATGTCCTAAACGCAACCGACGAAGATATTATATCAGAGTTAGCGAACTTTGCTAGCTAGGGCTGGTAATCAGAAGTCAATTGAAAAACTTCTAACCCAGTCACTCATTCTTATTTCAGTCTACCTACTCTCCCCTAATTCATAATGGCTGTTCCCCTAATTATGACTCAAAGTTTGACCATACACACTTAGCCCACTTAGTTACTTTAAGTATAAGATTTTTCGGAACACCAGCATGTTTTATCATGCTGCTATTTGTGAGAATTGTGGCCAGAGACATAATTATGCGGAGTCCAACCTTGTTTTGTTTGCGGTAAGGATGATGATTCAGCCTGCTGTAGAGACTGTGCAGACTTCATGGGGAGAAACCTATGAGGAAGCTCATGGTTGTGGAGAATTTTACAATGCTGAGGATAAGCGTCCTTTAAAAGAAAATATTCCAGCCTCATTGCCCCTTCACTTTGCCTACATTGCAGAAAATTGTTCGAAGTTTGCAGCAGCTCTGGCATCTGACGTTTCTACTCAATTGAGTTCTGTACATCTAAGACTGAACAAAAAGACCCATTCTTAACTTTATAAAAAAATGAAAAACCAAATCTTTGAGTTTTACGTCCCACGGATATGCCGGCTAGGCTAAAGAGACGGTGATGGTGAGAAATGAATGAAATGGTGGATTGAAGAAAGTGGGAGTAAACGGAGACCTAATATGCTGTCAGCTACAATAACAGGGTTGCGTTGTCGTTGACTTCTAGGTGCCAGAAAATGTCGGCATTCAAAGAAATGACCATGACAAAACAACAGCCCAGAAGGTCGCATGATTAGCTGTTGCACAGAAGTACTCTTTTCCTTTCCACTATCTTAATAGCTATTTCCTTCAACGCATACATTTTTACTAGCATGCATGTTGGAATCAGGTCAACAATAATAAGCTCCATTCAATAAAATCTGTTTTGGGCGATTGGCAGACCTCTTCGCGTACTAGTCGTTGAGATGAAGAAACACGCTTGCGTATCGGACACTCTTTCCTCATTCATTCGCACTTAGTGTATTGCTCTAACATTTAGAATTTGAACATTGTATCGTCCCCTGAATATTCGGTAATTTCTTATAGAATGTCCAAAATACTCGAACCTCAGGGAACTTTTAGGACTATTTCGATATCTTAGCCATCTTTAGGAGATACTGTGGTCCAAAATTACCCTACACTCGCTTTTATGCGTAAGATTGAAATATTTAACGTGCTCTAAGGTTTTTCGTTTCTTTTTAGCTCTCTTCTGGTATGCTACTATTTTCTCTAGTTTTGAATTATGTTCTATTTATGTATTTTATATTTTGTTATTTATTCTTGTAAATTTTTCTCATCCCCGATTTGAATTTTATTTTGTTCTAATGTTTATTTTCACAAATTTAAATTTGAATGTAAATTAGACTTTTATATGAGTCTGATTTTGAATTTGTAGTGTACAGAATGTATCAGCCACTCGTTACAGGAACAAATAACCATTCTGCTTAATTTCAATTATACACTCAGTAATTAGTTAATATATATATATATTTTAAGAATTTTGTGTTATTTTGAAGAAAACATTCGATATAAGTAACCACATCTAACTACATGTTTACCTTCCAATTTCAAGTTCTATCGAGACAATCCATTTTTTCGTAAAATATTTTCTGCAATGTGTGTCCAAGAATTAGAACATGATATTTAGAATTCTTCATCTCATATGAAGATTACAATAATTTACATTGTCACTTTATTTCTACAGCTAACACATCAGCAATTTTATACACGCCATAATCTATATTATTTAGGGGAAAGAAGATTCAATGACAGGAATTGCTGAACGTTTAAGAGGTTCGTTAAAAAAAGGGCCGTAGAACAAAAACTGCTGGAGCAGTACACTGAAACTGCTGAAACAGTGCAGCGATGATAACTCCTGAGAAAAAGTCCAGTTTATTAGATTTTTGACATTAATTTCACGAATAGGGATAAAGAGAAGTTTCGTAGCAATTGGTAGTATATGTGAGTGTTTTTACACCTTTACTTCCTCGACATAAACAGAATTTTCTATTGGTGGGAAGCAGATTAACGACTCTTCAATAAGCTTGATGTGAGTGCTAATTGTAAATTTTCTTTATTGTAAAATGCAATTGCGGGAGTGATTCATGCAGTGACTTAAGAATCTGAAAACCAAGCACAAGGAACAGAATAACAAACATGGTACTTAAACAAATACAAAACGAAAAATAATCAAATTCCGAAACGTTCCACACAAAAAATCGAAAAGCGACGAAAAAAAAAGATAACTGCTGTTTGACTTTACATGGTGGAGAGGGATGAAATGTTTCCTATCTGAATAAGACTTTCCCTTTATCAGTTGCTAAGTCGGAAGATGATTTCGAGGATTTGTCAAATTGAAAAGAGTTGACAGCATGTAAAACACATTCTACGGAAAGAAAGATAATGTTGTGGGGGGTAAAGAAAGATTGCCATGTCTCTTCTGTGTGATTGTGCCACTAAGTATCTAAAATTTTGGAAATGATCGGCTAATCTAATCAATTAATGGTAATTTTATCGAACTTTAACATCCCAAATAAAACCATAAACCGTAAAGATAATTTTCTTGAATTTTACGTGGAAGAGAGTAAATGCTCTTATCTGAAATGTTTCCACATCAGAATTTAAGTGTGTGTCGCTGTGTTTTTTCGTAAACTATAAATGTTTATTTGGAAAAAAATAACAACCTCCTAACTTTAAAAATGTAGGGATTTCAGTCAAATTTTATAGGGATAAATAGTTACAGTGAATAGAGAAGGGAAGAAATTATAATTTTACAGCCGGAAAATGTAAATTAACAAAGGGTCTATGTTTTAGTCTCCTACTCACCGTAAACCATGGCACTGGCTTTTTGATGCTCTAGGCTATAATTTCATGGAGTTCTGCGGGTCCTGCGATTATGCTCACAGGAACCATTAGTACCAATAGTAATGTAAAAATTTTAAGTCATTATGTGCATCCTATTGTCCAAATTTAGTTTTCAGTCAATGATGAAACTATTCCACATAGCAGTGCACCAATTTACACTTCTAGAGCTTGTGAGGTGTTGTTTATCGAACATGGGGATAACTACATCTCCTCGAACTTCTCAAGCACCAGACCTTAACATTGTTATTAGTTCTAGACCTCACGATTCGAAGCAAATATTCTCTTTCCTCCTCGCTGCTGGAACTGCACTGCATGAGAAATGATACAACGCACCATAAGAAACCATCCTTGATACGCTCGCATTTCCCCATGAATCAGAGAAGTTATGTTTACCACCAGTGATTTCCACGTTGTATTAATCAATTAAGATGTATTTTCTTCAGGTGTTTGCATTATTTTGATTACTATTTGTATATTTGTGGCATTATGTTCACGCATTATTTAAATTTACACTGCTAGACCTTCATAATTGTGCATTAAATATAATCATGAGATATTGTCATATGTATCAGTACATATTAACTTCTCAGCCGTGAACAATGACTGATAGTGTGGATTTTTGTATATCCACACCATTTGATTTAAGTGTAGATTGATAGAGATCTTTTAATAATATGTAACCACCCATACATCTGTTGCAAACTGAGGAAAAGAAGAATTCAAGAGAGAATGAGAGTGAGTGAAAAAGAAAACAGGAATTTGAAACGCGAAAATGTTTTTCAACTTGCTTGCGGTAAAGAACAAAATGGTGATCAACTGATATAAAAGTCAGTGACCGAAACGCGTAATAATTTCAGTGTTTGCAACGAGAAACAACTTCTCTCTTTTTCAATTTGGCAAATCGAAATTGTAATTTGGAAAGAATGTTAATTAACGTTGTTCATTTCTGGTTGGAATAGAGCATTTTTCTCTCCCGGTAATCACTAGTTGCAGTGTAAGTAATTGAAGTATAAATACAAATATGTACTAAAGTTACACATTAATTTCATTGTCTGCATAGGGAATTAGAAATCAATTCAAAATAATATTAAATGATTTCATTAATTATTTTCAACGTTGATAACATTTCTGTATTTTTAAAAACAGATAATGTGTTCTGATAAATTCGTTATTATGGAAATTCTTTTTTTCAAGAAAATCAACCAAATAATTATCCATTTATTATCATTTAAACACACTTTGCGTTACAGTAAACGAGAAGCTATAGTCGGCTTAATTGATTTTATCCGTGAGTTCCTGCGATTTCCGTTCTTCGCATGGTGAAAGTAGGTTTAATGAAAATACTTGAACCCCTTCTTTCCCTTGGAATGCGCATAGGGAATCAATTTGGACTTAAACGCCATTGGGACGCCTGGTCTCTGAGAGCTCCTTTATCCTTACTACTCTCTAGGACGCCTGGTCTCTCGGAGCTCCTTTATCCTTAACACTCTATAGGACGCCTGGTCTCTAAGAGCTCCTTTATTCTTACCACTCTCTAGGACGCGTGGTCTCTGAGAGCTCCTTTATCCTTAACACTCTCTAGGACGCCTGGTCTCTAAGAGCTCCTTTATCCTTAACACTTTCTAGGACACCTGGTCTCTGAGAGCTCCTTTATCCTTAACACTCTCTAGGACGCCTGGTCTCTGAGAGCTCCTTTATCCTTAACACTCTCTAGGACGCCTGGTCTCTGAGAGCTCCTTTATCCTTAACACTCTCTAGGACGCCTGGTCTCTGAGAGCTCCTTTATCCTTAACACTTTCTAGGACACCTGGTCTCTGAGGGCTCCTTTATTTTTACTACTCTCAAGATACGTATGTGATTTCTGAGAGCTCCTTTATCCTTAACACTCTCTTGGACGCCTAGTATCTGAGAACTCCTTTGGCTAGGAAGCCTGGTTTCTGCAAACACCTTACTACTCTCTAGGACGCGTGGTCTCTGATTTTTATCCCATCTGTAGGACGCCTGATCTCTGAGTGATACCTATACATACTTCATGGACGCAAGAGCCTTGGATTCTGTCACCAGAGAACGTTTGGTATCTGGGTTCCTACAAACTGACCAACAAACACCACGAAATATCTAAGAGGAACTTACATTTGAACTCTTATCATTATTACTACTGTATATAAGAATATTTTTGTATAATAAAAGGTGATGGAGAAAGTCCAAAATTTTGAGTGTACTATTTTAGATCTATCCTAAAAACTCAGAATTTTACAATAAGCAAATGTGTGTGATCAGGTAATTAGCGTTCACATCAGTAATTTTACCATTCTGGAAATACGTGGCCATAATTTTCTTTTTGGTAAAAAATCGGTCGATAGATTTAGAACAAAATGTACTTAACACTGTTGAATACTTACGCCACCTTTATTTTCTAGCACAATGATTCATATATCGAAATATTTTTGTTGTTTCGTATCAAATAAGATGAAACTTTTAATGGTTTGATTTTACTGATTTCTTGCTCAAACCTATTCAAAGTATCTTAAATAATAAAAATTAAATTTGGTGTTCATAATCCCAATATTTTTATAATCAAATTTAATTTATGTAATATTAAATTTCAAATAGTTCAAAATCAACTCCAAGAAGGAAGTGTCATTTAACAATAATTCAGGAAGAAATCGATAACGTCACTTCATTAAAATTCCAGTTTGTTCCAAAGAAAATAAAAATAGAATGAAATGTAATTTTTCAGTTTTACGTCCAACAGTTATGCCGTGTAGACTAAATACTCGTAAGACAGTGATGATAAAAAATGAATGAAAATGTGGAATGACGAAAGTGGAAGGACTCTGAGAAAATCCACGAACACAGTATTTGTACATCACAAACCTAACTTGACAGTTGGGATTGAACCAGTGAACTCACGCGCCAGAGGTGAACACTCTATCACTAAGCCACCACGGCCCCATGTAAAGGAAACAACAACATAATAATAATTCCGCATATAAATTAATAACAAAGAAACAAACAAACATTGTGAAGGTACTCAAGATCAAATTGACCTTCCAAGATCAAATTGAAACGTTATATCGAATGTACTAGTAAGGTAGTTAAAGGATTAACTTTTTACGGAAAAGCCTTTGTACGTCGTGCTATTTTGTTAAAGAAACAACACAGTTTCTAATAAAATACAAATATGTTGTACAAGCTTATGGTTTTCGAGTTATGGGCGGTCAAGTTTTGTGTCATATTTTGAGGAACATATGTATACCCTCAAAATTTTTCCCACATACGAGGGCCATCCGGAAAGTGGTACCCGTTTGCGCCGCATGAAGCGCTAACGACTCGGGAAGCCGCTGGGCAAGGTCAGACCGCGTCAGTGGCTTGTCTGCCTGCTCTGTGCGAAGTTGTGTGATGCTAGCAGTGCCTGTGTTGTGTCTGTGTTCGTTTATAATGATTAAACGAGTTGAGAACCCCGCCAGTTGTGAGGTGAGGGCAGTGATTAAATTTCTTAATGCACGAAACGTTCGACCTTATGAAATTCATCGCCAATTCAAGGAGGTGTATGGGGACAATGTGATGGACGAGTTGTCTGTTTGGAGTTGGTGTCGCAACTTCAACCTGGGGAGGGGGAGTACACACAACGAGGAGTGTTCAGGGAGACCATCTGTCATTACAGACGAACTATTGAGGTCAGTAGACGAATGCGTGAGGAACGATCGGCGCGTCACAATTGATGAACTCTATGAACATTTTCCTAATGTGTCTCGAACAATTGTTTATGAAATTGTCAAAGACCATCTGCATTATTCAAAAATCTGTGCAAGGTGGGTCACTCGCATGCTCACAGATGAGCACAAAACCACGCGTATGGCTGTAGCACCGATGTTATTCCGGTGAAGGAGATTCTTTCCTGAATCGCATCATTACAGGGGACGAAACACGGGTTTGTTATGCATCACCTGAGAGTAAACGACAGTCCATGGAGTGGCATCACGCTCATTCACCAACCAAACCAAAAAAAATCAAGACAGTTCCGTCCACCAGGAAACTCATGGTAATCATATTCTGGGATCGACGAGGTGTACTACTCATTGATTTTATGGCCCGTGGAGACACAATTAATGCTAATGCGTATTGTGAAACTAAAGAAATTACGGCGGGCAATGCAAAATCGACGGCGAGGTCTGTTGTCTACAGGCGTCATTCTCCTTCATGACAATGCCAGGCCCCATGCAGCTGCGAAAACACAACAACTTCTGCAGCAATTCAAGTGGGAAACCTTTGACCATCCACCGTATAGCCCGGACTTGGTACCTTCGGATTTTCATCTCTTTACGAAGCTTAAAGACTTTCTGGCGGGAAAAAGATTTGACAGCGATGAAGAACTTAAACGAGGCGTGACTACGTATCTCAATATGCTGGCGGCGGAAGACTATGACGCTGGAATATAAAAACTCGTCACACGGTATAACAAATGCCTCAATTTTATTGGTGATTATGCGGAGAAGTAGTGTAAAGTATGCTATTTCCAATAAAAATGTGTATATTTGTTAATATGTACTACTGTGTCTTGCACAAACGGGTACCACTTTCCGGATAGCCCTCGTATATTTGGCATATTATTGCTGTGTAATCGGGAAAGACTACAAAATAACCTGTCTATTTTAATGACATTGAATAAAATAGGAAGTATCTGAAAGTGCAGTAACATTCAGAATATGTGGTGGGAATTGATATTGGTTCAAGTCCTAATATCTCTTTCTTTTTTTATGAGTTATATGTTTTTACTTTATTTGTAGCAAGCAAATTCTAGCGTGGCATCTTAAATACACGTCAAAAATAAGCATGTGCGTGCAACTAGCACAAATTTTTTTATATAAGATTTAACTTTGAATAAAAAATCTTACTGCTAATTGCAAACATCTTATGAGAATATGTTGCAATCAGTTACCATTGTAAATCTTGGTAGCAAGTAATTATGCAGTGATTTTACTTAGTGCCAGTTCACATTTTTATCATTTATTTAATAAGCTCACTAATTTTATAGTATGTCCACCAGGCTACTTTTTTCTTTCATAATTAGTTGATACATGGTTCGCAATCGGGTTTGCTATACAGCTTTATAAATCGGAGTTAGGGTCGCTTAGTTTAAGTGGCAACTCAATTAATCCACAGTACGAAAACTAAACTCAATTTCTGGCGTAAGAGCCTACTAACAAGCTTCTGGTACTCACACCTTTGGAGTAATGTGTGATCAGCTCATTGACTGAGTCTCGTCGTCGGTAACACTGGTATTCTGTACTTGATGTTGCTATTTCTTTCTCTTATGTAACTCCCCAATCGTTCTCACGACTCTGAAGCAATATTATTTAGTACGTACAAATAGTACTATCTAGGATGTGTCAACTTTACTCTGACCCACGATACACTGCTTGACTTCGCTAATCCCATCCCACTCCAGCGCTATTAGGGTGTTGCCTGACTTACAGTAAGAGCAACACTACGAACGTATCTATACCGGAAATCGATCTCGTTCCCACGGGAACCAAAGGCACTGGCACTAAGAACTGGACTATACGCGAATACTTTAATAACATTTCATAACAAGAGCTGCTGCTTTCTTTGTCTTATATCTATTTTTGCTCCATCTTCCGCAGATAATAAAGTGGCTTCTTAAAGGAAAAACAATATTGAACTTGTAGATGTTCCTAAGCAGCTGAGAGTGTGTGTGTAGGAGGAACAATGAGAGCTTTAGCTCAGTTGAAGAGGTTTCTGTTGTGACGTATTATTGTCTTCATTTCATATTATTAATATCACACAACATGTAGACAATGAGAAACATGATAGAAAGAGTTTTATGAAAGACTAAACTTAGCGAAAGAAGATCCGCTAAGTTTCAAGCTGGGATATTAATGAAAGCTCCTGCATGACTGATATTAATATTTTAAGACTGTAAAATACACTTAAATATATATGTAGTTCTTAGGAGAAAATTGATCCTTTCACCCACAATGTCTTACATGTAGATCTATCTAATCATTTACACGAAAAATATTAACGGTGAAAGATGTCAAAGAATGTTTCGAAGAAAGTTGTCCAGAACGTGTATCTACGCAGTATTAAAGATATTTACCTCAGGATAAGAGTACCCAGAGGGAGATTACACACTGGAAAATATTTCCTTTCTTACTTGCAGGAAACGGTCTTTTCTCTGTCGATCCATTCTGTGTGTAAAAAGTTTGGTAGAGCCTTACTAAGTATTCATGATTCATCCTTATGTCATATAAAAGGGATACGGACGGGGTGTAGTCCTCAAGCCATAAGACGTGTGATTTCTTTCACTTTGACTGAAAAGAAAACAAGAGGAAAGAGAGCGCAGTAGAATCTTCAGAGCTCGTTACTGAAAACAATACCAAACTTCACACTTTTCGGCTGATTTATTGATTGATTTGTAATTAATTCCCCTGTTGACGGTGAAGTTACATAGAACAAGACAATACCTAGAAGTTAATATATAACAGCTATGAACTAAAATACAGTATTATATATTTATGATTTGTTGAGAATTTATATTATTCTTTACCCACATATATATATATATATAGGGTATTAATGAACTATACCGACAAACTGTAATAGGTGATTCCTCACATCAAAATAAGAGAAAATTTTCATATGAACCTATGGCGAAAAATACATAGTTTCAGAGCTAGGGCTGTCTAAAGTCGCGAAAAAGCCAAATTTCAACAAGCCCTATTTCGAATTCTAGAAACTGTGGATGGTTTTCCTTATCAGCGTAAAGGAAACCACGCATACACGATTCAAACGTGCATATTTCGTTATTCTATACGCGGTGTAATTCTCTGATATATTATCAATAGAGTTTTCAGATGTACCCTGATTTCAAGAAGGGTCCAAAGTAGGCAGAAGGTAAGCCTGAACAATAATGGACATCCAGTGGTTCGGAGGGAAGTAGGAAGTGTTAGGAACCGACAGTTACATGTTTTTTTTATTTATTTTTTGTGTTCGGTGATGCGATATATTTCGTCGCGGTATATTTCACGTTTTCATCACTTATAAGTGTGAAAGAAAACAAAGCAGCATGCATTTTCCCGAGTGCTAGAAACCGTGCTACTGACGATACTTAACACTTCCGACATCGCTCCAAAGGATTTTGTATTCACTGCTATCAAGGCTTATCGTTTGCCTACTTTCGACAAATCGTAAAGTCAGAGCATATCTCAAAATTCGGTTGATGGCATGTCTGGGAATTTCATCCTGTATGGAATATTCTATACACCCACTGAAAATTAATGAAATATGCATTTTTTGGATTGCGTATGCGTGACTTTCTTTACTCTGATAAGGACCATCATCCACAGTTTCTAGAATTCGAAATAGGCCTATTGAAATTTGGTTTCTCACGACTTTGTAAACCTAGCTCTGAAAATATGCGGTTTTCCTCACAGGTCCATATGAACTTTTTCTCTTATTTTGATGTAAGGAATCACCTCTTATAGTTTGTCGGTATAGTTCATTAACACCCTGTATATATACAGGGTGTTTCAAAACAACACCGACAATGTTTGGGAGGTGATTCCTGACACTAAGATAACACAAAAGGTATAGACTATCCTGGGTGAAACAAATGCTTGTTTTCGGAGTTACAGGCTGCCGAAAACATGAAAAAATGAACTTTAAAGGCCCATAGCTCCAAAATTATGGGATGTACCGTAGTCGGGTCAAGACTTCACTTAGGAACTAGTATGTCCCCTATTCAAATATCCATGTTTCAGAATTCCACGGTACTTTCGCAACAGTTTTTATAGAGGTAGTTTGTGAGTACTTCAACTTATGTGCCCGTAGCCAAATTCTCTCTATAAAAGTTGCTTCGTGATTACCTAAGGAATCTGAATCATGTATTTTTGGATAGCGCACATATTTGTTCCTAAATGAAGTCTTGACAAAAGACGACAGCGAATCACAGTCGATTTTACAAATTGACCGAAATTTACTTAAACGAGATGTACTGAGCTTCGACTTTCAATGGTGTAACAAAAGTCCTAGAACCATTTTTAAACTTGGAAGTTTAATGTTGAACGCGTTTGAGTGAACGCTCGTTTAAACTTCGTTGGTGTACACGGCTGTAAGAAACAAAATTTCAGTGCGTTCGTTCATAGCCTTATTTTAAAGATAAGAGAATCAGACAAGATGCATGTCTGAGTAATAAATGCGAACCATTGGTATTTGTAAGTCACGTTAATGGTGATATTAAACATCCTTCTAATACACCTATTCGCTAGTGCTTTCCTGTATAAGGCAGTCCTTGAATATTAACATAAATACGATACTGAGTTTATAATGGTTGCTGAGCAAACTCAAGAAAATATATTTGTTAATGTAAACCATTAGAGTTCTTCACTAAATTTGATTTTAACGTACATTGTGCAGCGGGCCGAAGACTTCGGGGATCAACTGGTTTAAATACAAACAGTATTGGTTAATCGAATAAAAGTTGGTTGATGAGTTTACAAATTTATAAAATTCCTATTTCATTTTACTTACTTTGTTTCGCTTTTTACGTAAGAAAAGTTGATGAAACTGGTCGTACGTACAGTGGAAACAACGGTGGGCAATTGACTACCACTGATATTTGAAGTCTTTTGTCTTTCAGTGTAACTTCCACGACTATGTCCTTTAGGCTAAGAGAGACGGATGATTAAGACAAGAGAATAATGATGGAACAATTGGTGGAATGAGAATGTGGTAGGAAACCGGAAGATTCTGAGAAAACTCACAGACACAATGTTGTCCACCACAAACTTACTTGGCAGGGAATGGAACCAGGGACCCTACGCAACAGAGGTAAGCTGTCTACCACTAAGGCACTATGCCCCTTCTGAATTTTCGAGGGGATGCAGTTCTTTGAAATACACGTTAATACACAATGGATGTACTTACATACTGTAAGGTTTAATATTAGAGTCTATTATATTAAATGTATTATAGCATATTTGAGGGGTTGGAGCGAACAAACTGGCTCAGTGCTAGAGTGTTCATCTCTTGACTCTAGGTTATGGGAGTTTGTGGTGAACAAAATCGTGTCCGCAGGTTTTTCTCAAAGTTTTCACATTTCTGTTGACGTTATCATTCCACTTTCTTTAATAATCACTCACTTGAGGAATCAATCGTCTTCTTTAACCTACAGAATATAATCAGTTGACTTTAAGCTAGAAATTTCATCTCATTTTCACTTTATGCTATATTTATTATAGTTAATAAAGTTGAAGTAATGGACGGAAATAATTATTCTTTTACTTGAAGCATTATATGAACGCGAGAATCAAAGTATGTGTGCATTAACGATTGCACTTATATGTCCGTTTTTCTTTTCTGGTAAAAAATGCTGGGGTCATCTCTATGTATGTTCATTGGTACGTCATGAAACAGAGGGGGAAGTGCCTTCTTTCCTGTTCGTCAGTACGCATTAATCTGAAAAATTATAATGCATCATTATATATAGTTCACTTAGGTATTAATATAAAAAAAAGATTTGCTACTGTGGAAATCAGATATTCAAATGATAGAAATAACACTGAGAAATGATGGATCCTTTTTCGTTTGCTCTTTTCGTAAGGGTTTTAAGTAGACAAATGGGAAAAGGGCATAAAATAAGTGTTGAATAGGGGGAAAGGGAGATATCGAAAAAGAGAGGGAAAACAGATACAGATCGTATCTTTCACCGAGGAGAAATAAAATGCAGCTGTTCTTGTGTTTGGGGAGCAACAGTTCAATTTGTAATGTTCTGTGATGCTTTGCCTTCGTTACTGCTGACAGCAACGGGTGTTAATGACTCCGCGTGTAATGATAACGTTTTATGACTTGCAAGACTTTTAACACCCTTCAGTAGTATTGGGCTATAACAGTTTCAACGTAATCTCAAAGTATTACGTCACATTCGAAAACACAGATTTTCAAATAAAAAAAGAAATGAGTTTTCGCTTTCGGGGAAGTTCGTTGTTTGTATCAGCATTTGTCTCTACAGGTACTGCTCGCGAATGAGCAGAGCAAAATTACGCATAGTAGAAATTAATGTTGTGAAACGACTGGAGTGGCGTTCCTAGTACTATATATATGTAAGAGATAGAGAGAACGACAACAAAGTGAGATTAAGAAATATTATCCAGAGTACATCATACGACAGTTTCGCAGAAATAAGGAGGAAAATTTCAATATGGTTCTATTGGGACTTCTTGAGAAACAACGACTTCCAGAAAGATATTCCCTTTCTTCACTTTTTAAAGTTGTCGAAAATCGTATCTATAAAATTATCCTATCTATATCGATTGTAGGGATGCGCTCGAGTCGAGCCGGGACATAATTTTTCAGACAAAATTCGAGTCGAGACACAGCTCTTCCAATAGAAAAATACATATTTTTCGAGTCGAGACATCACTTTTACACCACATTTTCGAGACGAGACAGACTCAAATCTTGTCTCGTGCGCATCCCTAATTGATTGTATTACACATACACAACTTTATAAAAATAATATTCAATAAAACGGAATCGCTGCTAAATAATTCGTGATCGAATTATTATGTAACAGGAGATAGAATCCAAATTGATTTGAGATAGAATCCTAACGTCTGGTGTGTGAAGTCCCTGGTTCGATCCCATCTAGCACCAAGTGGGCTTTATGGTCAACAAACACCGTGTTCGTGGGTCTGCTCGGGGTTCTCCTGTTTCCTCCTACTTTATTTATTCGTTGTATTCATTTTTCATAATAACCGTGTCCTTTAGCCTAGCCGGCAAAACCATGGGATATAAAACCATGGGAAAGATATAATTTCATTTCATTTCCTGACGTTTGAAATGAAAATAAAATGTGAAGCTTTCAGTTTAACGTACCATGATTATGTTCTTTAGGCTATGGGAGACGGATTATTAAGGCAAGTGAATGATAGTGGATAGGATATCACGAACACTCAGGCCATTCCCCATGGCATTATCTGATCTCCAAGAGAGCTCCCACGGCATTATCTGACCTCCAAGAGAGCTCCCACGGCACTGGCTTCCTCAAACTTTAATATAGCATTACGGGATATCATCTATCTTGCTCAATAAACCAGTGAATTCTACAGAGTAAAATGTAACTATGTTAAGTCAATACAATTGGCCCTGTGTTACCTTAGACGTGTTAAAGTTTGACAACGCCTGCTGCTGTTTAAACTTCATCGTAGTTTGAAGCAAGCTGTTAAAATGGCAGCGGTTAAAACCAGACATTAGACTGCTAGTATATAGAGTCATTTTGCTAACAAATCATTTTGCGTACTGTTGCCAAACAACCTTACATAAAAACTTTTTTTTTTAAAAAATTAAAGGGATATGAATGGAGTATTTTACTGTATGGGGCAGAAATATGGATATTACTCAAACGATTGTAAGCTTTCGAATTCTAGGTGTGGAGAAAAGTGGAAAGATTTAGTGCGTCGAGCGGAAAACGAATGAGAGTGTTAGAAATGTTGGGGGAGAAAATAACAATTTTAAATATTATTAAGAAGAGGAAGAGAAACTGGATGGGATATTGGCTAAAAAGGAACTGTATCATGACAGACGTACTAGAGGTTATAGTAGCTGGACAAAGAGAGAGGGGACGAAGGAGACTTCAATTAATGGGGGATATCAAAACAGAAAAAAATCGTACGTAAAGACGAAGAAGTTAGTGGAAGACCCTGGAGCATGGAAGCTTCTCAGTTGTGTCAAATGTCCTGCCAAAACTGGCAGAATACTTATAATGATAGCGATGTTATGAATATTGTGGAGGATTATAAAGCGTTGTATAATTGTTTGCAGAAAATGAAATAAAGTCGACAAAGAAGAGGAACCTAGTGGATTAAACTGTAACTATTTGCATATTTAATGAATAAAAAAAGAGAGAGAAACGATCCGCAAATGACCAGCAAAGTGATCAAAGTTGTTGGTTTACAACCATTTCCAGCAGCCTTCGTGGGTTAAAATGCACAGAGAACAATTCTAAGGACATTGAAAACAGATGACAACACTTCTGTTCGTGTATATTTTATCAGAAAATCCATATGCTCACATCCATACCACGTTGAGAACCATTGGTATAATCCATTCGCTTGCTTGTCTATTGCTGCAGATCATTGCATTTCCTCATCACTGTATATGTTTGTTACTGTTGATGGTGCATCATTTTTGTCACTGGAAACTTCTTCTTTTAAAGGTAGAAATCCATCTATTTTGAAAACATTGAAAGCTTTTCCTACTGACATATCTCCACCATAGGATCCAATTCTGCTTTTTGAAATTTTAAAGAGAAGCTGCCTGGTTTATTTACAACCAAATCAATACATTCTTCTACATGATGAACGTATAACAGATTTAAAAACATCTGTTGCGGTTCTGAACCTTGAGTAATATGTGACCTGGAATTGACCCAAATTTAATCCCATTTTCACAACAGAATAAGTCCGCTTAAAGGATAAATAAAATTATTTTCCTCTTGTATTGGGTTGATTCATGAATTTGTTTATGAATTGTGTTTCTATTCAGTGTTTCGTTACCATACATGGATTGCAGCTTTCAATGAACTACTGCAGACGAAATTTCCCCGAACTTCAAAGGAAACACGATCATGTACTGTTGTCGGTTTTTGATGTGTACTTCAGACTTCATAACTACTAGAACAACAATAATATTAAAGCTATTAATTCTGATTTGCAGATTTGAAAAGAGGAATGTTGTATCTATCAGTTACATTAATTACATTACGATATATGGTTCATTTTTCCAGGGAACATTGTGCATTATTTATTGACCTGTAAATTGTATATTCAGCACATAAACATGCTAAAATTAATCTGTTCCAACAAATCTATCAATTATTATCGGGAACGAACAACATATCTTCTACCGCCAGAAAGGTTCGTATGTGACGATTTTCTCGGAAACTCCTCATTAGAATATCCCTAAGCACGTCTTTTTGTATAAGCTTAATGTAACTGATATATATCTTATCTTATGACAATATTACACATAAATAAAAAATAGACTCTGGTACAGACAGTAAAGAGGATCATGCAAATTATTTCCATGTATGATATGGATAGACAGCATTAGTCACCACTTCCCGTTAAGATGTTAACGAATTGATTGTATTAACAAACTCGGCCGAGATAATAACTTTAGCTATTTGCTGCATGAACTGAATTTATATCCTCGCTTATACAGGGTGTTTCAAAACAACACCGACAACGTTTGGGAGGTAATTCCTAACATCAACATAACACAAAAAGTATAGACCAACCTGGGTGCACAAATGCTTCCTTTCGGAGTTATAGGCTGCCGAAAACATGAAAAAATGGACTTTAAAGGTTCATAGCTTCAAAAACTATGGGACCTACGGTAATCAGGTCAAGATTTCACCTAGGAACTAACATGTCTCTATCCAAAAATACATGTTTCAGAATCCTCAAGTACTCACGTAACAAGTGCTCACCAATTACCTTTATAACAATTGTTGCGAAAGTACCTTAGGATTCTGAAACACGTATTTTTGGATAGTGCACATATTAGTTCCTAAGTGAAGTCTTGACCCGACTACGGTAGGTCCCGTAGTTTTGGAACTATGGGCGTTAAAAAATTCATTTTTTCATGTTTTCGACATCTTATAACTCCGAAAGGAAGCATTTGTGCACCCAGATTTATCTATGTTCTTGTCTTATCTTAATGTCAGGAATCACCTGTCAAACGTTGTCGATATATATATATATATATATATGTTCAGCTCAATGAGTTGTGTCGATACATATATGTCTGTCCCATGAATGTTTACCCGTTAAACGCAAATAATGTTCGAGACTATAATATTACTTACAGAAGTGCCCATTATTCCCACGAAAACAATAAAGTTTAACAAATAATGTAAAACCAGAAATTTCAATATTGTAGAGGAATTTTTGAAAGTGCAGAAACACATGTTCGGTAATTTCAATTTCATCGTTTGCGTACCGAAATTATCACATCCAGATAAGTGAATGCCCACATTGGACATTTTCTGAGTTAAAAAGAAAGACAGAAATTTTAATATTACAGAAATTAGCAAACCCGCACATCCTGCACATGCGCAGGATACTAGTGTTGTCTGAGTGATTGAATTTTTATATATTAATCTTCTCTTCCCCTCCCCCTCGGCTAGGTTCTACCGTCAAAGTGAAAATATTAAAATGAAACTTTTCAGGCTCGAACGTCATCTATGTTGAAAATTTGATCGAGATCAGCCAGGTGGTTCAAGATTTATTAAGTTTTATTTATTTTTATATATCTGCCCCTCCCCTTCTCCTGCCCTATATTCTACCCATCAAGGGGATATGATAAAAGCCACCCCAGGTCCGAACCTCATCTATGTTGATAATTTGAGTAAAATATGTTCGGTGGTTTAATCGTGATGAAGTCACGAAGACCGTCACTTTTATTCTTTTTTCATTTTATTTTTTTATTATTTTTTAAACATATATGCCTCATCTACATTGTGCTGTCAAAGTAAGACGATGAAAACATCCCAGGTCCGAACTTTATCTATGTTGAAAGTTTGATCGAGATCGGTCTGGTGGTTCAAGAGTTTTTAACTGACGAACATGGTTTCTTTTATTTTTATATTTATTGATATTGTATATCTCCCCAACCTACGTTATTCTGTCAAAGTAAAATGGTAAAATCCATCCCAAGCACGAACGTCATCTCTTGAAAATTTGATCGAGATTGGTCGTTTGGTTCAAAAGGTATTAAGTTGTTTATTTATTTTTTATAATTCCTTTTCCGTCCCCTCCCATAAGTTCTACCGTCAAAGTGGATAGCTAAAAACACTCCAAGGCCAGAACTGCAGCTACGTCAAAAATTTGATCAAGATCGGTCTCGTGGTTCAAGAGATTAGGAGTCACAAGGATAGTCATTTTCAATTTGGATCTGAAGCTTTTTGTTCACAGACACCTCTATTAATATATTAATTACACTCCTTCTTGTCTCAACATAGGAGAGGAATTTTTAAGTACGTTTAATCATAAATTCACATATTTTTATTAAAGATTTTATATGTCTAACTTTCCACCTCAAATCTAAGGAAATCCTTATTTTGGATACTTTCTAAATAAAAAAAAGAAATTTGAAAACTATATAATCCGTTCTGGTGAGGGTGGAAATTTTTAAAACGCTGAAACACAGTTCAATTACATGTACTAAGAAATTTCTATGCAGAGTGCTAGGGATTCGTGAGAAACTGTATTCTTTAGAGAAAAATTACACTACGTTAACTTTGGATACGTGTTTAAAAATTCATTTCCTATACTTTGCTTTTCTGACGAAGTCGAATGTTCTTACTATTAGTAATATGCCCTAGGCGTTGATGAGTGTGTCATTTGCACTGAGGCATATATGTTTAGTATACATTACGATGGTAGATGTTGGTATTTTAATATACATTAACCACATTCAAATTCAGTATGTACAGTATTGCTCAAAAACGTTTGGCCACCCACCTTACTTTAGACGACAATATTATGACAACCGTACTTGGGAATTTCTAAAACTTTGTCTTTAAATAAAGGTCTCAATGGCCCAAAGAAAACGAATACTTGTTTGATTCAATTCCAGCTATTGCTAAGAGTTGAAGGCTTTTCAAAGAGAGGTGGGTGGCCAAGTATTCTTGAACAAGACTCTTCCATTCGTTTGTTATGACAACATTGAGCAAGTGATATGAAAGATTTGTTTCTTTAATTGAAATTACTGTTAGGGAATTTGTGTCCCTTCACCATCGACCCTATATGAGACGTTGGCCTACAGGTTTAAAGTGGAATCTTGTAATGCATTCAAAAAAAGACTTTCTTATCTGGAATCGAACCAGGACTCAGTGTACCAAAGGCATGTACATTAGCCACTAGACCAGCGAGAAGAGCCATGTCGATACTGTTTATTTGATATTAAAATATTGTTAATTGATATAGGCCTAATATCCGAAAAGTGGTAATAGTAGAAGAAAGTTCTTTTATACACGTGACGTTCAAAGCAATCGCGAGTTTCTTTCCGTTGATTTTTCACCTTACAGACCAAGCACCTACCTTTATTTTGTTCATTTTCTAATTGCTCAGAAACACAAAGGTAAAGAGACCAAACAGCGAAACACACAAACCAATCACGTGTCATGACCAGACTACAATCTCGGGTTCAAGTGTTTTCAGAAAACAGTTTGTCTTTTCTGTAGAAAGAGACCTTGGAATCTCGAAGCGTGAAGTTTTCAAGCTCCAGTGTTCAGAGCTAAAATGGATTTCGGCTTGGGATTTTCACTTTGAAGTATTATATATATATATATATATATATATATATATATATATATATATATATATATATATATATATATATATATATATATATATATGTGTGTGTGTACGTGTGTGTGTAGATGTGGTTAGCTGAAAGGACGTAAATACCATTTCTGTGTGTGGGGTCCACGTTTTATCCCATTCCCTTAGGTGCGTGCTCTCCACAAGACAAGAGGTTTCAACGAGTTTTGTCCACTACACTTACTGAGAGAAATTTTTACCCATTAGCTGTGGATTTTACTTAGGAACGTACGAACAGGTGTTCTCGAAGGACGTGAAGGAAAATAAACTTACAACGCAGAGAATTGTGTGGCACAGGAACACGCATTATAATCCACGTAAGTAGAAGTTTCTATGAATCACTCGTTACTTTGTGATGCAAACTGGAGCAATATTGTACGTTTTTGACGCGTTTTATAAACATTCTATGTGAGAGTGCTTACTTTAGTAGTAAGCTGTCAGCGAGAAAATTTCTTTTTGTTTGGTAAAATTTTTTGGGGGGAATAACGGTGGTATGACTGGAACGCACAGAAAATTAGATTATTTTTTAATTTACTGAAAACTGTATTCAAATTGTCCTTCCATTCAGAAGTTATTTACGAAACTAGTTTCATGAAACCGAAAGAACTTTAGCCGCTGACACGACAAGGATGAAATTTATTTTGTAACAATTTTTAACTATAATGTCTTCAAAGTGCGTAATTAGAAGTAATGACTTGAAAGCATATATTTAGTTTTTTGTTGAGAGATTGAATTAATAATTCCCTAGTAAAACATTTATCATCATTATATGTAATAATAAAGTTACTGGTACTATTCCCCCTTGTTGGTATGTACTATTATGTCCTGTGCATTTAACAGTAGCGTCCTTAATAGTCTACATACATTAATGTATTTTTAAAATATTAGACTAACATTATGTAATTCTAAACGATTTTTAAAGAAAAACCTACAATTTACACTCATTCATAGCAGGGTATATTTCTGTAAAAAAGCGCTAGTGTGGAGAAACTAACTATAGACACTATCAGAACACAAATTCTGAGACGGACTGAGCATATGAACTTTGTTTCAGAATTTTGTTTATGATTCGCTTACTAAGAAGCTACGATTTGCTTATTTAATATATTTACAAGCACTTCATTACTGAATACTGACACTGAGGAAAATCCGTTATCCGGACAGCGGTATATTGTACACATATACCGAACCCTTTTGCTTACTACAGAAATCAGTACACAGTAAAAAGAAATGAGGTGTTGGAACAACACAATTTGACTAATACTTTAGCGTGTTACTTGTGTGTCAATTCAACACCACGGTTACGGTCATGGTTATGTATATGTGGTTATGTATAGAGTATGTATTTTGTGGTTATGTATAGAGTATCGGGCCGGAGCTATATAATCCATGAGTTATAAAGAATATATCGAGATGTGCAGGTGGTTTGTTGGATGTTACTATTGTTTTGTTATGTATGGGAGACTACATCTGCAACTGTCGCAGAGTAGCTGATTATGACTTCTTTACCAGTTCTGGAGAGATTTTAAATGAGTGGTGTTTGATCGACGTTCCGTAGTGCGCATTCGGTGCCGATGTTAGCTATAGCTGAATTTATATGTCTGGGTAAAGTACGCCAGAATTTATTGTGGAGATGCCGTAGAACGTCTCTGACAGTGGGTAGCTCTAGGTCTTCCAGGATCTGGCTGTCTCGTGTATATCTGTCGTGACCAGTGATTATACGACCAGCTCGAGTTTGCACACTTTCAAGAGTTTGTATGTGACTATGTGAGGCATGTTGCCAGGCAGGGTATGCATAAGAGATTGTAGTCAGGATTATCATTTTGAAGATGTGAACTCGGACCTCGTGAGAAAGGAAGCTACAGCGCAAGATGGGGTACAACGCTGAGATTTTTCACAATGCTTTCTGTTTTATGTCTCTGATGTGTGCGGCGAACGTTAGACCACGATCTAAAGTTACATCCAAATATTTGGCGTGCGTAGCATACGTGCGTTCTCATAGTTTAGATTTCGATGGGTACGGATGCGTCTCCGACTGTGGATGGGGTAAAGTCGGGATATCAGCTGTGTACAGATTATATAAAAGCGGTGAAAGTACAGCACCTTGTGGAACACCTGCTTTAATAGGTCTAGACGTGGATTTAACACCGTCAACAGACACATGAAATTTTCTGCCAATGAGGAAGGAATGTAGTAAATGCAGAAGACGATCTGAAAAACCTTGCGTGTATAGTTTATATAATAGTCCAGCTAACCAGACTTTATCAAAGCCTTTTGAGACATCCAGGTAGACTCCAAGAGTGTATTGTTTCCTGTTGAAAGCCACTGTTACATGATCCACTACTCGCACGAGTTGTGTAGTAGTGCTAGGTTGGGCACGAAACCCGAACTGATGGAATGGTAGAAGGTCTCTAGAAACTACATGCTGTTTCAGCCTCCAGAGAAAGACACGTTCAAAGAGTTTACTTAGGTGTGACAGAAGACTTATCGGCCTATAGTTTGCCGGGAGAAGTGGATTCTTCCCGGGCTTGGGGATTGTGATAATACGAGCTTCCTTCCAAGTCTTCGGGAAATAGCATAAGTGAAAGATGACATTAAATAAATAGGTTAGGAAGACCAGTAGTTTTCTGGTTGGATGTCTTACGATATCAGATCGAAATCTGTCGAGTCCGGATGCCTTCTTCCGGCAAACATTTGATATGTCTTTCTATTTCTTGAGGTGTAACTAAGGTGATGTCATGTGTAGGGTTTTGTGTATTTATGCTATATAGTGTGGTTCGAATGTGCTGTTTGAGATAGGGATCAAGACGTGCTCTGTTAGACTGGAACTGTTGTTCCAGAGTGTCAGCGAAAATATCCGCTTGCGACTGTGGGTCTTGAGTCAGTCCTTGTGGTCCTTGAAGGACTCTAGCTCTGGAAGCATTTGTAGCACGCTGAAAGGATTTAGAGAATGTCCAAATTTTGCGATCATTTGCTGTGATATTTCGAAAAGTATCTTCCAGTACTGTTGATTTTGTCGCTGTGTGAGCATCTTGAGCTTCGCATGCAGTTTGTTCCATAACTTTTTGTATGCTGGATGTAGTGTGTGCTGCCATCGGCGTCTAGCCCAACGTTTTAAATTCAGATAGATCTGCAGATGTAGACTGTCACATTATCCTGTGTGCGTTGAAGAGATTTTGGTAGTGGAGCTCGCTGCCTCTGCTGTTCGAAGTGCTAATGTGATGTGAGAAACCGCTTGGTCGACGTCCTCGATGGTAGCTGGCCGATCTCGTAGATTGATCATACGTGTTTAGTTTTTGTTTAAATATATCTCAATCGGTTTCTATTTGCTTAAAGATAGGGGCATAATGGGCAATGCTGCGGTGTAAAGCGTCTCCAGCAGTGTTTGGAGTAATAGAGTTCCATTCTCCATGTTTAGCATTAAGCTCTCCAGCTAAGATTACTTTTGACCCTAAGTTTGCAGTGACGTCGAAGTCTGTGGGCTCCAGTTGTGTGGTCGGGGACCTGTACCAGGTAGCAAATATTAATGGAACGCCTGGAGTTATTAGCTGAACAGTAAGTGCCTCCAAAGTAAGCAGGGGTGGTATTGTAATCAATCTGACTGGGAAAGTCTTTTTGATTATAAGTAGTAATCCTCCTTTCCATATGCCCACTCTATCCTGCCGATAGACAATGTAATTGGGTAGTCGCCAAGTAGTGATACGAGCAGTAAAGTGTGTTTCTTGTACAAACATGACATCAACTCTATGGTGCGTGAGGAATCTAATTAGCATTTGGTTCTGCCCCTCGAGACCATCTGCATTCCATGTAGCAAGGATAAGTGTATGATGTAGGATGTTGGATTTAGAAACAGGCATCGTCAACCATTTCGGCTATTGTTTCTATTACTGCTTCAGCCTTGGAAGCTGAATCTGCAGCTTGACGGAAACGGGTAATACCACGTTCAATATGCGTTATGATTTTGTGGAAATGTAGCCCCTTGAGGAATGAAAGAATAGACTTTAGGTCCAGGTCTTCTTTAGGGCTCTCCTGTTTTTCGGCAGAAGCTGATTGGGTATGGGAAGCAGTGGGAGCTTCAGCGTCTTCATTGTCCGTACCCATAGGTTGGATATTAACAATTGAGGGATTGGAAATTGTCTCTGCTGATTGTTTGTTGAAAGTTTTTTCGGCTTTATCTTGAAATTTCCTCGGCTGCTGTGCCGGCAATTTAAGAGCTTCGGAACAGGATTTGAATACCGGACATCCACGGTAATTTGCCGGGTGATCTCCCTGACAGTTTGTGCAAGTGGCGGGTGTGGAGGAGTCTGATTTAGTGCAGGACTGGGTAAAATGAAATTGCCCACATTTGAGACAGCGCGGATGCGCTTGGCAGATGTCCTGTAAATGCCCCAAGCGTTGGCATCTGTAACACTGTAGCACCGAGGGAGGCTTGTATGGTCCAATTTGGACCTTGTAATGAAGGAAGTGTTTTATAGCATAGATCTCTTTAACAGCTGCAGTTCGTTCCACAACAATCAAATACAGTGGCATCATAATTTTCTTGTTATCCGTCTTGCTTTTGCCATACATTTGATGAACGCTTGTTGTTTTATAGCCCAGTCGGATAAATTTATCCTTCAGATCGTCTAAGTCAGTGTCAATAGGCAGTTTTCGGACAACCACCTTAATAGGCCTTTCATTTTTTGCTACCCCTGTGGCATACTCCGTTTTCGTTTGATCGCAGTAAGTTTTGATAGAATTGTAATCATCTTTGTTTGCCGCTTGAATCCGAATGCGCTCCTTAGTGGACTCCTTCAATGCTTATAACAAGGTCTTAATAAATTTATAGTGTTGGTAATTCCGTAGATGAAAATCGGAGGAGGCTCGAAATTTGGCGGCTGATTTATCGTAGCAGTTTTAGTGCTAGTACTAGCATTATCTGATTGTTCTGGGGACAAAACCTCGAATTTATTACTGAGTGGGAGAGGTGGATATTCGGAAGCACTATTAGTGAGATGTTCTGCCTTGATGTTTGCTAAAGAAGACTTACGTCGCTTTAGCGTTCCTACTACCGTAAAATCCATAACTTTAGGCTTACTCGAAGTGGATGATTGTGAAGCACGAGAGTGCTTCATGGTATGGTTTTAGATTTTCCTGGAGGGGCTGATTCCTTCTTGTTGCCTAAAGGCACTAGAAAGTCTTCTGGTTTGTATGCAGATTTTATTATTTTGCCCCTGAGACCTGGAATCCGGGATGATTGTACTTTTTATCTGATTTTGATGCTGGCTTCTGAGAAGCTATCTTAATAACTAAACTGGGAGATGGCGCCAGCTTACCATAATAGAGGGTACTGATCGCCCCTGTATACTGTGGTGTATAAGAGCAATGCTCTAAGGGTGGAGTTAATTTAAGTGCCTACTCCTCCAAAGAGGAAGACTAATATAAATCGTTATCCGGTGGAGGTGCCAAAGTCGTCAACTGGTTTCGATGATATCAGCCTCCGAAAAGGAGAATGTCAAAAACAAATCGTTAACCCAAGAGAATAGCAAGTTCGTCAACAGTAAAAATCAATTAGATGTGTTAGCCTCCGTGGAGGCTTGTATACCAATTCACCGGTTGTTTCCTTAATCCTCAGAGAGGCAAGTAATCCAACCGTATTTACGAAGTTCGCGATTCAATCAATGGGGATGGAAACACTAAGTGACTCGCTTATTTTTCTTCGCCAGCTATGGATACCCTATTTTTTAACCTGGCTAGAGCTCCAGGTGGCCAGTTCGAACACCAGGCATTTTTTAGGGAGACACGATTGGTTGAAATCTTTACTGTCGCATAATATACGGAAATATGAAAAGCTGCCACTAGAGGGTTTCGCCCTCTCTCTTGGCCTGGGATGTGGAAGCATCAATTAACTTTTATTGCATTTATTGTTGGGCAATGTGCTGTTAAAGAAAATGTTGGTAAGTAACAATTACTAAAACAATAAGTGCATTTAGATAAATAATAGTAAGAGGTGCAGTGAAAGCATGAAAATAAATGAATATTCAAAATATGATTATCAAAACGTGCTAATTAACTATAGGCATATTGTAATGGACGATATTCATGCTCACGATATTGAATGCAGTGCACATCACATCCCAACACAATGAAATAAATTAGTGAGACGAATGCTGGTTAGTCTTCTGTCTTGGGGCGGCTCAAGACTGATGAAAAACGTTGGGAAGCCCTTATTAGTGTTGTGGGAAACAGTGCTATGATGGTAAAAGATGCGGAATATCATGATGAATGAGCTGTCATCGGAAAAAAACTTGCATGATGATGATCGTCAGGACGTTGTCGAGCATAAATGGAAATGAGAATGCTGAGTGGCGTATAGCAGTATCGGAGCTGGGAGTCTTGTTAAAAGTATACAAATATGGTCTCGAGAAATATGTCTTTATATGAATGGAGAAAGTTAGCTATATATTTTTGCCGTAACAGAGCAATGTGTTGGACAAGCGGAGGAAAATCGATCTTATTCTAGAGATCATCATTGGGGTGTGGTAGTCTTATGCGAAATGCGAGTCTGATAGCATGACGTTCTAGAATTTCTAATCCATTGTAAAACTTCTGCGGAGCAGAGCACCAAGCTATATGACCGAAAGTGAGGACACTACGCATAAAGGCTTTATAAGTATTCAGTAATAATTTAGAGTTTAAACCACAGTTTTGACCCACAAGTCGGTAAATCCGATGCATAGAGGATGTAAAGAAGTGGTGATAAGCTTGAACCCTGTGGTACTTCGGTGAGTGGAAATATCGGATGTGATAATGTACCATTGATATTCACATAGGCAATACGATTCAGTATAAACGAAAATATAACTCGAAGATAAGTAAGAGGAAGTCGGAGTTTCAATAGAACATCAGGCACATCGCCTTCAGAGCATATCAAAAATACCTCCTTACTGGCAGTGAGTATTTGCATTGATTTTTATTGTATGGTATAAGCAAAGCTTTAAGAAATATATTTTGCATTTATGACAAGTAAGTAATAACCCTCTATGTTTTCTGAAATCGGTCACAATAACATTGTTGTAAAGCTGTGAATCATCTGATGATAGTTACATAGATAGCAGTGCTTCCATATATTTTCCTTATCTATTATTCATGTATTTTAGCACGTATGAACAGAAGATGGCAGAAAAAATGAAACGAAATCTTTGAGTTTTACGTTCCACAGTTATGCCGGTTAGGCTAAAGGAGACGGTGATGATGAGAAATGAATGAAATGGAAGAACCCCGAGAAAACCCACGAGCACGGTGTTCGTCCCCCACAAAGTCCACACGGCGCGAGCGGGGATCGAACCAGGGACCCAAAGCACCGGAGGTGAACGCTCTACTACTGAGCCACCGCGTCCCCGAGAAGCTGGCAGAATTGTTGCCTATGTAACTGTTGTCAGACGATTCACAGGTTTATAACAATATTATTGTGAGCGATTACAGGAAACATAGAACATTATTCATTACTTGGCAAAGTACCAAATGTGTTTCGCAAGGCTTTACTTATATTAAACGATAAATACCAATGCAAATTCTCTCAGGTAGTAACGAGTTATCTTTGATATGCTCGGAAGGCGATGTGCTTGGTGTTGAATTAACACACAAGTAACACGCTAAAGTGGTAGTCATTTTGTGTTGTTTCAACACCTCGTTTTTTTTTACAGTGTACGAAGCATACGTAATCCATATGCTACACACGCACTGCCCTCAAATGTTACATCATATCGTAGGATGTTTGACATCTAACAGTCTTCCGTATATTACATACATCTGTTACATTCGTCAACTATATGTTATATACGTCCATTTGTATGTGAGATCCTGACCACCTATATTGTTTCATACGGAAAGTACGTATAGATGGACTACTTATACAGAAAGTATTATAAAACATTCGTTTTCAGTTATACGTCTCCTGTATGTTAAGTCCAAAAACTACAGGATTTACAAATGTAACATACGCTTTTACGTCGCCACATACGATGTTTTTTCTCAGTAGAGGGATGGTTGACTGGTGACATATCTATCTATCTTTTGTTACTTCTTCTTGAAGAATATTGTATGTCTACAGTTTTCGATATATAATATATGATATGTAATACCTAATGTTGCACATGATGCTGGGAGCTAAGGAAGGCTAGTTCTCGCAACGCTCTTAATTTCTAATATCTCTAAGATGAATTCAAATATTATGAAACAAACTCCCTCGTAGTTAAATAAACGTTTTGTGGGTTTGATTTTCAGTACAAACGTAAGGATGAGGTACTACAGTAAAACCGCAAATCCATTTATATGAGACATGTTCAAACGTAATGTTAAACCATAATTAATCAATAAAATGTTATGTGGTAAATTATTACAGTATATTTTCAAGCTGATTTTAATGTTGATTATCAATTACATTTAAATACCAAGAATAAGTAAGTAAAAATATCTTTTCTGAAAGGTTACTTCTGGCAGCATTGTCATTATTAACGAGCTTGAAATAAATGCTCTTGACATGATATGTGATACATAAGGTTATGTAACTAAAACTTAATACGATGATTGATGATACTAAGGAAACCTTTTGATACACTTAACAACGGAGGATCTTGCAATTAGAATGAAGTCATGCGTCAGGTAGATGTGTGGAGTGGAAACTAAATCGATAATAGTTACTGCATAGTTAAATTAGCAACAGTAATCATCAACGGATTACAATTTTTCTTTGATGATTAGATAATGATCGACGATTGATGATTATTGATTACGGTTTAGTAACATGTAATCAGAAACAATGCGGTTCTCTCTAATCTTAAGAATACTAATAATGTAATACCATATACCGGAAGGGAGTATAAAGTGGCCAGGGCGGGTATTGTGGTCACCGGCACTTTTCTGCCTGTATATGCCTGACACCTATCGCAACTAGGCCCAATCAGTTGCGCTAGTTGCCAAAGTAGTTTTAGACGACAAAGACGCCAGACGCAATTGTTGTCCTGCTTCTATGAAGAAAAAGGTGTTTTCATCTATTGCTGATCTAAGGGTAAGTATTAGTTTAACAATGATTTTCTCCCAACTAATTATATAGAACTTGAAGACCAAATAATATTTTTATTATCAAGTGTAATGCTTTTTAATAATGTTTCAATTCTTTAGTAGCGTTCAAGTTTTGTTGTTTGAGCGAAAAAGAAATGTACAGTATGGCGTGCAATCGGGTAAAGTGTCAGAAGTAGAGGCGGGCAAAGCGGTCATCTCACTGTGCCTGTGGCCACTTTGTCCGACATTTCCAATTGATACCAATATTGCTAAATTATGTAATAAATAGCTTAATATTTTAATATTTAAACAGGGGTTCACCTATTATATACTTGCAATGTTAGGTACGCTCATATAGACTTAGGTGTATATTCTTGATCGAAATATTATAGAAGTTATTAAGCTATATTGTTCTTTTAACAAATAGACACATTTGACTATTTTGAAAGGTGGGCTTTTGATAGCTTCTATTTAAATTCTCTTTATTCAGTATTAGCTAACATTCTAACGACTAACCTGCTAAAATAACAGTTTCTGCCAGTCTCTCAGATTATATGTACTCTTAATAGATGACAATTGAATATTTTATTTATTTATTTATTAAATGGAACACAACAGGATAGATCCCAAGTACAGTGCTCCCAATATAAAAATGCATTTTAACCTTCTAAGTTAACAAGTTAATTGTAATCCTTAAATTCTCACACTGGATCATGGTGTCGAGAATGATATCCCATAAGCAACAGACATGAACCTGTTTTGAAGAAGGTTTGGATAGTAATTATTGATAATTTCAAGTCATACAAAATACCCACTTTACCCGACCTAGTCGGGAAAAGTGGGTATTTTGTATGACTTGAAATTATCAATAATTACTATCCAAACCTTCTTCAAAACAGGTTCATTTAAATGTATCTTAAAACTTAAGTACGGAAGTACATTACAAAACTTTTACTTGCTTACCAGCATATTTCTATAGGACTGAAAAATATTAAAATTCCTTAGGATGGCCGCTTTACCCACCCTTCCGCTATTTGTCAGAGTTTTGAATAACAAAATGAAAAGAAGTGGACTATCTTTGATCCATAAATTGCTAAAAGTTTTGTTTGCATTTGGAATGGAATCAATCTGTATCCGTCAGCCAGATACGTAATACGAGAAAGATAATCTTGAATTTGAATTAACATTTTTGAAATTTCCTTAGGAAATGAACGACAGGTAATTGTTCCTTCCTCGTTTTTGAGTTTAGATCTTTCTGTGTTCAATGAACTAATATTGAAACCAAGAAACTTTCTTCTGAATATTTTCAAGCTATCTTTCTTGACGAAATGCTGTGGTTAATCAGGACAAAGAGAGAGGAGATTGATTGCAAGTAAAGAACGCTAGGGACTTTCTCTCCCTAGAACACCTAGCCAGAGATTGTCCCAAATTCTTGACCAAATTCAGGAGATATTCTGCGAATTCATACAGTAATCTAGAGGATGGTGGCCCTATCCCAAGATGCTCGCCAGAAAAGATCTGGCAACCCAGACCGAATTGGACGGTTGTCAGACTGGACAGAACCAAAGAACTATTTAAGGACCTAGAACCAGAGGCCAACAACGCCTATACATGGAGTCATGTATTCTTGTATCCAGATATTGTATTTCAGCCTTGGTTCAAACATCCATTCCTCTTCTGTTATCTTCCACTTTCCTGAGTCTCTAACTTTCATTTCCACTTGTCAAATTTAATTGTACCCTAGGATCTATATTCCATGCCCTTGAGATAACTTTAGTTCCTAGTGTTAAAAGAATAGTAGCTCGTATCCCAACACTTCTCTTGTACTAATGATCTCACACATATAACCGACACTTACATCCGTGCAAAAAAAAAACTATGTTTGAATATGATGATTGAAAGAACAAGATTGACCAAACAAATCACTTATAGAATCAAATTTCATGTTTATTAGATAGCATGACATTATATACCATAAAACAATAAGGGTTGCAAATGGAAACAATCTGAAAGGGGTCTTAAGCTAGATGTGTGCCATGTTGAGATATGGAAATTTCAAAACACCGAAGGGATGTCAATTGGTGTAGTCTTTAATTAACCTGTAAAGTAATCAAGATGTTTGTTTGCTATAAGACTGCAATTAATATTTATAGCAACTGTGCTTTTAATAGATTGTAGACCAGCTATCTAGAAAAATATTGTAAAGTACCCAAAATCCTCACATGTATTTTGTAAATTTATTTTGTTTATTGTAAAACAAGGAAGCGATATTCAAACTGTTTAGGAAAATAAAAATAGATAACGTAAGCATCACACCACAATTATAGGAAGTTTTCCTATACGGAAATAACAAAGTAAAGCATTTCATAATGAGATCTGAGCTAAGCTCTACGCTACAATCAGGAAGCATCGGAATCCCGGAAAGGGGTTGTGCTGGTTGAGTACTGAGTTGGAGTTGGAAGTTGGAATTAAGATCACATAGTGAAAAGACATCGATTGGAGATTATCAAAGCTGAACTACCTGTGAGTATTACATGTGTTTGTGATGTTGGATACTCATAATTGTTACATGTCTGTGCCATTACGATTTAGTAGATTTTTATAGTTAAAACCATTTCGAGTCCTGATAGCTTGTGGTGTGATGTCGAAAATATCCAAAAGAAATTTATTATTTCATTTCTTATCCTAAGAAGATTAGTTAAATTTATTCTTGAGTTGTCTAAATACAGGGTGTTACAAATTTCAGATGAGCTACGCTCTGCCCCCAAGTATGAAAAGTTTCTAAGATACTAAGTCATTCCAATTAGAAATTTGTAGCACACTGTAATGTTATACCTAGATAGAAAAATGCATAACTTTTTAAAAGGTTTGTGACAATACTGATTCGTGATAGGTTCATGCAACTAACAAGATCTATAAAACAGGAGACATCATGTTGGATCAATGCCTTCATGAGACCCAGCTCTCCTATATATTTTCAGTGCAGACTACTCGTCGATTAAACCGAACGGAGCATTGATACGCAAGGAAAGCATGTATATATATGTAATAATTGAACTCACCATAATATATATGGGCATTGCTCCGAACCCTCACCGACTGCCTTCCTCACCCACAAATAATATTAAAATCCTCAATCACACTTACTCAACTCACTGACATTCACGGGCCATCGTCCTCAAATAATATTAATATCTTCACACTCACTTTTCCTTACTATTATATACAAAAAGAAGTGTAAAATGAGTGAAGTTTCCCTTATCTACAAAATAGTAACATTTGTTATGGAGTTTCCACGATAAAACACAAGATATTAGAAAATTTAATGAAAGCAGGTTTGCGAAAAGAGCTAAATGCCATGTCTTATTTCGGTGCATTCCATTTACCAGTTTAGATACGGAGACGCTAAATTTGTTGAGTTGGTTCGTATGTTCTCAGATGGTCAATTAACTCATAGAATTTTATGACTAGTGACAGCAGGAAATGGAGATATAAAATATTTCCAATTTTAGTTGCGAAAAATAAGGAAAATTAAGTTTGTCAGCATTAATTATTATATATGATTATTATATATATATAATAATATTATATCATATAATTATATATATATGATTATATATATATATATATATATATATATATATATATATATATATATATATATATATATATATATTTAAAAAAGAACAACATATATATCTTCAATGTAGATTCGTGTTTCATATTCAGTCTGTTACTATGGAGACCATTTCACTGTGAATTTCAGAAAGAGATTGCTTAACCGCAATGCCGCATGTCGTTGTAAAGAACTGATAACCCTGGACGAAGCTAAGGTGGATGTAACAGGTAATGAAACTGACCTAAATTTTCATTTCGCACTGCTAACAACCAAATTTGTGTAAGAATAGCTGCACTAATCAGTTTCTATTAAAATATGTAAGAGCATGATAAATGATATAAAAAGCAAAATTAAGTAAATAGAGGTTCAAGTTTAGATCATATAGCTTGTTCGTATGATAATGGATGATTTTCAATTCATCGTCTTTTTTAGCAGGAACGCTATAAGAGATGTGAACCTATAGCTTAACGTAGATCCGAACCACATGAGCTTCACGAAATGAACCTTAGCCTCTCACACTAAAGGCGTGTACGCTTTCCATATAGTTGCATGGGTGCCCAAGTTTGTTCATATCCCATCCGGAAAGATTACCAAACAAATTGATTGGCATTTCCATTACGGCATGCTTTTCCCGATTCTGCTATAAAGGGAAAGCATAAACATGTCTTTTCTATCTTGACTTATGAGCTGGACAATGGTATGAAGAAATTTGGGGATAACATCTATCAAGATGCTTCAATATTCAAAACCTGAAATTCCATTAGAGTTCTATTGCCCACATATTGCAATTAGGCATGATTTTTATGCGATATCAAATGTATTGAAGCGTATTATCTACTACATTGCCATCAAAGAAATTCTATGTAAAGTACATTAACGTAAACAAGTTCGTGCTTTAATTTACTGCAAATCTTTTCAATTCAGACTTCACATTGGTGAATTACTTCACTATTTGGCACTTACGAAACGTTTCTCGATATTGTTCACTTTGTTATTTGAACACTCCCAGAAGTACTTCCTACCATGGGAAAATATTTTTGTCTATATTTTGTTCAAAATTAAACCATATCTGAAACAGCTACTTATATAACAATACAGCAGAGATACTTTAGTTTGACATTATTTGCTTGATGTTATCTGTGTAGTATTTGTCGATATCTCTGATGCGTATAAAGTGTTCTATTGTTCACCAATATTTTTCCCGAAGGTAAAAGCAAATAGAAATAATAGTCGAGAATGGTAAAATTCAAACCCTAATCTGCCATTAAAATTTGTTACACTAACCACAAGACCATGTCGAGAACTGGTAGACGAAATGTATTTTAGTGATTTTTACTTCACTTTCTCTCTCTCTTTCCGTGATCTGCTCATTTGATAATTATCTTTTTTATTCACTTTGATAATGTATGATGTGTATGCTTGAAATGTTTTGATATGGTAAATGTGTTGTATTACTTTGAAAACTAGTGCATTTCATTCCGAATTTTCTTTACAAAATTATTGAATGACAATGTTATATTTTGACAACACTAAGTAAGTACACACACACACACACACACACACACACATATATATATATATATATATATATATATATATATATATATATATATATATATATATATATATATATATACAGGGTGTTAATGAAATAAACCGACAAACTGTACGAGGTGATTCCTCACATCAAAATAAGAGAGAAAAGTTCATGTGGACCTGTGGGGAAAAATACATAGTTGCAAAGCTAGAGCTGTCCAAAATCGCGAAAAGGCCAAATTTCAAGAGGCCGTATTTCGAATTTGAGAAACTGTGGATGTTAGTCCTTCTCATCGTAAAGGAAGTCATGAATACGCAGTTCAAAATTGCACATTTTATTAATGTTCAATGGGTGTACAGAGTATTCCCTGCAGGGTGAAATTCTCAGACATGAAATCAATCGAATTTTGAGATATGCTATGACGTTAAAATTGGTCAAAAGTAATCAAATGACAAGTCTCGATACCAGTGTACACAGAATTCTTTGACGTGATGTCGGAAGTGTTAAGGATCGTCAACAGCACGATCTCTTGTACTCGGGAAAACGCATGTTGCTACATTTTATTCACGCTTTTAAGTGAAGAAAACGTGAAATATACCGTGAATAAAACATAGCATCACACGTTATTTTGAACACAAAAAAGCATGGAACTCTCGGTTCCTAACACTTCCGAATTCCTTACGAAGCACTGGATGTTCATTGTTGTCAAGGCTTACCTCCTGAATTCTTTGGACCCTCCTTTAAATCAGTGTATATCTGAAAACTATATTGGGAGGAATTTGAGAATTACACCCTGCAGGGAATACCTGTACACCTATTGAAAATTTTAGAAATATGCATTTTTGGATTGCATATGCGCGGCTTCCTTTGAACTGATAAGGACCACCATCCCCAGTTTCTGAAAGTCGAAATTAGGCCTCCTGAAATTAAGCTTTTCTGCGATTTTGGACAGCACTAGCTCTGAAAGTATGAATTTTTCGCCATAGGTCTATATGAACTTTTCCCCTCATTTTGAGGAGAGGAATCATCTCTTACAATTTGTCGGTAAAGTTCATTAACACCCTGTATATATATATTATCTGTACCTGAGGTTAGAATAGATCTCTTTGGAACTACGTGCTTTCGAAAAAAAAATCCTCGCGCGTTTTGGAGGATATACATGTACGTCAAAACTGTAATAATCAATCTCCTTAAATAACTCTGAAAGCTTGAAACACTGCTATTTATTAGGAGTTTAATTTCGTTCATCATATACAGTTAGGTTGATACGTTATAATATCACGTAGTGTCATTGAAAAGTATATACATACTTGGCAGCACTACATTTCTTATAGGATTGATGATGATACGATAGGCTCTATGATAAGTACAATATTACACAAATTTCTTATAGATTGTTTGAGTGTATATTGTTATTCAAATTTATTTTAAACTTATATGGCTGTGTAGATTCACTTTTCTCAAATCTCTGTTGTGTCATAACCTTTTTATTTGTATCTATGGACCTACAACTTTGGGATGTTATACTTTTGGAGGGACTTACAAGGAGGCTTACTGAAGTGTCACTCACCGATTTGAATGAAATTTTGTACACTTGTAGAACATTGAAAAATAATCGACATGTGTTTTTTTTTTCGGCAATGGTGAAGATTTAAGGCTAGAAACTACCCTTTGAACGTTAGGGGTGGTCTCCAAGCATATACAGAAAGTAATAATTTAATTTAGAAAACATACTGCCAGGGGGGGTTTAGGACAGATGATTCAGAATCTGACGTCAAAATTACAAAATTCAAAATGGCGGATCCAATATAGTGATTACAATTACAGAATGTCTTCTGGTTTAAAATTCTCTGCAGTTAGCCAAGAACAATTATAGTTGGTAGGATTTACTACTAGAAGGATGCAGACCGATTTTAAACCCCTTTCTATTGATTTGAAATCCTTTCAATTTAACGGAATGTTTGATTAAAATGAGTATCTGCACCTCTCCCTATTCGGGGTGCTTATGTACAGTGAGTTCCTTCGCCTCTCACTATGTAAGAACTTCATATGTACCGTGTTATGCAAAAGTGAACTAAGCGCCAAATTTTGAAAATCCACGTAAATGCGACGATTGGTTCCTGATAAGCATTAGAACGTTTTGCACAATCGAAAAGAGAGGGAAACCAACACCTTTCCAAAAAAAGAAACATAATTTCACTTTTGATTACGGCTACACTAATGCTGGACATCAACCTTTAAACGTAATTTTCTCAAAAGTACGAAAGTGGCGCTTAGTTCGTTTTCGCATGACACGGTACATATATCCTCAATTGTTATAATTATGAATTTGTTGAGTAAACGCTTCACAGTAATGATATTTCGTAAAAAAGTGTGTGATTCATAACATTGTTTACACCAAGCTCACCTCGTTACTGCAATAACTGTGACAAATCGCAAAATGCAGCACAATCATCTTCCAAATAACTGTTTCTGCATCATGCATATCTGATAAGCTTTGCAAATCTGGGAGAAGAAAACTGATTGCGAATCAATGATTTTAATCTAAATTATATTATTACGGAGATATAAATTTATGTTATAGTTGTAGAGAACAATATCAAGAAATTTTTCCACGACCTAAAGACGAACATATCAAGAGGCTGAAACCTACCAGTTGTTAGTGCAGAATGGTTTCTATTTTGAGGTATTCTTTGTTCGCAAAATAGATTGAAAAGTTGATGAATTGTGACCACTCCACGAATCTAATAACAAAATGAACTTTATATTAGACGTTGAGAGGAAGACCCTCTTGAAACCATGATCTCACAAGTCCTGATGCCAATTTTCCCGAATATGATGCTTTTACAAGGACATTTTTAGATTAAAAGAGGTTGTTTTGGACAATAGGGTCAAATGTTCCATTCTTTTCCTGCAAAATAATTAACAACGGTGATAACAACACCATTTTCAGAAATTAGAGGCTGTATGGTGTAGCTATGTGTCATAGATTTATTGACTGTGCCACACATTCTACTGTTTGTGTCCCTGTAAATGTTACAGTGAGAAGTACAGAGACTCGCTTTAGTCAAGCATCCCATTAAGAGAAGTACAGAGAGGGGTTTTTGATTGGTTTGCTACCTCCTCGCGGTAATCTTTGACGATTTTTCTAATTTTGACGTCAGATTCTGAATCAGCTGTCCTAACCCCCTGGCAGTATGTTTTCTTCTAAATTAAATGATTGTTTTCGGTCTATGCTTAGAGACAACCTCTAACTTTCAAAGGATGGTTTCCACCCTTAAATCTTCACCATTGCCGAAACAAAAAATACGTGTCGATTATTTTTTGATGTTCTACAAGTGTGCAAAGCCTCATTCAAATCGATAAGTGGCACTTCCGTAAGTCTCCATGTAAGTGTTTTTTTTTTTTTTTTTTCATTTTACAAAACCTATTTTACAGTTGGAAAACATTCATGGTAAAATCAGCATGCTCAGTACAGACACACATTTTGTTGTGTGAATTTTGTTCTAATCGGACGAGGTATGCATACATGGGGGTTTCCTAAATCAGATTTCATCAGTTTGTTCTAATCACTAATCATGAAGTAAATTAATTTAAGATCAATGGAGCTGCAGTAGCTTAAACCTTACACTTCTATGGGTCAGTTATTTACCTATTTTGTAAGTGCCTTCCCAGGACTCTTCTCGAGAAAGTTCATAAACTATGATTATATGAAACGTATACGCATTAACTCATCTATAATTTCTTGAATCACCTTAATTAAGTTCAATATTTACCATATATGTAGGGTGCTTTGAAAGTAGGTTTTTGTAGTTTTGTGAGCAAACATTGTAATAGAATATCAAGCTTGAAAAAATAACAAAGCACTTAAAGGAGGAACTCATAACAACGGTTGTGCGTGTTACAGTTTCTAGGTACTAGGGATTATAACCTGGTTTTGAATACACGCTGAAACAAATGTGTCTTTTATACGAAAGAAACCCGACTAAGTAGGGAATAGTATAGGGTGAAAGGGAAAAGAGAAATCTGAAACCTTTTTTTTTTTTTTTTTTTTTTGTGCTGTGTCTAAGCGTAAAACCCTTCACAATTCAGGTTGTTCTCCAAGAAACAAATTTCAATGGACTAGAAGTTGTTGCTTCTTAAGACCTCTTGTGTATGAAGGGAGTCCGTTGTCCCAGTGTTTCAGGTCTAGTTTTCTTCCTGATGCATAATCGGTGAGAGGTAGATGGCAATCTTTCAGCGTCGTCTGGTGTTTCTTTTCGTGGTAAACATTCGACTGTTCACACCAACAACCCCTGACATTATTCTCCAAAGTATTTGTACAAAAAGAAATCCAAGTGTCATTCATAGGTAATGTTATAATCCTCAATCCCTACGATATGGAAGTTCATTTATTTGGAGATACTGTACTACTTCAGCTAAGAACTTAACATGGTACCTGTTTCTTGCTATCTGTTTCGCACCTGGAATTATACTAACATTTCCCCCCTGCATAGTCTTAATTTAAGTTCGTCGCAAATTTGAATTGCTTCTACAGGGTGGCCCAAAAATAGGTATACATCCCTGTATTGATCAAGTATAACATTCTAATTTATGGGTTTATTTGCTTCGACAGTTCCAAGCTTATGGTATAAGAAAAATGTATTAGGAACAAATAATAAAGAAACTAAGTCTACCTAATAGATAACAAAAAGAAATGACATAAAATGCAATGAGCTGATCAACACGGTACTGTATACCTACTTTTGAGCCACCCTGTATATGGATTTTAGAGGAAGCATGCTTCTCAGATCCTTTCTTTCTCTCCAATGTGACTTC
Source organism: Thermobia domestica (assembly GCF_964235325.1). NCBI lineage: Eukaryota > Metazoa > Arthropoda > Insecta > Zygentoma > Lepismatidae > Thermobia > Thermobia domestica. The sequence goes on from NC_137469.1 coordinate 96,525,253, forward strand.
CAATTGCAAAATATTGTCACAGTTAAAGTCTGATCGCGTAGACTGTTCCTTAAAAAATCCTCCAACGATAGCAGAATGCTTGATCCCTTGCAACGGGATAATCTACCAAAGTTCTGTGTGATACCATTGACTTTGAAAGCTACGTTCTTTTTCACCGAATTTATTTCGAGATACTCTTGTAGATTGGATTGAGATGATCTTTCGTTTCCAAAATCCGTCGCTTGTGTAATGCAATTCGAAGTTGTAGCTTTTGCACTTGACTACTTGCTCTGAATATATCAACTGAATCTTCAAAGTGAGATATTTCATGTAACTTTTCATGTTGGTCAATTGTAGAACATTGGTTTGAACGTTTATTTCTCAGGACCGGAGAATAAAAAATTTATTCATACTATATCTTGAAAAGATATGTACAAGAAAACACATAATAATTTCTTTTCTTTTCTTCTACACTTTAGGTGAGTAATATAAATACCGACATAAAAAATACTTTAAAATTTTGAATTATTCTTTAGATAGTCTAATGTTAGTTTGTTCCAAATAAACAACTTTCTACATTGGTTCACTAGCCTATTGTGAATATTTCTTGATTCAAAATTGTTATTTTTTTTTAGGTTTCGTTATACGCATACATTTGAATCCTAAGTTTAAATTGTTTGCCTATCTAAAATTCTACAATAAAACTATTTACCAATACCTATTTATAATATAGGTCACATTACCTTTATTCATAAACAAATATCGAGTATTGATTTGAAACTGAAAGAAAAATGTCACTTGTCTGAGAAAAAAGAACAAGTTAATTCTTTCTTTTAAGAGTAGTTGTGAAACGCCATATTTTGTTTATTAGTATGATTGCTCTCACTAAAAATATGTTTTATATGCTTAGTGTAGCCTAGTAAGATTCGAAACGAAGTACCTTTGGCGTGGGAGACCCGGGTTCGATTCCAGGCGGGAGCTCTTGTGGTTCGGATTCCACGTTAATCAGTAGGTCCACGTCTCATATAGCCTCGCTGCTGAAAGGGACGCTAAACTAAAAATCAATCAATCGAAACGAAGTAGATATACAAAATATACAATGATTTAATTCAGAACATACACTGTTCTGATGTAATACATCACTGAATTTATTCAAAAAAGCTTTTGTCAGTAAATTCAAGCCTAGTATGAATATAAGTCAATAATGTTGGAATTAGGTTAAAATTCTTTCTCATTTGAAGTCGTAGCTATTTCAACTTATTTGTTTCAAAATTTAAACGCCACGTTAATATATTCTAGTTTTCTTTCAGTACGATGCTTCAACACATAGACGCAAACAACAATGAATAAAAGAAAGAAACAAATTATGTATTTCGTGAAAAGAGGAATATAGAGGAGAAATATCTTAGCTAGATATTACATTAGCAATCACGCACACGCTCTTTATTTGTGTTTGGACATTTTTGCGATATTTCGTTGCCTCTGTGTCTTTGGATCTGACTATTTTCGAGTCTACTGAGTCACGAAGTTCATGATCTCTTTCATCGCTGGTCTATGCATATGATGTTTAGCACATACAGTTATCTTTTTCAAAAAAGAAAAAGTACAATTATTATTAAAAAAAAAAAAAAAACGACTGGTAAATAAGGCATTGGATGGCAAACAGGCGTAATCAGTTTTGAGACATTATAGATGCTGAAACTTTTATTAGAATAAATTGAAGAAAAAGCGGATAGAATCGGTTCTTTGTGCTGCCATCTTTGGGCCTATGGACTGTTCTTTTAACGCTGAGATACGCAACTTTGCCATCCAACAGGTTCTGGTTCCAAGTACACGGAAATGACTTAAGTCTTTTTTTTTTTTTAATGAGTTACTCCACTTTGCCATTTAACGCATCAAACAACGATTGCCTAAAGAAAATCTGGGTACAAGATAAACTATATTCTTCAGAATGATCGAGAGTATATCCACGAAAAATGTTAGCATTGCATCAATATGTATATCCCTTGCAATCAACCTATTCCATTTATTTTTCATGTCTTGATACTATTAATGTGTATGATTTTTCAGTGTTTCGTAACTATTGTCAAGCATAATTGTCATTTCAGATTTTTCCAGCGAGGGAGATTGTCCACTGATAAAAGAGTTTCACGGTTGTTATTAATATTAGTACGCAAATTATTAAAACGTATGTGTTTCGTATACTCGGAAGGGATTGCCTTCTCCCCTACCGAAATGATGCTCCTTTTAAATATTCTAAACTCAAAACTCCTGTCGCAAAGCACTCATACATTTGAGGTGATATGTTGTCAGCACATCGGCTCCTCAGCCACTAATGCTCGTTTCTTCTTTTCCAGTAGCTCCCAAATTCTCCTCACGACGCTGCGTGAACACCGTAATGTCAATGTCATCTGGTGAGTATGAAGGTTCGTCCATATTTCTTCTAAACCAAATCTGACACTGCTTGACTTCACTGATCACACGAAATTCGTCATTCTAGTGCGGAAAGGGTGTTGACAACATTTTACATTCACATCTTTAATGTTTGAACAATTTAAAAGAAAAACAGTTTTAGAAAATTCTCGAAACATTTTCTCCTCTGCGAGTTACTTCATTGATCATATTTTCTTCCAGAAATAACTTGTACCCCATGTCTATATTCAGGGGCATACCAGTCCGGTCCCCCTCGAAAGTTCATAACTCAACAAATATTTCTACACATTCTTAAGAAAATTATAGTTGCTCTCATCGGCGCAAATCTGTCTTCAACATTGGGGGGGGGGGGGGGTTAGACAGTTCCCATATATATATAAGCTATGTTCAAAATATTTATGAAGTTGAAAAAGAATACTATGAAGGATCAGGGGAGCAGAATTGTCTTCAGTGGCGTATTTAGGGGGCTATTGGGCTGGGCTCAAGCTTTCCCCGAAATAAAGTTGTTAGTTTCTCGCATTCCATGTACAACAATAATCCTTCTTACCATGTCTAAGAATGTCATTGACTTTTTCCATTTTCTTATGCCCTTTGTTCAGAAATAGTACTGGATTTGTCAAATTTCATTCCATATAAGAACTGCGTCCTTTTGTTTTTTTTCGTCTTTTCTACTTTTCTGTTTCTTTTTCTTGATGTTACTTTCTTTCATTTCGCCTATCATAGTTTATCGTCCGTTGTCAGTTGCGATTCAAGTCGGCCGTCATCAGTAACACAAAAACTAAGAGGAGTTAATAAGCAAAACTGGTGTTCCACACCAACTTGCGCGGATATTAACAAGACAGGACTTTAGTTATTATAACAAAGGAAGAATTATATCGCTTAGTTATTTTTAAAAGAAGGAAATTTTTGAATTAAAGAAAATCAAAACGGGGGAATAATTAGCCCGGGAAATTACGAAGGCCAATAGGATGCTTTCTTAATTCTCAAACTCAGGTGGGCAATTGCCCACTTCCTTCATTGTGTTGGGCATAGCCCCTCGAAACAAGATCCTAAATACGCCATTGGTTGTCTTCAACATTGGGAGGTGGGCAGATTTGAGGCTTATTCTAGAGAAGGGAGATGAAACTCATATTACGGTAGATGAATCTGATTTCTGAGCTGAACCTGTTGAGAGTATATTATATATTAGGCGATGTAGATGAAGTAGTAGTACATATCAGTATTACAAATCACTGCCGTGGACACATTCTGAAATCTGAATATATGCATATTTATAATTGGTATGTTTCTAATTAGACATCCACAAAGATCAACGTTAAAATTGTTTTTTTAATAATATAAATAATGAGTTCCCCAAAATTATAAAGAAAGAATATCAATTATGTATGACGCACGCAACAATACTCTTTGAGCAAAATGATGATAATCTCAATAACATTACAGGAATCGTTACAGAAATCTGAAGCATGTCATATACTCTTTAGTTAACAGATGTAACCTTAAGATTATCGAGAAAAATATTCCAGCAATTGAATTCTTTTCTTTGCTTACTAAGCATCTTCTCTCAAAAGAAAAATTGGGACACGAGAGAATACGTAGGAACAAACCATGGTTCGACCTAGCAGAGAAGAGAAAACAGGCAAAATTTCGTTGGCTACAAAATCCGAATGAAATAACTACACAAAATTTCATAGACATCGGGCGGGAAACTTCCAAAACTTTTAGAACAATGAAAGCGATTTTTTAAAGCAAAAATTAAGGAACTTGAAGATAATAGTAAAAATAGAAACATTCGGGACATGTATAAAGGGATCAACGAATTTAAGAAAGGCTATCAACCTCGTCCTTATATTAAAGAAAGCTGATTTAACAGTTCTCACTGATAAAGATAGCATTTTAAATAGATGGAAAGATATCTTTGACGATTTGCTTAACACGGAGCCAAAAACTAATGTGCGTGGAGAAAGGGAGATACACACCGCAGAACCGTATATTCCAGAACCAAACCGAATAGAAGTAAAAATCGCTATAAAGAAATTAAAGAATCAAAAATCTCCGGGTGTAAACGAAATTCCGGCTGAGTTAATTTTAACTGGAGGTGAAAAATTGTGGAACAAGATACACAAACTCATCCTCCCTATCTACAACAAGGAAGAATTGCCACAAAAGTGGGAAGAATCAATCATTGTTCCCATCCACAAGAAAGCTGACAAAACTGACTGAAATAATTATCGAGGCATCTCTCTTCTGTCAACATCCTTTAAAATTCTTTCAAATATTCTAGATTAACCCCATACACAGATGAAATTATTGGAGATTATCAGTGCGGATTTAGACGAAATCGATCAACTATCGACCAAATATTTACCATTCGCCAAATACTCGAAACGAAATGGGAATACAGTAGCCCGGTACATCAACTATTTATTGATTTTAGAAAGGCTTACGACTCGGTTAGGAGAGAAACATTGTACAAGGTTCTTTCAGAATTTGGAATACCGAGAAAGCTAATTAGATTAATTAAGGCACGTATAATGAATCCCAAAGTAAAGTCCTGGTAGGAAATTTTTTGTCCACGAGCTTTCGCGTCGAAAATGGCCTGAAACAAGGAGATGCGTTGTCGCCATTATTATCTAACTTTGTTCTGGAATGCGCTATAAGGAAAATCAAAGATAGCAACCAGGGCCTAGAGTTGAACGGTATTCACCAGGTTATGGCATATGCTGATGAAGTAAATTTAATAGGGGATGATAGGAGAACAATAGAAAGAAATGCAGAGATCTTATTAAACACTTGCAGGGTCATGGGTTTAGAAGTAAATGCAGAGAAAACTAAATAGATGGAAGTGCGTCGGGACCGTAATACGGGAAATTATGAATGCGTTAAAATATCAAATAGTACTTTTGATAAAGTGGATACTTTCAAATATCTAGGATCAATATTAACACACATAAATCATAATCACGAAGAAATTAAATGTCGACTATATTGGTGTTATTATTCAGTTCAAAATCTCTTGTCGTCGCGAATTCTGTCGAGGAATTTGAAGCTTAAATATATAAAACGATAACCATGCCTGTTGCTCTGTACGGTTGCGAAACATGGTTGCTTACTTTGAGGAAAGAACATAGACCAAAAGTATTTGAGGACAAGATTCTGAGACGAATATTCGGACCCAAAAGGGTCGGGAATGGGGAATGGCGGAAACTTCATAATGAGAAACTACTTGAATTATACGGCTTACAAACATTGTTAGGGTCATCAAGTCTAGGAGGCTTACTTGAGCAGGACATATAGCCACGATGGAAGAAAGTAGGAACGGTTTCAAAGTGTTAGCGGTAAGACCAATCGGTAAACGACCATTAGGAAGACCTAGGCGCAGATGGGAAGACAATATTAAGATGGATCTCGCAAAAATTGGAATACAAAGTAGAAACTGGATCCAGTTGGCTAAGGATAGAGGTCAGTGGAAAGCCTTTGTGAACGCGGCATTGAACATCCAGGTTCCATAGACAATAGAGTTAGTTAGCTTACGAAGCATGAGTAGATGCCTAGGTTGATACTACAAATAGATGAAATGGGCATTTACTGAAAAGATGGGTTCTACTGACATTGGATAGTCTTCGTGTGCTAGGGCTTAGGGGAGAGGAGGAGATAAGATTTCACATCAGGTTACGTCACGCACAGTCGCACGCCTTCATTTTCATTAAAAATGGAAAAGAAAAAAGAAACAAATTTCATCTCACTTTCCTTTGTGGCAGTCGGACACGAATCATCACACTTATCTGCAAAAAGCACTTTCCAAATCGAATTATTGGGAGAACCTCCAGTTCCAATGTTGGGGGAGGGGACATATCTCCCCATTTCCCGGAAATTTGTGCCCGTACCTACAGCTGAGGTAACTTTCCAGCATGAAGTTCTCCAGCAGGGGCATATTCTTCTCTGGCATTTATTGCAATTTGTGCCGAAGTGGCGGAAGTGGAATTAATACATATTGATGAGACTACTAAACGCACTACAGCATGAAGTTCAGTTTGAAATATTACAAAATACGATTCTTTTTAAAAATGTAAAAGCCAAGAGAAATCAATTTCATCTTACATTCCTTTGTGGCAGTCGGACACAAATCATCACACTTATCCCCAAAAGCACTTTTTAAGTCAGATTATTGGGTGGGACAGTCCCCCCCCCAGGTCCAAGATTGGGGGAACATGTCCCCCTCGTCCTTCGGGATTTGCGCCAGTGCTTGTGAATAAGGTCTAAACATGCAGAACCATTCTAGTTCTAGTTATCTCCCTTTCGGGAGATTTATAAAGAAAGGCCCGCCTTATACCTCAATGGACTGATTCACTAAATTTGTTTTAAATGTTTTTGAAAACGAAGATTTGTATAAAATGGTGCATTCCATCATGGACGAATTCGCCTGTTCTAAATAAATTTGTTTTTACACTATTTGTAAAATTACTTGAGGGTTAGAGGCTCAGGACACATAAAAAAGATGTAATAATGTACAAAAATTGTAAACAAAATAAATTTTGTCAAAATTTAAAATTATGAACAAATTCACAATTACACAATTGAAGAGCATGAAATTCCATGTGTAAAGATGTCCGTCGGCATCTTGTTCCCAGAACCATTCATATCTTCGTTAAAACAATACAGTATCTAACGTAAGATACAAGTATTTGTTAAAACTTTACATATTGTTTACGTATCGTACCATTATCAATACGGAAACAATACCAAACAAAATTAGAAAGAAAGAGAAAACGTCTAATAATAATAAATCGAATTCGCCAACCGTGAGAACCATAATAAAATTTATACCAATCATTAGTACTACAAGCACGACGCTAGTACTCCTACGTATATGAAGCTATTAACAAATGAAAATAAGAAATCTGGCTTGACGTCAAGCCAAAATTACCACTTTTATAAATAAGCTTGTCGAAAACAAAAAGGGTGTGAATCATTAGTGCTACGTTAGTGCTATAAGCACAACGTTAGTACTACTATGTAAGGAAAGTTAAGAAAACAACTGACGATTCAGTCTTGACGCCAAGCGAAAATTGCTTTTTAACAAATAATTTGACAGAAAACGAAATGGATGTCAATCGTTACTGTTACGTTCGTGTTACGTTAGTAGGCTACAAGTACAAACTTAATGAGCCTTATGCAGAGCCGTTCTGACAAGTGATTAGTGCCATACTAAAGAGTTCTACTAACATATGTTTCCTGCAGTAGTCAGGCCTTTAGTATGACACTAATCATACTTCAAAACGACTCTGCATAAGGCGGAATGTATCTGTACTGAAAGTTAACAAATTAACTTGGCTATTCTAGTTTGATGACAAAAATTGTCAATTGTATAAATAAGCTGCGTGAAAACCGAAAATGTTGTAAATCGTTGGCGCTAATGTTACGTTAGTGTTACAAACACAATCTTAGTTCACCTATGTAAGGAAAGTTATTAAAAATTAAAGTGAGATTCTAGCTTGATGTAAAATAATCACCATTTTAATACGAATAAGCTTTACGGGAACTGAAAAAGGTATCAATCGCTATTGTTTCTTCAGTGTTGATTATTGCTCCTACGTGCGTAAAGTTATTAATAACTTAACGTGGTTTTACTGGCTGTATGTAAAGCTAAAATCTCAACTTTTACAAATAGACTTTGCGAAACATGAATAGAGTGTCAAACATTTGCAGTATATTACTGTTGGCTAGCGCAACAAGCAGAGTTCTCGTAATACAATAAGTTATTAGCAATTAATTTTGGGAATCTAGCTTGACGTCATGCCAAAATCACCACTTTTATGAATAAGCTTTGCAAAAAACAAAAAGGGTGCAAATCGCTAGTGCTATGTTAGTGCTCATTAGTACTACACGCAATGTTAGCAATAACCTTATGTACGCAGTAGAATAACGTTGTGTTTGTAGCACTAACCGCCACTAAAGTAACACTAAGGATTGACATTGAATTTTTGATTTCCTCGAAGTTATTTGTTCATTTCATGTATGTAAATTGATTCAGGGGACAATCATCACGTTATATTTATAGTACCTTTCTGTACATAGAAGTACTAATGTTATGCTTTGTAGCGTTAACCATATTAAAGTAGCAGTAACGATTGATACCTATTTTATTATCACAGAGTTTTCTTTAAAGTGGTGATTCCAGCTTGACGTCAAAGCAGTATCATCACTTTAATTTAATAACTTTTCATGGATTGGAGCACTAACATTGTGTTTTCAGCACTAACATAGCAATGATGATTGATATTCTTTTTGTTTTCTTCAGATCTTATTTGTAAAAGTGGTGATTTTGGTTTAACGTCAAGCCTAAGTGTGTTTATAACTTTCCGTAAGATGACCACTAACGTTGTGTTTGTAACAGTAACCAACGCTAAGGTAACACTAACGATTTACGACCATTTATTTTTCAGGAAATCCTATTTGTCAAAGGTGGCAAATTTGGCTTAACGTGGGGTCTCGTTTTTTTATTAATCACTCAGTGCTTAAAAATTACTTCAGGTTATTGTCATTAATCTTGGAAACACATTTCTTATTAATACTTTTTAAAAATCGAAAATCAATGGGTAGTAACTTACGAACAACATATCTGCATTCAAGGAAACATGTTCCTTTCATATGTGATAAACTGCTATAAGTGGTATGTCTCCAGATGTTTCCAGGAAATTTCCTCTGATCATCAAACCGTTGACGTACGGGAACTAAGGAACAACTTTTCCGCCCTAAATTAATGGGACAGAGAAAGTTGCACGCACATTAAGCTGCTTGGGTAGATAGAAAATGTTGTCGTTAAAAAATATATTAAAAAATCTCGTTACCTGTGCCTTGCTTAGAAGATGCTTGCTTATCTTCACAAAAGTTTACCAGTAAACTTTTTTCTTTAAAAAGATTTTTTAAGGTATCAGAAATTCTGGAAGAAAGAGCGCTGTTATCGGAAATAAGACAGCCTCCTTGGGAAAGCTATAACGAGATTAATCGATTCCAAAAGGAGTACAGGCTGGTTTAAGAACATTTATTCTAAAATTTTCGTACTAGTAGTGTATTTATTCTGTTATTAATAGAGGTAACTTAGAAGCTAAAATCTATTGTGAGTTCCAGAATTTTTAATATTTCTATTATAAAATAAACGTTGCATTTAAGAAGCTTTTTTAAAACATGAAATCATTGGACTTTATGAGGGTTAAAATTACTAAAGACGGCTAATGACGTAGTTAATTACATAGTTTAAATGTATTTACACCCACTTGTTTGACTCAAAAGTTACCCACTACCGTTTATACTCCTTTTCTCTGTTCCTCAACATCCAAGTCATATTAGCGACAAAAACATTGTTCTTGGTTCGAAAAGCTTTTCATATATCAACGAACTTAAAAAGTTCGTTACTGAGTTGTTTATGTCTGTGTGTCTGTCCGTCTCTCTATTATTTTCGATTTTTCAATTTTGAACCCTGCATTCGATAGAGCATAAGAAAACTATCTAAGAAAGTGATTAATTTTGTTTTGCGTTACTCTTACCGTTCCCGAGATATTCATAAACAACTAGTACGTCATACATTTTATACATTCTTGTAGACTATTTTAAAGCTGTTTTCTAGCTGCAAATTCTTATATCTTTGAAATAAATTATGTTTCTTGGTTTTGAAAGTACCTTGAATTACAGTACAATTATGAACAAAAGTTTTTAATGTTTCAAAGATGCACAAAAGTTTAAAAAAATATTTCAAAGATGAAAAGCACGATATTAACGTTAGTTAACACATTATATTCGCTAAAATTTAAAGAAAACTCTTTAGACAAATTTTGAGAAAAAAAAAATACAAATTTCTTTCGAATTTATGGATTGGGGTGCGTATGGTATCATTCAAAAACATATTTTATTCTGAATACAATGATGTATGAATCACGAATCTAATATAATTAAGTATGAGCAGGAGCTCCCTAAGTGAATTTATATTATTATTATTATTATTATTATTATTATTATTATTATTATTATTATTATTATTATTATTATTATTATTATTATTATTATTATTATTATTATTATTATTATTATGTTTCAAAATGTTGAATTTGATATATGTGGTGCGAAAAAGAAATATATTCATACGTCTAGGCCGTATGTCCGTTAAACTCTTCAAATATATATAGGCTGTAATATTTAGAATTTTTTTGATTTTGTTTTCCTCCAGGTACGTTATCCTGGTGCCTGCCAGGTGCGCCTAAATTTGAAGAAAAAAGTACTTTTTGGAAAACATCTACTTAATTTTCTCGCATTTATGGATCATGTGATATGTAAATAGTGTCACTCGAAAGTCTGGCTTTTAACAAAGACAATAACGTATAAACTACGAATATAAGTGAGTGTTGGTACGAACAATAAAAGTTTAAACTTTCTTTTTTTTTTTAATCGTAATTTTAATACAGTAGAGTTGAAAATCAGGCAGAAATTCAAGAGACAAGTATCAGATACTTGTAAAGTTTGTGCTAGTTTGGGACATATCACCATTTAGCGGAGTACTGTACTTCATAGAAGATATTGTCACTGTAAAAAAAAGTGCTTACGTAATAGAGGGAACTTTGCAGTACAGACTATCACCTGTTGTGCGCTTCACAGAACTCATTGTCTTTAAAATCTTTGATGATAAATGAAGGCTGAAAAAAATTGATATAGAGATTTCTTCGTTTTATCAGCGCAGGAGTCCTCTTCTACTAGCAACAGGAAAAGATGCCAACAGTAATGATGGTGACTAAACATAGTCCTCCGTAAGCTACACTCTGTGTTGATTTCCCCTCCATTTGCCCAGCAGGAAGGGATTGACTTATTGTATGTTCTTAATACATATACGTAGTATACTACACCTCTCCATCACTGTTTTATCTAGGTGATATAGTGCAACATCTCATATTTTAATTATTTTTTAAAAAATTTCTCTTAATGTAAATACAAAATCTTCTGTAGGAGTCATAGAAATGTAACAAATTGAAAATAGGCAAAAGTATATATTGCATAATATACAGGGGGCCCACAAAATCTGACCCCAGGCCATTTTCTCAGAAATGGTTCTGAGTTAGTGATTTATACTAGCAGGTAGTGCATATACAGCGGCAGCCCACTGTTTGACATAGTTGATCCCCAAGGCCGGGGGAATAACGACATAATTGGTCATTACAGTTAAATGATGATTCGTTTTCGTCAATGGCTATAGACTGGAATAGTGATGTCGTCATTTCCTTCCCGTTACCATGGTGATGGCCATGTTTTTATCTATATAAACGCGTGAAGCTAATGGAACTAAAGAGCTTATTTCTAAAAGCTCCACATCCCTAAATAATAATGTAGAAATCGAAGTATAGTCTACATTACAAAACAAAGAAAAGGCTAGCCTTTAGAAATATTCAATCCAGACCATCAGTGGATAGAGATAACATCTTTTCTTATATTCTCTATCAATTTTTTTTTAAAAAAAGCATTTAGAAAACGTACAATAATTACACATTACACATCCAATTATGAATGGTCAGTATATATTTTAAACAACTGTCAAACAATAATCCTGTTCCTGTTTGCAATAGTATATCATACTCATATTATTGAATAAAAAATTTTCCGAAATTATTTAAAGTAAATATCTGATTATGAACAGGGTGAGTACACTTTAAGGCTTAATTTAACCTGAAAATATAGAAATTCTCAAAATATACATCAGAGGGAAAATTTCACAGGACATGTGAACTCGCTGATTTAAGTTTCAATGCTTGTCATGCACGTAACATTATTTAACATATTTTTTTTTCTAATTGCCTTTTCTACCCTTTTTTCAGTTTCAGTTATTAGAAATATTTAAAAAGAAGCATAAGTATTTGTTCCAATCTAATGTTTGCAGTTCCGAAATATTTCGTCACTTTTTTTGTTTTGCACATAGGTTCTTTAGGTATGTATTTAGGCTACTTGTTGTTTAGAAAATAAAATGGCGAAAACCATGGCAACGAGAAGGATGTGACGTCACACTATTTCAGTCTATTCTTTTCATTTCTATAGTTCCATTACTTCATTTGGTGCTGTTATACTTGATTTGCACCCTTGTTTTCGATAATGTGAATTATATTTCAAAGATGTCTTTTAATATTTAAATATGTTTAGGTTACGTATTAAGTATTGGGAGAAATCTAGGTAAGAAAGACCCATTCTCTTGTATATTGATTTTTCTATTCATGTTTGGGTAACCCCGTGAAGAAGTTATGGCTAGCCTTCTTCGATGCAAATCGTTGTTAACTCACGAACGTGTTTCTTAATACAGAAGTTAGGATTACGCATTAGCCAATAAGATTTATTTGATAGAGTCTAAAAGTATAATTAAACCTTTATTGCACGAATTAATTTTGGTCCTGTTGAAATTATTTTTCTTCTTTCTTTCTCTATGCATTACGTAGATAAATAAATATAGTATCCAATAATATGATTTTTTATGTTTTTACTTCTGGGATGTCAAATTACAGGATAGATGTCATACTTGTATTACACTAGTGAAAACAGTGTTTAGGGTCAATATCAGCAGAAACAATGTGATATGGAAGATTGTGAAACAATGTTTTTTTTTAATGTTAAGAGAACAGAAAAAGGTTTTGTTAAAAAATTTACAAGTAACAAACGTGCATATTTTGTGCTTTCTATATGTTTTTTGACACTCTCTGACACTCTGTGTCCGACCTATGCCTCTAGACAAAAACTGTGTGGTAGAAAGCTTAACTCCATTGATGCCACATGGCATCGGCGTGCGCTATTCGCTAATGTACACATTTTAAGAATATCATTATAATTGTTATTGTTATTGATTCACTATGATGCCAATTGGCATCAAAATGCATTCTAGGGTTAATTTTTAGTTTTTTAAAATGAAAACATCTGTTTAAGTAATATATTATCCAAAGATAAGACTCGATAGAATACATGAAACTAGAAAAAAATAACATACTTCTCGGTAATTTCTTATGTGTAATTTTCGAGAAAATAAAAAAAATCGAAATTTTGCGGTGGTAAAAGGTGTGTTGTTTGTTGCCAATAATAATAACAATTGGCTATTTATGTACTATATTTGTTGCAAATTACATTGTTAACTAACAGATCGTATCTATAGTCCGTTGTAATTTCCTAACGGTGACAAACATATTTATTTACGCACATATTGTTTGCAATAAATTTTCTATTTCAGTAGCTGTTCCAAAATAAACATATTTATTTGCGAAGAAAGCTAGTTATACAACATATTTTCATTCTATAAAGCAATGGATTGTGGTGTGAAAACAGACTATATTTTACTCTGGAATATTATTGGCGTATACAGGGTGTTTCAAACCAGCACCGACAACGTTTGTGACATGATTCCTGACACCAAGATAACACAAAAAGTGTAGACCAATCTGGGTGCACAAATGCTTCCTTTCGGAGTTACATTCAGCCGAAAACATAAAAAATTAACTTTAAAGGTCGATATCTCCAATACTATGGGAGCTACCATACTCGGGTCAATACTTCTCTTAGGAACTACAAGGCAGGGTCAAAAAGTATACGTGGGGACAGCTAGAGAGCAGCACGGTGACGCAGGTACAGATAATCGAAGTTCAAAAATGAAAGGGCTATTGGAAACATGGACAAAGGTTGAAGTGCGAAGTATGATAAGGTTTCTGCAAGAAACCAGCCGAGATCGATCGAGAACTTGTGGAGGTGTATCTCAAAAACGTGTTATCGAGGAAACAAATCTTATGTTGGTGTAAGGAGTTTGATAATGGGAGGACTGACATCACTGATGAGCATCGATGTGGCAAACCGTCAACGTCTGCTAGCGACCAGAACAATTGTCAGGTGGATGGAATGATTAGGGAAGATAGGCGAATCACACTGTCACACATTGGAGTGGTACTGAACATTTCATATGGTTCCGTTCACAGTATTGTTGACAACACGCTTGGCTACCGCAAAGTGTGTGCACATTGAGTACCACGGAATCCCACAGAAACGGCTAAAACAGACGAATGGGCATAGTCTGAACCACCTGACCCGCTATCAACAAGAAGGGTCTTCATTTCTGTATCGCGTCATTATGGGTGATGTTACACCTGTGCCATTGTGGAAACCTGAATCGAAACGTGTCTCCATGATGTGTAAATATCTTTCTTCGCCCCCCACCCAAAAAGTTTAAGACAGTAACATGTGCAAGGAAAACAATGACCACTGACTTTTGGGACCACCTTGGGGTGATTCATCTGGAATTCCTTCCACTGGGTACCACGATCACTGCTCAGACCTGCTGCCAGACGTTGGACAGACTGAAAGAGACCATACATCGAAAAAGATCGGAGCACTAAGGAAGCGTGTGTTGTTGTTACACGACAAAGCTCGACCGCACACAGCCCATCTCACCCGTGATCATGTCACACTTTTCAACTGGGAGGTTTTCCAACACCCTGCATACAGCCTGGACCTTGCACACAGCGATTTCCATCTCTTCAAACCAATGAAGAAGCATCTTCAAGGATAATGCTTGAACACAGTGCAAGGGGCACAGGATGCAGTGAAAATCTGGTTGAAAAGCCTTGACACAGATTTCTTCCATAGTGACATTGATGCATTAGTCAACCACTGGAACAAGTGTTTAGACAACTATGGCAACTATGTGGAATGTTAGTTTGCAGTGTCATGTATACTCTGTAACACTATAGGCAACCGAGACATAAAGATTTCTGAAAAGCTTCAGAATCCTGCGGTACTTCCGCAACAATTTTTATAGATATAGTCAAATTCCCTCTGCAAAAAAAGCTGCGTTAGTACCTTAGGATTCTGAAACATGTATTTTTGGATAGTGCACATATTAGTACCTAAGTGAAGTATTGACCCGACTACGTACGGTAGCTCCCATAGTTTTGGAACTATGGACCTTTAAAATTCAATCTTTAATGTTTTCGGCAGCCTATAACTCCGAAACGAAACATTTGTGCACCCACGTTGGTCTATACTTTTTGTCTTATCTTGGTGTCAGGAATCACTTCTCAAACGTTATCGGTGTTGTTATGAGACACCCTGTATACAAAAATACATCAAAGTTGAAACATATTTTAATAGATATGTATAATTGAGCTGAACTAAATAAAATAGGTGACTGTAAATTCTCCTGTGTCATTTTTAGAGAAAATTGAGGAAAATAATCTTATTGTAAACCTAAAAATTGATATTGTAGAATAACCATGCCATCTACAGTAACCGCAACGACTCATGAAGCCTGTCATCTACACAGATCATAGAACTATTTTTCATCATGTGTAATACATGGGAAAATTTCAGTGTGATTCGTAGAGCTGCCTTCCGAACGTTTACTTAAAAATACGTCAAGCAGATATGCAAGCACAATGTTGTCAAACTTTGAACATATGGTAAACGAGGAACAAACAACAAACTCCACTTACGAAACCGGACTCCACACACGAACATTAGCAATTATTCACGTTGAACAGTAACAATGATAATATCGAAAATATGAAACAACAAAAAACAAACAAAAATTTAGCAGCAATCTGACAACACTGCACCCTCGGGAGATGTTCTTCGTATAGCACGAGAGAGTAGATTTACAAAATTTCATTGATAGGAATTAACAACCGAAACACACCCTCATATTGTATTGAGTGCTGAAATCAGTAGATCTAGGTCAAGCTTCACGAATCCTTGCGGTCAATATAGTAAGATGAAACTGATACTCAAGTGTACTCGTATCAAGGTTTCCATTACAGTGATAATATGGAGTATAGTAAGTGTGGTATAACCCAAAATTTTGGTTAACTGTTTAAATGTAATTTTTATGTAAATATCATATATTCCAAAGATAAGATATATTAGCCAATAAATCACATGAAGCTGAAAACATAACATAGGCCTACTAGAAGATAAATTCTGATGTGAATTTTCGATACAAAGGTAGAAGTAATTTTTATGAAATTAAAAATATGTTCACCATTTCCATTAATAATTGATGGTTCCTATGTTTATTTGTTTATTTATACATGTTTCTGGGAATTCATCATCGATAGTGATCATTTCAAAATATTTTTTCTGGGAGAGATAAAAAAAATGAAATGAAATCCCACGTCCCACGGTTATGAAGGTTAGGCTAAATGAGACGGTGATAATGAGTAATGAATGAAATGGTGGAATGAAGAAAATGGGAGGAAACGGGGGAACATAGAGAAAACCCACGCACACGGTGTTTGTCTACCACAAAGTTCACTTGGCGGGGCTGGAATCGAACCCGGGACCCCAAGCACCAGAGGTGAATGCTCTACCATTCAGCCACCGTGGCTCTTGGGAGAGATGAAGTTCAATACACTGGATTTAAAATAGTATTACAAAAATCCAGGGAGTCTTTACTGAGTACGATAGGGTATATGATCCCGGGGGGATTTCGTGCCTCCGAGAGGGGGGAATTCCTCTCGAGCCAACCCATGAAATCATCACTGTTTAACAGCATTCATAGCCTTAGGCCCACCACATATGTGGAATGACCTGTTGTTGGGTACATCAGTCCTGGGATCTGTATGTTAAGTACCATCGTAGCATCTGCCTGGTATGAATAAGATAATGCCAGGAAATATCTCTCTCAGAATATGTTGTCTGAAAAACCTGTAACATAACACCTTTTCAACCGAGCGTCCGTAACAGGAATCGAACCAGAGACTACTCACACCAAAGGCGAGTGCGTTAGCGACTACGATACGCAAGGTCACGAGTTCTTATCTTGCTCGAACATTTTTCTGATCAACATACGTATTGCGTATGTTAAAAATGGAGTGTTAAATAGCAGATCGTTCGGACTATGACACGTGTACTCAAATAATCTTAACAGTGACACATAAACTATCATTGACGCGTATACTTGTAATATATATAGTGAAGGCATGTAAAACAAAATTAATTATTATATATATTAAAAGAAAACATAAGCACACGTGTCACCTTTGATATCAATATGCTGCTTTCTTCATAATCTTTGTGAAACAATCAATCTACATTCAACGGGTATTTTCTTCCATGCATTCACAAAAACTAATATAGTTTATTCTTCTTAGTATCAGTATAGCTGCCTACCGAAATAGACTTCCACGAAAACCAAATGAAAGTCATCTCAGTATTTTATACTGTTGGAAACATTTCAAGAAGGAAAGATCTTACTGTTCATTATCTTCGCTCAATAAATGTTTTAATATATTAGGATTTCCAGTCATTCGTTCTGTCGGAAATCCAATTAAGAGCAATCTATTGTTTCCGAAATTCATTTTTCGTTTTCTCTATTCAAAGCTTTCTGTGCATATTGCTCATATGGTTCAAATTTGTTTAAAGCAATTCTACTATATGTGCACAAAACTTCTCTGCGGGGTTTATACATAGTTTTAAATTATGTTTGTGGCAAAGGAGGGACGGGATTAATTTGCACAAAAGAACTTGCATATTTAGTTGGAAATGCAGAGAGGTTTTCGAGTGCCTGATTAACATTGGTGAGGGATTCAGTGAAATAATGCATATATAGAAATTGTTATTATATTAGCTTTCAACTAGTACGTAGTGATCCGATTTAATTATTGAGCGTTGCATAATAATACCTAGAAAGACTCGCTATGCTATTGCGATGTTTCCAACAATTCAGAATTAAATAGAAAATCCCTATCTTTCTAGTTTATTAATACTAAAATATTAGTAATTTATGGCTAATAGTGATAGTTGGAACAAAAGGGCTGTGGCAATACCAAAGTTGAACGGGGAGAAAGTACAATGGAATACTGGTTCTTGGTTTTTAATTAGATCACTAAAAAATCTGAAACGTGAATGCAAAAGAGACATAGCAAAGGAAGATTTAGGGAAGAATAAAAGGTATGGCCAATTGCATTATACTTTCTTTCTTTTTATTTCTTTTCTTTTCTTTTTTCTTTTTCTTTTTTGATTAAATTACGCCAATCTACAATTATTACTGAAATATTTAATATGAAATATAAAGAAAGTTCAGTTTTGAATTGAGTTAGTTCTGAGGAAATCTTTCCAGAAAGCAACTATTCTCTATAGTAAATTTTACAACTGGAATATTTCTATGTTAAGATGTACACTCATGTCCAAAATTATTGTCGCATGTCTATAAATATGTTGTTATAGGATTATAATTTGATAACGAATTCGCCCGGTATTTCTTATAATGTTACTATGTGTATAATTGGTAAAGACATGTATGTGGCAAATTTCATGTCAAAAGAGCAGTAAATAAGAACAATAAAACGAAAATAAAACTTGCTTGTCCATTTAGCAACATTTTGTTTTACTCTTAATTTTCGTATTTATAATTCTTTTCCTATGAAATTTACCACGAATATAGATTTCCCGATTACACACATAGCATCAGTATTAAAAGTACCGTGCAAAATCATTATCGAATTATATTACAAGAAGACAGTTATAGATATGCGACAATCATTTTGGACATAAGTGTACATACTAGTAATATTCATAGCTTAGCTCAATTTTGCATTGAAAATATTATTGCCTAGCTATATGTCTGATATAATGAAATAATAGAACATAAAAGTTTAGGATTACATTTCTGGGCTATGGCCATGTTAGCCCGTCACGTTTCACGGATGACGTCTCTCGGCGGTCACACGATCCGCGGAAGGGAATGGAATGAATGATTGAGAAAGGAAGAAAATGGCCTTGGACATATACGTTAGGTACCATCCCGTCATTTAACCTGTTGTGAGTAAGGGAAACCCAGAAAAAACTCATTCAGGATGGCTGGCCTGAAGAAATCTTTTCACACTTCTTCGACTGAGTTCTCCAAAGGGAATCAAACCCGGGATCGCTCGCACCGCAGGCGAGAGTGTTAGAGACTACTTTACGCGGGATCACAATAGAACATAAAATAAATACTACAGTATTATCTAATACTTGTCACAATTGTGACTCATATTCAATTCAGCCACCAGGATTTCATTGAGTTTCCTGTAGTATTAAAACCATCTTGATTTCAGAGAACTTTCCCAATTTCTTTTACCTGCTGGAAATGCTCACACTTACACGGAATGATGTAAGCAATTCCACTGTTGTAACCGTGAACCCCAATATTTTGTCATAATTTTAGGAAGTTTTAGATCTCTGATTAGATAATTGAACTCTCCTTGTTTTATTATTCGAGGCAGAGCCGACCTTAAGTTAATTGAGCCTCACACCTAAGAATCCCGATGAAGTCTGTGATATACTCTGGCTTGTCAAGAACAAGGAACAACAAATTGTAAGTGACTCAGAACTTGAGGAAGACGAAAGTTGTTCCCATTAGACCCCGCATGTCTGAGGACCAGCCCTGGTACAAGGTGTCTGTGATTGCAACTAGTCCACATTTAGGAAAGCCATGGTTTTTGTTCTTTACATCTCGAGAGAAACTTCTATTTCTCAGAGTTCATCTGAAGGAGTTTTCTAAAGGTTCAACAGTAGAAAGTCATTTATGATAAGACAGAAATCGAACCTCAGTGGCTACATTAGAGCATACATTCTTCTAATTTTCTCTCCATGATTATTAATTCATGATCGACGTGATCACACAAAATTTAATATATTTAGCAAACTGGAAGACGTAAACAATTGTGCGTAAAGTATGCTTCAGAAGAAATAGTATTTTTGGGATTATATTTTCCGTTAGAATTTAAGGAAACCACTAATTACTTCTGTTTTACTTAAACGAAAGACTAAAAATTATAATGGGAAACATCAACATCTAAACAAGTGAAAAGAAATTAGAGATGCTACAAACTGTTGATATAACCTTTTAAAGATGTATATGACATAGTATTGTTCAAGTTTTCAAGACGGTTTATTTCGTATTATTTCGTGATCATTTCCCCAACGATGTTCTCATTTCCCCACCACATTTTCAGTAATTTGCTAATACTCGTACGTGTAATCCAAAGTCCAAAATTACATTTTACTCGAAACTGTTCAATCTATATACCATGTATCTACGAATATAAAACTTAACCAGAAAACAAGCATTGGTATATATTTTTCAGATTGCTTGTGATATAGACTCTACACCCTGAATAAATTCTACCCCAAAAATATGCCCCAGTAGTTGCAGGGAGCAAAACAGAGGATCTCAAAAGATTTGTTGAATCGAAATAAATGTTAAATCAATATTACTTACTACTAAGAACATTCCCTATCAATATTCTACACAGATTAGATACCATCACTGTGTAGCAACGACACCTATTGTATGGAATTACACGAGAACAGGGACCGTGGTGGCTCAGTGGTAGAGCGTTCACTTCTGGTGCTTGGGGTCCCTGATTCGATCCCAGGCTCGTGCCAAGTGAACTTGGATAATACCGTGTGCGTGGATTTCCTCGGGATTTTCCCGTTTCCTCCCAGTTTCTTTATTCCACCATTTCACTCATTTCTCATCAGCACCGTCTCCTTTAGCTAACCGGCATAACCGTGGGACGTAAAACTCAAAGATTTCATTTCATTTCATTTTTTTCACACGAAAACAACGCTTCAAATCATATGGCGAAGCCATTGGTTCTTGCGCAGATACATAGCAACTGTAAACATAATACATGCTGTTCCGTTGGAGGTTTCAAGGGCTATAGTCGCTAGCTCTCAAGGCGCCCAATGCATTTCACTTAGTTTCTTAATTTACTCCTCCTCTCCAAAAATATTTCCTCTTTTTTAATAAATTTTATAATGTTCTTTTTAAATACATTTTATTATGTTCTACTTTTTAATGGGGTTTATAAAAGCATTAATTTTAAAAGTATTTCTTACGATAATTTATAGCATATGAACTACTCTTTGGTGAAAGCTTTTTAAATCCTCCCCTTTCCCCACATTGATGGATATAAAAGGCTGATATCACTACCACTATTCTTTATAGGAAATGCAATAAAATTGCGTGAATGACAGCTTATTGTTTGGTATATGCAATCAATGCAAAAAATGTGATATACATCGTACAAAGTATTCAAGATCAGAACTCAAACAGTGCATTTTCCTTTTTATCATATTCTTAAATTATGAATACGTAACCTAACAATTTTTTATTACTTTTAAGTGAACTTAGGCGTCCAGATGCATATTAAGGTCATCTGTCTTTGAAAGTCGCCCACAAACATAAACTTTCGCTAAACTTTCGCTTTGGAAGTCATTAGGGTAAAATTTTCTATGTGTGTGGAGATAAATTTGCATCATTTGTGGAACTTTATATGTTTTCTCTATATCTTCCCTTGAAACCCAAAGGTCCAAAAAGGAAGTGTAATAAAATTTTAATTGCACCATCGTTAAGAGAAGTTTCTTCCGTTACCTTTCCCTTCTAAAATGGCAATTTGCTCTCCTGGGGTGGCGGTGGAAGTCCGAGTGTGTGTGAACTACCTCATTTGCTTGGTGATGGAGCCAAGCATTTTATACTCTAGTCCACGGATGACAGTATTCCAAGAATTATTAAATGAACTCCTAGCAACCCCTCTTCACGGCCTTATCTCTTTGACCCTTGACTCAGGCGTATTCCAGCTGAAACGCAACAGTTGAGGTCTCTAGAGTACGTACAAACAGACAAATAGTGGTCTCCAGTTACATTTATACATGTATGTGTGAAGGCAAAGGAGGCAGAATTCATGAGCAAAGAAGTTTCCTGTGAACTGCATGGAAATACATTTTAATATAGCACGTAGTACTAAGGGAATAACGTCATATTATTATTATTATTATTATTATTACTATTATTATTATTATTATTATTATTATTATTATTATTATTATTATTATTATTATTATTATTATTATTATTATTATTATCGTAATCTTACTAGTATCACTCAAGTGCTGGAATCAGTCCAGATTTCTTTCTTGGCTTGGTTAAAATATACATTTAAATTACACGATATGACTAATAGGGAGATTCTTGCTAAACTGGATTTACTAGCTCTTGAAGTTCGGCGAAATTTAAGGCAAATCAAATTTATTCATGATATAATACACGCTAAAGTGAATTTAATTGAATATTTATATATCAAAGTTCCCCTGTATAATTCTAGGGTTTACCGTTCTATACTATGTAATAATCAATTGGTTGGTTTTCCACTATTTACTATTGTTGACAATATAAATAAAAAGTCTCTTAAAATTGATTTTTTGATCCGAATTTTACAATACTCAAAAACAATATTTGGAATGTTTTATTTAATAAATATACAATATTCACCATGGTTTGGTATATTGTCTATTGAATTTTCATTGTCTTTGCTTTACCTACACTGTCTCTATCTGTTTATGTGTATTATTTTATAATCTCTTTGTAATTTATTTTTTATTATGTTCAATATATTTAATTTCTTAATAATATGTTCTGCTTGATTTAATAGTTATTTAATCGAGGTTATGTTGTAACTTTATTTTATAATTTAGTCTGCATCAAACTTATGTGTAAAATTTTTATTTATTTTCTTTTTTTGTATTTTGTTAAGATGATTTGATGTATTTTTAATTTGTTTCGTTTTGTTTGTATTTCTCTCGTAATCTTTTATTGTATATTATTGTATGTATTACCATTTTGGCTTCGGTTGTGGTCTTTACCATCATCAATAAATAACCTATTATTATTATTATGTGGTGATGGCATTATATATTTATATGTTAAACCAATTGCCTGCATTTTGTCAACCAAATATATTCGCACTTTACACAAACTGCTGGTGAGATAAAACTTGGGATTTGGAACATCTTACTACAAACACTTCCTATCAGATTTGAAATAGTTCAAAAATGTTAATTAGAATACTATGTTTTAAGCAGTGTTGGGTAAATTACTAGTAAAAATATAACGCGTTACAAGTTACTTTACTTTCGCTTAAAATTAACGTGTTACTTTCACCAGAAAAGTTAATGTTACGCTATTTCGAAAGTAATGCAAGTAACTCGTTACTTTTAGTTCCGAAACTGTGACTACACATACAGAAGAAAACATTATTTCAATTTTCCCTACTACTATTACTACTACCACTGGTATTATTATTATTATTATTATTATTATTATTATTATTATTATTATTATTATTATTATTATTATTATTATTATTATTATTATTATTATTGCACTTTTTGATTTTCCCCAATCATCGTAAATGTTTAGAACTTTATCTTGATAATGATAGAGCTCCTATATCCTTTCATGCGTACAGGTACTTTCTAGTAATAAAGTAAGCCTGCTCATCACTCACAGTTTATTCATATCAACCCCTTTATTATGAAATATATTCATAGTAATAGCAACTAGAAACAATGCACAGTTATTGAAATGCTATACTGCAATGTAAAAAAAAAAGTTCACTTTTTTGTACGCGTAAACTGCAACAACTTTCGATCGCTTTTTTCTTTTCTTTTTCTTTTTTCTTTTTTTTTTACATGTATATATGTGTGCAACAGAAGAAGTGCGAAGTGTGTACGTGCACGTGTGAGAAATTTGCACGACTGCGATTGCACCGTTGGAAGTTTGGCCACATTTATCAAAGATTTTTTCCACAATTTGCATTCCTCTTGCATGCATATATACATGTAAAAGAAGTGATCAAATGTATTTGCGATTTACACGTACAAAAAGAATTTTAGGAATGATCAGAAATAAATCAAAAGATTGCGATCTTGGCCAAGAATTAGTTTTTGGATAAGATGCCACAATTTTTCTAACGGCTCCTAAATCGAATTTTCTTATTTTCTTCGCAATAAGAACATCATACTGAGTTAAGTGATAGTTTGGATTTGTCTACACTGTTACTTATGTAGTTCTCCAGATATAAGACCTACAAGAAAATTTTAGATTGAATGAAATAAATTGGACCTTCGATCAAGTCCCACAAAATTTTTAAACGGCCCCAAATCGAGTTTTCGTATTTTGTACGGAATAAACACATCATACTGAGTTAAATGATTGAGTTCGGCTACAATATAAGAAGTTCACCAGATATAAGGCGTACAAGAAAATTTTTGATTGAAATATATTAGATCTTTTGATCCAAAAAGTGTAGAATTTTTTTATGGTGTGTGTGTTGCATATTGTCAACTAACATGTTCACAATGTGCTACAGCGACTACAAATAGTGCAACACACACCATAAAAAATATTACATACATACATACATACATATATATATATATATATATATATATATATATATATATATATATATATATATATATATATATATATATATATATATATTTTAATGGTGATTCTTAATTATTGATTTATAAAAATAATCATATCACTTAAAACAGTTTACAATAATTTTAACCTCGAAGTTTTGATGTTTAATTATTAATTATTATTGATATTAAATAACTTGATCCTAAATATTTGTGTGGGTGCTATTTCGATCTACTGTAGAAATTTAACTGAAAGAAAACTTTAGATGCTTCCTCAAATTTGTGGACGAACTCCTGGCTGTTGATAAATATTTCCCGTTGGGGCATTTCAGACACTTTATTTTTAAATTCTGTCCACCAGGCACGTAGCCAAGGAGGTCCGGACCCCCCCCCTTTTGAGACTAGAAATGAAAAAAATTAAGGAAGGATGAAACGAAACGAAACAAGAAAAAGAAGAATCACCTTTAAAAATAAAAAGATAGAGCAAGCATTTGGTTACTCTTTCTTATGCGGAGATTTGTATTACTTGCAATATATGGTGGCGAATGAGCGGGATATCCTGGAAAAGTCAGAGTATTTGAAATTTCTAGAAAAGTTAGGAAATCTTCAGAATTTTTGCTATTAGTCAGGGAAATTTCAAGTTTTGAAAGTATAGTGCCATTCTGTAACAGAGTGTACATTTTTTATTATATTTTTCATCATTGCTTCTCTGCGGAACTCTTATCTGCTGAACTGCGAGTGTAATGATACTCTAGTTTACTTTTGTTGGTGTTGTTTTTCTAAAGATGGAGAAGGAAAAAATGAAATCTTTAACGTCTCACGGTTATGCCAATTAGGCTAAAGGAGACGGTGGTAATGAGAAATGAGCGAAATGGTGGAATGAAAAAGTGGGAGGAAACGGCACCCACGAGCACGGTGTTTGTCCACCACAAAGTCCACACGGCGCGAGCTGGGATCGAACCAGGGACCCCAAGCACCGGAGGTGAACGCTCTGCCACTGAGCCACCGCGCACCCAAAATAAATGTTATGTATGCATTTTGACTTTTCTCGCTTTCTGCTGTTAGCGGCATTCTTCACCAGTGGTGCTGTGGGTGATAAGACAGTGAGTCACAACTAGAGGAAAGAAAGGAGCTTGAAAACCTTGACTGGACTAGCTATTTCTCTTACTTTATTTTATGTCACAACAACGAATTTCCAGTTGATTTTGTGAACAAAAGACTTCCTAGGGTATGACGTCATTACTTAATCCTTTGACCCCTTATGCAAGAAAACACAAAACGTGCTTTGTTGTGTCTTATGGTATGCTAAAGGAGTAACTATTCCCAAAACTTCAGATTTTTTTATCCAGGACTATTGGAGATATTGGACAGTAAAATATGCCAAATTGGCATAATTCCCCAACTTTACTATATTTTTTCAGGTCTTTGGGAGCAGCTACAAGTCTGCAAATTTTTGACTATAAACTATGATCTCGGACTACATGCACACACATATTCAGACCTCTACGTCAGTTGCTTCTTCTTCCCACACATGTCTTCAATGTCCGAAAATATTGCTACTGTAGGCCCTGATTTCACATCTTTCAAATGGTGTTAGGCAAAAATGTTAAGAAGACAAAGTTTTAGCTCTGCACAAGTTGGACACGCTCAGCAATTTTCAATTTGCTAAGACAAATACATGCTGAGATATTCAAAACAACGTAAACGCTTGAAATCGAGAAAACGCAAAATGGTGGCAGAAGCTGCATCGCTACGAGCTTTTTTAAAAATTAATTAATTGTGGTTTTGAAGTACCCTGATATAGTATAAACATTCATGAAAAAATTAGATTTTTTGGAGATTGTCGAGGGGCATATGTTTGATTACTTAGGATGGATTGACTCTCACTGAATATATTGATTTGGAGCTGTCAAAATCTATGATAAAATCGTTCAAGTGCTTGAAATTAGTTCACGTGATTTCCCTCAGGTTATACTCATCTACAAATAGCAAGTGGTACTAAGATCTAATCTGTTTTCCTGTGTGTTGGTGACTATCTGTCGGCCACTGACAGTTCATGCTCCATTGCTCCATTCTGAGAAGTTTACTACAAATAAGAAAAATTTGTTTCCGAAGAAAATATATTATAGTTACTCATCCGAAATGTAAAGGAAAAAAAGTAACACAAATTAGGTGCGTTACGTTACTTAAAAATTTGTAACGCATTACCGTTACAGCTACTTTGGAAAAAATGTAACACGTTATTAGAAATCGTTACTTACGAAATAACGCGTTACTTGCGTTACGCTACTACCCAAGACTGGTTTTAAATTAGTTTTCAATTTGTAAGACGTCAGCCTACTGGAAAATGTGTTTTGTACTTAAACTACTAGAGCGAAGAATATATTGCTTGACTCAAATTTTATGGAAGGTATACTTAAATAACCACTGTTGTGTAGACTATATTTTAGAAGCTCACGATTTAAAGTTCCAATATATAGTATAAATCGTAAAATGCTGTTTCAAGAAAATGACAGAAAACAAACATGTTTTTACCTCAACACTTGTATAAACTATAATAAATGAATATTTTTTCTTTTTTGACTTTACGTCTCAGAAACTTTAAAAGCTGACACTGACTATTGACAAAGTTTGTATTTTTATTCATACACTTTATATTTAGACCTAACTTAATAATCTCTACTGTTTTCTTATTTTGTTTCTACTGTATAGCATTGGCAAAGAGAATTATACGATTGAGTGCTATGTTTTTGCTTTCACCTTTAATAAAGTGTAATAATAATTATCTCCGAAAGTATTGATGCACATCTTTTTGTTGTATGTGAAAATGAATGCATCTCCTTTTTTACTAAATTTTCGGATAATTTTAACTTCTACGTGTTGACTAGATTGGCTGGCGCCAGGCGGGTTGCCTACAGAGAGGCTATTCTTTGGCTCTCCAAAAGTATAGAGGCACATTTATATAGAAATGAACTTACTTTTCTTTCACTAAAAGTTAGACTTGCTAGTAAAACATGTGTGTTGCTGGGTAAGGCCAGGAGAACGGAAGTTCTGTATTGTTGTCTTGGTGCTTATATCAATTGTATCTCATCTACATCAAAGAGTTTCGTCGTGGATAAATGATTACATTACGTATCTTCGTTGCGGAACCCCGAGTTTGATTCCCAGCTAAAGCTCATGTGAGTAGAACCCCGCGTTAAGCTGTAAGTCTACGTTTTACACTGCTTCGATGCTGAAAGGGACGCTTAACCCGAATTCAACCCATCCACTTCCCTCAGGAAGTGGATATCCATAATTTTGTCAATGTGTTCTTGAGTCACATGGGTAAGGCCAAACCTTGAAAGTTGAAATCTCCTTGAGATCTGAAAAGTATGTCTATAGTTGGTTGATTGGAGTTTTATGCTTCCTTTCATCATATAAATAAATGAGACGGAAACTACTTAAAGTGCAATATAAAACGTTATTCCTTTTGTGTCCGAGGCAATACACAATCTGGAGTGGAGCCTAGAACCACCTGAAAGGAAAATACATTAGTTTTTGAAAAAGGTCTGGTCTGGTCAAGAAAGTGCTTTTTGGAAAAGGTGAACAAATCAGAAACGACAAGATCATAAATTCTGAAGATGATAATCAAATACAGGGTTCCATTTTCTCCAAATATCGCTTATGCAAGTATTTTAATATTGTAAACTATTGTTTGTGTTTCTCATAATAAGTTGTTTACTTGTTGAAGTTAGCATCCTTCTTCAGCACCGAAACTATAATGAGACGTGGATCTATAGTTTAAATTGGAATCCGAAACACCGTAATATGTTCATCTCAGCGAGAATCAAACCTGGCTGTACGAAAGATATCATAATAAGCTATATATTTACACCCATAGATGTCATAGCACATTAAACAAAGTTAAATATCCGCCTACTTAAGTTTGTCAATTTGCATGTGATACGTTAGACTACCAAGTTTGAAATGTCAAGAATAGCACATTTTATCTTTTAAGAATAGAACAATAATATTGCTTTTTAATAGTGAAACTAGTTGGCTCACTGTAAAATAAGATAACACGACTGTTCGAAATGAACCTGTCTACCAAACTAATGATATTTAACTGTATTATTTATATTAGTTTACCGGAAATATATACAAATAATTTTATCGATAGGCACGGTGGTTTAGCAGTAGAGCATTACCCTCTAATATCAGGAGTCCTTGGTTCGATCTTAGTCATTTGTTTGTGGAGGATAATAGCGTGGTAGTGAATTTTCTTGAGGTTCTCTCATTTTCTATCATATTCTCATTCTATCACTTCCGCTTATAGTAGAGACACAAGAGTTTAGTTAGAATATTTTCTTGGGAAGGTTAATTGATTGCAGAAAGCTACTTATCTATTAACATCTTTACTTTATAGCAATTAACATTAAAACTGACAGTACTTGATTTTTGCCACTTCCAGTTTTGTAGGATTATTAGAGTGGAGATAGATTAAGTCTTGAGACGCTTTACTTTATAGTGACCAACGTCCAAACTATTAAGTGGTTGATATCTCTTTTTCACTTTGAATAGAAAGTTAAGAGAAAATATATTATAATTCTTTGAATACTAAATCGGTTCCCGAAAAAAAAAAAGACAAACGTTTTTTCTTATCATTTTTGCTGTATGTAGATCAATATTGAAACTGAAAGTTATGGTGGATTTCTATCATTCTCGGCTTTAATGCAGAGTTAATGACGGATATAATGAATACTTTTGCTTAATTGATTCTAGGAAGCCGTTTCTCGCTGTTACCGTTTTCACTCTATGGTAATCAACGTTAACTATTAACTGATCAACGTTACTAATCAACGTTAACTGAAAATTGGTGATTCCTACAAGATTTTGGATTTGTGGATACGATTATATCCTCAAGTGTATAAAACACGTTGCTTACATTTTCTACATTGCTTATGTTTCTCCTTAACTTGATTGTGATTAACCAAAAGAGGAAGGACAGGTGCTGCATTCTTAACTAATGGCTGAAAGGAGAAGAGTGGTACTTCGCTGCTGGCTATTTGAGCTCCATCTGATTAACTGAGTTGCGGGGTATCAAGTAAAATTGTACTTTATTGAAAATGTAATGTAAAATTATTGCATGTTGAACTAATCCAGATAGAAAAAAGCGTAACCTACGGCTACACAATATGAAATGTCTGGTTTACATTCAGTTCAGTACACTTTTTCTTAGATGTAAATCTGAAGGTAGAGTCCTACTCTAATTCATGATTCTTTAACAGGTTAAAGTTCTGAGTAAAGTATTACGAGCTGAAAACGAAGTCAAGCAGAAGTTAAATTTATTCAATTACAGAATTTCTATTGGCGCCAATGGAACTATGTCTTTCAAATACATATATGTTTAATAAGTCTGTTATGTATTGTTATTATTTTATTATTTTGAAAGTTTGGTTCGTTCGTCAAACGTTCTGTCATTAGTCATTGACAGAACTTCTCACTAGTAATTCTATCAAATATTCCCTTCATTCTTAATTAAGAGGAGGAAAAGATAAAAGAGTACGAGGTAAGTGACTTGCGCTCCTCTATACAATAGTGAGATCTCGGGTTCGAGTCTCGACTTCGTACATTCTGATCAAACCTGCTAATTTCCTCAGTCGTATCAAGTTAGTGAAAGATATAACTTGCCGTTAAACGATTGATCATTCAACTTTTCCTCGGAATTGAAAGAGTAATGGATTTTTTAAAAATGAAACAAATACGTGAAAGCAATGTATGATAATAGTTTGCTTGGTTGTCATAGCATTTGTTTAACCAAACACAAGAAAAGAATCTAACACACAAAAGTGTGGAAAGATTGGAACTAAACCAAAGAAGAAAACAAATTAAAACTTCTCTATTTCGAGCATGAAAATGTCTTTGCGAAGTTTGTAAAGTAACAAAGGAAACAAAACATCAAACACTAATGAACTCTGAAAACTTTATTATTAAGTTTGTTTTTCATGTTTCGAAATTCTCTTAAAAATCATGTTTGGATAAAGTTTCTACTTCATTTTTCAAGAAGTTTAAGTTTTAAGTTTTAAGACGTATATACAGATATATGAAAACCTAATATAAAAGAAAATCAATATCGGTCATTAAAAGAATGGAAACTTTGACTCCTATTCTCTTCAGTATCACGATAATACTTCGTAATCAGAATACTTCAGAATAATGGAAACGTCTGCGAAATTATCTTATTACTACGGCATACGACCACCACTAGCTTCCAGAACAGCTCTGATTGCTAATGAAATGGAAGCATATTAGTCGTAAATGATGAGCAGAGAAATTGTGTGTTATTCTTCGTGAAGTGAAGCACCCAATTCATTCGGCAAGGATGAAGGAGGATTTATGCTGCGGAGGCTGAACTTCAGAAATGGCCAAAGTACTAAATTATGTTCAGGTCTGGAGATTAGGCGAGCCTACAAAGGTATTGAAATTCGTTCCGATATTCATGAAATTACGCATCAATAGCTTTAGCACTGCGAATTGACAAATCATCATCTTGGAAAGCATCTGAATGATAGTATGTTTATGGCCACCTTAAATTTCTACGTAATTACTAGCAGTAATACGTCCTATGAGAGTACTTACACGATCTATCAAATATCAAAAAATTGCGATCCAAAGCATTACAGAATCTTCAGCATATTTAATGATAGGGACGAGACAATTCAGGGCATAAGCTTCTTACGACGTCTGCCATACATACGTAATACTGTAAGGTCTAAAAAGACTCACTAGGATGTATTACGTATTTCCAATAATCAGGAATTCACTTTGCATGTTCTCGATGTTATTTTCTTTCCTCTATAGCATTGTTGGTGTGATAAGCGACTAGGAAATTGCAATGTTACTGCAGATTTTCAGGGTAAGCAACTCATGTTACTTACCCTGAGCAACTCATGTCACAATAGGCTGTTGCAAGCGCAGATTGAGTTTTGTAGTTATACTTTACCATATTCATTCTGCGATTCTTGGTGACAAACCATTTCAGTGCCTGGCCATCTGTGTCACAGAAGCTTCACTTCCGTTTACTATTAATCACTCTTTACATGTTGTTTTGCCATAAGTTCTGTAGTTGTTATCGTGTACCAACATTGGATATACTTACTCCAATTAACCGTATATCCACAAAATGACCTGTTCGAAATTCAGAGAGTATCCGATTTGACCGCTCCAATATATGTCTCCATTCTACCCCGTCCGACGTACTAAAGACGGTCATCTGACGTTACTAACAAAGGCCAGGCTCTGTACACTCGTTCCCACTGTTACAATCTCATAGACCATACCAGTTAAAAATCAAAGGTATTTCCATTATTTTAATAACTATGCGTACAATGTTCAATGGAAGACCTCTGAGCAAATTATTGTGTGTCAGTGTCAGCCAGAATCTAGAATATGATAAGTATAGAAGTATATCATGAATTTACTCTAAATTTTCAGACATATAAATACTAGATTCAATTATTTTTGTACTAAAGTTCTGGTGACCTAGGTCCCCCCGGACTTGACCTAGATACGCCACTGTAGAATAAGTAGTATTCAGCGGTGTCTAAGACTATAGTGGAATGAAATACAAAAAATCAAATACCAAAACTATACACTCTTTTTGCAAATTTGTTTGCATTCAGTTCATAAATTGGTGCCTCAATCAGGAAAGAACGTGCTGTGGCAAACTACAGCATTCTCTTATCAATACCGAATTAACATGATGGAACAAAAGAACTTCGATTTTTAGCGTTGTCAACATGATAGAAAACAAAGGAACTGGTAACAGAGTACATTACCAACTTCAAAAACGCTATTGAATTATGCTTCTATAATTCAGAATTTACTGTTTACTTTTTGTTAATAAATACAACAAAAGCTAAATCATACTATGATCAGACATGCTAGTACAAAGTATGTATTAATCAAAGCAGTTTTTTTTTAAATCATGTACACTAGTACGTGCTATATACCTACGTCATAAAAAATCCGGTTTACTGACCACAAAAGGAATAGTTAAATATAACATACACATTTATCCAATCAAAGAGAGGTTTCGAGAACCTGTATACAATGATAGAAAAATTTTGCTCTTTAATAAAAAACATGCAGTGAAAACTAAATAGAATTCTCTTTTATCAAAACTTACAAATGAAGTTACAAATAAATTACAATTCTCTCTATCATTTGAAAATGTTTTTTTTTTTTTCAACAGAAAATGAACAAAGCAAATGCTTAGTGCAACGCGAAACTAGTGAGTGCTTTTTCTCTATTTGTAATCAGTACTTCAACATCCGGTAGAAAGAAATCCCTTTTTACAGTATTTCAGTTCTAATTCTGTTGAATATTGTAGTATATTCATTGTATTTTTAAAAATGAGACTGTAAATCAATATGCTTATTCAACTACTTGTGTTATTTTGACTAATTAAAAAATGAAACTTTAAGTTTGTCAAAATAAATAGAAATAAAAATAAGATGAAAAAAGTTTAGTAGCATTTGATATGAGAGCAAAATGTCTCGGGTGCTCGTTTCAAGGGAGCACAAGGGTGGCATTTTTCATATACATTTTCGTTACATAGAAAATAACGTTGTCTGTTGTTTGTGATCGCGTCATGGGAAAACCTCGAAACAGTTTGAAGTGCACTTTTGAACACAGTTATTGCCTATCTGAAGCTGGGATTTTATTATATCATTTTCATTAAATGGCATGATCTAAGGAGCTAGGATGTTCAAAATTGATGCCAAAAATGAAGTATCTTATGGGTTTTTATCATTACAGTTTCCGCAATAGTTTCCGCAAAAATGTTTCACCGCGAGGAGAATGGCGTTTCAGTTAATTTTTATTAATCTGAAGCACAGTAATGCTTTATTGTTCCCCGTTACTTTTAACCTTCTCTTTAAAATAGCCGATTGAGGGCATGCTGGCTCAGCGCTTTTCTCTGGGGTTCCTGGTTACATCCTCAGCCAAATAACTTTGTGGTGGACAGCATCGTGCCCGTGGGTTTTCGTGTTTCCTCACACTTTCTCATTCTACCAATTCTTCCATCATCATTCATTTGCATTAATCGTTCGTCTCTCTTAGACTATATGGGCTTAATCATGAGGCATTACATCGTTTCATTTCATATAATAACCAATTAACCCTGCGATAGGCGCGCGGATTTTTGTGACATGGTTAGTCGCGCGGGCTACCACTGTAGCCCATTTGTTTTTATTTTATTATATTGGCAAATTTGTTAATATTTTTATCTTTCTTGTAGAGAAATGTATTTATAAACCCTTTTAAGGGACTTATACCCAATTTAAGAAATATATTTGTTTTGAAAGCTATGTATATACAAAGGGGATCAATGCCATTTATTTTTCAAAAGTAATACACGAATAGGACTGTAAAAGTTATTTATGTTAAGCAATAAATGCACCACTCTGGTGCATTTCGAACTTTTCTTCATCGTAAATATTTATGTCGGAATTCTTTAAAAAAATACGCATTACTTTACCAAAAGTTTACAAACAAAGGTTAGAATAAACGTATCATCTTCAAAACATACCTTTTCATCGAAATACTTTTTATGATTTCCTGCTATCAAAATTTTGATTACGATTTTGCATAATGATACATATGCTATTTACTCTCATATATTTTACTTTTTCTGTTTTCAAGATCCTCAAAACATGTCCCGCACACAAGTGATTGATTGGTCAATGCGCACTTTCCTTCAAGCATTGACCACCCATCAAAAGCATCAAAATACCAAGAAGGGCACGTATTTCAGTCTCGTCTGTAAGTTTTGCATCACGGTCACGTACAAATCTCTTTCTAACTCTGTCAATGTAAATATTGCTACAATCAACTATAAGTATGAAAATGTTTGCATCTAAAAGCAATTCTAGACATTCAAGTTACGACAACGCAGACCTGGCCTCACCTTTAGGTCCAGGAAAACGAAGCAAAATATTATGAGCACGAGTACAAATATTACGAGTATTAGTTTTTTTCATCTAAAATTGTCTTTTGCTACATAATAATTTACTTCAGAACTGTATTTATTATCACTATCATCAACAGGTATCAGTGATTCCTGCCACCCGGAATTCTCAGTAACATCATCTGAATTTTTACTATTTCTGTGTCCGAAAAATGCAGTTCTTCCGTCCCAAAATATTCTTCACCTACACTATCGCAATCTAGAAAACATTCCTCATCAGGATTGGCATTCTGCTAACTCATTGACCATCTGATGAACGCTCAAACTATAATGAAAAAAACTTTGACGTTTTGGAACATTCGTGACAGCAATAGTCGCGCGGGCTACAGATGTAGCCCATGAAACTTTCAAGCAGAATAACAATGAGCTCGTTTCAATTTTACGTTCGATCACACACTAAACATGCAGAATGATAGTTGATAGAAAGGTACGCAGACACCCTTTGTGTTAGCATCTCAAATTACCTTGCGGCAAGGAAAACAAAAACGCTGGGCTACAATGGTAGCCCGCGCGCGTATTGCAGGGTTAAAAAGGAATATGGATTGAACCAAAGAACTAGCACTGAATGGACTAAAGTAACTATTTCTAAATTTATCCAATATATGCTGATTGGAGACCGCCGCCGAACCCCTCAAAAAGTCGTAAAAAACTGAATGAGAGACGTAGCTGATTTTTTCGTTAAAAATGTCGTAATACCCTTAGGTGCAACATATATTTTTCAGAGTGTGAAACGGATGCCAACATTGTCAAAAAACATTAAAACCGAAAAACTTGTTACGCCGAAGAATACGTTACGCGGGGCCACTTTCGCAACTCAGATAGAGGCAAAGTCTTCAACCTTAGACTCAGGATCATAAATTAAGATAAATTTCCTAAAAAGTATTGAGTCTTTTGTGCACAAAATTGCATTAGTATTTCAAATCTCAGAATATATATATATATATATATATATATATATATATATATATATATATATATATATATATATATATATATATATATATATAGGTGCCTTCCATTTCAATTCAGGCAGAGCATGTACCATCACCATCTCAGATATTGTTGAAACTTTTTTTATAGCAACTAGACATGTTTTTAAGAGACCCATATTTTTTTGTTTTGTCGAAAAAAATTTTCCCGCCAAGTAATGGGCCATCAAAGACGGGGAGTACAATTTATGAATTGTAGAAGACATGGAAAATGGTCAACTTCGGAGCCTCGCTATTCGGCTATGGAGACAGGTAGAGTTATAATTCTTGTTGTGGTATGTACATAGGGATATAAATAAACTATATTTTATTATAGTTTGGTTTGCGCATGTGTATCTTTTTGTACATAAATTAACAAATGAACGTAAATTTATCTGAAAAGTCGAAGTTTGCGAATTTTTTTCGAGCACTTTCGGTTCGAATTTTAAAATTCTGTTTTCACGGTTGGTAAGACCTGGTTACCCGCTTTCCGAAAAATTTTTTGTATCGCTTCTGTGTGGAACCGTTTTGTCGCAAAAAATTCGAGAAATTGTAAAATTTTCAAAAATCGCCATTTTTGGGCGCCATTTTCTCGAAAACACCATCTTTTAAAATTCTGAAATTTTGTCAGATGGTTCAACTGTACATGAATAATAAACACACCAAATACCATTCTCGACCAATGCTTCATGAATTAACTGCAGCCTTTTAAAGTTAGCGAAGTTTCGTTAAATTTGATGTCACAGTTAGCAACACTGGGAACAATAAAAAGTGCAATGATTTAATGATGTTTGTGGTTCACATTCATTAAATGAAGAATAAAAGGTTTTCTTGACTCTCTTTTTCATTATTTTGATCAAGAAGGCTCCCTGAAATAGTAAAATGAGCCTCCCCTACTCCTCCGTTTTCTTAAACCGAAATAATCTGAGGTGGAAATTACGATTACGAAACACACAAATTTAAAGTTTACTTGAAATGGCCATCCAATAAATTCTGATGATCTACGAAAAGCCTGAACTATTACCTCAGTGATGATTTGGAATGCTCCAGGCAAAGTCTCAATTAAGTGCGATGTCATTACAGTGATCGAAAACGGATTTTAAAAAAAATCCGAAACATTTTCTTACGCGTTCCATCAAATAAATTTACGGACTTTCTTTTAAACAGAACAATCTCAGCATAAGAATGGTCACTCGGAATTTTATAGTATTCGACTAAAGTGGGTCAGTCCGCAACCTGCGAGGGAAGTGTGTGTGTGTGTATTGTGCAAATTTTAAGTTATCTGCTACTGCGTTGCTACAAATCAAAGGTGCAGCCTGTATTGAAGCTGTCATGCGTAACCTATTTCCTTTAGTAGTATGATCCGTAGAAAATGGCTATTGTCTTCTTCAAGAATGTGGTGAATGTCCTGGAGTGGAAGTAATAAGTGTGGAGTCTTTAATTATTGATCCTGATGAAAATGAAAGTGTTACGTATGCCATATGGGAAAACAATAATCTCGTTAAAAACCTGTGCCACTTTCTGTTTTCGTATCGTATATTGCTGGTTTAACTGTAAGAATTGTAATTCATGACTACATCAAGAAAATCCAAGGAGAATTAATTGCTACTGAAAAGCACCGTATAAAATTTCAAGATACAAATTCTATTTTACTTCATGTGGACTTCGCTGAAAACTGGACTGTTATTCTGCAAAGTGAAATTCAGAGTTATCACCGGAATATGAAACAACTGACAGTTTTGTTGTAATAAACGACGATAAAACACACGATTCGGCTCATGTACTCATAGCCATAGACAAGAATCTAAAAACACTCGAAGAAAAGCGAAAATATATTTTATAGAAAAAGGTTTGAATACGAGAATATAAGTGTCTACAATTTCCCAAACCGTGTCAGTGATTTCTGATGGTGCTGCATCCCACTTTAAAAATCGCTTTCAGATGTTCGAGATGCAGACAGGTCCGATAAAGCAGTGGTTTTGCAGTGAAACCGGCCATGCAAGGGTCTCTGCGACGGTATTGAGGAAGGGGGGGGGGGAGAATGTGGCAACGCGGCATAACCTTAGGCAAAAACAGATACACAGTATTAAATCCGCAGAAGAAAAAAAATGAAATGAAATGTAATCTTTGTTTTACGTCATACGCTTATGCCGGTTAGGCTAAAGGAGACGGTGATTATGAGAAATGAATGAAATGGTGGAATGCAGAAAGTGGGATGAAACGGGCTAACCCCGAAAAAACCCACGAGCACGTTGTTTGTCCACCACAAAGCCCACACGGCGCGATCTGGAATCGAACCAGGGACCCCAAGCACCGGATGTGAACGCTCTACCACTGAGCCACCGCGCCCCCACTAAAACCGCAGAAGAATTCGTGGGTATAGTGCAAGTACAAACTCCGGGTATTACTCTCGTTTTGTTGCCTGGAACTGAATTCGACGACTTCCGGAAGAAAAAAAGGGAAAGTATGCGACCGGTAACTGGTATTCAACGAAGTCATCTTTGGCTTTCGGAAAATGGCGAAGTTTTTATGGCAGTAACGGGTCACCATGAACTAACTTCATGCTTCCTCCAAAATCGAACTTCTGCAATTCAAAGTGTAGATTTAAGAAATCTACAAAAAGGAACTTTTGTTACATACATATATGTATGATAACCAGTGGTGCGTAGCAGAAATATTATGAATAAATCATGAATTACGTGAAGTTGAATTATGAATAAATCATGAATTACGTGAAGTTGAAGTGCTGTTTATGCTTCCACATGGACCTTCAGCATTTGTGACTATCGACAATGTGCTGCGCAGAGGCGGATCCAGGACGGACTTCTGGAAGGGGGAGGGCTAATACTGCTACTTAGAGCTACTTTTAAGAGCTCCAAACTCTGAGATCGGTTTTATTTATATATAAAATAAAAAAGTTTCTTCCCCCTAGATCCACTCCTGGACGAATTGTGAGTGAGCCAACACCTATTGTAGCACCTACACGGTTACATGCTATTAGCGAAGAACAAATGATTGGTCCATGTAAAAAAAATAATAAAATAAATAAATAAAAATAAATCAGTGAAATTTTATTTCCGAAGACCATTTTAAGTAAGTGAACTTGAAATTTGTGCGTTTCGTAATCGTAATTTCCACCTCAAATTATTTCGGTTTAAGAAAACGGAGGAGTAGGGGAGGCTCATTTTACTATTTCAGAGAGCCTTCTTGATCAAAATAATGAAAAAGAGAGTCAAGAAAACCTTTTATTCTTCATTTAATGAATGTGAACCACAAACATCATCGAATCATTGCACTTTTATTGTTCCCAGTGTTGCTAACTGTGACATCAAATTTAACGAAACTTCGCTAACTTTAAAAGGCTGCAGTTAATTCATGAAGCATTGGTCGAGAATGGTATTTGGTGTGTTTATTATTCATGTACAGTTGAACCATCTGACAAAATTTCAGAATTTTAAAAGATGGTGTTTTCGAGAAAATGGCGCCCAAAAATGGCGATTTTTGAAAATTTTACAATTTCTCGAATTTTTTGCGACAAAACGGTTCCACACAGAAGCGATACAAAAAATTTTTCGGAAAGCGGGTAACTAGGTCTTACCAACCGTGAAAACAGAATTTTAAAATTCGAACCGAAAGTGCTCGAAAAAAATTCGCAAACTTCGACT
The DNA here is from genome assembly GCF_964235325.1 of Thermobia domestica. NCBI lineage: Eukaryota > Metazoa > Arthropoda > Insecta > Zygentoma > Lepismatidae > Thermobia > Thermobia domestica. Next base: position 96,564,558 of record NC_137469.1, read on the forward strand.
TTTCAGATAAATTTACGTTCATTTGTTAATTTATGTACAAAAAGATACACATGCGCAAACCAAACTATAATAAAATATAGTTTATATATATCCCTATGTACATACCACAACAAGAATTATAGCTTTGCCTGTCTCCATAGCCAAATGGCGAGGCTCCGAAGTTGACCATTTTCCATGTCTTCTACAATTCATAAATTGTACTCCCCGTCTTTGATGGCCCATTACTTGGCGGGAAAATTTTTTTCGACAAAACAAAAAAATATGGGTCTCTTAAAAACATGTCTAGTTGCTATAAAAAAAGTTTCAACAATATCTGAGATGGTGATGGTACAATTTTATATTTTTTTGCCTGAGTTGAAATGGAAGGCACCTATATATATATATATATATATATATATATATATCACAGAGGAGCAGGCGAAACGTGATTTGGCAGCTGCCACTTCAAGGTAGTAGATATGTAAAAAAATGTCTTTGGAATTTTAGAATCCGATGAAGGTGTTTCGCCATAAATAGGAGTGCTATATTTCACAATTTTACTTTGATAAATTGACAAATGCTTCACATGCTCGTAAAGGAATTGATGCTGTTTATAGGCAAAGTATACAGTATTATCAAAAGGAACAATTAGAAAAAGGTAAAGGCTTTCGTTCTGGAAATTTAGATGGACAATCATAGAAGTGGATGTTATTGACAAATTCAAGCAGGACGAGCACGTAAGTAGTAATGACATTGACAATGACCTAAATATCCCTAACCAAATACGTGTTAAACCATTTGGAGAAACCTCGCTACGAAAAGAAGTTCGACGTTTGGGTGTCACATGATCTGACCTGATCATCATCATTCACATTTAATTTCTAACTGCAAATCTCTACTGAAACGTAACGAACTAAAGCAATTTCTGAAGTGATTAATCACGAGAAGTGAAATGTGGATAACATAGGACAATAATATATGAGAAAGATCGTAGTCAAAGAAAGAACAGTTCCACAGCTTGTGACACACAAAATACCAACGTTCAGGAAAGTTATGCTGTCTCTTTGGTGGGATTAGAAGGGTATCATACATTACGAGCTAATGTCACTGAGCAGAACGATGGACTCGGATGTGTACTGTCGACAGTTGGTACGAGTACATCTAGAAATTCAAATGAAATGGCCGGAAGTGTTCAACATAAATGGGTGTCATACACCACATTGATAACGCCAGACTGCATATATCTTTAATGACACGCCAGAAATTAAAAGAACTTAGGTGAAACGTTTTAATACATCCACTGTATAGCCCAGGCCAATAACTGTCAAACTATCATTTGTTTCGGTTTCTTCACAACTGCTTGTATGGCGTTACCTTAACTTCAAAAGAATTCAATGGAAACCACGTATCACGACTTTTGGATCACAAATCCCATAAGTTCTATAGAAACACGATTATGGTGTTGCCGGAAAAATGTGAGAAAGTCATCGAACAAAACTGTATATATAAAATTTCATAATGTTATTTTCAAATCATAATAAATGTATTCTCATCTTTGGTCTCCAAAGGTTCAATACTTTTTAGACATCCTGATATAATATCGAACAAGAACATATAGATGTATTAGATGGCAGGACACATTGTTTTGTTGGGAAATATAAAGGTTAAATGATTATTATCAAAATACGTAATGAAAATACTTGGAATTGGCGACACGTCAAATGTCTGGATTGGGAACGATTAGGAAGCGACAACAGGGCTGGGCTTTCGGTGATGCTGTGTTAGGGCAAACTGCACGTCATGAGGAACAGTTGAATGATAGTATATAGTGAACTGAGTGAACGGTGATAGTGCAAAATGAGTGAACTCTCAGATTTCCAAACGGAGCATAGGGTCGGATGAATCATTGTTCACCTTATTATTCACGTTCACCATGGTCGTGTTTCATGTGTAGCGGATGCCCAATCAGCGCTTCTGCTCAACCGTAAAACCTAGTGGCGGGTCTGTGATGCTGTGAGCCGTAAAATAGCGGCCAAGTCACTATCAGTGATTATAATGTACCTCCTATGATTCAGGTTCCGTTCCCGGACAATTACGCTATATTTCAGAATGAAAATGTGCCCATTAACACAGCTGGAGTTGTTACAGCATACCAGGTTCAAGTTGAATGCTTTATATGGCCAGGCAGACTTCCAGACCTAAACGTAATGAAACAAATGTGGTAATTTTCGAGAACACAAACCCAGTGCATATTTCCGCCTCCATTCTCCCTCTCAAAACTGAACGATGTGCTGTATGCAAACATCATGCATGGCCATGATCACTATGACTCATTACTACGTCATATCAAAGCTGTTCGGTGAGGTAAGGGCGGTGATGCCATATTAACCTGGTTAGTTCAAGTGTTTCCATTATTTTTATAACCATTTGTATATACTGGTCGGAAATTATGTTGGAAAGAGATCAAAGGGACTAAGAAGGTAAGGAAATTTAAAAAAAAACTAAATCTTAGGGAAATGGATAATAAGAATCCAAATGGGATAGACTCCCAGAGTAGAGTTAACTGACAATGTTCTGTTGCTACGGCAATGAAACTCAGGTTCCTTTAAGCCCCACAGACAATTAGTTAAACTCTGTATTCTCATTGTTTCTTGAAAATTGCCTTTAGTGAAAGAATAAAAACAGTTTCCTCAGCCTACAGCACTACATCATTTAAAAGATAATCCGTGAAATTAGAATTGATCTACCGTAAAATGAATGCATAGCGGGTTGAACTTAATTAATAAACTTTCAGCTGTGAGATTTTTTTTCTATCTTCTGAACACATATACAGCTTTAAGCTTCTTTCAGAAAATATAATAATTTTTTGTAATATAAACTTAAATTAGAAATGATACTTTTGTTTTTGTTTTTCTAACTACCGCAAAAGTTTAATGAACAAATTTGTGTGACTATCCTTTTAGCCTCTGAGCACTTTCTAATTCATCATCATAATTATCATTTTAACTACATAACGTTGAAAGTTATTCTTATTTATACAAAGTAAGGATTGCCGTACGCATTTCACCAATACATAAGAAAATTAAATGCTCAAACAAATTCCATATACTTTACTTGCTACTATTTAAAATGTTTAGTTCATTGCCGATAACACACAATACTAAATACGAGATAATGTTCTGTCCTTTAGTTGGATATGGGTGATTTGAACTAAATTAGAGATGTTAAACCTACATATGGAGCCCGTTTTCTCCTAACAGGTACAAGTTTTATTGTACAGTCACTTGACAATTTGTTAAATAAACATTTTACGTATACAAACGAAGACTATACAAATTTCTTCCAAGCTGTACTTCAGTTGAAAATACATGGCTTTAAATACGTTAGAGGTGCTAAATCAACATTTTGAAGTATGTTTTCTACTAATATGCACAAATTATATCGTGCAGTCACATAATATTGTATTACACAGACACGCGACAAATATTTTACAAATACAAAAAACAAAAGTCTATACAAATTTCTACGGAAATGACAATTGTGATATTTTTCTCTTGTATCTATCTGAAGGAGTCTGCCTGATGTAAATCACCAATATTCAGCAAGCATACTGCTGTTCTATCTTCCACTGAACCGCTTTTCAAATTATGAAAGTTGTGGTGGAACCGTTCCTCATGTTCAACTCTAACAGCCCCAACTTTTGTGGAAAAAAGTCCAAATCAAGACCTTGGTGCAAGAAGGAGACAGCTCCAATTTTATATTTGTTCAGGATTGAAACAAAATATTATTAAAAATCAACTTATTGTATTTTCGTGTTTGTACTCTTTTTGTACTGAAAGGTTTTAACCTTATAATAGCACCTTTCTTTATAAAAAAAATATTATAGAAGCGAAAACACAGTAAGTTGATTTTTAACAATATTTTGTTTCAATCCCGAACAAATGTAAAATTGGAGCTGTCCCCCTTCTTGCACCCAGGTCTTCAAATGTGAATCCAAAAATGTAATTTCAGGGACATGTTGCATCTCATGGTTTGGAAGCAGTGCACCAAACTACTAACAATTGCTTCACAATTTGGTGTTTTAAGATTTTCAAGTAAATTAGGACATATTAACTTGAATGCTTGCCATGCTGTCTTTTCTATGTCCGACAGTATACAGGGTAAGTCAAAATGATAGACCCGATTTCAAATATTTATTCTGTGAAAACTAATTAATATATGTTATTGTAAGACAATCGCTTTCAAAGATTAAGTTTCAAAGTTTACTTTCGAGTAGGTGTTTCCACTTTCTATAGTTAAGAGTCAGCAGCAACCAGTTAAGGAAAATGGGATTGACTGGAGAACAGAGATCATTCTGTGTGCTTGATTATCATTTTAATAAGTCTGTGATTAGTATGCAACGACATTTCAACACAAAATATATAAGAGACTCATCGAGGACTTGTAAGTGGAAACGACAATCGTAAGTGTCATGAACATGAAGGTGGTGTTCATATGTAGTAGTGTGATGGTGCCTCTGCCCATTACCATGGCAGTGTTCGGGACCATCTAAATGAACCATTGGAACAACGTTGGATAGACCGTACATCTCCGAAGGATCCTCGTTGGCCACCTCGTTCCTCCGACTTCCTCCATGTGATTCCTTCATGTAAGGTTTTGCAAATGACCATGTTTACGTAACACGACTTTCAACAACATTAGATGAACTGCGCGCCAGCATCATAGCAGCCATTGCTTTTATTAACCGCAAAATACTACAAAAGATTTGGCAGGAGATAGACCATCTTTTTTTATGTATGTCGTGCTACGTTAGATGATCACATAGAATGCTTGCGATTTGTTTGAAGAAAACTTTAAGAGTTTACTTTCGTAGTATATATATATCACAATAATATATGTTTATTAAGTTTTCACAGAATAAATTTTTCAAGTCGAATCCATAATTCCTTGTTCATGTACTGGGACTGGTGACAAATAGTAAAATAGAAGTGAGTATAGTTTACCAGATTAAAATCAGTATGATAGCATCAATCAAATTTCAATATATTTTCTTAATACGAATAATGCCTTTAAAACATAAAATAACTTAAAATTTATTAATCGCTTTATTTATACTTCATTTCTGTTTCGTGTACATACACGAACCCTATGACTATTATGCCAACATGGGATGTAAATGATACTTTTATAGTGTATTTAACCACATTTCCTCTTTAACGTTAGAAAGAAAAGTTATCCATTATTCTCTACGTAATTTGAAATATCTCGTTCTCGTATACAAATTTTCACTCAACATGTCTCTGCACATATAGGCTTTGTGCGTGACCCCATTGTCGGATTTATTATACTTGATGAACTTAGTGTGTGGTCTCCTAACTTTAATCTAGACGCAAGAGAAAGAATATAACCTTCATAGCTCTTTCTACGCAATAACTACTGCACCGCTGTAATAACTCTTCCACTTTTGTGATAAAAACGTACGCACAGATCTCTTCGCGTTTTCATCTCATGCTAGGATCATCCACGTTAATGTTAGGAATTTTATGAGCATTTACTTTCTATATAAGAAGTGCGATACATTAAACTAATACCTTCCATTATAGCTTGAGCCAAAACTAATCCATCTTTTCCCCTTGAAGTAACATACACAGAATCATATCAAGGGAGTGTTCAAGTGTGTACATCTTCCAGGACACTTGGGACTTCTGTATGCATATGTTAATGTGTTGAAGGTTTATTTTTATATATTTTCTTCTTGAAGGGGAGAGGATCAAATTCGAAAATTCTTTTCGGTATACGCTACTTCTATTTAGTGAAAGGGAGGGCAGTATTTCTTGCGCTTCTGGTGACAATGACCAATGGGCAATGTAATGTTCGCCAATGTTGGCCAGTGTTTTTCCCAGACATGTTTTTGGGGGCACTGCTCCCCCGGACTCTGAGAGTGCTACCCCGGAGAACACCAAAATAATACGTCTATAATATAACTAGCAGCGTTCACCCCGCTTCGCTGCGGTCACCCCGGAACGCAATAAACTTTGTTACTTAGATAATTTTTACTTTTTCGCTTTCAAGTGATATGATAAAAACCATAGAAGATTGCAGTAAATGTTAACATTATATCGCCTGTCATTTATGTTAACCCGCCCCGCTTCGCTGCGGTCACCCCCGAACGCAATAAACTTTGTTACTTAGATAATTTTTACTTTTTCGCTTTCAAGTGATATGATAAAAACCATTATAACGCCTGTCATTTATGTTAACCCGCCGAGTGACACGGTCATGCGGGTTGCATATACATACGTTTATTTTTATACCTATGATGAACTAACAAAGGATTTGTACGTAATGGACACCTGAATGGTCAATTATCTCAAGACACTGGTAATTGAAAATTAAAGTGATATGATAAAAACCATCTAGGGTCCAAATCCTAATAACCCCCCAAAAATAAAAGAAATTGGTTCAGCCGTATTAGCGTGATGAGCGGACAAAGGATTTGTACGTTCTCTTTTATATATATAGATAATAAATAAAATAGTACCGTGTGAAAATTATGTGTCCCTCCGAATACTAAATGTCTCCCCTGAAATATTTTTCCTGAAAAAAAGACTAACGTTGGCAAGACACGATTGATCGAAAAACCATGTTTGGCTATTAATGTAATTTTGATAGTTTGACTACTAATATTAAAAGCAGGTTTAATTTGTAATTCCACTATAAAACAATTTTTCTTTATCGTCGTTTTTTATGTAGAAAATCAATTACTATCGTGAAGCAAATACACTTTATTTTCTCATTCAAATCTGAACAAGTACTGTTGCAATTATTGTATCAATATATTCAACCTATAAATACGTTTTCGTTATTCTAATATTCAAATCAAACAAAAAGTTATTCTAATAATATTGTTCGACTAATTAATTTAAATAACAAATTATTGATAGAATAATATAATAAGTATTCTAAAAGTTATTTAAATAACAATTATATGTTTGAATAACTATTTAAATAAGGAATAATTGTTCAAATATCAAGTAAGACTATTCATGGCTTTGGATTGATTGTTTTAACAAAAGAAACACTGACCAAAGCTTAAAACCCACTTTATTTTAAATTATAATTTGTAACTGTTTCGGATATCTAGCATATCCTTCTTCAGACACTATCAAAATTAATGAAAATACAGACATATATATAAATGTTATAACAAAATTTAAATTCTTTAACCGTCATATATATAGTAATTGTTATAAAAAAAAGTTTAAATTCTTTTAACAGACGTATATATATAGTCATTGTTGTACTTTTTTATTTTTATTTATTTTTTCTTTTTTTTCTTATTTACTGAGGCCGTCAGCCAATCCTATAAGTCTTCGTGTTCACTTTCCAATTAATCACGTTCCTTCATTTTTGCTTCTTATAAGGGCCTTTTTTTATTTTCTTTTTCTCTATGCTATTCAAACTTCCTTGCCATAATTCACTAATTGGTAAGCCCCCTGTCCAGTTCATCAGTTTATCTCTTCCTACCTTCTTTATCCAATCCGCTTCTTTCCACTTCCTTATTATCATTCTTTTCTCCATCTCCAATACTTCCGTCTTATCCCAATTAATTCCGTGATTCGTCTCCTTAACATGTTTGTATATGGTATTGGTATCTTTCTTCCTCCTAACATCATCTTCATGTTGTTTTATCCTTTCTTTCATTCTCTTTCCTGTCTCTCCTATATATGACATATCACAGTCCTCACACTCTACCCTGTAGATGACCTCTTCTTCCTCTTCATTAATCTTTTTAGTTCCTTTTCTATTCTTCTTCTTTATTGATCTTAATAAAGTTTCTCCACTCTTTCTATAAGTTCTGACCCCTCCTTTCTCCAATAAATTCTTCAGTTTCTCCGTTTCTTCTCCCATACTTTCTATGCCATGCCATTTTCCACTCTCATCCTCTTCATTCTTCTTTCTCCCTCTCTTCCTCTTCCTGCGTTCTTCTTCCTTCTCTAACTCTTTCTTGCTGTAACCGTTCTTCTCTAACTGTCTGTAGAATTTATGTATACTCTCCTTCCTTCCTTCCTCTTCGCCCTCCATCATTTCTATTCTTCTTATCATATTTGTTATGAAATTTCTCTTTGTATTCCTATCCACGTCGCTCCTCTCATGGCAGTACACTCCCGCTGAGCAATCTTTCTGGTACCACCTCGTGACCAACCCTTCTCCTTGTTTTATTACGGTCATGTCTAAAAAGTTTATTCTTCCATTTTCTTCCAACTCCATTTTCAAACTTATGCCTTTTTTATCTTCCACACTATCTTTGAAGTTCTCTAAATGTCTCCTAGTCCCTTTCCACCAGCCTAGACAGTCATCCACATACCTACAAAATATGATCAAGTTCTTACACCCTTCACCTTTTTTCACCTTTTTCTCCCATTTGTTCATAATTATTTCTGCCAGTACTGGGCTCAGCCTCGGACCTATACTGATTCCTTTTCTTATTTTTACCACTTTCTCACCTATTATACAATACCTGTCTTCCCATATTAACTTCAAAGCCTTAACTACTTTCTCTTTTCTCCATCCTTTTATACTTTTACTACCCATTTCTTCCTCTATGACACTTATTATTGCTTCTCTACTAAGTATTGGAGATGGAGAAAAGAATGATAATAAGGAAGTGGAAAGAAGCGGATTGGGTAAAGAAAGTAGGAAGAGATAAACTGATGAACTGGACAGGGGACTTACCAATTAATTAATTATGGCAAGGAAGTTTGAATGTCATAAAAAAAAAGAAAATTTAAAAAAAGGCCCTTATAAGAAGCAAAAATGAAGGAACGTGATTAATTGGAAAGTGAACACGAAGACTTATAGGATTGGCTGACGGCCTCACTTGTCAGTAAATAAGAAAAAGAAGAAAAAATAAATAAAAATAAAAAAGTACAACAATGACTATATATATATATATACATATATATATATATATATATATATATATATATATGTCTGTATTTTCATTGATTTCGATAGTGTCTGAAGAAGGATATGCTAGATATCCGAAACAGTTACAAATTATAATTTAAAATAAAGTGGGTTTTAAGCTGTGGTCAGTGTCTCTTTTGTTACAACGAATAATAATTAAACGAATTATTTTATCAACGATTACATGTTCGAATTATCATTTTACCCTTTCTGACCGTCTGATTCCAATTGGAATAACAAACTTTCCTGGCTTTCATATCGCATATATCTGCCGAATGATTCCAAGTTGTCTCGTACGTCGTAGTTCTAGGTTATGCTAACGGATGGAAACGGTGTACATTTTCGCCACGATCGGTTGTTCGCGCCATTTTATTGTTTGTTTGGTGTTACATGGTCTGTGAACACCTAACTGACCTTCAATCGTAATGAAAATAATTGCAGCGATGTATTATGTGTATAAATATTTTAAATAATAGATTTTTGTACTTGATATGAGTGAGTATAATACACGCATATGAGATTATAGAAAGACATACTCACAAATTGAATATTTGTTATCAAAATATAATGATTCCAATTGGAATCAACAGATCACGCGCATGTCAGACAACCTTCTTTCTTATTACTGAATAGATGAATATTTACCAAATTATTTAGTTATTAGGTTGATATTGAACGCATTTGAGGTTATATCAGTATGTAATGTTTGGGGCACTGTTTCTTTCAGATTGAGGGGGCTTATTTAGTATTGGGAGGAGCACATATTATTTTCACACGGTACTATTCTATTTATTACATTATAGGCATATTATTTTGGTCTCCCCCGGGGCCAGTGCCACCCAAAAAACGCCTGGAAGAAACACAGGTTGGGGCTTGGTAGCCCTCTCCCTAAAAGTTTGGACTTTGTTATTCTGTATCAACAGTAGTAATGTACTAGCTCCTTTATTATTACGGAGTAAAAAGAAATGTCATTTGTAATTATGTTTGTCATAAGAATAAGCAACGGTCGTAAAATAGCGTAAGTAACAGTCATGGTCTTTGGGAAGGGGGGAGAAGAGAAGTAATTTGCCCCTCTGCATTTATAAAATGAGTTTTATGCAATTTTCATTTTATTTGAGTGCTTTTGGGATAAAATTGCATACTTTATCGTAGTTTTGTCTCCTTTGAGAAAGTTTGCCTTTGAGAGAAGTAAAAGAATACAACACATTTATGGGGGCTTTTGATTTGCACGATATGCTTGTTCAACTTTATCGCACAATATCAAGGGTCACCGATACTAGCTAAGAATCATTTTTCATTTTATAAATAAGGCATGCGTGAATGCATGGCTTCTTGGAGAAGGCACTGTAATCAAAAGAAACAAAATCACCAGCCCTTATACTTGATTTTGTATGTGATATATTTGTCGGTCTTCTGAAAAGAAGAGGACGTCCATAGCGTCGCCAAACGCTGGTCCATCAAAGCTGAAGAGAGTCAAAAGCCTCCCGTGATGTTGCTCACGTACGGTATAAATGATTTCGTCATTGGCCAGAAGCTGTAGCATATAAAGCAAGATAAAAATTGTGTATCAAAGTTACAGTAGAATGAAGTATGGAAAATGTAACGTTACACTTGGCCTGAACACGGAGAAGAATTGCTTCAAAGCGTTGTACATAAAATGATTTCCATGTAAAAATCAGCAAAATAGGTGAAAGCAATTACCAATATTGTCAGACAGTTTGTTTATGTAATAGAGATTAATAAAGAAATAATAATGACATTCTTTAATCACTTTGTATATTGTAAGCATCACAATGCCCCAATGATGCCATTTGGAATCATTCCCAAATTCACCCCTGGCAAAAATATTTTTGAGAAAAAAAGTTGATTTTCTTACTTCCTTATGGGGGCTTCCTTATGAAAACTACTTAAACATATAATCCATTGCAATAAAAAAATTCTTCATTTCCAAAACAAAATTCAGGTGAGAAAGGGCTAAATAGGAAACTAGCTGAACCTGCACTATCTACTCAGCGCATCGTTCTGTTATGACCATGAATCTCTTTCCCACTGTGCATATCTTCTTACTCACACAAGTAAAGGATAGGACACTCACAAAGAAAGTAAATTGCCGTATATACATGTTGGAGAGAGTTGGTAGCAAATTTGTAGAAGTAACACGATATCAAGAGGAAACATTTTCCTCCAATAAAACCATATCCATGCAAGTACTCCTCATTGCGTTCCTTGAGGCGTTTGAAATTGCCAGCATGCAATAGATTTTGCCATTCAGATTTAAGCAAAATGCCTGCAATGTCTGTCAACCCGCCATACGTAACTTCTCTACTGATTGCCTAACACCGTAGTTTCTGGCTGCAACAATGTTAATCTTATGGACTCAAAACGGTCTCTAAAATGTTGAATAGAACAATAGCGATAAGGTTTTTGAAAATTTGAATGAGAACTGGACAATGTACACAAAATTTGAAATCGACCAGTGAAAATGACATGTTTCTAGTACTTGTGGTTTTCGAGATCTCATTGTCGAAAGGATTGCAGACAAACATATAAACCTAGCATTTTAATATATAGACTAGCTGAACCCGCGCTCTCTGTAGATAGCGCATCATTCGCATATGAGCTTAAATCTCCTCCTCATTCCTCGCAACATCTGTACATGTCCCTTTACAGACACAAGTGAAAGACGTCTTGATAAAAAAAAATCAGCAAGGGGTATCATAAAGGGAAATTTTTTTGATTATTTTTTCTCAATATCTCGCACCGTTTGCAAGCTTTGAGCCTACTTCCGTTTAGAAATTCTAATTCATGTATGACCAGTGTTTTCTTTCTTCTTGCATGCAATATGTAATAAGCAAATTCATTACATATACAATTAATTATAATGTCAGTTATTATGGTGTTCATTGGGAAAACACTCCAAACAATAAAGATTCAACTTACTGTTAGAGTGGATAAATGGCTATCCTTCGTTTTTCATTATAATTTGGCCATGAAACAAACGCCTGAGAGGTATGTAAGCCCTATATACAATTATACTGTGTAGGGATGTATAATACGTAGGATATGATGATTTAATTTTTAAAAAAATCAACACTTCCAGTGTACCCGTAAAAATGTAATAAAGAAATAATGACCATGTTTTTTTTTTAATATTCAATTAAAACTGGACAATCTATGCAAAATTTGCAATCGATCAGGGAAAACGTCATCTTTCTAGAGTCTGTAGTTTCCGAGATCTCATTGTCGAAAGATTGACAACAAACATATAAACGTCCATAAACATATAGCCTAAAATAACTCCAAAGATGACAGCACGATTCATTTGCATTGATTTTGGAGAAGGCTTATTAAAATAGAAAGGCTTTGAACAACAATTTTAAAACATAAACTTTATGAAAAGTGATCTATTTAAATAATTTATTTAAAGTACACACACTTAAAAATATTTGTCTTCGTTAAACGTGAAATCACATATAACCGTAAATGAAAGATTTGAAAGCCAAAGAACTCAGGTATTTTTAGTTGCACTTGTAGCATTTTAATAGATAGATAATTAATGAAGTATTTATTTAAATATAAATTTGATTACTCGAATTATTATTCAAATAACTATAAAATGTTTAGATAAATTAAATAATAACTAAACTAATAGTTTAATTATACAGGGTTTGTCCCAAAAATTACCGGAATGATGTTTTGTAGTTGGCAACGCTGACTGACGGTTCGGAGCTTCGGGCGGAGAAGTTGGTGGAGGATCTAAGCTTAGAAATGAGACATGTATCAGTTGCCTGCGGACAGTTGTTGGAGCAGGATCACGCTCCGCGCAGAGGTATTTACTGCACCCTCGTCGAGCACTCTGCAGAAAAATCCACGTCTTGTCCCCTGTGATCACTCTGTCAGAAAATTCTGGCTTTCTTTCGTAGCGTTCATGGAATTCCTGGCACTTCAACAAACGCTACTTCTTTATGTCACTCGTCAGGACTTTTGGCACTATTTTCAGGCAGACTTTCTTCATTTGAAGATCCTCTGTTAAAATGCGATGAAAGGTTGTTTAGGGTATTTCACACTCCTCTACAGTAATTGTCCAAAACTTGACTCACTTTTGTAGCGAGTCGTCCATTTGTGAGTCGACGGGCGTCCAAAGCGGTAGTCGTTGTTGGCGGACTCCCGACCTTCCCGAAACCGCTTGTGCCAATTAAAGTTTTTCTTTCACCGCCCCGTCAGGCTTTTCGAAGCATTTCGAGCGTTTCTGCCCAGTTTTACACAAAATTTTATTGCATAACGCTGCTCCAAAAACTGATCCATATTTTGCTCGGCGAGGGTGAAGTAGATACCTTTGCGCGGAGCTTGACCCTGCCTCAACAATTGCTCGCAGGCGACTGATACATGTCTCATTTCCAAGCTTAGATCCCCCACCAACTTCGCCCGAATCTCCGGCCCGTCAGCCAGCATTTCAAATGCAAAACATCATTCCGGTAACTTCTAGGAAAAACCCTGTATTTACGTTTATTTGTATGGGGCTCATACCAGTATTTAATTATATTCCTTGTCTCTTCGTTTCATAACATACGATTTTCAAGAAATGTTGAAAGTTTTATTTAAATTTATTACAACTGTAAATTACCTGCTTCGCTGGATTAAAATAAGAAAAATTAGTAATCTGTTCCATTAGTCATTCACTTTTTAATATTACTCAAATCGATAGAAACAAAGAAAATGTATTGAAAAATTAGAAAATAAAAGTAATCTATTTGAGAGTAATCTATTTCGAGTAATGAATTTAATCTGAAAATTTAATGTTACTATTGTGGGTTGAATTTAAATTTAATTGGCATCGGAAGTGTCACTTTTCATCTCAGCGACCCCGAAAACTATGGATTCGACACTAGTATCAGTCAATTTCGGTCATTTTTATATATTCCCTCTCGCTCCTCTGAGTTGCACCGTTAAAGTGAAATAATAAAAAAAACCAGGAACGAACCCCATCTGTGATGAAAATTTGATTGAGATCGGTCGGATGGTTCAAGAGTTATTAAGGTACAAATACAGTCACTTTCATTTTTATATTCATAGACTAGCTGGAGGCTCCTCGGCCTACGGCCTCGCACCTTTTGTTTATCAGCCTTTGCATCAACAGTGAATTTCGTGCATTTGCTCTTCGTATTTCCTAAATTTGCCCAGCTGGAGCTTGGCCTCGCACTCCCACCTTTGCTCGGTCTACAGTCTCGGATCTGTTAAACCCAGAATTGTACCGAATTTCAAGTTTCTTTTCCTATTTCAAATATCTAAAAGATAAGATTTTGTGTTCCAAGAAAAGCCTATTTATGTAACATGGGGATTTGTTCATCCCCATTAGACCCCTTAAAATTAAAAAATATTTACTTTTGGCAATTTTCCTGTAGGTTGGTCCCGCAATCATGCCAAATTTCATCATTCTAATCCTGCCTAAAGTACCTAAACATTTTGGGTTGTAGAAGACGTCTCATATAAATAAAATGGGAAAGATTTTTCAGCTCCCCATAAAACCACTTTAGAGTTGGATATTTTTACCCTTACTGATTTATATAGGTAACGATAACAAAAACGTAGAAGCATACCGAATTTCAAGTTCCAAGTACTTAAAATATGAGATTATAGGTCCAAAAAGAAGCCCATTTAAATAACATGGGGAATTTTTTATCTCCCCTTTAGATCCCTTAAAAACTAAAAATATTCACTTTTGGCAATTGTTCTGTAGGTTAGTTCCGAAAAGCTACAATCATGTCAAATTTAATTGTTGTAGCCCTACAAGAAGTGCCTAATATTATAAGGGCCTGGTTCTTATTTTAAGTTAATCTTCTAAATAACTTAACGCGTTTTATCACTTTCTTAATTGGCTTTTAATATTTGACCATGATGAGTATATATAATTAACTTTTCTGCACATATAACAAAATATATATAGACCTTCATACACACTTCTTTACTCGTTAAGATGTCTACGTATATGTGCGATTATTTATATCATTGCTATAATAACAACAACTCATATTTTAGCTACCGATGACAAAATAATAATCTCGAAATCTCTATATGTCTTTCTTTTTCATTTTACATTATATTGCTCACAAAATTCGCCTCTGATCCCTTATTGTAAATAGGCACAGATTGCCAATGATACATACAACGTTATCGTTGTAATATTTTTGGGGTGTAAAAGATGTCCCATATAAATAACACGGGAAAGATTTTTTAGTTCCCCACAAAACCAGTCTAAAGTTGGATTTTATTTATTTTTCTGATTTTGCTGGATAATGCTAATGAAAACGTACAAGCATACCGAATTTCAAGTTTTTATTCTAGTTCCAAGTACCAAAACATGAGATTATAGATTTTTAAAAAAAAGACCCATTTATATTACATGGGGAAATTCTTCATGCCTCCTTTAGACCTTCTAAAAGTTAAAAGTATTAACTTTGGACAATATCCCTGTTGGTTAGTCCCGGAAAGCTACAATCATGCCAATTTTTAACTTTCCATGTCAACCGGAAGTACCCTTTTAATTTATGTCGGTTCATGTAGTTTTATATATAGTTAGGATTACAATTTGTTGAAGATAACTGTGAATTATATTTTACTTACTTTGTATGGATTCTTCAGCTATCTCGAGAAATAGTTGAAAGCAAACTTGGATTTTTTTCGGTATCTGTACTTTTACATCAGCCAGGATACCTTCTTAGTGATTCCTTTCACTAGTTAAAATTTGATGACAATCGATTAATATTTTTACTGATGTCATAAGAAAACATTCTCCTGTTATTAAATGTAGACATTTTTAGTAATGCTCATATAACTATCAGATTTTGAGTACAGAAACCCAATCTTTCAGTCGCCACGATAATAAACATGATTAGGTGATGATCACCTGTGTGTTTGACCCTAAAGGTTTCTGACTTATAGATTTTAGAAGTGTACAATAAAAATTTACGGCGACACCATGATATGCACCTTGTCACAAATACAGGTACATGTTCAATTATATAAAATTTGGAGGTTCGGTGCGCAAATGAAGGAACTCCCACAATGAAGAACGTAGGATCTCTCTCCCCATCAGCCATGCATAAAACTGGCCATTAATAATCAAGCTGTGCATTAAAGTCTATGAGACGTCAACTAGGTTAAGCAATATTTAAGAACAACGTATGAATATCTATATAATGTTTTAATTGAGATCAACTCTAAAACTGTGAACAGCCTTTTTTCAAATTACATGTTACATTTGGAACGTATTCATTACGTTTTATCTTCTTTATATTTGTATACAATTCTCATACTTCATCATATTATTTAAATCATACTTCATCATTTATTTCACATATCGTATTTCTTTGAGGGCTGTTTCATGAAACTAGAATTAAATTCTCACTAATATATGTATATAGACAATCAATACTAATATATAAACAAAATACTAACCTAGTTGCTCCAGCTCGAACTGATTTTACTTATTTAGTTTTCAGCTGATTATTAAATTTTAAATAGAGGCCTAAACATAAATACAATCATAGTTGGTTTTAGCTTTTGACATTGGATCCGAGGCTTTACTCGTCTACAGATACATATTTCTAGTATATCTATTGTCAATCAAAATCACAAATATCTTCTTCACCATATTTGATAATATCAATTTCTTTTAATTTCGATTCGAAAAATGTTTTAATATTCTTTTAGATTTTAATTTAAAGATCATCTGATGCAGACCGGTATGCCTCTCACCATCTTCCAAGAATCGTGTAATGCGACTGTTCAGCTATAAAATAGCGGCGCATTACAACCATATTTCAGACTTTTAATTACTGTAATCATCCTCTTAGTGAACATATTTATTTGCAAATTGTAATAAAAGATGATTTAACCATTTCTTTGAAATTTCCAGTTAATCTCCCAGAGAAAAGTTCTGCCAGTGCTTTTGTCTTAGGTAACTGATATTTAGTAGTAACAATCATTCTTTGGAGGCAGACGAAAAAGTTTGTTACGTATGCTGTTGTTTTATGATGGGTATCAAGAAAGTTATGATGAAACAAGTATATACACATAAAAATATTTATAAGCTTTCAATAAGATAAGTCCAGCTTTCAATAAGATAAAATGTAGCTAAAAACACTTTCTGACTGCAACTAAAACATGTTTATGTTATCCCATTGTTTGTATTACATAAGGGAAAGGATGAAACAAGGGGACAAAATGAGTGAATTATTACAATTTAATGTGAGCATCAGCAACGAGACTAAATGAATAAAATTTGCCATGCGAAAACCACTAGTGACATTTATGTCTCAGTACTTGAATAACTAATTAAAAACACTGTTTGAAAGCAACTGGAAAACGTAGTACCTGCCTAGCTGTTTTATGTTGCATTGTTTTACGTTTTAGTTAAGAGAGAACAAATAAATATTTTTTTTTTAGCAAACATGTTTATCGATCTGCACGTTTCAATGAACTGAATTTAGCTGAGAACTTAAGTAAGCTGGACAATTTGTTATGTAGCCTGTTATATCATATGTACTCGAATGTTTTTCGAGAGTCAAATAAAACGGCCCAGGGTAAGCCCTTCATCAGTTTATTATAAAATAAGTCTCTATAAACAATTTACAAAGTTTCTTTACTGTTCAAAAGTGTTTACAAATTTAGTATGTGCTAAGCACACAGTAACAGCTTCGAAATTCAACTATTTAATTAGAGTTAGGTTTGTAAATACAAGAACCCCTTTTGCTCATAGCAGTCTCTATGGTGCTAAGGGAGTCTCCTATGTATACAGTAACCTTTTAAGACAGTCTATAAGGAACATTCTTTGCCCACTGCAGCCTCGGGAGGTAGGTTTCAATTAGGATCTTTGTTTTGCTCGTGGCGGCCTCCATGGATCAGGTATGGTTAGGATTCTCCCTTGTCCACTGCGACTTAAGGAAAATGTGTTGTTAGATTAATGATCAGTTAAGAACTGATACCTCGGCCCTCTTACGGTCCTCTTTTATGGGTGCCCTCTGGAAGGTTCGTCCGTCTTAGGTTTCAGCAAAACCGGCTTCGTTTCTTCCTGTATCTTCCTACTATCGTTTTCTTGTAACTGTATTGGTAAACAATAATACGTGTTTTTAGTTGTGACATGTCTTTGTGGTGTAGTAACATACACTAGAAGTGTGGATCCTTACAATATATAGAACATGAGTTTAATGAAGCACAGAAACAAGATCTAAAAGTAAAGTAGTGTTTAATTTAATGTCCTAAGGTAAGACCTTTTAGGGGTAAAGGAAATATATGACTAATGAAATTGAATTATTACAAAAGTATTGATGTAAGAACATTGTGGAAGAAAACTGTAGTTTCCCATGAACACAGGTTTTCTCCACCCAAACACAATGCCTAACATCAAATCAGGAACTCATCATATCAGAGATAAGCCCATCTACTATTGAATCAACATGTTACCTAAAATAGAAACTTGATGCAAAATCCTTAAAAATTCAAATTCTCTTTTGGTTAAGACCCTGAAGATTATAATTGCATTATGGTAATTGTTGAGGAACTTAACATATTAGTAACAACAATTGCATCTAAGATTGATGACTCGTTTCAGGTATCGCCACTAATCTTCCTCTTCAAATAGGAATCAAATTATATTCTTTGTACTTGAAAAGTTAAAATACTACAGAGTTATACCATAGATTTTAGTCAACAGTAGACAGTTCAATATTATTGATTTGTACTGTGTTAGTTTATGTTTACTCTATGTGACTTCTTTTTGTGGCTAATTGTATCGTGTGCCTTTGATGTGTGTGATTCCAAGTGAAAGCACACGAATTTCTAATTGAGTGAGCGTGTTGAGGTAGTCTAGTATTTACCTCAGAACATCCATCTGAACTTCCTGTAGCATCTCTTAGATAAGCTTCTAGAAAAATTAGTTCCTCATCTTGCATACTGTCTAATTCCATGTCTTAATTTGATATTTTCGTTGTAGACCGATTTTATATTATAAAACATTTAAATTTACGTAATAATTATAAAAAAATTTTCGAGAAAAAATTTAACCGGTTTCAAACATGTTGACCACTTGATTAAAATGTTACAAACAACAATAAGTGCTCTGTATAACTCCTGCACTATTATGCAACCATAATTACGCTAAAGACTGTGTGGTTACCTATAAACATGCAACTTTATAGTAATTAATCCAGCATCTGATGAGATATTTCATAGTCGAAACTCCAAAGATTACCATCAGATCATAAAGAAATTTAGATTACCAGATTACCAGAAAGGTACACTCTTTTAAACAGAAAAGAATAATCAAAATGTCTATTTCGAAATTATGTATGAACATACACAGCTCCGCAGGAAGAAATATCATTATATTTATTCTTCTTCTTCGTTCCTCCAGAAAAAATATAGTGTAGTAGTATCTCCATTTCCTTTCCACATCTCCATGCCGTTGACTACCTTGTAGTTCATCCACCTATTAGGACAGTTTCTCCTCCTAAAGACAAGAAGGTGCCCTGACCTCCACCCGCTCATCCGCCCTCCGAGGAGGCCGTTGGCACCTGATGGAGGTTCATCCCGTATCCCAGAAGTCCTTCGGTCCCGACCTACATTATCAGCCTAAGACATTGCCTGCTTTCTCCTGCGAGGAGGGTTGGTTTGAATTTTCCCTTTGTTTAGGATGAGACCTGACGGCACTCCTCAAATCTCTCCAGTACTTCTAGAAAGAGGGAAAAATATGGAAGAAACATTTCCAATCTTAAACCTAAATAAATATTAAATAAAAGATCTTAATTAGTCACAGGACCTGCCAAAAGGGAGAATGGTTAATAATAATAATAATAATAATAATAATAATAATAATAATAATAATAATACCTGGAACATACACGTATGTTAGGGCTCAATTGAGAATCTCGTCCTAGTTTTGAAGTTGGTTAAGCAAATGGAATAACTAGAACATAATTAGTTACATTACTATTAACAATAGTAGTAGTAGTACTTGTTGTTGTTGTTGTTGTGACACTAGTACTGATAGTAAATTAAAGAAGGATTAATATTTTACATTTTACACTGAATCGTTAGCAAGATGATGAAGAAGGAAGGAAAGCCGAGCTTCAGAGCAAGTTCGGCTATTCTATTCTATACAAAGGAGGCTGGCAGGTCCTATTCCACAAAATTATGAAAATATAACAAAAACAGAATTATTTAAAAAGCAAGACGCATACCAACCAATAAATGCTATTAAGCTGAAAAAAAGTGATAGGAGTTAATACAAATCTTCATGTATAGTTTTCGAAAATGTTAACAAAGATTGTAATTAGTATTATTAACGTTATTATTATTGTTAACCTAAAAGACGGATACTTTACGATAGCCACGCCATCTATTAATATGAAACTGATACTGAACTATACCCTCACCATCAGCGCCGTAACGTAGATTTTTATCTGGGGGGGGACAAGCATTAATGCAGGTATTTGGGGCCCTTAAAAAATTGTTTTTCTAATTATTGGGCCCTTTTTTCATCTTTCTCTTACCCTTTATGCCCCCTGGGGCTTGTGGGTCCTCCCGCACTTCAAGGTCACCGGGGAAGTTAGCAACGCCCTTTGGCCCGTTCCATACATGACAAATTAATTAAGGGGACAAAATTGCCAAATCTCAAAACCATACAAAGAAATATTATTTCTAGGGCCAATAATAGTAGACATTTTTTAACTGAAATAGGCACATTATTCATTTTTTTTTATTTACCTTTTGTGTGCTGTTTTGTTTATGTAATGTAGTGAGCCTGTCTGATGCTTCACTTATAATTTCATATTTGTATTGTATATGGATTAAGAAAATTTTGTCTTAAAGTGGGCGCCTCTCGAATGGCGTGGAGCTTCCCCGAGGGAAGCAGTTGCCCCCTGCTCCCCCACAAGTTACGGCCCTGATCATCATGCTTTTTATTATGATATTATCAAGATAATAATACATAGTAAGGTTAATGAGATGTTACTCATTATCAAGATTAACTTTTAAAGTTTAATTATGTTAAACTATAATATTGTCCGAAGGTAAGAAATAGATATTGTCCAAATGTAAGATGATAGATCATATTGAGTTTAAAAAAAAAATATTTGAGGGCCATCAAGTTTAGAAGGGTCCGGAGGGTAAGCCATCTAGCTAGAATGAAAGAAAGTAGCAATACTTTCAAAGTTTTAACTGGATATCCAATCGGGAAACGACCACTAGGAAGACCTAAGTGCAGATGGAAGTATAATATTAAGATAGATTTCGCGGAAATATGAGTACAAAGTAGAAAAGAGGTCCAGTTGGCTAAGGACAGAAGTCAGTGGAAAGTTTTTATGAACCTGGCATTGAACCTCCGGGTTCCGTAGACCATAGCTAGTTAGTTTAGCTTGAGGACATGTTTTCTTTCATTTTGCTCAGCAAACTTTCTGTTTATACCAGTGTCTGTACTGTGTAAAAATACATTGTTAAGTAACTGATTGCTTTTTTGTTGTTATCCTTTCATTAATGGTAATAGACATACCTCAAACAGTAATGGGTGTGTTACTTGATAATATGCTTCTTCGGTATTCATTAACCTTGTGAAACTTAGTAGAACTTTGGAAATTTTCAGTCGGAATATTCGAACCTCTGAATTGAAACTTGAAAACTCCGACTTGTGAAGCAAGAATGGTAACTAGACAAACTTTCAAAAAAAATAATAAAAATAAAGCATAATTACGGGAAATTAGGAATGTAGTTTTTCACAACCTAAAACATAACTGTGGCTGTCCAGTTACGCGTAATCGGATAAGAAAGAAAAGTGGATGACAAACACAAATAGCAAGTATTTATCATAGTTCTGGGATTACGAAAGTTACCTTTGCTATATGTGTTCTTTTACAGCTTTACTGCAAGAAATTGGGTAATATTTCTCTCTCTCTGCCAGACGTTTTATGGTTGGTTAGACATCGATGACCATTAAGTGCTTTCGTAAATGCTTTATATTGAGGCTCGTAATCCCACTGAGAAATAAACCATCCATAGAGGTCAATAGAATGAAACAGAAAAAGAAGAAAAAAACAAAAGATGTTGCGTATATATGTCGGCGATTCACTGCTTTCCTGAATTAAATTTATGTCAGAGACATATTAGGAATAGTACAGTAAAGAGCATACTTGTTATGGAAAATGGAAGCGGGAATTTTCCTATATTTGACAGTTCTTTTAACCCTAAAAAGGTAGCGTTCTCAATATGTACGTTAAAGGTAACGACACGTCAAATTGACGTGTAGGTCATAACGCTCGACAAAAGAGTGATGTTTAATGTATACATTTATTTTATTTATCATTTTGATTTTATTAATATATTTTATTTTTTATTTATCTTAAACAAGACACTTTCTGCTATTAGAAGAATAGTTTTGTTTCCACAAATGACTATCTAAGAAGTAGGCCTATTTATTTTACCGCATATAGAATAAATTACAAATGTGCTTTTTTTTTTTAAAAAAAACTTACCGTACTATGTATACATTTTACATACTCCTTGGATACAATGTTGAATAAGTATAATGAAAACAAGGACAGCAATGTAACACATTGGCATTTAGGTGCAGTCAGGGCAAACTTTTTTTTTTTTGGTGCTCCCCACATATCGCTTTCCCACATTCGCAGTAAGTATTCGTCATTCTTCTTTTCCTTACATCACAAAAGGCACAGTACTTTCTTGCTTCTCTTTGGTCAGCTCTTGCTTGCGATTTCTGTAATTTCCTATAGTCACCAACAACCTTCTCAATTGTCATTCTCAAGTCTCGACTCAGTCCTTTTCCTCAGTCGTTCCTCTTGCTATGGTCTTGTTAACTGTTTGTGCAGGTCTATACAGAAGTCCTGCTTTGACATTGGTTTGGAATTTGATCCACTCCTTCTGAAATGGTTGTGAAGATAAATTACATATCCATTTATCAGAGAGATGTTTATCATATTATAGAAGAAACAGAGAGGCCACTTTTGTGTCTTACGACCACAGTTTATGTTTTGACACATTTGGTCCATGGTGTCAACCGCACCTTTTGTTGCATTATATGTCATTAGGATCTCTGGCTTTCCTGTGCGATCGTTCAGAGTGGCGTCATCATGCATTGTGCTCAATAAGCACACCATCTTCTTCGAGTTTGTTTTATAGGAGACTGCTGTTACATCTTCAGCAAATCTAAACATTGAAGATCCTTCTTGCCTATTCTGAAATTTCTTGTCTGTGAATTCTTCTGGTAATTCTGGTTTGTTTCTCTTCACAGTTGCAACTGCAGTCAATTTCTTTTGGAGAAGTTCTTTGAGCAGTGAGATGCTAGAGAACCAGTTGTCCATGGTGATGTTTCGGTTTGAATTTTGAATGATTTTAACCAAGTCATTCACAAAATAGTTTGCAGCAGGAGTTTTTGGCGGCACTGTCCCTTTCCCCAAATAAACGTTTGCATCAGCCATATATTTGGTTGCATTGTCACACATAACAACGATTTTAATACCATACTTGTTGGGCTTTGAAGGAATGTACATTCGAAAAGGTCATTTACTCCGAAATCCAATAAGTTGCTCATCAATGGCCAAGCATGATCCAGCCTTGTAATTATCTCGACATTTTTGCAAAAACATATTCCAAATATAAGATATGGCGGCCAGTCTATTTGCTTTTTTCCTTACTTCTCTCGTTTCTTTATTATCAAATCTGAGACAGTTTATCAAGAACTTAAATCCCCTTTCCGACATGGTTGCCTTGTAGCCATCTCCACATAGGGTCGTATCAAACATATTTTCAGTGTGCAGAAGATTGTCTTTCAGGGCAGCAGATAAAATTAATATCCCCAACAGTCCTCGAAGCTCTTCCATACAAACATGCCTCACGCTTCCTTCAGGTCTTTTGTACTTCTTTCGTTGCTGCTCAATTTTTTCATTGGTGTATTGGAGAATAGTCGCAAGAATTTCGTCACAAAAAAGAGTTCAAGAGAATATGTGGCTTGACGGGAATTGTTTGATGCTGTGGGTCCTGGCCGTATATGAATAACATTCGTGGGCATTGTCTTCCCCTTGTTCTTTAGGCATGACGTGTTCCAAACAAATCCATTCTTGCTTTTCAATGTTTCTTCTTTTACTTTGATAACACTTCCAGCAGATCTTCCCTCAACATTGTTGGAACATTCGTCTTTGTTTCTTTTACTTTCGTTCAGTACATTGTGTTTTTTCTTTTTCCGAGGCCGAGTTGGAGCAATAGAAATTTCACTGTTCTTCACTGCTTCTACACAATCTAAGTCGTCTTCTTCCGGTGTGTATTCGGAGTCAGCGTCACTATCGTAACAGCTTTCATCAGAATCCGAATGGACTTCAACTTCTAAATTATCTTCTTCCAAATCTTCAGAAATTTCTTCTTCCTCTTCGAGAGCAGCCAATATTGCATCTTTATTGACCAAAACGTTTGTCATTATTCTCGTCCTTAAAGTGTCTGCCATCACCCAGAAAACGATCGAAAGTGAACCAAAGCATTCAACAAAACACCCGTTAAAGGTAGCAACACGTCAGATCTACGTGTACGAAAAAGGCGGTTAAAGGTAGCGACACGTCAAACTGACGTGTAGGTTTTACAAAAAGAAAGTCACCCAGAACAAAGAACGCAGAGACCACTTACACCCGACGCCAACTAGTTGGCAACTAACAAGAGTAAGCACTGATGGCGTGCGGAGGTCTGGAAGCGAGGGGAGGGGAAGGAGAGGCTATTATTCTCTACCTACACGTAAATTTTACGTATGCTACCTTTCCCGGGTTAATGTATGATGTATAGTTATGAAAACAAAATAAATCATAACTTTAAGTACATTAAATATATATCTGAAAACGGCATTGAAGTCTGTGTCCCGCGAAAGAAATTAGTGCCTTTAATAAATTTAATTTGGATGGTAATGTTATAAGGCATTAATTTCTTTGGCTTTTCACAATCTTATAAACATTTTTATAAAAATAGTATTGAATTATTCTTTGGTTTTAAGCGCTCTTGTTGAAGTCGCTTAATGTTTTTTGTTTTTAGTTTTTATTTTCTGCTTGTTAATACATGTTTGGAATCAACTATTTTTCTTTATATTTATTTATTATTCTACTTTTTGACCACAATTTATTTAGTGAAATCCTAATCTCTCTCTCTCTCTCTCTCTCTCTCTCTCTCTATATATATATATATATATATATATATATATATATATATATATATATATATATATATATATATATATATATATATATATAATTGGTCGACGTATAACAGAGTTATACGTGAATATACATACTGTCTTAGCACTTTTTTAAAACCGAATAAGAATAATTAAATTCTGTAGATCTATGTTGAAGTTATGCGTGAACATGTGCAGAATGAAGTCTGTTGGTTAAGTACAATATTAACACCATAAATCATAGAAAAATTTCATAATCCAGCTTCGAAAACTATTAGTAGATGCTAATGAAATTTATATAAATGATTGTTAAAGTATACTCTTTCAAACACAAAACAAATAAACAAAATTGGTACAACTATTTTGAAGTTATGCGTGATCATACACACAATTATGATATGAACGGTGTCCGATGTTGCGAAGCGTGATGGTCTAGCTCGTAAGACTATCGTTAGATTTTATTAACATTTATGTGAGATCACCGGGAAAATGTCTCGTGAGCTAAACTTCAAATGTCTCCCACATCCGCCATACTTGCCAGATTTGGCACAATCAGATTTCCACATCTTTGGTCCATTAAAGAAAAACCTTGTAGGGCAGAAGTTCAAGTACAATCGGCTGTGCAGAAGTGCCTACAGCGTAAACCAGAAGTTTTTTCTCTTACGCGGCATTAAATCATTTCCTACTCGATGGTATAAGAGCAATCAGTTGTGAGAGTACTATGTAGGAAATAATGTACAAGTAAACATTCTCCTTGCAAGACAATAGTACAAAAAACTTGCGGTTTTCATTTGATTCTTCCTCGTATATGTCACACACAAAAAAGAAAGAAGAAAGAAAAAAATTGACATATGAACTGTTTCCATTTGTTAGTAAAACCATAATTCCTTGAAATTCACTTTACAATTTATACTTTTTGCGATGATTGCACATTTAATTTGTTTATAGTAAAAGTCATCTTATTTTCAACATAAATTACGACTAACGAATTTGAGTTTAGAGATATTTAACAATATATTATTTGATGATTTGATGATAATTGGATTTCTGCATATCTGGTGTGTGTCCAGAACTTAATCAAGGTCATTGGGATATAATTGTATTATTTTAAAGATAGCTGTTAACTTGTCTCATACATATAGCCTTCACTGCTAGTGTAGTGGCTAGTGCGCACATCTTTGTCGCATATGTCCTGGGTTCGATTCCCAGTGGGAAAAGGTAGTTCGGATTCTACTTTCAATTATAGACCAACCTAATATATAGCCACGTGCTGAGAATGGACGCTGAACTTCGATGAACAAACAAACTATTTAAACAAAAACCAAATACTACAATTAAATCCAAAGCTGTTGGAGAAAGGAATAAAAATTCAAAGGTTAAAAGTAAAAAACAGAAAATCATAGTTCAAAATCCTGTCAATTTATTATATCATTCAATAGATTATCATAAAACTAAATGAAAAGTAGTATACAATTATATATTCTGTCTTTGTAAATAGAAATGTCATTAACTGATTCTAAAACTGAAGAAATTATATTACTTCAAATTTCGCTACACATGATAAAAGTGTTAACATTTAGCATAATCTTGTTAGAGTTCTCGACGCAAGATTTCTGATTTGATAATCACAATTTGACTTTGTGACACAAAGTTTTACTTTCCTAATGACAGCATTATAGAAGCTTAAATGAAAAGCAATACTTTGCGATGGCAGCAGAAAAAGAGGAATCAACAGGGAAATTGTCGCAGGAAGTTATATGCATACAAGATTAATTGTTCAAATTTTTTAACGTTACATAATTGAATACTAAGCTTGAATACAGATTTCTCATTCTAATGTAATTTATCTTGGAAACCTTTTGTTAAAACGCTGATGTAGTTAAGAGAGAATATGGCGAATTGCAAGAATTTCAAGTAGCATTTAAGTACTTTGCTAGTGTTAGTCAACTTCTTAATGATACATTTAGTAGGTGTGATAAATTTCTAACTAGATCATTATTTTCATGTAATATCCAGTTATATTTTAAAAAAATGAAATGAAATCTTTGAGTTTTACGTCCCACGGTTATGCCAGTGATTCTAAAGGAGATGGTGATGATGAGCATTGAATGAAATGGTGGAATGAAGGAAGTGGGAGGAAACGGAAGAATTCCGAGGAAACCCACGCACACGGTGTTTGTCCACCACAAAGTTCACTTGGCGGGGGCTGGAATCGAACGCGGGACCCCAAGCACCAGAGGTGAACGCTCTACCACTGAGCCACCGTGGTCCCTCAGTTATATTAATAATTCACGCTAATTATTACTGTTTAATTTCTATAGCCAATGAACTCTGATATTTCTATTATCATTTAATTGATACCTTTGCCCTAGTTTCTTC
Source organism: Thermobia domestica (assembly GCF_964235325.1). Classification (NCBI taxonomy): domain Eukaryota; kingdom Metazoa; phylum Arthropoda; class Insecta; order Zygentoma; family Lepismatidae; genus Thermobia; species Thermobia domestica. Next base: position 96,592,102 of record NC_137469.1, read on the forward strand.
CTTATAAATATCATATTCAAATGCATTTCTTGAAATGAAATGAAATCTTAAAGTTTTACTCGCACGATCATATATTGAAACGTACTAGAGAAGGATGAAATAAACATACGAATAGTTGTGAAATAATTAGTGGAATGATAATGTGAGAGGAAACGGGAGAATTCCGAGAAAACTCACTAACCCGGTGTTGTCAGCAGAAACTCACATGGCCTGGGGTCAAACCCTGGATCCCACACACCAGATTTGAGTTTTATACTACTGAGCTACCATTCACCCCATTTGCCGCATTGGATTAGTGGTAAAGAGCGTGGAATCTGTGCTTCGATCCCCGGTCAAGTAAGTTTGTAGTGGACAACATCCTCAGTTATCGTAAGTGAAATACAGTGAAATAAATGAAAGAATCGGTTTGAAAGAGAAGGTTATCGCAGTGAGCCAGCACACTACTCACGTCAGCTGAGTTGTCAAAATATTCGATTTCTTTACATCTGTGTAGTGGAGATACAAATTAAATAAACGGTCAGTGCAGATTCTCAACTGGTCTGATGTTGCTCTTTATTAAAGAGTTAACAGTTTGCCATTGCCACTAGAAGGAATAAAATTGAATATTCTTTCGTTTCTACAATGATTCAATTAGACCCTTATCTACGAAAGTTGGATTTGTTTGCATATTAACTACAGGTTGTTGAAGAAGTGGGCGTACCTCCCCTTTAGTTTCAACAGTATAGTGTTAGTTGTGGTAAATTGTGTGTACACAGATCCACTATACACAGGTACCTTGAAGTCTTAAGAGTCATAAACATCGGTATGATCACCATCCATGTCGTACCACAGCTGAATTCTGCGCTAAGTTCTCGCAGTTTTTTTGCAGAAATACTCTGGAGTCACGAAAGTGAAGGCGTGTTCCACAGCTGCTCATAGTTCCTACGTTGTGTGATATCGAGTATTTCTTACATATTACTTTATGAAATCCCAGAGAGAAACCCCAGTCTGGTGTCGTCCGATCGGGACTTCTTGGAGGACGGGCAAAGGGAGCTAGTGAAGATGCACAACCTCTTCCAATCCAGCGGCCAGGAAACGTCTGATTTATTAAACTACTAACTGGTAATAATTGTTACGAAGCAGAAAACAGCAGAAAACAAGTGAACATGGATAGCAATATTGCCAGACAATGCCAAGCAATGTTATCAAACAAATGTGGATAAAACCTAATACCGCCAGAAAACACCAATTAGGGGCACGCCTACTTCCGGACCACGCTGTATAAGTTTTCTCAGATATCATAATCGTTCCTCTGAAACTGATTTAATATATTTTGATACTGTTCAGCTCCGCGTAGCTAAAGAATATTTATATGACAGAGTGTGCATATACACCAGACATACTCTTCCATTAAAGAATTGATTACTTTGAGCGTCGTTGGGAATATTTTTTTCAATCAATAACTGTCTTCTCAGACTAAAAGCTTTTTTTCCATAGCAGTGGTTGTGTTATATAATCAATCTGTCAATGGTTATGTTCTGTCTCCGTACATCAAGTTAAATCAATCATTTCACGTTATCTATTTCACTTCAATTTTGAGATCTTAATGTGGAATTTATTTCGTATATAGCCTACGTAATATTTCTTAAAGCTTGCACTCGTTAATTTCCCCAGACGATCATAAAAATATGAGGAGACAGATGACCTTTTTATTTGATCCATTTAAGGAAAGTAGCTCCAACAATTCTCTATAGATTCAATGAACTTATTTCTCACATATTTTTTTCTTTGCTTTCTTTTCAAGTATATACGGTACCTACCCAAGCTGTATATGACATGGAGATTGTGAACGATATGCAAAACATCCAGACAAAATACGGAACAAGAAAATGTTATTAAACACACTGCACATACTTGCTATCAGACGGTTTCTACGACAGCTTCCAAACTTCCTATTAGATGAGGCTATATTGATAGTGACTCAGTATTATGAGACAATAAGGATTTCTTGAATTAAGGGATAGCTAACTCCGGTCTAGAGACTCGAATTAAAAGTCAATCAATTGACCACGCGTTATTTAACTAAAAGGCATATGTTCGATCATAACTTGTCATTACCCTTGAGCCAGGATTCCTCTGGTGACAGGAGCTTTCTATTTGTTAGTAGATAGCAGGGAAAACTTCGTTTAGAAGCTAGTGCTGTAAGAATATTTCAACCACAAAATTACATCTCTCGATCGAATATAATAGAATAAAGTCGAATATTGAACGGATTTCGGAAACAATACCTTTAAAATGAATGAATATACTCAGGCATCTGTAATCTTACCGGAAATGTGTTCCAACTGAAAATGGGCTTTGGGTATTCTGAAATCAAGTTTAAATAGCATCTCCGATGAAGTGATATATTCCAAAATTGTTGCTGCCGATAGCTACAAGTTTAAATGATGAGGTTAGGGCCCAATAAAGATTTGAGAAATTTGAACTCATACAATAATAAAATTTTAAGATAAATGTAAATAACTTCAAATATATTTAAGCAATCTATGAGGAATTTTAGTAATTGTTCATGTTATATGGGTATCAAAAGATTTTTCATCAACGTTGTAATACATCACCATCTCGGCATATACTTTTTCATTTTCAAATGACACCATCATGTGATTACGCATATAAAACGACTGGCAATGATGAATAAAATAATATAAGTTTAATACGGTACAATGTAGCAAGCTTTATGCGTTATTTAAGGAGATTAATGGCTACAAATTTGATCCATAGATTGCAAAATATTTTCTACGGAATAAGCACATCATACTGAATTAAGTCACAGTTTGGGCTTGGCTACTGCATGTAGTTCTTCAGATATAACGCACACAAGAAAATGTTTAATTAAAATATATTGGATCTTTTGACCCAATATATATACAGGGTGTTAATGAACTATACCGATAAACTTTAAGAGGCGATTCCTCACATGAAAATAAGAGAAAAAGTTCATACTGACCTATGGTGAAAGTGCACAGTTTCAGAGCTAGGGCTGTCCGAAATCGTAAAAAAAGCCAAATTTCAAGAGACCCTATTTCGAACTCGAGAGACTCTGGATGGTGGTCCTTATCAGCGTAAAGGAAGTTACGCATACGCAATCCAAAAATGCATATTTTTTTAAAGTTCAATGGATGTACGGATTATTCCCTGCAGAGTGAAATTCCCAGACATGCCATCAACCGAATTTTGAGATACGCTCTGACTTTATGACTCTATGACTTGGTCTAGAGGCAAATGCTAAGTCTTGATAGCAATGAAAATGGAATCCTTCAGGGCGATGTCGGAAGTGTTAAGGATCGTCAGCAACACGGTTTCTCATACTACTCACACGTTATTGCGAACACAAAGAAACATAGAGCTGCCTGTTCCTAACACTTCCACCTTCCCTCCGAAGCATTGGATGTCCATTGTTGTCAAACTTTACCCCTGCCTTTTTGAGACCCTTCTTGAAATCAGGGTATATCTGAAAACTCTTGAAAACATATATGAGAATTACACCCTGTAAGGAATATCCTTGACACCTATTGACAATTGATGAAATATGCACTTTTGGATTGTGTATGCCCGGCTTCCTTTACGTTGATAAGGGTCACCATCAACAGTTTCTCTAGTTCGAAATAGGGCTCTTAAAATTTGGCTTTTTACTATTTCGGACAGCCCTAGCTCTGAAACTACGCTCTTTTCGCCATAGATCCATATGAACTTTTTCTCTTATCTTGATGTGAGGAATCACCTCTGAAAATGTATCGGTATAGTTCATTAACACCCTGTATATATATAAGCTACATTTAATGAATATATAAGTGATATACAAGCAGCCAAGAATGTATAGTTAATTAGACTATGTTTTATGGTTATTTAACAAATACTGCACTACGAATATTGTAGCAATGAGGCGTTAAATTTCTGTAACTACCGTACAAATACAAAACAACTTTTGAATAAGAACTTTGTTTTTTTTTTTAAGAAGAAAGCTGGTACATACAATACTGCACTACTATGGTATGCAGAAGTCTTTGCTTCATAGCATGCTTTGTTATATAAATATTACATATTATTATTATTACAATTGTATATTGACTGGCAAATAAGTTTAAGTACATGTAAGGAATAGTCCAATATCGACGTAATTTCGTAAACGTCAATAACATGGCGGGTACGTAGATGATTAAAGCTGCAATGATGTGTGACCAATAGAAGTTCCACTAGAGTGTTAATGCTGGTACCATGTAATTATGTGACTTTGTTTCAGCACCTCTTCTGGCTTGGTTGCATCCAGTGTTGAATTCAAACATTTTCACCCGGAGGGGAATGTGAACTCCTCGGGGGGGTGGAGGGTTGTTTTTCTGTATTTTTGGAAGAAAGCAGCATATTTAACAATTTCATTGACATGCACATCTTACCTAATATTGAGACTAAATGTTGATAAATATTCAATGTGAGATTATAATTAAAAAAAAATCGTTTAGTTTTATCTACAACATTAAATAAAGACTGCCTTTTTGAGACCCTTCTTGAAATCAGGGTATATCTGAAAACTCTTGAAAACATATATGAGAATTACACCCTGTAAGGAATATCCTTGACACCTATTGACAATTGATGAAATATGCACTTTTGGATTGTGTATGCCCGGCTTCCTTTACGTTGATAAGGGTCACCATCAACAGTTTCTCTAGTTCGAAATAGGGCTCTTAAAATTTGGCTTTTTACTATTTCGGACAGCCCTAGCTCTGAAACTACGCTCTTTTCGCCATAGATCCATATGAACTTTTTCTCTTATCTTGATGTGAGGAATCACCTCTGAAAATGTATCGGTATAGTTCATTAACACCCTGTATATATATATATATATATATATATATATATATATATATATATATATATATATATAAGCTACATTTAATGAATATATAAGTGATATACAAGCAGCCAAGAATGTATAGTTAATTAGACTATGTTTTATGGTTATTTAACAAATACTGCACTACGAATATTGTAGCAATGAGGCGTTAAATTTCTGTAACTACCGTACAAATACAAAACAACTTTTGAATAAGAACTTTGTTTTTTTTTTAAGAAGAAAGCTGGTACATACAATACTGCACTACTATGGTATGCAGAAGTCTTTGCTTCATAGCATGCTTTGTTATATAAATATTACATATTATTATTATTACAATTGTATATTGACTGGCAATAAGTTTAAGTACATGTAAGGAATAGTCCAATATCGACGTAATTTCGTAAACGTCAATAACATGGCGGGTACGTAGATGATTAAAGCTGCAATGATGTGTGACCAATAGAAGTTCCACTAGAGTGTTAATGCTGGTACCATGTAATTATGTGACTTTGTTTCAGCACCTCTTCTGGCTTGGTTGCATCCAGTGTTGAATTCAAACATTTTCACCCGGAGGGGAATGTGAACTCCTCGGGGGGGTGGAGGGTTGTTTTTCTGTATTTTTGGAAGAAAGCAGCATATTTAACAATTTCATTGACATGCACATCTTACCTAATATTGAGACTAAATGTTGATAAATATTCAATGTGAGATTATAATTAAAAAAAAAATCGTTTAGTTTTATCTACAACATTAAATAAAGACTGGCAAAATATTTTAGACTAAACTTTAACTCCTATTTAAAGTAGCTATTTTTGTTATTATTTCCTATATTCAGTAGTTATTGTTTGTTATTACCTGACCAGGATAACAATGCGGTTTTGGGATGATGGCGCTGCTGTTGTTTACATCAGTTTCTGGCAAGCGCGGTGAGACAGGGGAGCGGAGAGTTGCACTCTGCAGCGTATCCAACGGTTTTTAAAAGTTGCAGTTTAGATGTTATGCATAGCCTAATCTCTTTCCGGTTAATAAAGAACGCCGTAAGTTATGTGGTTGTTGTGAACCATTCCTGCAGTAATGTAGATGTATTGTGAATAGTGATATATGAATGGAAATTACCAATTTAAGAACAACACAGCACAATTGACAATTCAGTGAGCTTCTACCGTGTATTAAAAAGATTATATAAAATTGACTACGTTTTATTCGATGTCATTATAAAACAGGAGCAACCTGTAAAACGCTGCTCCCGTTAGTTTGTTCGCAAGTTAATATAGAGTTGTATTTTTTGTTGTTGATGTTTTTTGCTTGTTACTTAAAATGTTCTGCAAATAACTTCAATAACTTTTGAAACTGTTTGTCTGAACTTGAGCCAAGGGCGCATAAAGGCTGAATGTTTGGGGGGTGGTCATTCGAAGTCAAATAAAGTTGAGAGTTTATTGCAAAAAAGTAAAATAACTTTAGAAAAGGAGAAGTAGCTATTGTCTGCAATTTCTTTAACAGAAATGGCCACCTACAATTTTGAAGGTGGACATTTTTTTGAGCAAGAAGGCCAATGTAAGTAATTTCTTGCAACTTATTTGACTTTTGCAACGTAAAGCAAAAAAAAGTAAGGCCTACCTATTTTAGGTTTTATTTTACATTTATAATACAAAGGTGAAAATTCTTAGATTTTATTTTTAAAATAAAAAATATTCTATTCTGGGGGGCAATCGCCCCGATCGCCCCCCTGAATCTGCCCTTGACTTGAGTATGTGCGTGAAGTGGTTTATTACGACCAGGACAAAAAGAACTGTGATAGATTGATTACAAGTAATCCGGTTAGAAACACTGCTGCTTGCATTTTAGTTCCAAAACCGGTCGCCCGTACTCGTTCGCTGGTCAGGTAATACTAATGTAGAAGTTTTTAAAAAGATTTAAATTAACTCAAATATTTTTTGTCCTAAAACAAACATACATAGGAATATCTTAACAAAAAGTTATCATTCTTTCTCACACTTCTGATTCTACATCAAGCATATTAGCCTTTGTTTCTTCACTGCATAAACATCAATAGTTTAGTTGACGAAATCTTCAGTAGATTAGTGCCGTGTTGTGGAAAATCAACGCTTGGGGCAAGAGTATACGACGGGACCCCCGTACATATGAGTGAGGTCGACAGACCAGCCGCAAAAGGTGAGAAAATTTTAAAAAGTAAACCCTGCTCTTCCTTGGTTTTGAGCACTTTTTAGTACTTTTTTTCTTTCATTTTGTATATGTGCATATGTCCACATGTGCACATGTGTTTTATTCCTCTCTTTTATTCCTCTCTTTTTTCTTTCCTTCTTTTCTCTTTCCCTCCCGAATTTTGCGCCCGTTACTTCGGCGCCCGGGGCCGTCGCTCCGCTTGCCCATCCCCCATGGCACGGCAGTGAGCAGGATATTCGTAACCTTCAATAACAATCTTTCACTTATATACTACTATTATATTGATAAATTCTATATAAATCTCTAACCCAGGAGGGATAACTGTTCCTCCCTGATCCCTCTGAATCTCACCCTTTAACTGACTTATTTTTAGTTAAAGAAAGGTGTCTTTAACAATCGTAAAACATATTTACGTCTGTTACTTCCGATGCGAGAAATGGGATTTAGGCGCTCTATTTCAAATAATGCAAGAACTGTACATATTCAAGAACTGAAGTCTGCTGACATCAGAGATCATGTAATGATCGAAAGATCTTCCCTATGTTTCCTTGCCTATCTTAATCTGTGCTAGTGCTACCTACTAATATACAATATAGGGCGAGAGTATAGTACCTACTAAAATACAAACCTTTCTTCAATAGTTGACAATTTCATGTTCTGCCAAACTCGGTCATAGCGTTAAGAAGTACAGGTTTTATTGACTATTTGGTATTCTATCTTAGATGTTACATGTTTAATATTTATATAAAATGTGTCTGCGTCATTTATATGTACATATATTGAGAGATCGGATTTCGTCTGCACGTGCACGAAAAGAAAAGCAAATAATTGGGTGAAGTAATTTCTACATTTTGTGACTGAAATTTTGGGAGCTTCTCCGGGGGGGAATAAATTTTCTTCGGGGGAGAGATTCCCCCCGGGCTACCCCCTGAATTCATCCCTGGTTGCATCACAGATTCGGTTGAGAAGGGTGTAATAGAGTTGTTGTAACCTCTCCTTATATAAGTTAGACTATGACTGTTGTAACAGGCCCTCGAGATCCTGGTCATTAGCACAGGAACGAATTTGAGTCCAAATGGACCCTCACATGAAGTAGCTCGTCAACATGTACGCAGTTCAAAGAGACATATGTTGAGTGTGGACGATCTGTTGAAAGGTACTATCTATTTTGCTCAGAATATTATCTCATTTTAGGCAACACATGAAGAGGCAGGATAACAGTGACATACCGTTGTGCTGTCAGAGTATCCTGAATTACTATCTGAAGTGACTTGAAGTTATACGCGATACCTCTCCACAACATGATGACATCAATATATTTTCTCTTGCCTTAATGCAGCATACATACAAACAATGCTCATCAGAAGGGGCGTCGAATCGAGATTAATAGTTGAAAATGCTATGCCACTGGCCCGCAATCCACTCGTTTTCGGTATAGTACCACTCAAAGCGCAATCGCATGTGTTACGTTGTTAATGGTAGCCTACGGATGGAAAAGGGAATCTCTAGTCTGGCTGCTGTTAGACTCCGATCAATGTTACGGGATGTCGTAGAGTGTTGCAGAGATCCCATTACTTATGTCCTGATGGCAGGTGCGGATAGGGGCACAATTAACTGATCCTTTTATGGTGTTGTCAGGCTTAGTCGACCGGAAATTTGACGACCCGTGTGCTTCACGTCATGTTCCTATAAAGTATAACACCGGGCCACTGTCACATACGAATACCCTACATGTCTGAATATTGGATGATTGACCATATGCAGGCCTACTGCGAGGCCTCTTTCAAAATCTAGTAAGTGTTAGTAATATTGTTACACACGAGAACGAGTCATTCTCCGTACACTTTTACTATTCTTAATAACCGTCTGACGCTGCACCTGCATTTATGTACTCTATTATGCCTGATAACATGGTGTCGTGGTAACAACAGTAATGCACTCTAGTGGCCATTCTAAGCGTCATAGATCATTGGAATTCTGGTCTTTCGTATCAGCCAATAGTACATACGTGTATAAAATTGAGCCATTCCTTCCAGGTACTTAACGTTTTTGGTAGTCAGTGTATTTATTTATTTTTATTATTATTATTACAGCAACTTGATCACCTAAGATGGTTTGGTATGATGTCCTTCCATCATCCGTATCATTGTCCTTTCATAAAGCCAGTCCATCCCTGTTACCATCCCTAATTTCTGTTATACCATTGGTTACAGGCAGTGGCGGATCCAGGATATGATCAAAGGAAGGCCTAAACCATATTTTGCCGTTTTATCCAGTGTAAAGCAGGTTTTATATCCATTTTATCCAATGTATACCTGAGCGTCAAGAGGGGCTATGGCCTCCCTTGGATCCGCCACTGGTTACAGGTGCTTCAATTGGGCCTTCAGGAATGAAAAACTGCCTCCTTGAGTTAAAGATTTATATACATTTTAATGAATAGTCTAGTAATATTCTAACGAAATGCCTGAAATTCAATTTCCGTCAAATCGTCTTGCTCTTCTCAACCCACAGAGCATAATCTGGAATGAGTTGCAGAGTGATTAGTATTCAACATCACAAAGCAAAGTACTTTTCTGATGATATAATTATTTGTTGTTGCTATTATAACCACCACTTCTGGTCTAATTTCATTATTTTATTATTAAGGGAAGGACAGTTGATTTCACTTAAAATTAGTTGGTTGATTAAATTGGGTCTATTTCAGCACTGAGGTTATATGAGGCGTAGAAAAATGGTTAAACTACAGGGCTTTTCCTCTGAGAACCGAAACCAGGACCTGGTATATAGAAAGCTCGCACGCGAAAAGGCTCTGTAAAACGTAGCTAGAAAGACTCACTAATCATCTTTAAAATAAATGTACTTTTCATAATAAAAGTTGTAATGCTGTAGTAATCGTGACACTTACATACCGTTATTTGGGGCCACGGTGGCTCTGTGATTAGAGCGTTCACCTCTGGTGCATGGGGTCCCGGATTCAAACAATGCTCCCAACAAGTGAACCTTGTGATGGACAAACACCGTGTGAGTGGGTTTCCTCTGAATTCTCCCGTTTCCTCCCATTTTCTTTATTCCAACACTTCATTTATTCTTCACCATCACCGTCTTCTTTAGCCTAGCCGGCATAACTGTGGGACGTAAAACTCAAAAATTTCATTTCATTTCATTTCATTTTTATACCGTCATATATTCGAAGGTTATTTTGTTGCATTGTTGTTGTCTCAGTTCCTCATTTTTTTGTTTCTATTGCTGCTACATACGTTGTTATTGTTTACTAAAGGACGATAAATTAGTTACTGTACCATAAAGAGCATCTACACTACTGGCAACACTTACTTAATTTGAGGCAATTTAGAATCAGTCAAAGAAAAAAAGGAAAATATCGTACAGCAAATGCAAAGTTCTATATATAATAATTAATTATATTTAGACATTAAAGTTTGAAAATAAAAAAAAATCTTTCGTTTTGTTATATGGATTGGAAACTCATAATGAAGAAAGCCAGAATTAAAGGGTCTAAAAGACAATTCGCAAAGATTATATTTAATAAATTTAGTTTTGTTGCGACTATGATATACAGTATTTTCATGGAGGTTCAATTTTCCTGCCTCAGCACACATTCTTTTGATACAATTCGATATGTTAATTTAATAAATTACAAGTAATCTAAGATGAAAGGAAAATTACGTCTATCAAGTCAAAATCGCCTCATTTGAAAATCAAAATAAAACGTACACACCATCGTTAGTACTACAAGCACAAAGTTAGTGTTCTTACGTATGAAAAGCTATTAACAAATTGAAGTGGTGATTCTAGCTTGATGTCAAGTTAAAATCGTCACTTTTCCAAGTAAGCTCCGCAGAAATTGTGCCAACCATTAGTACTACGTTAGTATTGGTTAGTGCCATAAGCACAACATTAGTGTTTCTACGTATGGAATGTTATTAACAAATTAAAGTGCTGATTCTAGCTTGACGTCAAGCAAAAATCGCCAATTTTAAAAGTAAGCTGTGAGGAAAAGGGAAAGGGTGCCAACCATTAGTGCTACATTATTGCTGGTTAGTGCTATAAGCAAACAATGTTTCCACTAGGGAATATTATTAACAAATGAAAGTGGCGATTTAACTTGACGTCAAGCCAAAATTCCCACTTGAACGTATAAGCTTTACAGTAAACTAAATACTGTGAATCGTTAGTGCTGATTAGTGCTACAAGAACAACGTTAGTGCTTCTATGTAAGGAAAGTTATTAAGAAACTAATGTGGCGATTATAGATTAACATCAAATCAAGATCGAGAATTTTATAAATCGACAGTCATTATTATGTAGCATGTGAAACGTATACACAGTTATAGTTTTCAAAGTATCGAATACTTAGACCCAAATATATTTTGAAGCATTATACGTGGCAAGCCACATAGACTCCTTGATCGGAAAAAATTAAAGTCATTAGAATGAATATAAATAAATAAATAATGAAACATTGAGGTGCAGAGATTTAAATTTGGTAAATGCTTTTAAAAATGATAAAAGATTCAATACTTTACTAATGGAGTACAATACGCATACATATGTATATGTATATATAATCCTACTAGTGTCTATAAAATAAAACAAACAGCAGTCTAGCTTTGAATATCGGAAGAAACATAAGAACTGATGTAGATGGATTTTGCACATCAAAGGCTGTTCGGTTGATAATCTGATTTAATATACATGTTAGCTCTTTTTTCATGGAAAACTGTTTCATTGGCATTAATTTTTATACACTACGTTTTCAAAGTTGATAGATAAAAAGAACCTTATATTTAGTGTGGTAGAACTTTGTAGAATTAATAAAATAAAGAGCCTTTAATACAGAAAGTGTACTTATTTGTAGCACAAAAGTCACTAAGTCATAAAGTGAACCGCTAATGGACGGGGATCAAAAATTAGGATCAGAATATTACAACCCTTTTATTTTTCTCTCTTTTTTTAATGTGAGTTTCATATCGGCTATGTATGAAACTATGGTTGACTTAAAATCTAGATAAAACTGGGTGTGGTGGGTCCATCAATTTCAGTAGGCGCCTACCCAGAAATGTTTGTTTGGGAGGGGTCCAATACTACGAGCCACTACATCTATGCTGCATTTTAAGGGTATTATTCTGTACCCGAAAAGACGATAAGAAATTGTAGAATATTTCGACATTTAGTTTCGGGTAAAGATGACAGAACTAGATAGCTTGTATAAGAGAAAGTATATAGATGAAGTGCAAGATCAAATTTTCATGCTACATCAATCCTTTCAATTTTAAACAAATATAGTTTTATTGAGAAAGTTAGGGATGCGCACGAGACGAGTCGAGACAGGATTTTCCTGACAAAATTCGAGTCGAGACACGGCTCTTCCAATAAAGAAATATACATTTTTCGATTCGAGACAGCCACAAATCTTGTGTCGTGCGTATCCCTAGAGAAAGTGTAGAAATATATCTTGAGTTAGGAAGTTTTTGGGGGGCTTGCACTGAGAAAAAAAAAAGTTAGGTGACGTACTTAGAAAGATAGGTTACATCAGTAATTCCTGTAGTTTCTGGACTTAACGTACAGCAGACGTATAACTGAAAACGCATGTTTTATAATACTTTCTGTATAAGTGTTCCATTTATACGTACTTTCCGTATGAAACAATGTAGGCGGTCAGGATCTCACATACAAATGGACGTATATAACAGACAGCTGAGGAATGTAACATAAATATATGCATGTGATATACGGAAAACTGTTAGATGTCAGACATCCTGCAACGGCATGGTGTAGCATCCAAGGGCAGTGCCTATGTAGCATACGGATAACGTATGCTCCGTACTGATTTCTGTAGTAAGCAACAAGATAACGTATATTTGTACAATATACCGCTGTCCGGAGAACGGATTTTTCTCAGTGTACGTATCCGGTAGAACCACGTGGTGCGCCCCCGCTTTCAGTTTCAAAACAGGAACACGATGGATAATGTAATGTAATGTATCCATGAGATGTATCCACACATATCCACACACGCGCGCACTAACAAACATTCCTTGCTATTTCGTTCCGTTTTAGCTTTACAGTGATTTAGTAATACGTATTAAAACTGCAAGTGAATAATTTGACGAATTCAGATTTCAATAAAGTAATACATTCTGATAGAAACAGTAAGGAAGACAAACGTAATGAATATTTATGAATGAACAGCCAAAATAAAAGTCGACGTTACGCTTAACGGCTAGATTCTATTAACGTATTCGGCCGAAATAATAGCTCTAGCTATATATTCTTAAAAAACTATAGAATTCAAAAATTATCTTTATTGAAGAGTTGACGTGTGAAGTAACGTAAATACGTCTGAACTAACGAGGAGAGCATCTACTTGGTGTCCACCAGATCCGGAGTCCCCTCTTTTCAATTTTTTTAAAACTCATCATACAACTGTACACTGTCTCAATAAAACTATAGTTGTTTAACAGGGAAATGATTGATGTAGCATGAAAATTTGATTTTGCACTTCATCTGTACTCTTTCTCTTATAAAAACATTCTAGTTCTATTATTTTGTTCTAAAAAATTAGGTGGAATAATTTCACATATATTTATCGTCCTTCTGGGTTCCAAATAATATCCTTTCAATAGTATACAGTATGGCGCTAAATTCGTTGTGCAAAAGCAGAGGAGTGATTCCTGAGAGTAAAACAAACAAAAAAGTTCCTATAAACATAGGGCAAAAACCCCATCGTTTACGTGTTATAGGCTGCCGAAATCATGAAAAGTGAATTTTGTGAGTTCATAGCTCCACTTAGGAACTAGTATGTGCCCTATCCAAAAATGCGTGTTTCAGAATCCTGAGGTGCTTTCACAACAATTTTTATACAGGGAGTTTGACTACGGGCCTATCATATACAGTACTCTCCAACTACCTCCATAAAAATTGTTGCGTGAGTACCTTAGGACTCTAAAGCAAGTATTTTTAGATAGATCACATACTAGTTCCTAAGTGAAGTCTTGATCCGACTACAGTTTTGGAGCTATGGATCTTTAGAATTCATTTCTTCATGTTTTCGGCAGCCTATAACTCGTAAACGATGGGGTTTTCGCCCTATGTTTATTGGAACTTTTTTGTTTGTTTCACTCTTAGGAATCACTCCTCTGTTTTTGTACAACGAATTTAGCGCCATACTGTATAGACATAGTGGCTTGCAATATTGCCCTCCCCACAGCTATCTTTTTTTTTTCATGAAATTATATGTGGAAGGATTTTATAATTACTTATCGTCGTTCCGGATGCAGAATAATACTCGTTCCATACTACATAGACATACATTAGTGACTTCTAATATTAGACCCACTCAGAAGCTGAGACCCCTCCCAACAAAATATTCTGGGTGCGGACCTGGAATTAATAGTACTGTACAATCTTATTAGTCCAAATGCATGATCTTGATAAGGGGATAGTTGGAATCTATTCTTTTTATGACGAATACTTGAATGACCTAATTTTGTGCTCAAAACATTGTCGCTGGCCTTTTTCTGTTTTCTCTGCTACCACTCTGTCAGATTCTCTACATTTACGTACAGCATTTGGAAATCCAAAAGATATGGTTGACTTGATATTATTGGTACTGATGTCATTAAATCCTTCTCGGCAACATCATTACGTTAAAGAACATTTTACCTTTCTTTCATTCTTCAAAATCTGAGAAAAAATATCTTTCAGTTTTACAGCCTCGAAAAATCCAATAGACACTGTCTTGTCTATAGTACAAATTCACATGGCCTCAAATGGAGCCAGGGATCCTAAGCAAAAGAGGTGAGCACTCTACCATTGAGCCACCATGCTTTATTTATTTCAATTAATCTATGTTTCTATCCTGCAGATTGTAACTTCAAGTTCTCCAAGACTAGAATCATTTTTGCATCACAAGATATAAATTTGATTTTACTAATTCTAGGGAGCCGATTTATTTATTTATGTACATTTTGCATATATAGTTTTCAGTTCATAAGCTACTAAATAGTAAAGTAAGAACAGTTTCACTTCAGTGCCATATAACGTGGAACATTTCTAGGGGTAAAATTAATATTTTGACCCTTATAAAAAATGATATACAAAATTTTGACAAAGGACAAAAATTATTTCTAGTACATATTGATGATTGCATATTTTAACCTAAAATAGCGTATTAACTTTTTTGTATTAACGTAATAAAAGAAGAGTGCCTGTCAATGTCTGTCAATGTGGCTAACTAGACTGTTGTTAGAACGTCTGTTCGTCCGTTACTCCGCACGATAACTTTCAAGCGAAAGCAAGTTGTTGAATTCTTTTTTCGGCAGTAAATAAAGGGAATGGATTATCTCGCCAGAGTTTCTTGATAGAATCAATTCGTTATCATCATAATGGGTAACAGTAAGTTAACTCGTCTGTTACTTTGCAAGACAAATTTTGAACGAAATCAGATTTTTAAATTCCTTTCTTGCAATAGATAACTACATCGAATATCTCAGCCCTGTACTTTAGTGAAGTCAATCTGTTAACATCAACACAGTAATGTTGATTTTAACGGTTGTTACTTATACCTCATTTTCTACTAATGAAACAGGGATAGTAGAAGTTAAGTATCGAGCCGTTAGATGGCAACAAACATCTTCCAGCTTTGAACATCTATCGGACGAAATTGAAACTTCTAGTACGTTGCATTTCACTGTCTACAAGAGTTTATATTAAATCTTGTACTGGACTAAGGCACAGCGTCTACGGCGTTAGAATGCTGTGCTCCCTTTAAGAAATGTTAGCAAATGAGAGGGCTGTGGTGATGCCAGGTCTCTGTACACGTTCACGTCAGTTTATGCACGAAAGAAATAATTCACTATTCAAGTACATCTTCCTAGCCACACTCTTTTACCACACAAAAACGTTGTAGGACAGCCTTCGTTTCATTCACTCATTCTGCAAGCCATCAATTGTCTACAACATTTTAGAATCAGACAAGAACTAACCATATCGTCATGGACTTAGATGTAAACACGTAGTTCTTACATTGTTGCATCATAAGTGGTAACGCGGTGCCGCCATCTATATAATACTAACAATTTGCAAAACGGCAGTTGCGTCACATACTAATCCTTTTGTGGAATGCTATTGAGCGAAATATCTATATATTAAAATGCTAGGTTTTTATGTTGTCTCCAAAGAAAAGTTTATATGTTTGTCTTCAATCTTTTTAACAATGAGATCTCGATAACCACAAGCGCTAGAAACGTGCCGTTTTCGCTGGTAGATTCCAAATTTTGTGTACATTTGCCAGTTCTCATTCAAATTTTCAAAAAAGCTTCTCTTTAGTTTTCTATTCCACATTTTAGGCATCGTTTTGACCTTATTAGTTTAATATTGCCACTAGGACATTAAGGTTGATACCCTTATGAAAGGCAACCAGTAGAGAAGCTACGTACAGCGGGTTGACGGACATTTCAGGCGCTGTGCTTTAATCTGAGTGGCAAAACATATTGCAAGACGGCAACTTCAAAGGCTTGTGGACCCAGAATGAGGCGTACTCGGATATGGGATTACAAGAAAAAATATTTGCATTTGGTATCATCTATCAGTTATCCAAGTTTCCCATCAGCTCATCCCAACATTTTATGTATTAAAATACTACATTTATATGTTTGTCTATGGTAGTCCACTCCCTTTGAGAGTCTTGCTGTTCTTTACCTGTATCCGTAAAGGGACTTGCACAGATATAGTGAGAAGTGGGAAGGAGATTCACGATCATATTAGAAATGTGCGCTGTCTAAATAGCACAGGTTCAGCTAGTTATTTATTAAATTGTGTCATTATTACTATTGTTATAATTCAATAACAATAATTTTCATATTTGTTTTGAAGTAACCGATTGAGCATAAAGAAAATTTTATGTTAATAACATTTAATTATTTATAAATAAGTGCGCTTTACTCTAAAGTTTTATATTTTAATTAAATTAGAATTCAGTGTAAATTTCAACTGCAGTATTTGAAGGTTTACAAAATTGTTGAAAGGCACAAAATGCTAATCATATTGAACATGGTTTGGGGTTTTTCTTAAGAACTGACTTTTGGTCATTGTTTAACGTGTTCGATATTGTTCAAAAATGCTCTATTAGTAAACAAGACTTTGTAGGGTACCATCTAACAGTGATTAATAGAGGCTACTTAAAAAATGTCAAAAGGTACCTTAACTTCTGATGTGTCTAATGACCATGGTACCATAGAAATGACTTTCAAACAGTGTTAGAACACTTTGCACATTTCGAAGTTGTTTCTGCCCGCATATTCATTGCATATATCAAAAGTTGACATCAGTACATTCTCTATCCACTGTTAGTTTGTACTGTAAACATGTTTAGTTACTAGTGGAACACTTCAGGACATATTTTGATATGTGTTATACAATGACCAACACTAGAAAAAATACAGAAACTACTTTTACGTGTTGACACAGTAGGACACTGTACACATTACCGACACCCTTTGAACACTTCAAGATGACGCATATTCACTTCTTGTACATACTTTGTTGTCCAAGTATGTCCCAGTTGTATGTACAAAATGTGCAAAATGTATATCATGACTTTGTCTTGAGCTGTTTGCCGAGAAGAAGTGTTTTAATATCTCATACTAGATACTATTTTCAGAGAAGTAACGCTTTGAACAAGGTAATTACACTTTATGAACACTATTTCATTAATTTTCCCCCATATATCTGTACTAAAAGTGTTTCAATGGTGTTTCATTTTTACAGTGAAAAGTCATTCCTAAAAATGGAATGGAAATAAAACGAACACTTTTAGTTTTACGTGCCACATTGTACCATGTACTCTAAAGAAGACTGTGGTTGTGAGAAATGAAGAAAGTGGGAGGAAACGGGAGAGAACCCTCACACACGATATTTGTCCATCACAAAACTCACTTGGCGTGAACTAGGATCGAACCAGGGACCCTATGCATCAGAAGTAAACGCTCTGCCACTGAGTCACCGTGACCACCTATTCCTAAAAATGTGATTTATTATTTGTAGTGAAAGATTGGAATCTTTATAAAGTTTTGGTGGTTACTAAGACAAGTCGCCAACAGCGGCTGTGACCCAGAGATTAAACAACATAAGACATGAAGATTTGTCCTTGACTTGAAGGTAAATTGTGAAGAGAAAAGTAGTTTTTCCACGGCAACTATAGGTAGTTCATCAGTATTTTGAATATCGGGGCACATTGCATTAAGGAAAGCCCCTTCATGGGTCTGCAAACCCTACTTTGAAAGCCATTGATCTACAAGAGTTCATTTCCTTTTCCATACTTGCCTAACACGTAATAATTTTCATTAAGTTCAAACATGGTATTAAAGATCCTTCTTTTGGGTTTGTTGAGGCTTAGCGAGGCTATATAAGACTTTTCCCTACAGCTTAACGTCGAAACCGAACTACATTAACTCCCGCCCGGAATCGATCCCGAGTCTTCAGCACGAAAAATCCGTATGCTAATCACACAATTACACGAGAGACTAGTATAAAATATTATAATGTTTTTCACAACTTAAAACAAGCAAATACTTCGCTATGAGCAAAAACAGAGCATATTCAACAAATTCATCCTTAAATTCTGTTGACGCTTATTGAAGGGATTGTAATGTTTTCCCTTCCATTTAGTCTTTCTCGAAACTTAGCTGTTCTTGAGCCAGTTCTAAATGTGTTGAAGGAATTGCTAACACGTGTTACAACTTAACGTACACATAAATTACGAGGTGTGAGTTAAACAAGAAGTTACTTCATAAAATGGCCAAAGTTTTGAAAGAAGAAGGCTAGAGTTAAATCAGAGAGAGATGAAAATATCAGAAAAAACATTAGAATCAGACTCTGAAAGAAAGACGATATGAACAAGAAACAGAAAGACGAACTGCACCCTGAAATTACTCCATTAAGATCGTTACGTTTGATCTAATATTGGATAAATGCCAATGCTCTATTTCCGAAATAATTACTTCCTTTAGCAGAACCTCACTACAGGGTTTGTGAAAAGCAATTTAATATTGTTTTTAAATATGTAACAATTATGTCTCTGAACAAGATACACAAACTCATTCCCCTTATCTGGAACAAAGGAAGAATTGCCGCAAGAGTGGAAAGAATCAATCATTGTTCCAATTCACAAGAAAGGCGATAAAACTAACTGTAATAATTATCGAGACATTTCTCTTCTGTCAACATCCTATAAAATCTTTTAAAATATTCTATTAGCAAGATTGACCCATACGCAGATGAAATTATTGGAGATTATCAGTGCGGATTTAGACGAAATTGATCAACTATCGACCAAATATGTACCATTCGCAAAATACTCAAAAAAAGTGGGAATACAATACCCCGGTACATCAACTATTTATTGATTTTATAAAGGCGTACGACTCGGTTAGGAGAGAAACCTTGTACAACGTTCTTACAGAATTTGGAATACCGAGAAAGCTAATTAGATTAATTAAGGCACGTATAATGAATCCCAAAGTAAAGTCCGGGTAGGAACATTTTTGTCCACGAGCTTTCACGTCTAGAATGGCCTGAAACAAGTAGATGCGTTATCGCCATTATTATTTAACTTTGTGCTGGAATACGCTATAAGGAAAATCAAAGATAGCAACCAGGGCCTAGAGTTGAACGGTATTCACCAAGTTATGCCATACGCTGATGATGTACATTTAATAGGGAATGATAGGAGAACAATAGAAAGAAATGCAGAGATCTTATTAAATGCTTGCAGGGACATGGGTTTAGAAGTAAATGCAGAGAAAACTAAATACGTGGAAGTGCGTCGGGACCGGAATACAGCAAATTATGGATGCGTTAAAACATTAAATAATACTTTTGATAAAGTGGATACTTTCAAATATCTAGGATCAATATTAACACACATAAATCATATTCACGAAGAAATTAAATGTCGACTGAAAGTAGGGAATTCGTGTTACTATTCTGTTCAAAATCTCTGGTCGTCGCGAATTCTGTCGACGAATTTGAAGCTTAAAATATACAAAACGATAATCATGCCTGTTGTTCTGTATGGTTGCGAAACATGGTCGCTTATTCTGAGGGAAGAACATAGACTGAAAGTATATGAGAACAAGATCCTGAGACGAATATTCGAACCCAAGAGGAACGGGAATGGGGAATGGCAGGAACTTCATAACGAGGAACTACATAATTTACACGGTTTACCCAACATTGTTAGGGTCGTCAAGTCTAGGAGGCTTAAATGGGCAGGTCATGTAGCTAGAATGGAAGAAAGTAGAAACGCTTTCAAAGTCTTGACTGGAAGACCAATCGGAAAACGACCATTAGAAAGACCTAGGCGCAGATGGGAGGACAGTATTAAGAGGGATCTCGCAGAGATAGGAATACAAGGTAGAAACTGGATCCAATTGGCTAAGGATAGAAGTCAGTGGTTCCATAGGTCATAGAGTTAGTTAGTTAGTTATGTCTTTTTGTAGTAAATTGGCTTTGTATCAGCCTGGTCTCCATTGATTGCTTGATTAAATATAAGTCTCCCCTCTTTTGGAACAGACCATAAGAGCCCAAGGACTATGCTGAGGGGAAAGAGCTCCACATTTTCTTAGTTTCTTTACTGAAAGAGATAATGCATTCACCACCACACCCTGGCCTTCTTTATTTCTCCAGTAGTTCTCAAGTACCCATTTTAAATGACTAGGTGAAACTCAGGGGTACATTGGAACAAGAGTAGAGCGAGAAAATCTTGCCGCCCTCGCCGAAAATCAAACCTGTGCCACCCAGTTGGTAAAATAAATTGATTAGTTCGTATTTATATCATATAGCATAATTGACATATGAAATAGACAATAAGTACATATTTACTTTAAAACAACTTAATTTGCTTGTAAACGCTGGCTAATAGTGTAAATGTCTTTAGTTCAGTACAAGGGATGCTGCTGTTTCTATTGGCGAGCCTTGGAATTAAAAATCCTAGAATGCAATGTGGGTAGTTAAGGCCACCAGTTCAGGCTAATAATTTCACCTGCGTTATTTCACTACATATTGATATTATTTCTAAAATAAGTGTAATAAATATAAAGAATTTAATACAAATTATACATTCATGAATTCTATAAAGATTAACAAGATATGTGTACCATCTGCAAAAATATCAAAAGTAATAATAATTAATTTTTGGCGTGGAAAGCACAAAATCTTCTGATCGATATAGCTCTGGATATAATGAACGTAGTAGCCGATATTTCTATGATCAGTTGGCTACACAATGCTTCATAACTTTGACGAAAATATTATGACTACCCTATTATTATATAACGTAGGTATTCACTTACTCGTCCTAACGTGGCTGGTACATTATAAAGCTTTTATATTTAACTAGGTGAAAATATACATGAAGAGTGCATACTAACTAAATCTATGGCCTATGGAACAAAGAGATTCAATGTCGTGTTCAGAACAACTCTCCATTTACTTTTTTCCATAGAAAAATTAATGCAGTTTCTATTTTGGATTTCTATTTCTGTGATACCCATTTTAATATTGTCCTCTCATCTGCACCTAGTTCTTCCTAGACTGAAAGTGTTCCAACTTTCTTCCCCTCTGGCTACACGACCTACCCAACTGAGAGTCCTAGACTTTATGATCCCAACAATGTTTGGTAAACAATATTAGTTCTGAAGTTCTTCGTTATGAAGTTTCTGTTATTCCCCATTCCAGATTCTCTTGGGTTCGAATATTCGTCTCAGAATTTTATTCTCAAACACTTTGAGTCTGCGTTATTCCCTTAGAGTAAGTAACCGTGTTTTACAACTTGTTCACAAACTTGACAGAAGAGTGCATGCTTTGTTTCCACTTTTACAAGCACAATCATTTGCAAATAAGAGCAGTGTCGTGTGCTTCTGAACCGTGCTGGTTGATGTTCTTCACTGACACCATGCAGTTTGCCAGCCCTAGCATTAACAATGACCTAGGATCGATTATACTTTCATCGATGAATATAGTCCCGTGATCGATATAGCTCCGGGCTACTATATTCCCATATAGAAACACAAGTTTATGTTGACTTTTGAAGCTTCATTGTCTTGTGACTCTATTTCTAAAGCTCAACTTTCCTTTACTGCATTATTATCCTATCATAATAATTGATCGACTAATTAGATTGATTGATGTGTGTTTACGCCTTTTGTCAGCAGTGAGGCTATATACTATAAAATATAGTGGAAAGTGGGAGAATGGTGCACACCTAAGAATGGACAAAGTTGTGAGGCTATTTTTCAAAGCCCAAACTTTTATCACATATCACATTTAGCGATTTTTCCTCTTTGTACAAGGAGTGGAATAAATCGTGTAATTATATTAGGACCAAATAATAATGGAAATTGCAAAAATATTGCATTACGTGCTTACTGATGGATAATGTCGTGTAGAATTGTAAGTACATCAATAACTAGGTTTCAAATTGATATTTTATTGAATAATAAATCTATTGTTACATCTAGAAGTTACTTGGTACTAAAATATAGAAATGGGAATGCGTTCTGGAGAGTCACAAAGTAAGAAAACTATTGTCATTTAAACAAATAATACATAAAAAACGTAATATAAGTTTCTTAGTCTAGAGTATAATTGTTTTCAATGTAAGAGCCATGAAAGGAAATATGTCTGTATGTAATGATCAGATAATTCACTACAATCCATTTAAGTTTATTTCATACTGAAATCATACTCATAAATTATTGTCGAGTTCAAACCACTGTATCACAAGATCACAACTGTGTGTCTCTTCCAAAATCGTCAAAGATAATATATCAATTTCCAATTGTAAACATAACCTACTTTCATTCGAAGGTAAAACAAGAAAGTTTCCATTTATTGCGAAGTGTTATTATCAAAAACACTCAAGGAGATACGTTTTAATTATTTCTTGAGGAAATTTCGGAATTTATTTCTTATTCCTGAAGTCTCACCCTCACTAAACTAGACTTTTCATTTCATCTATGAGAAACAGAGCCATAAGATTAACTTATGAAATAGAGAGCATTATGTGAATCAGCTCCATCTTGAATGAAATCTAAAGTTGTCATATTCCCTTCTGTAATGCATAGTTCATATATAGCTATTTATCAAGTTTGAATACCACTCTATGTTCATCACATCCCGTAGGATAAAGGGTCGACCAATTATCACGACTGTCATGTCACTGCAAAGCCACTTTAGTGTGCCCCTTGAGACTTTTCAACCCATTTATGTGGATTGATCGTTATCCAGTAGCTGCAATTGTGTCAGTCAAGTCTCGAGTGTCGTTATACCATTTCACCTTCATCTTCATTACCTCAATACATGTAATCCATACTGTGTTATCCGGAAGCTTAACTCTTGACTCATTCGTAGCACACTTTGAAACTTAAGATCAATACGCAAATGTATGGACAGCCATACGCTTTTAATAATTAGTTGCTTAACAAAATATAAGGAAGTTGTAAGATTTTCAAGATATGGAGATGGCAATAAAATAAGTATTAAAATCTTATTCAGTTTCTTAACATTACTTAATCCAGGTATAATTTCTGGAATGTTACTTCCATGGAGTTACCCAATCGCCTCTCTCAGTAGCTGAAAATTGTAATTTGTGATTGCCAAAATATGAAAATAGTGGCTAGTTCTGTCCCATCATGTATTTTAATCTCGCAGCCCTGGATAAAATTTTCTGCAAGAAAGCCTATTCCTTAATGACAAAGACTAGCACCAACAATTTATTTAGGATTTAGGATTTAGATTTCTGGGCTTTCAGCATCTAAGACCATTTAGCATGTCAAGTTTGAGGGATGATATACCTCGGCGAGCACACTATCCGGGGAAAAGGGTGGAAGAAAGGATTGGGCAAGGAAGGAAGCGGCCTGGGACCTATATGTTAGGTAAAACCCCGGATATAGCGTTTTACATTTTTTCGACTGAGTACCCCCACCGGGAAGCGAACCGGGGACCGCTCGCACCGAAAGCGAGAGCGTTAGCGACTATGCTACGCGGGGCACTATCAACAATTTATGTCCACGAAATATTACACATACTAGATAGACATTATGGTTTAATGACTTCGCTCAGTTAAATTAAGTTTGAATCCAAACCAATTATGTTTATTACTATAGAATCGAAAAAAAAGATAAGACATTGGTACAGTTGTTTTGTGGTTTTTGTATCCAAATTTAAGTAGTTCTTGCTTAAATCTAGAATAAATCTTGCAACTGCTTAAACCATCTGTATTACACGAAAACAAATATTACTACACAACGTAGGTGAAGAAAAAACAGAATAACCAAAGCGTAAGATAAAAATAAAATGTAAAAGCAATAATCTCCAAAGTTGAAATAAAGTTCTAAACTGAAAGGTTCTAATATGCAAGAAGATAAACAGTGTCACTGTACTGTGACTTTAAAAAAAGCACCGATATTACATGGAACATGGGTGACAAATGAAAACATCTTTGACCCTGCACAAGTCCAGTCGTATTTCGCTGCACCATGCTCGTTATTGATTTAGTAGTCACGGAATCACAAATACTGAAATTACATTTACAAAACAAAGTATTCCTTGACGGACACGAAATAAGGCTTACATTGCTGTAAACAGTCGGCAATGTTCTGAGTTAGCACGGTGCTAATAACGGATTCCTATCTCTACTTAAATAATAACGTCCTTCCACGGAGCCTTCCCGAAACAAACAGTTCACGGCCAGGCGGTCTCAGCTTTGTCTTCCGGCCAGCACTGAACACTTAGCGTATTTAGATGCACTAGCGTATATACCTGGAGTCACCTGATATCTATATCTATATATATATATATATATATATATATATATATATATATATATATATATATATATATATATATATATATATATATATATATTATTATTATTATTATTATTATTATTATTATTATTAGCAACGTAAGACATACAAACGGCCTACTTTTATTGTAAACTACGTTTGACGGTTTTTTAGTCTAGTAACTCATGGTATTCTACTAGATATCATCAAGAGACTTAAATCAATCTTAGTAATTCTGAACAATGTCGTTCGCGTCGCTAGAGATGGATATATAAGTAGTTTTGCCCTGCTATTACTGTGAAAATCACGTAAAATAGTGCCACTATTCTGCTTTTTTTAATACTTTTTGGTATACGAGTATGATTTGAGTGTGCGAATGTTTACGTGAAAGTAAAATTTTCTTTTTAATTTGTTTGTGGTTTAAATAGCTATGTCACCGCGACGACTTGTGAAGCCTTGGCTCTACACCAATCTTAGAACTGCTTTGTGTCACGCATGATATATCGGAAGGGGTTCGATACGATTCGTGGAGTTGCCTTCCGAACACACACCTGAGAAAATGTGAAATAACAGAATTGCACCAACAATGTCGCAAAACTTACAAGACATGACGAACGAGCGACTAAAGAACAGCAGTATTAAGGGATCTATAATACGAATACTAACAATTATTCGAATTACACGGTAAGAATAATAATAGCAAAAGTATATAACAACAAAAATAAACAAAACGAAACTTAGCGGCAAACAACACTGTACCCTAAAGAGATGTTCTCCTTAAAACGCGAGAGACAATACTAACATCTATTTATGGATAGGAGTGGACGACCGGGCCACACCTTTACATTTTATTGGGTGGTGAAATCAGTATAGATCAAGGTCAATCTTCACGACTTCTTGCGATTACTATAGAGACTAGTGCTAACCTCATATATTACATTGAACATGTGGAATTGTAACTTTTTAGCTATATTGTGGAAATGATGGCTGGCATTTATTTAGGCCACTTATGAAATTATCGAAAAACATTAGACTTACTTGAAGTAAATGTTGGTTGGCTGGATTGGAATTTTGCGAAATTTTCAGCAACTATACTATACTAAACGTTGACTTACAGCTTAACAGGGTTTCTGAACCAACTGAGCTCGCACTGTGAATCAAACCCTAATTCCACGCGCCAAAGATAACAAGTAAATGTTGTTCCGGTAGGTTTGTAGACAAATGGGGGAGTTCGCTGAAAGTGAAAAGTAACTTTTGGTGACCACGCTTTGCTATTTTTTTCTTGCATTTCTATTAAAATTCTTGGTCCTATGTATCGCCGTTATTTACACAAATATGCTACTCAAGGGACCAGTTTAGTAAAGATGATGTTACAGATTGTTATACTAGAATTGTTGCTTTAACTTGCAGTATTAGTAGGTTTAACAAGAAAGTTCAAAGAAGAAAAAAGCAGAAAGAAAAACCAGAGTTTTCAGAAAAGTAGACAGCGTCAAAACTTTATAAGGAATTCTTATAATTCAATTAGAAAAATGTTGGTTTTAAATGACATTTTTTCGCGAAATTAAGCGAGTAAAATATCTTATTTCAAAAATAATAACACAATAATTTACAACGGAAAAAGTGCAGAATTTGTGTACCACCAAATACCGTATGAGGTGGAAAACTATATGCATGAGAAGTACAGAGCACAATGTTAACTCAGATGCACATAGAACCCACAAAATTTCAGAAAATGAGTGCTAAGCTATTAGCACAGCTGCTTAGCAATTCAGTTGGCTATTAATTTAGGGCTCCTAGACGTTCTAGTTTAGCCGAGACAGTCCCAGTTCTACATTATCTTCTCCTCAGCCAAAGAAAAAAAAAAGAAAGAAAATGAATGAAATTTTTATCGTTCTACGATTATGCCTTTTATATTAAAGGAAACGGATGATTAATGAAAGGGAGTGAATGTGAAATTAATGCTTTTTGCTTTCTCACCGGAAATCAAACTCGAGACTATGTGCATTTAAAATCAGGAGTGTCGATTGAGAAGGGTAGGGGTAATTGCTCCTGAGTTTCAGTAATACATGTATTTTAATCAATTATATACCAATACACTGATAAAAATAACTGAAATTTTTATGTCGGTGGAGAACTCCCCAGCAAAATCTGAAATGATGTTACTGTTTAAAATGTGCCATATTCATTGATCAAGTTTGTGGCTATTATTATTATTATTATTATTATTATTATTATTATTATTATTATTATTATTATTATTATTATTATTATTATTATTATTATTAATGGAATTTAGTCTCCACATTATTGTTCTTCTTGTTAATTTTGAGTTTAACGCCCCTTTCAGCAGCGAGGCTATATGAGACTGAACCTACTGACTAACGTAAAATCCGAACCACATGAGCTATTGCCTTGAATCGAACTCGGGTCTCCGCATTATTGTACGAACCTTCGAAATACGAGGAAACTAACAGGAGGGCATACAAGTACGTTGCATATAGAAATAGATATAGGCTACATAATATTTATTTTGGGGGCGCAGTGGCTCAGTGGTAGAGCTTTCACCTCCGGTGCATGGGGTCCCTGGTTCAATCCCAGCTCGCGCCGTGTAGATTTCGTGGTGGACAAACACCGTGCTCGTGGGTTTTCTCGGGTTTCTTCCGTTCCCTCCCACTTTCTTCATTCCACCATTTCATTCATTTCTCATAATCACTGTCTCCTTTAGTCTTGCCTGTATAATTGTGGGACGTAAAACTGAAAGATTTCATTTCATTTTTCATTTTCACTTAGTTGGTGCTTTAGTTGGTTGGAATGCAATCAAGAGCATTCCAAAGTCCCTTTAGTTAAACAAGAATTAAAGAATTAAGGGCGTTATGCAGAGTCGTTTTTACCCTTGTATTAAGAGATTGACTACCGTTGTATTTTAAAACACGTAAGTGGAGTTAACAACGATTTTTTCGCAAGGTTATCCAATTACTTTAGAAGAAATCAAGTTAAGTGAGTCCTATTCTCTCTAATATTGTTCGTTTCTTGTAGATTTGTAGGAACTAAAATTACGTATTTTTATTTCGCACATACTCTAATTGTGACACTTTTCTTGAAAATATTTGATAAATATTTACTTATTAGGAGAATTAAGAGAAAATATAAAAAAATTAGGAAGATCAAGGTAATATTAGAATTTAAATTTCATTACATTTATTGTATATACGGCAAAATTGATTTCTCAATTTGGTCTTTTCTCTAAGTAGCAGAGAACTAATTCAGATCATTTTTATTGTACTATCTCGTCGAAGAAGGTTGAATGTAGTAATCGAACCTTCATGTGGGGGAACCAACGGTTATTTCAAAACATTTTCCGGAGTGGACTTTTAATTCATAGGGGTGAAAGTAGCACTGAGAAAATACTGGTAGTCCAGGTTGAACCAGGGGGGAATTTCCTCCTCAAGTCATATCTTGTAATCATCAATGACCAAATGCGTTCTCCCATTACCTTTCTGCTTACTTTCTTTTTGAAGCTAATCATTCGTTGCAATATGCACGCGTTTGTTGCACGTTGCAGTCTTCAAATTGAATGGGGACTTGGAGATTCAACAAAGGCCCTGAAGCTCATACGGATAGGCTAAGCAATTATCAACTAATTGGATTAATCTAATTTCTAGTCACTTCTTGGCGCTCTTATCTGTCTAACATATGTTTAGAGCAAAAGATAATTGATGAACTTAGCACTATTAATTAGTATTTCAATATATAACTTTAAACCATAGAAAAATTTAGTATGACACGGTTGGTTTATTGATTGATCTACTTTTCACTCAAAACTTAATTATTTTTTAGACATTCCCTGGAACTCTACATAACCCTCAATGTTAAAATAACCTCTGTAACTCGACTGTTTAAAAAAATCAATCTCAGTAAGTCGAATTTTAAAGGTTTCATAACTATATTTAGAAACCTTGGAAACTTAAACTTTTGTATGTGCGAACCTCTACGAGTCGAAGTTTACTCTAGGCCTATAAGTCAAATTTCTCTTTTTATGTGACCTCGATAACTCGAAGCAATAGCTGTATGCTTTTACATAATTGCAATTGTTGCTAGTCCTGTCCTTGTTCTTAATGTGTTCTGTAATTGTATTTTGCTCATGCCCAGTATTTTATTCTTACTAGACATCTTATTTAATTTAAGGAATTTTGATAACTTCGAGTTACAGAGGTTAAATTAATAAAAGTTCCAGTTATAGAGGGTATATAGTCACTTTTCATGAGGAATGCGGAACCTCAGTATTCCGAATTTTTGTTGTAGGTACTTTGATAATTCGAACACTGATTACTCGAAAACCTCGATAACTTGAATTTTTATTTATTTCCTTCACCTTAATGTTATCGAGATCCCACTACATTGTATTGATTTTATTGTGATATCGTCTTGGTATGGATACAGTATTTGCTCAAATTTAATACATACATTTTTTTTAGTGCAGATGCAGTATCTAAAATTATGATGTGCATTAAATTTGAGTACAAATTAAATTCATAGTTCAGCTTGAATTCATATGTAACTGCATTGAAATTTATCATTTCCTTACGTCACAATTGATCGTTAAAATTAGCGACTTCGTTATATTTATTCTTGACCTATGATTGCATCAGCGTTCGAAGTAGGTAATCACGAAATAGAGAAGAAAAACAATTATAACATTAGTTTTAAGCGTAAAGTAATTTGTTAATTCCAACAGTTTCTTTCGTGGACATAGTACGCTAAATTTTTTAACAGTAAGTGTGCCATATATAGGTGACCAGACGTCCTCTTTTCCAGGTAATAAAAATAGTTCGTTCGGATGTTTAGAAAAATAGAAAAATGTTATCATTTTGGGAGGATGGACAACTGATTTAAGTTCAAAATAATTTATTAATATTGTTGCAATCTTAAGTCTCCAACAAAATATGTACCTACATCATACCCATCTATAATCTAGGGTTGCCAGACTTTTCAGAGAGATAAAATGAATATTTTACAATTTTTAGGGAGAGGAGAGAGAGACATGTGATATTCAGAATTTATATATGACCAACACATATTGATTTCAGATGGAAACGTAAAATAATTACAATTGGAAACTAAGGTAGTTTCATTAAAAATAATATTACAACACTTAAAACCAAAGAAAGTATATTACAATTCCCAATTGAAAAGTAATGTGGTTGGGATCACACGTTAAGCTAGCGTCTGTGCTGAAAGTCTAGTATACTATTTTGTTAGGTCATACACTTCAGAATACTTTTGTAGGACTCACAAACACACAGTGAATAGTCACTCTATGCAGTTTTGTGTTAGTCCAAACGTTCAAACAACGTATGTCGTTTTTACTGTATGGTGCGTCAGTGCACGGGACACTTTATATATCATGTCAACAACAGGTTTGACAACATACTAATACAGGACGTGCAGATGGTGATCAGAAAAATGGAAACAACTAAAAGAAATTGCAACTTACCAGATTAATATGCTGTCGGGCCACCTTTCGCCTTCAGAACAGCCTTGATGCGACGTGGGATGGAGGCATAGAGGTCGTGAATGGTAGCAAGTGGAATTTTACACCAGTCCTCGTGAAGGGCATCGGCCAGTTCTGTAAGAGAGAATGGAGGTGGAAATCGTCGCCGGAGTCGTGTTTCCAAGACGGACCACAGATGTTCAATTATGTTGAGATCTGGGGATTGGGCGGGTCAGGGGAGGTGTTGAACTTCATCCCGATGTTCCTCAAACCACGCTGCAACAACACCAGCTGTGTGAATGGGTGCATTATCATCCTGGAAGATGGCGTCATTGTCCGGGAACAACATCCGGACCATAGGATGCAAGTGGTCTCCTAAAATTGCGACATAATCGTTGGCAGTGATTAGTCCGCTAAGTGTGACCACAGGACCCAATGAAAACCATGATATTGCGGCCCACAGCACCACCGAGTCGCCGCCGTGTTTCACAGTTGGGCGGAGACACTGCAGATCATAAGCTTCTTTGGGAGTTCTCCATACATAAACACGGCCCGTGGTTAGGAATAGGGTGAAGGATGACTCATCCAACCATATCACACGTTTCCAGTCCTCGTCGGTCCAAGTTGCATGGTCGCGGCACCATTTGCGGCATGCGAAAGCGTTATGGCCGCTGATGAGCGGTTTGGCCCGTGCGACACAACCCCGTAAGTTCATGTCATGTAATTCGCGGCGGACTGTGATTGTCAAAACAGGGTGGGGGAGGTGCTGATTGAGTTCCTCCGTCACTTGCTCCGTAGTAGCACGATGGTTCTGCCTGACGATGCGCTTTAATACCCGGCTTGACCTGTCACTCATGATTTTCTTCCGCCCACTGTTCCGCTTCCCCGATGTGGTTTTTCCGTGTGTTGTGTAGGCCGTCATCACCTTCGACACATTCCCACGCGACACACCTAACACAGTAGCCACTGCCGTCACACTCACTCCATATAACCGCGCACCAACAATTTGCCCTCTTTGAAACTCTGAGAGGTCTCCCATTTTACACTACCTCCGTCTGCTGCAGCCACTGGACACTGCTGTTCCACTGCGCCTGACGTAGTATGGAGACCGACCTAACACACCACCACCAGCGGTCCGGCGCTGCGGGCGCCACGAGACCACTGCCAACCCATACATCTGACGTGTTGCCAACTACAGGTGTTTCCATTTTTCTGATCACCATCTGTAGAACATATTATGTTGTGGGTTCAGCAACAAAATGTTACGGAAAAGACTCTGTACGAAAAAGACTCGGTAATACAATGGAGTGTGCAACATTGCTTGCATTGATAAGAAATAAATCTAAAATCAATAATACACTGATGTTTCTGGTATGGATGAAACGTGTTCACTGGTAGTTATGCAACTATTAATAGCAACCTCACAATTCTCCATACTGTATCTTTGATTCTGTTTCCACTATCGACATGGAATAGACGAATTCTACTTTAATATTAAATTCTCATTCCTTTTCAGCTCATTTTGACCGATCTTTATTTGTGAACATAAGCGGGAATCTAGTAAGTCCTTTGGGAAATCCTTTGTGCAATTGCTCTGGAAGTTTGATTTTGATATTGTTGAATACTATATATTTGAATTTATTTGTTTTGATATATATATATATATATATATATATATATATATATATATATATAGATAGATAGATAGATAGATAGATAGATAGATAGATAGATAGATAGATAGATAGATAGATATGCATGTATGTGTGTGTGTGATCCATTAAAGGATAAGTGTTTCGTACTTTGCCTTGGTTGAAATCAATCATATCTAAATTTTGTAAAATAATATAGACAAGTGCTATATTAAACGGATCAATACTATAATCAGTGTTCAACAAGTTGGAATGTATAGTGGGAAAATACAAGGGGAATGACACAACTAACTTTATAATGTCAAATGTTTAACTTTAACTGAATGCAAATGCTCAATGATCGAAATTGTTAAATCAACATTTTTTTCTTTATACGAGATAATTGAACCGTGGTTCATTCATCTAGGATGACGACAACATTTTTCCTCTTTATATTGATTAATCTATACGGAACAGTACGGTTTAATAAATTGGTCTTTCATCAGCTCGGTTTATCAATAGCAAAATTTAAACTTGTAATTCACCACGAACAAACAGAATCCCTCCCATATAGATTGAACCTTTATTTCTCAGCGCTATATTTACAAAATTCGTGATGTACGGATTATGAATTTTTAGTCTCTCTTCTTAATCAAAGGAGATGACAATTTATAGATAAAGTTCAGGACATTATACCCTGCATCTTTCAAACAGGGTGCAACAAAAGATTGAAGTGTATCCTTTTTAATTTGCTGCTTGGTTTCACAAACGTTTCATTTCCTTTATGAAGTGCATAAATTACAACCAACAACTAGACAAATGCAAAACCAGAACGAATATTTAAATAACGAAACACAAGATCGATGTAGAATAATGTTGATATCTTCGAGATTGGTCTATCTTTATGCCATTACCATTTATGTGGTCTACATCTAGCGACAAAGAAAACTGTTAAAATATCTCGATATAGGAATAGTATCTTATCCGCCGATGCAGTTAACTCACAAACCTGTGTTTTCAAATGTGAACATTTCGAAAGGATTCTCACGGACACGGAACTTACCAACCTGTTTCAACCTGTCGTCATATACCAGGTCAATAAGAATTTTACTTTTAAGGTACAAAACTTACAGCAAATCATAACGTCAATGAGTAGGGCCTAAGTTTTTCCGATATGAACGAAGTATGTTACCGGATCACTTCTCGAACTTTCATGTAAAAAACTCGTTTCCTTGGAATATAATCTCAATAGCCGAAATAATTGTGATCCTCCTTGTGACAATTAGATTTTTTCTTTATTGTTTACACAATCTTGTGATTCAGGACAATGATTAAGTAACCTCCTCTCTCTTTCATGTATGCTATATTTACAAGTACCCCTTCCAGTTGGCATCATTGTAATTTCCGCTATTTAATTTTTTTATATATACATATTTATTAGGCATTGCTAACACTGAAATCTAGGTACAACTTCACACCAACTTCGTCGTCAAACCAGGAGGAAACCCCATATTTAATCACCATCAGCGATTCACAAACAGTGGATAGACATCATCCCAGTAATAACTCCATGCTAATAAATGATTTAGGGCATAAACAGTGAATTATCATTGTACAAATTATCATTGTTGAACAAATATTATAAGCTTCATTTCTGACATATTTTTCTACATGGTATAGTCACTGGGTTTTTCCGAACTGAAAATAATAAAGCGTAGACTAGGGTGATATTGAGCGTAAGATTATATACTACAGACTGTTCAATTATTACGAATTGTAATGAGATGAGGATAATTTGTAAAAAAAAAAAAATCAACCTTCTTACAATGATGTTAAGGCTAACAACGCCAAGACTGGCGCTAATAAGAACTAGATTGCAAACTACATCGTGAGAGAAAGGCCAGCTTCACTTTTAAACTGGTCATCACACTGGTATATTGAAAATTCTGAATTATACTAAGTGGACATGTTGTATACTGTATAAAAGAGAAGTTACTCTTAATGTGTATTATCTACGAATAATATTATAAGTTTAGTGATATAGGTTGTATTCTAGTTTTATGGTCATTGAGCATAGCATATTCGGAAGTCTCTCAAAACAAGTTGAATGTGGTATGTTGGAAGTCACCTATTTTTTCGGTAAGCTGCCTTTGGTATTTACTATTCACTATTAATATTCAAGTATCCTTTTCAGTATCGAGAATAATATTCTATAGTTTGTAAATTATTCGTTGTAGCTTCAAAAAATTCAAGATTGCTAACAAAACGCCACCAAAACAGTGTATACTGACCAAAACAGTATATATATTTTAATAGTATATATCTGTGTTACAATTTCGGCTGTGTAACATAGCCTTCCTCATGCACATTATGAGAGAAATATCGAATTTTGACAGCTTATATACAATCTGAACGCAAGACACGTCCACTTGGAGGTGTAAAATTAAGAAGGAGAAAGGACATTGTGGTAGAACAGGTAGATAAAGGAAGGATGACAGTGGTAATGGACAAGGAATGGTAAAAAAAGACACTGAAAGAACTATGTGATGACACGTATGAAGTAGTGGGATAACGATTTGAAAGATGATGTAAGAAACAAAATAATTGAGAATGGAGAAAAACAAGGTTTCAAGAAATTAATGAATAAAACAAGAAGAATACCGAATATGAAATATTTTCCAAAAATACACAAAAAAAAATTCAAATAAGACCGGTGAAGGATTGTAGGAACATTTTTGAACTATTGGAAGAAGAAATAAAACAGATTGCAGAGGAGATAAGAGAAGAACAGGAGAATTGCAGAGTGGAAAACACAGAGGAAATGAAGCGTGCCCTATAATAGGTGGGAGACAGAAGTCCGTCACACAGCCATGTTGTTCAGTGTTGATATAAAGGCAATGTTTCCGAGTATTAAGAGGGAGTACTTGTTAAAAACAATAGAAGGAGAAATGGGAAATAAGATTTTAAGAAAATGGAAAGAGGAGAAACAGTTGTACGCCCTGAACCTGATACGGGAGAATAGTGTGTCCATCATTGGTGAGGATAAAACAGGGGCTAAGCATAGGTTCGAGAGTAAGTCCGGTACTAGTAGAGATCGTAATGAATAGGTGAGAACAGAAAGTAAAAGAAGAAGGAGGACAAAATCTTATAATGTTTTTAGATAGGTAGATTATTACCTTGGAATATGGAAAGGAACTAAGAGACAGTTGAAGAAATTTGTTTAAACGATTGAGAACGAAGAAAAAGATATTATGCTATTAATGGAGATAGAAGAAGAGAGAAAACAGGACTTCATGGGCATGAATTTTGAGAAAACAGGAAGAAAATTCTATGCAAGGTGGTACAGGAAAGAATGAGATGCCGGGATATATTGCCACAAGAGGAGTGACGTAGACAGTGGGACTAAGAAAAGTTTGATACTGAACATGAGAAAGAGGATAGAAATTATAGATAGCGACGAAGAAACAAAGAAAGAAAACACAGAAATGCTGTGCCAGTGACTAAAGGGAAACGGATTTAGAAGAGAAGATTTAAAAGGAAGAAAAAGAGGAAGAAAAGAGAAAGAAACAGAGAAAGAAGGAGAAAGGTGGTTTGAAATTGAAACTTTAGGCGAGAAAACGGAGGTTCTGGAGAACCTGTTGAAGACGAAAGGGATTAAAACTTGCAGGATAGAAGGAAAGAGGATAATAGACATAGTAAGAGAGAAAAGAAAGGAAATAAGGTAAGAAGAGAAAGAAGTAGTGTACCAAGTTAATCGTAGAGTGCGATATGAAGCACATTGGGGAAAGAGGAAAGAGGTTAGAACAAAGAATAAAACAACATAAGGATGATGCCAGACTAAAACGAGAGAACAAGGCAATATATAAATATATTAAAGAAATGGGGCATGAGATAGATCGAATGAATAAAAGGATTAGAAACGGAGAAAAGAAGTGTGATAAGAAAGTGTAAAGAAGTCCAGTGGACTAAGAAATATGGGAAGGAGAAGTTAATGAATTAGTCTACTGGACTAGTGATACATGAATTATGGGAAAGGGTTATGGAAAAAATATAAATAAATAATTAAAAGGATTAATACGAGCTGTTAGGACAGATGTAAAATCGAGAACAGCAGAATCTCGATCAATTCTCTAATCCATTATTACTTGATAAGAAAACGACCTACTTAAACGGAATCAAATGTGGGGGGGGGGGGTGCTATATAGTTACTCTCTGTCGGAAAAAACGTCGGGTTAGGTATATCTAAATTTTATTTAGATAACTTAACACGCGTCATAGAATCCTAAAGATATTAGGAAAATAATTTAAAACTGGGCACACGTGCCACAACACTGTTCGATATTCCACGTAACTTATTTATGAAACTCTTCAAATTTCTTTATGTCATCTTGACTATTACTTCAAATAAATACTCGAAAATGTTTACTTGATAGTTTAGGCCTGTAACTGAAACTCTCGTGCATCATTCGTACGTTCCTTTTGATTTTCTAACAGGAGTATGTCGGAAGTGACCCATCTATTACGCCATATTATTCTAGGATAAGGTAAGGCTGACAAAGAAGATACCCCTCGCCTCTAGTCAGTCCACGAGGGCGAGGTTTAAAGTTAAACAATGGTCAGATCAATGCTATTTTTGCATCAGAAAAATCTCGCGCTCTCGAAATTTTATTAAGATACAAATATATACCAAATATAACTACAAACAAAATCAATACCCTCTCAAATTCCTACAAAAACTACAAAGAATAAAGGCAATAGTAACAAAGAAAAAATACATTTATAAAAGTACAAACGCATACACTTGATAACGAAGACTATTTGGAAAAAGCGAGACGTTTTGTATTTAAGCAAAATACATCCGCTTAAATGTTGTGGTTCCAATGACTCGAGAGAGACTGAAAGGAACCAATTATTCCCTTACAGCTTCTTGGTTGTGTTGATCCAAGAACATCTAATCCATCAGCGTTAGACTGGGCCTCCTATCTGTAATAAACTTGCTCCGGTCGGCTGAACTGGGCAGTGGACACTGCATACAAAATCCCTCCAGACACTTGAGAAGCTAGGGGACAGGAATAAGGGATATTACTACGTCTCGAGACTCTATTTTTGTTAACGTTGTTGTACCTCATATGTTTCTTTTTCATAATAAAAGGAGAGAGAATAAAACCAAAAGATGTTGCGTACCTTTGAAAAACGAATTTGGGCGTGATAACTAACATCGTGGTTGAAGAAGGAGTCGCCTGAACTTAGCAAAGAGTGATAATGAAATATCTACTACTAATTGAAACTGCAAAAATTTTTTAGTAAAGTAAATTTTGAATAAATTATATTATTATTCTTAGTCTCTGTACATATTCATTTTAAAGGTAATTATCCCAAATCGGACTTCCGAAGAAACTTATCGAATCGATTTTTTTTTTGACCGTGCTGATAGCGACTACTCCCAGTCACGAACTAATTAGTTTTTCAGTTTTGTTAGAAATAAGAAAAGAAAGAGTGAGAAGGGAAAGGAGGGGAGAGAAGTAGAAAGAAATAAGAAAAGAAAAGGAAAAGGAGAGGGAAAAGGAAAGATTGAGGATTTAAAGGAGAATGGATTACTGGATGATTTAGGAGATATAGTAATGAATTCGAATGGTTATTATCCGGTAAATCGTTACAAATACTATTAGTGGAGAATCAATTTTGAAGTGATGTGGAATAGACACATGTTCCCTCATACCACCCAGACCTAGCTCCAGGCACCACGTTCGTGGGGTTGCCCAGACCTAGACCTGGAAATGAGAAAAGTGAAATTTAATTCTTTGTAATTTAATCTCAAACCATAATTGATAACTATCCAATATCTGAACTCCATGATCTGAGATCGACCACACATATGAATTAGTTAAGAGAAAGAAAAAAATAAATATAAACTCAATATAAAATTTATGTATCGTCTCAACAAGAGTTTCAACTTCCTGGAAGAAAGATGTCGTATTTAGGCTCATCCCGTTATTTTGTCTCACTCCTAGAGCCGACTTTAAATTTGTTAGTGGCGGTCTTTCATGACCTAGGTTATTTACCTTAACACACATATATTAAAACATGACACATATATTATAGATGTTAATGTGACAAATGATATTACTAAAATTACTTAAATTAAATCTATCATGCATTCACTCGCTCACTCACTCAGGACAGTGTATATATGTTTAAAGGAAAACCAACTAGCTACAAGGGTACAAATAGTTTACTACATTCATAGTGAAAAGGAAAAAATAATTACAAAAAAAATCTTAAAAGCACAAGTTCTTGGTTATATATTAATAGAATACATAGAGTTATTAGAGTAAATTTTTATATATTCAATCATCTTGACAAAAAAAATAATTACATATATTATATCTTAGGCATGCTAAAGCAAATTATGATTTGCGACATACGCAAAGAAGACACTTATTTCACTTAAAAAAAATTGGACAAAGATGAAAGAAAAGAAAAAAACTTTTAGGTGTATTAGAACTTATGAGTCTCTACCTCACGTCGAGCAATAAAATATTAATAAGTCTGAGCGTTCAAATTACAAATCACGCACTACTCGTAGTGTCCAAAACATTTCGCTCCATTTAACTTAGTTTGTGTATATATCTATATATATATATGACTATTGGTTTATAAAACCATTCATCAACTAGTTTCAGTTTGTGACAGTACTCGCATACTACAACGTTTATACCCATCTAGGGATTTCACCAACAACATTTGGTCAGAGGAGAATTCTCCTCTCGGTTCAGTCCATTCCAGGTTACTAGTTAGTCATTCATCACTGGGACACATCATAACACTTTATTTGTGAATTACTTATAACTTTTATTCATAGTATTTATATTTGAGGAGATCTTCACTAGTTGGGAGGATTGTGGTGATTTATATCGTGGTAAAACACTGGTTAAGTCATAGGATACACATTGGAAAACAGGGGGGATTCTAAGTACACTTTCCAAAAAAAAAAAAAAAAAAAACTTTCTGGTTGATCACTAAAGGATAATATTTGTCGAGGGATTGGATTATGTTTTAGACCTGCCGTTATTTCGAAATGCATGCCATTGAAACTGTTTACATTATTGATTACTAATTACATTTATGCAGAACAAAAAGAAATTATTTAAATTCGCGGCGGTATTCCTTAAAAAGAAAATTAGACTACATCATTCCATTCGTCGGAAAACATTACTTAAAACCCATGGCAACCAATAAACGTATGGGGCAGATGCGGTGCTCTTACATATATCCATATTATAAATTTAACATTTTACATTTCACTTTAATATTCTACATTTCATACATATTTACATTTCGACGTCTCTCTCTCTATATATATATATTTAATACACGCGCACACATTTAATTACATATCCCCAACACTAATTTGTCCAAGAAGGTTGCAACATTACACCAAGAAACAAAACTTCCGACGTATCATCATAAAATATTATTTTCATTTATACCGCGCGTCTAGTAATTTTAAATTTTCACGTATCCAATTGGAGAGTAGATCAAGGAAAGAAAAAAAAACTCGTGAGGCAGGCACGTAACACAGAACATTCTTAAATACATGAATATATATAAACCAAACAATGTTTATCTTAACTTTGGGCCCAATATTACAACAACATTCACGGAAATAAACTAAATGGAAAGTGACCACTGGATAAAAAAAAATCCCAGACGGACAATGGTGAAGGAATGAAAGTGGAAAATTACGGTGTACCGAATCGTTACTCACCCCGTCGATGGGTCAAATATAATGTAACCCAGTCCCTAACTATTTCATCAAACGAATCGTGTCTTGAGATGTCTCAGCTGGTCATTTCGGTTAAAAAAAATATTATACATTAATTCATTGATATATTATATTTTCAAAATCGGGGGGGGGGCAAGGTTGAAAATTTAAAAAAAATCTCGAAGTAAGAAGGAAGAGACAAGAGAGAGAAAGCGGCGCCAACGAAAGAAGAAAGATTAAAGTACTACTCACTACACAGAAGAGTGATCGAATTTAAATATATAACAACTCATAGCCAAAATATTCACATATGCCGAAAAAGGGTGGTTTACTTAAATACGTAAACTAGGAGGGAGGCCCTGCTGCCAAGGATGCAAGTTCTGTGTCCATCAGATCCCAATCCCACAAGAGTTTGCTTGTAAGATTGAAATCCGAGCCCCGTATCCGGCCCAGACCAGCAGGATAAAAGGAGAGGGGGAAGGAACCAGGTAACTGCGTCCCCAATTTTGAAATCTCTAAGTAAAAAAAAATATTCGACCCCTCAGAAGAACTAAGAAGGTTCAAGGACAGTAAAGAAACTAGAGTAAAAGTAATAGCTAAGATATCCCTAATTAGTGATTTGCCAAAATAAAAAAAAATTAAATAAACTGAATTTTGGATCGGTGATTTCAATGACCAAATATCACCGATAGCTCCCCTTCGCAGAATGCGCTAAACTCTGAGGCATCGATTAATTTCCATCACTATCTAGTTTGAAAACTGAGAAAAGAAAACGAAAATATTCAAGGGGGGAGAGGACGATGCCCGGGTACGGTATACTAAATTTCAATAACTAATTGTTTTGATTCTGTAACCCTGTCAGAGCTGTCGCCTCCATGAATATTATAAACTAGCCCGTGTGGGTAACGTGGAAAAAAAATCTCAGAGTCATAGGATATTCTCTTTCATAACCCAGCCTATATACACATTTCATCATAATACTTTAAAAAAATCTATAAATCGCGTCCCGACCAACACGCAAGAAACATTACTGGAACCCAAGACTTCTTTGCCACACAAACCATCCTATATCTTACTTCGCAGCTGATTTAAAACAATTCTCTATATATAAATATTCACACACAAAAAAAAAAATAAAATATGTGCGATAATATTGCTGAATGTGATAGCATTCTGACAGCAACAATGAAAATTATTCTGCAACTACAAGAAAAGAATTGGAATTCAATATCTTAATTTCAGAACGGAAATAGCATCACATTGGCTGACTTCGGTTAAGAATCTATGCATAGTTTATTTACTTAAATATTTTCATTACTGGATTACACAGAATGTTGTAGTTTTCAGAATATTAAAGTGTCAAATCACATTATCCAACTATCTGTTCATATGGGCCGAAAATTATGGTTACTCGGTTATAATTCGAAAATAAAGGTCAATTTTGTGAAATCTAAATCACTAACTGGGTTCAATGGTAAAATATGCACTACTGATAGTACGGAATTTCGACACAAGGGCGCTAGTAACGATTTGTTCGAACTGTAAACCACGAAATGTGACCTTGTACTCAGGATTATTGTACTATATTACGTTCACTTTCAAATATTGTTTATAAGTTCATTTAATGACGGAATATGAAAACCGCATGGTAAATACTACACTGTCCATATTTAATTATCTCACACTCCCAATCACTCACTACCACAATTACTACTACAAGAAAATGTTTACTACATTACGCATATCTACATGCCACATCTATACTACACACTACATTAATACATGTTATACTAATAAATATACACAAACAACCTTCAGATTTTACCATTTTAATTCGGCTCTATCGGTTCACGAAAGGAAAGGGAAAGAAAGGAACAGGGCCAATTGGCCCTTGTATTCACTAAATCACATTCTTAATGCAAACTGTTCAGTTAATACCCAAACTATTTATTGGAAAATATATAGGCCCCTTTCCTGAAGGGAAAGAACCTTATGATAACTATGCTTTCAACCCATCCCTGCTGGAAGCTATCCCAATTCGGGATGAAAACAGGAGCCCTGAGAGTTAACCTAAGCCATCATTCTAATGTTACCAAGATTGCAAAACTCAAAATACCGCCATGTGGGTTAGTAAAAAAAAATCACTATCTATATTAATAAATTACTACACGGACAGGTCTTGACTGTAAATGATATTGGGAGGGGTGAAAAGGATAATCACTGAATTGAATTTACTGAGTCAAAGCAAATGAAGATTTTATCACACCAAATTAACCGCACTTAAATGTCGAACCTGTCCACACTAAATATTTACATCCGAGATGGCGTCCTGTGGTTCTGGCTATATTTCACTAAGATTTTATCCTGTTTCAACTGTTAAAATTTTCTAAATTTGAGCTCCTGTGCTTCCTGGTAGTGTAGTTTTTTTTACCTGGATATACTATTTACCAATCTCACACGGTTTTACTGTTAAATTTCTTTCATATCTGCTATCCGATCGAACGCACAGCTTTCTTCCTTCGGTCGACGAGGTAGAGTGAAGATGATCGCGCCTTAATCTGTAGCGTGGGTAACTGCACCAATCAAAGTAAAGCTTTTTTGGCGGTGGAATATTTAAAACGAATAAAAAATGGTAAAATCTGGATTGAACCGGATCTTTAGATGAACATTGGTACCAAAAGAGGGGTTAGGAGAGTCCAAAATATTGTGCCAAAATTTAGATTGGTTAATTATTCTAAACTTCCATCCAATGGTGGGACTATATTTCCGAATAGCACTGACACCGTGAGATTTGTAATCGTCCATTTAAAATATGCATATATAAGATTTATAATTAGTTAATAGATAAATAAAGATATGAATCCCCAAAATACGATTCCTAAACAATTTTTTACCGTCTTTTATGTTAATTTGGAATAAAATAACGAACAAATAAATAATTTATATGGATCGAAAGAAATTTTTGCTAAATAGGAAGTACAGTCGGTGCAAAAATTTCTGGGACCCTCCCATCAAAAATATCATTACATTAAATTGTAATGTTCCATTACAATTCCCCGGCGTCATTAAAAAAATTTTTGTGAGGATAACAAAATTTTTGGTTAGAGAGGATTAACATGTATTAATAATAATGAACTAACTACTCATTCATACACTCAAGCATTCACTTAAATAGGAACAGTGTTAACATTTACTTTGGGTACTGTGACAAAAGTTCCTTTTTCTTATCATCAGTGCAATTGAAGAGTTTGAGATTTTGAAAATTGTGAGTTCCGATACTTTCACCTATTAAGTTATGCAATACTGCACAATTTTTCAATAATTTTACTACAGTGGTGTTCGCATAGGAATAAGACGACAAAAGTTCCAGATGAGAGATCAAAAGACAACTGGTAGGGTTTCACTAGCCGACTGGCGTATCCGACGACATTAGGATCTAGTTTCTCGACTATCGTTCCCTTCATTTGTTAAAATTCTATTCCCGCCATTATTCTGTATCTGCGAAAGGGCCGGATTCTGAGGTCTATTTCCACTATTGTTATTATTATTATTATTGTTACCGCCTTGGCCGTTACCACTTTCTCTTCTCCAATACGCCCCGTTAAAGCACCTCCGGTTATCGTCCCTATTAGGGTTCGATTCTCCAGCAGTACGGTCATAGGGGCGATAACCTCGGCGATTATTAAACATAGGCCGGTTACGGTACGGACGCCGACCATAGTTTTGGTTGTTTTCCAAGCCACACCCACTTGGATAACGAGATCCAGCCTGGGTGTAACTCAGAAAATCTGTTTGGCAGCTGGCCGTTGCCTTATTCTTAGT
This sequence comes from Thermobia domestica, assembly GCF_964235325.1. Taxonomy (NCBI): domain Eukaryota; kingdom Metazoa; phylum Arthropoda; class Insecta; order Zygentoma; family Lepismatidae; genus Thermobia; species Thermobia domestica. Next base: position 96,635,735 of record NC_137469.1, read on the forward strand.
AGGTTTTAAGATTTTAGCTTGCCGGGCGAAATACCTCCTTGGTGTTCCGCCAGTTTCTTTCCCACACAGAGCAGCTAAACGTGAAGTCACTTCTCGCACAGTTTGGGATAAGTGGGAAGCTATAGCCCGCGACTCATCCGGTGGAAGAGCATTTATGATGATATCCACGAGTTCAGCTTGTGACGGATTTTCTGCAATTTGGTAGTATAATTCAATGATTTTCCAGGCATAGTCCAGAAGGGACCCATACTTAGCTCGGTCGTACCTTAAGGATTGGAGGGTACGTTTCTGAAGCCTTTCGATATGTTCATTACAATATTACTCTTTAAAAAGGATCAGAAAGTCGCTGTATGTATGGATTCTATATTTGACGGATGCAAACCATGCGCCTGAAGCTGCAACTAGACGCTTCTCTACTATCTGTAAGCGTTCTCTGTCCGTTAACCGATACATTTCCAGACATTGCTGTAGTCTTCGTAGGAAGACACGAGGTAATCCATTAGTGATATTTCCGTCGAACGTAGGAAAACGTTCGATATCCCTTAACGAAACTTTGGAACTCATACTACTGTCAGCAGGAGAGTAATTTAATGGCATGAAAGCATTATCTTGGCTAAACGGAGTAGTCACCGGATTCGCCACTGACGACGTTGTAGCAGTGCTATATGTACCTCTGTAACTAAAGGGGACTCTGTTAGTCGAGTCGACTATGTGGGGTTCCATCTTCGGACCAAACGCGTTCGTGAGCAACGACTCAGCACGGCACCCTTCCCCTCTTCCCGGCAACACACTATATGACGGTATACCTCCCAGCAAAGAGGGCGCATTAACACTAGTAACAGTAGTTGTCACAACACTTGTCTGAGCAGGCATGTTATGGCTTTCTAACCAAGGTTTTAACCTTGACTGATGCGGAGGATAGTGCATTGCAGTACCCCATGCATCAGCTGACACTTGATTTTCATTCTCAGTACTAAATGTGATTTTTCTCCCGGGTAATGTATTCGGAGAATCGTTACTGGGGAAAGGGTAGGATACATCTAACTTCTCCCGACTCGGCCTCCCTATTTTCTCTTGCATATTATCTATTTCATCCTGAATTGCAGTAATTTTTTGATTTGTCACTTCCATTTTAGTTTCCAATGATAAGTGAGACAAAGTAGACTTCAAATCATTGATTTCAGCCTGCTGTAATTCTAGTTTCTGATCTACTTCTTGAAATTTGGTGTTTACCTTCTCTAACTCTGAATCTACTTTATTAAATCAACCCTCAGTTTCCTGTTGGAGTTGCTCTACTGTTTGTTGAGCCTCGCATCTAATCCGATCAATTTCTGTAGTCGTTTGCTCCCTCAATTTGTTTATTGAGGAAGCAAAGTCTACACATATATTGTCCATTTTGTGTGTTAATACCTCGAATCGAGTTTCTGTTTCTCGGTTCGAGGCGTCTATTTTTTCACTCATTTGTTGTATAAGATTTTGATTCATTTGCGTCATATTTTTATTTATTTGTTCAGCGAACTGCTGAAATAAGACAAACATATCAGACCCACCCGATGATGCAATTTCCTTTGGGTTAGCTGTCTGATTGCGATTCGGATTAGTTTGAGAATCACTATTGTGATCCCTATTCTTTTCATCATCATCGAGGTCAGATATCTCTAATGGAGATATTTGGCCTCGGTCTTTCGGAGTACTATACCCACGTTCTCCATCTGAGTCTGGGTGCTCAATTTCTTTAGAATAGGTTGGATTCATTATTTCCCGAGACTGGCAGAGTTTCCCTTCACATTCGTCACAATATTTGATTATCTCCCCAGTACGGATCTTTTCTTCATTCTCAACTGAATCATCTAAATTGATACAGGTAAAATGAATCCATTTTTTCCCGCACCCGTAACACCTCACTAATCTACGAGGGACGCGAGCCTTTTTCTCCTTATCATTTAGTGTACATTGTGTACACGAAACTTCAACCTCGTCTTGCGTGACGATTACTTTCTTATTGGTTGCCATAGTTTTTTTACATACAACATATACGAGACAGATACACATGCAATATAACACTTACAAACTAACAAAATAGACTTGTTCTACAGATACTATTCATAAATTAGAGGGCTCCCATTTTTTCCCTCCTTGAACCAGCTTCCAGCATTTTTTTTATATTTAATTTTATTTAATTTAGAAAATTTTGTAGTTCCTTCCATTTCTTCCTCTTTCTACAGAGAGAAGCAAAAATAACGGAAAAGCCGAACGACTATAATTGTCTAACTCCATAATGACTTTTCTATTAATTGCATTCTTGTGGCCCAATCCATATGTGCTCGATCTCAATAAATACTCAATAAATTATTTTAAATCTGTTACCAGGGAAAGACAATTGTCTCCATAGTGACTGTCTTGAATCATCAGTCGTGTTATAATACCGAAAATAAACTATTTTTCACTTCTGAGATCCGTTGTCATAGAAACAACCGTTTCCATGACAAAAATCCTTGTCACGTGTCGCCAATTCTGAAAAACGAATTTGGGCGTGATAACTAACATCGTGGTTGAAGGAGGAGTCGCCTGAACTTAGCAAAGAGTGATAATGAAATATCTACTACTAATTGAAACTGCAAAAAAATTTTAGTAAAGTAAATTTTGAATAAATTATATTATTATTCTTAGTCTCTGTACATATTCATTTTAGAGGTAATTATCCCAAATCGGACTTCCGAAGAAACTTATCGAATCGATTTTTTTTGACCGTGCTGATAGCGACCACTCCCAGTCACGAACTAATTAGTTTTTCAGTTTTGTTAGAAATAAGAAAAGAAAGAGTAAGAAGGGAAAGGAGGGGAGAGAAGTAGAAAGAAATAAGAAAAGAAAAGGAAAAGGAGAGGGAAAAGGAAAGATTGAGGATTTAAAGGAGAATGGATTACTGGATGATTTAGGAGATATAGTAATGAATTCGAATGGTTATTATCCGGTAAATCGTTACAAATACTATTAGTGGAGAATCAATTTTGAAGTGATGTGGAATAGACACATGTTCCCTCATACCACCCAGACCTAGCTCCAGGCACCACGTTCGTGGGGTTGCCAGACCTAGATCTGGAAATGAGAAAAGTGAAATTTAATTCTTTGTAATTTAATCTCAAACCATAATTGATAACTATCCAATATCTGAACTCCATGATCTGAGATCGACCACACATATGAATTAGTTAAGAGAAAGAAAAAAAATAAATATAAACTCAATATAAAATTTATGTATCGTCTCAACAAGAGTTTCAACTTCCTGGAAGAAAGATGTCGTATTTAGGCTCATCCCGTTATTTTGTCTCACTCCTAGAGCCGACTTTAAATTTGTTAGTGGCGGTCTTTCATGACCTAGGTTATTTACCTTAACACACATATATTAAAACATGACACATATATTATAGATGTTAATATGACAAATGATATTACTAAAATTACTTAAATTAAATCTATCATGCATTCACTCGCTCACTCACTCAGGACAGTGTATATATGTTTAAAGGAAAACCAACTAGCTACAAGGGTACAAATAGTTTATTACATTCATAGTGAAAAGGAAAAAATAATTACAAAAAAAATCTTAAAAGCACAAGTTCTTGGTTATATATTAATAGAATACATAGAGTTATTAGAGTAAATTTTTATATATTCAATCATCTTGACAAAAAAAATAATTACATATATTATATCTTAGGCATGCTAAAGCAAATTATGATTTGCGACATACGCAAAGAAGACACTTATTTCACTTTAAAAAAATTGGACAAAGAGGAAAGAAAAGAAAAAAACTTTTAGGTGTATTAGAACTTATGAGTCTCTACCTCACGTCGAGCAATAAAATATTAATAAGTCTGAGCGTTCAAATTACAAATCACGCACTACTCGTAGTGTCCAAAACATTTCGCTCCATTTAACTTAGTTTGTGTATATATCTATATATATATATATGACTATTGGTTTATAAAACTATTCATCAACTAGTTTCAGTTTGTGACAGTACTCGCATACTACAACGTTTATACCCATCTAGGGATTTCACCAACAACATTTGGTCAGAGGAGAATTCTCCTCTCGGTTCAGTCCATTCCAGGTTACTAGTTAGTCATTCATCACTGGGACACATCATAACACTTTATTTGTGAATTACTTATAACTTTTATTCATAGTATTTATATTTGAGGAGATCTTCACTAGTTGGGAGGATTGTGGTGATTTATATCGTGGTAAAACACTGGTTAAGTCATAGGATACACATTGGAAAACAGGGGGGATTCTAGGTACACTTTCCAAAAAAAAAAAAACTTTCTGGTTGATCACTAAAGGATAATATTTGTCGAGGGATTGGATTATGTTTTAGACCTGCCGTTATTTCGAAATGCATGCCATTGAAACTGTTTACATTATTGATTACTAATTACATTTATGCAGAACAAAAAGAAATTATTTAAATTCGCGGCGGTATTCCTTAAAAAGAAAATTAGACTACATCATTCCATTCGTCGGAAAACATTACTTAAAACCCATGGCAACCAATAAACGTATGGGGCAGATGCGGTGCTCTTACATATATCCATATTATAAATTTAACATTTTACATTTCACTTTAATATTCTACATTTCATACATATTTACATTTCGACGTCTCTCTCTCTATATATATATATATATTTAATACACACGGAAATAAACTAAATGGAAAGTGACCACTGGATAAAAAAAATCCCAGACGGACAATGGTGAAGGAATGAAAGTGGAAAATTACGGTGTACCGAATCGTTACTCACCCCGTCGATGGGTCAAATATAATGTAAACCCAGTCCCTAACTATTTCATCAAACGAATCGTGTCTTGAGATGTCTCAGCTGGTCATTTCGGTTAAAAAAAAATATTATATATTAATTCATTGATATATTATATTTTCAAAATCGGGGGGGGGGGGGAGGTTGAAAATTTAAAAAAAATCTCGAAGTAAGAAGGAAGAGACAAGAGAGAGAAAGCGGCGCCAACGAAAGAAGAAAGATTAAAGTACTACTCACTACACAGAAGAGTGATCGAATTTAAATATATAACAACTCATAGCCAAAATATTCACATATGCCGAAAAAGGGTGGTTTACTTAAATACGTAAACTAGGAGGGAGGCCCTGCTGCCAAGGATGCAAGTTCTGTGTCCATCAGATCCCAATCCCACAAGAGTTTGCTTGTAAGATTGAAATCCGAGCCCCGTATCCGGCCCAGACCAGCAGGATAAAAGGAGAGGGGGAAGGGACCAGGTAACTGCGTCCCCAATTTTGAAATCTCTAAGTAAGTAAAAAAAATATTCGACCCCTCAGAAGAACTAAGAAGGTTCAAGGACAGTAAAGAAACTAGAGTAAAAGTAATAGCTAAGATATCCCTAATTAGTGATTTGCCAAAATAAAAAAAAATTAAATAAACTGAATTTTGGATCGGTGATTTCAATGGCCAAACATCACCGATAGCTCCCCTTCGCAGAATGCGCTAAATTCTGAGGCATCGATTAATTTCCATCACTATCTAGTTTGAAAACTGAGAAAAGAAAACGAAAATATTCAAGGGGGGAGGGGACGATGCCCGGGTACGGTATACTAAATTTCAATAACTAATTGTTTTGATTCTGTAACCCTGTCAGAGCTGTCGCCTCCATGAATATTATAAACTAGCCCGAGTGGGTAACGTGCAAAAAAAAAAAATCTCAGAGTCATAGGATATTCTCTTTCATAACCGACTTTAAACATAATTTACAACAGCCCAAAACGCCAACTATTTGGTATCGTAATCGATGAACAATTACATTTAGTTAGCCATTACATGATGCTATCCCTACCCTGCTGTCAGACGAGATTGTTATAAATAAATACTACTGTTATGGCTCAACTGCGAAGTAATAATACATTCTGACAATAATAATAATACATTCTGCGAAGTAATAATACATTCTGCGAAGTAATAATATATAACTCGCCTACCTTGTCGAGTGATGTCTCGGTGTGGAGGTCAGAACTCACCACACATTTACGTTTCATATATATATATATCATCATATGGCTAAAATACACCGGGCCCATGTATACACTATACGGGTGTCCTCTCATCTATTCACTTTTACTACAATATTCATATTCATATTCAAATAAATATTCATATATTCATATCATCATTTTTTTTCATTTACTACGACGTTATATTTTAAAAAGAAACACCCTGTCTCCTCTATCTACGCCCAGCCTATATACACATTTCATCATAATACTTAAAAAAATCTATAAATCGCGTCCCGACCAACACGCAAGAAACATTACTGGAACCCAAGACTTCTTTGCCACACAAACCATCCTATATCTTACTTCGCAGCTGTTTTAAAACAATTCTCTATATATAAATATTCACACACACAAAAAAAAATAAAATATGTGCGATAATATTGCTGAATGTGATAGCATTCTGACAGCAACAATGAAAATTATTCTGCAACTACAAGAAAAGAATTGGAATTCAATATCTTAATTTCAGAACGGAAATAGCATCACATTGGCTGACTTCGGTTAAGAATCTATGCATAGTTTATTTACTTAAATATTTTCATTACTGGATTACACAGAATGTTGTAGTTTTCAGAATATTAAAGTGTCAAATCACATTATCCAACTATCTGTTCATATGGGCCGAAAATTATGGTTACTCGGTTATAATTCGAAAATAAAGGTCAATTTTGTGAAATCTAAATCACTAACTGGGTTCAATGGTAAAATATGCACTACTGATAGTACGGAATTTCGACACAAGGGCGCTAGTAACGATTTGTTCGAACTGTAAACCACGAAATGTGACCTTGTACTCAGGATTATTGTACTATATTACGTTCACTTTCAAATATTGTTTATAAGTTCATTTAATGACGGAATATGAAAATCGCATGGTAAATACTACACTGTCCATATTTAATTATCTCACACTCCCAATCACTCACTACCACAATTACTACTACAAGAAAATGTTTACTACATTACGCATATCTACATGCCACATCTATACTACACACTACATTAATACATGTTATACTAATAAATATACACAAACAACCTTCAGATTTTACCATTTTAATTCGGCTCTATCGGTTCACGAAAGGAAAGGGAAAGAAAGGAACAGGGCCAATTGGCCCTTGTATTCACTAAATCACATTCTTAATGCAAACTGTTCAGTTAATACCCAAACTATTTATTGGAAAATATATAGGCCCCTTTCCTGAAGGGAAAGAACCTTATGATAACTATGCTTTCAACCCATCCCTGCTGGAAGCTATCCCAATTCGGGATGAAAACAGGAGCCCTGAGAGTTAACCTAAGCCATCATTCTAATGTTACCAAGATTGCAAAACTCAAAATACCGCCATGTGGGTTAGTAAAAAAAATCACTATCTATATTAATAAATTACTACACGAACAGGTCTTGACTGTAAATGATATTGGGAGGGGTGAAAAGGATAATCACTGAATTGAATTTACTGAGTCAAAGCAAATGAAGATTTTATCACACCAAATTAACCGCACTTAAATGTCGAACCTGTCCACACTAAATATTTACATCCGAGATGGCGTCCTGTGGTTCTGGCTATATTTTACTAAGATTTTATCCTGTTTTAACTGTTAAAATTTTCTAAATTTGAGCTCCTGTGCTTCCTGGTAGTGTAGTTTTTTACCTGGATATACTATTTACCAATCTCACACGGTTTTACTGTTAAATTTCTTTCATATCTGCTATCCGATCGAACGCACAGCTTTCTTCCTTCGGTCGACGAGGTAGAGTGAAGATGATCGCGCCTTAATCTGTAGCGTGGGTAACTGCACCAATCAAAGTAAAGCTTTTTTGGCGGTGGAGTATTTAAAACGAATACAAAATGGTAAAATCTGGATTGAACCGGATCTTTAGATGAACATTGGTACCAAAAGAAAGGGGTGAGGAGAGTCCAAAATATTGTGCCAAAATTTAGATTGGTTAATTATTCTAAACTTCCATCCAATGGTGGGACTATATTTCCGAATAGCACTGACACCGTGAGATTTGTAATCGTCCATTTAAAATATGCATATATAAGATTTATAATTAGTTAATAGATAAATAAAGATATGAATCCCCAAAATACGATTCCTAAACAATTTTTACCGTCTTTTATGTTAATTTGGAATAAAATAACGAACAAATAAATAATTTATATGGATCGAAAGAAATTTTTGCTAAATAGGAAGTACAGTCGGTGCAAAAATTTCTGGGACCCTCCCATCAAAAATATCATTACATTAAATTGTAATGTTCCATTACACCTTGACTCTACCGAGCGTCATAACAAAGGAAATTTTACTATATATATTTGTGTATGTAGCGGCGCAAATCTGTTGCTATTACTATTATCAACTATGTTTCATTTATTAATTACTAATGAAAATATCTAATTAACACAGGTGATCTACATTGTACTCACTGGCTACACCTTTTAATGTTATTAGCTGGTGTTAATAATTATAAACCGTGGTAAAGCAGATATTTATGTTAAAATAAAAAATACTAGCAGAGAGCTAATTTCCATAACAAAAACCGACAAATTTAAATGTTGGGCAAAGTCAATGGGATGTACGAGCTTGTTTTGAGTCACACAATTTACTAAATCTCGGCAGATATTTTGAAATAGCAAAATGCATCTCTTTCTGGAGATTTAGTTTAGACCTGTATTGGGATTTGACCACCGCCATTGCTGAAAATTCGGTTTCGCAGAGATAGGAAGTTGCAAAAGGAACGAGCACTCGCAAGGCCTTCTTACTTTATTCCGGATACTCATTCTTCACTGAGCTCGAAAATTCAGGCAACGATGTAGAAAGGAGCTTGATCATCAATGTGCTGTCGGAAGAGAGATCAATAAGGTGTTCCTCTTCTCGGGTGGTGAAATTTGGATCTCTGCGTAGGGTGGATTTACGATCCAGTTGTGCTCTGTGTCCTCTGGAAAGTACTTTCCAAATTGGACATAAAGTTGTGTTAAGAAGACATACTATTCTACAGAGATAATAGAAGATCGTTAGTGGCCATCTAATACGCATTATACACGTTTAAGCCAAAAGTGAAAGGATTATCCCTGATCTATTTGGAACAGAGGTGATGCAAAGGTTTAAGTCACATTGTCACGTTAGAAGAACTTGTAGTTGTCATTAAAAAATTTTGAAACCCTACCATATTTCACCGTGCACACATAGCCTTGAAAGGGTCGTAAAACATATTTTCCATCTTGCAAGGAGTCGAACGATGCGCAACTTTCTGAGACGTCTTGCTTGCTACCTGCTATCGCCCTCTCGCTGACATAAAATAAAAACCAGTTTCGCCGCTTCCGAAACAACGGATTCTTTTGGACAGGGAGGGGAAGTGTGCCAAAATACACGTTTTTAATGAGGAGGTTCACTGTTTGTCCACTAGAGCGCAATGTTGCATGTGTGCATGTGTAGAGAAACCTTTCTTGCCTTCAAGAAGTTGTAACATGTAAAGAGTAAATAGAAAGATCGGGTTGAAAGTTTTTTTTTTTTTTTTTTATGACAGCTACAAGATTCATTTAACGTGGCAATGTGGCTATAGTCCACTATGTATTAATAAAGAAGAAGGGTGCAGACTCAAGTAAGCGTGTTGCATTATAAATATGTTTATTTGTAGGATCTTTTTTCTTAAGTCCTCGCACCTCCCCTTACAACATTCCGCGCCTCCCCAGGGTGGCGCGCCGCACAGTCTGAAAACTCCCGGGCTATACGATAACTGTTACTATACTGTTTATTTTATCTCGTAGAGCATTATACTCTACCGTATCCTATTTAGAGAATTTTTCGTTTTGCTGTTTAATGTCACTCAGATTTGTCACTTTCTTCAAATGGTGTAATACATAGATGACAAAAATAAAATTTAATTAGAAGTTAATTATATTAATTATATTTATTGTGGGAAGCTACAGCTGCCTCTTGACATTTGTTTTTGTATCTGCGAGTCACTGCCCCTTTAATCAAGATTATGCTAGTTGGAGCGTTTAAATAACGGATTATCTCTCCTGTTTACCCATTGGTGGATCATTCACGTAAGTAGGGGCATCCTTGAGTTTGAGAGAGCGGGCGAACATAATGGTATATCTCATTTTTCTAACCTTCGAGTAAGCTGATAAAAAAAAATGTTGACCATTCCCATGCAATTCAATCCATGACAGATACCACACAAACTTCTTCGCCATCCGCAGGTACATTTCTGACATTAAATACCTACATCCTTTTCTGTGGTTCAATCACAATCCATTCCACCTAATGTCTCAATTTTACCTGAAATGGTGCTTACCATCATGTTCACCCGAACTGCCTTCTATATAAAATTAATAATACAGTTGTACAAACGGAAAGATTATACTAATTACGTAAATGGAGAGTGTTGCTTCCTTTACAACTTCTCCAGCATCCTTGTCCAGAACAAAATATGAAATAGCGTTACTGTATGTGAGCAGAGTCGGATTAGATTTAGTGGGGCCCTAAGCTGTAGAAGATAATAGGATCTTTTATGTATCCAGATGAACATAGAGACCCTATATACAGAAATGAAGAAACTAGTAATAATTTAGGAAGCAGACTAGCAAAAAGAGGTCTCATTATTTACATCAAAGAAGTCTACACAACAGGAAGCACTGTTGCTACTTATATGTTAATTTTATTTTATTTATTGATTTTCTTATACTTTGGAAATGTATATCCAGTTTTTTTTTTTTTTTTTTTTTAGATTTTGGGGCTCCCAAGAAAGCGGGGCCCTAAGCTATAGCTTGTTTAGCTTATACGTGAATTCGGCACTGTATGTGAAGTGAAGAACGTCAGCAAAGCTTAAGACTTCATGTTGAATAATTTAATTAATTCACACAAATAAATACTTTCTTGTAATAATATTTTCCAGTTTAAATGTCTTAACACTTTTATTGTTTTTACAAATTCCATACATTTATAATTTATCAAAGGCATTAGACAGATTCTAGGTGGAGATTATTTCTTTCGAATTAGTTTTACTGCAATGGAATGTGCTTGCTCTAACGGGACTTCTCATCTTCGAATAGGTACTGGAAACCATTAATTGACAATGTTCAGAACTGACTCCGCTAATCATAGTCTACTCATAATATTTACCTGTTTGTTTGAACCTCAAGTGAGAAACCAACTAAAAATGGTCAGAATGGTAAATCAAGATGTATATGACATGTCACACCTTAACCTAAAACTGAAGCTCTTTTCATGCATCCACTCTAAACTCCTTCGCCCCTATGGAGAGTCGTTTCTAGTATTATACTAAGAGCCTGACTAACGTCTGATGCTAACTTCCATTTATAGAAACACGTTAGTGAAGTTAACAGCGATTTATATCGAAGAAGGTCAGCTACGACTTCACCATAGGGTTGTCCAAACACAATTGGAGAAATCATTATGAGAGAGAATACGTCTGTCTTATCTTGATTTCTCCCAATGTGTTTGGGCAATCCTGCGAAGAAGTCGTGGCTGGCTTTCCTCGATATAAATCGTTGTTAACTTTAGAAACGTATTTTTAAATACGGAAGTAAGTATCAGATGTTAGTCAAGCTCCTAACAACAACTATAAAAGCGATTCTGCATAGGGTCCCTTATGTTCAAGTGTACGTAAGTAAACAATTGACATACCCTATACAGACATTTATCATGTGGAAGATTTTGTGGAGAACGAAGAAAAAATGCCACAGGAAATGGATACCTGGATACGAGACAGTCGGTAGTTAATTTGACGAACCTCACAATGATTGTGGTAACTATGGCAGTTCTTACCAATATTATTGGAAAATAACTATTCCTGAACCTTTTGGACTATCGGTATTTTATGATTGTAGGAAATCGTTACTCAGTAGATCAATAATTTCTTGGACAATAAAAGAAATACTAGAAGGGTACCGGTAGATGATAGAAACACGATGGACAATAGAGGGGAGGCACGAGACAGGAGAATTAAACAAGGAAGTGTTGTCGGCAGTCTTTACTCCAAATAAGTTTTTGGGGGAACACTGCTCTCCTGGAGCTCTGAGATGCCCCCCACCGCAGGAAACCAAAATAGTACGTCTATAATATAATAATAAATAGAATAGTACTGTGTGGAAATAATATGTGCCCCTCCGAATACTAAGTGTGCCTCCCCAGGAACATTTTTTTCTGAAAGTAACACTGGGTGTCAGTGTAACCATAGCCATTTATTTATGGAAATGAAATGAAATGCCACTTGTCGTTTTATGTCCAAGATTGTGTTATTTAGTCTAATGTAGAAGAATTATTAATGAAAGTGAATAGCTATGAAATATTTGCATTGATAATAATATGGAAGAAAACAGAAGAGCCCCGAAGAAGTCAACGGATATGTTGTCTACTACAAACTAAATCGCCTATGGATTAAATTAAGGGCTAAAGACAAGCACTTTACCAATGAATCATAGTGTACCTCATAATACTATGTAGTGTTGTCCATGAGAAAAGAAGAGATCTATCGTAAAAAAAAATAAATAAATAAAATAAAAAACTCGCCCCTCATTGTCTCAAAAAAAATTATATTATTTTTTTAAATCAAAACTTGCTCTGTAGAGTAACTATAACACGATATTGCTAGTTTGTATTTCGAAGCTCATTGAATATCAGAACCATATTCACGAAGAAATTAAATGTCGTTTAAAAGCAAGGAATTCGTGTTATTATTTAGTTCAAAGTGCTTTATCATCGCAAATTGTGTCGAGTCATTCCTGTTGTCCTGTATGGTGGCGAAACATGGTCACTTACTCTGAGGGAAGAACGCAGACTGGAAGTATTTGTGAATGAGATCCTGAGACGAATATTCGGATTCAAGGGGAACGGCAATGGCAGAAACTTTATAGCAAGAAATTGGATAATTATACCGCTTACCAAACTTTGTTAGTCATCAAGTCTAGGAGGCTCCGGTGGGCAGGTAATGTAGCTAGGCTGGGAGAAACTAAGAACGTTTTTAAAGTTTTAGCTGGAAATCCAATCGGGAAAACGACCATTATGAGGACATACGTGCAGATGAGATGACAATATTAAAGTGGATTTCGCAGAAATTAGAATACGAAGTAGAAGCTGAATCCAGTTTCCTAAGGGAAGAAGTCAATAGAAACCTTTTTTGAACGGGACATTGAACCTCCGGGTTCCATAGGCCATGGAAAAAATGAAATCTTTCAGTTTAACGTTCCACGTTTATGCCCTTTAGGCTAAGGGAGACGATGATTAAAGGCAAGTGAATGATGATGGAAGAATTGGTGGAATGATAAAATGGGAGGGAATGGAAGAACCCCGAGAAAACCCAAGAACATGATGTTGTCCACCACAAACTTACTTGGCCGGGGATCGAGCGGCGGACCTCACGTATCAGAGGTAATTGCTCTATCACTTAGCCACCGTGTTTTCCTCAATAGACCATGGAATTAGTTAGTTCGTTAGTGTGCTTGAAGGTATTACTTAATCTGCAATTTGCTGCCTGATATCAGTAGTGGCTTCTTCTTTCTGCAATACTGATATGTCACTATGTGTGCTACATTACATCTTTATCGCCAGTATAAATGAGATTTTAGGAGAGGTAGGACATTTCGTGGCTTGTGATTAACAACATGTTCGTCTAAGTGTTGAAATAATAGTTATAATCAGGGCTTCAAAACTCCCGGATGCCAAGTTGCTATGAGGACAGGAAATATGGGTATGAAATCTTTATGTTAATTTAATAGGCTACAATATTTTTTTCAAAGATTGGTTATAACTAACTGAAGTGTAAATGTAGGTTCAAAACTACTTACAGAACTGGGTTGAATGTTCTGTCTGCTGACAGACAAGAGATGAAACTTAAATAATAGCATTGTAAAATTGATATAAATATATTTATGTAGCTTGAAGTACACAGGGGTGGATCCAGCGTGGACGATCGTGGCAATCGCCCCTTCCCCCCCAGAAGAGGAAACTTTCTTATTTTATATATAAGTAAGTCCCATCCCAGAATTTGGAGCTCTTAAAAGTAGCTCTAAGTAGCACTATTATAACCCACCGGCCCCCCAAAAGTCCGTCCTGGATCCGCCCCTGGAAACACATAACACATACAGATTGTTATGGTAGTATCTTATCTGAAATAGTAAAGAAATTTAAAAGTTACGGAAAATCTCCCACGTTCTCTTAAAATGATGACTTGGAAATTTCAGTACTGAAAAGGAAATTTCTGTATTACATTATTTACTATTATCCTTATGAAATTGTGAAATCATAGAGGGAAATCATGATGATCCTTTATTGTCATTTCGTTTTTGGTGTTGGGAGCTTCCTCGTGCCTAAGCGCTTAGCGTACACGCCTTTGACGTGGAAGATTCGGATTGATTTCCAGCAGGAGCTCATATAGTTCTGATCTCACGTTAAATTGTAGGTCCACATCCCATAGAGCGTCACTGCTGAAATGGATGCTAAAATTAAATCAAATCAAATCGTTGCCGGTGTTGAAATATTACATATAAACCATAAGTAAATACTCCAAAAAATATTCGGGAAGCGCTAGCATTTCGTGCTAGCATTAATTAGAAACAAGTGTATCATATTCACAACCTTCATAATACAATAGTTTGATGAACTCAGAGGAATTATATATCAAATCATGGTTTAAAATTTCGGAAAAAACATAACGGCATGACTAATTTTCTAACTTCCGTGTAAACTGGAGAACAAGGTTCACCATTCCCGCCCAGTTCAATGTAATAACACATAAAAAACAAGTTTCCCTTATTAGGTACGTTTTAGAAATTAAACTACCTCTATAGCGTTCTTTGGTTCGATTCCAATTAATTTTACCTAACAATTCAATTCCACCATTAAAGGCGCTTAGCATTATGTTCCCCTGAGTTGCTTAATTATAGTTGAATACATTAATAAAGTTTTTTTTTTTTAGCTGTACTACATAATACGTACTTACGTTATTAGAAACTCATTGACTACGATTGAAATCGGCTACGGATATAAGAGATAAGTTGTAATATACCATTACAGTCTAATGTGATGATGTTTTTAATAGGAGGGTGCCCGAAATTTTTTGCACCGACTGTACTTGACGTTTAACAAAAAATTTCTGGCTGTTCATATAATTCGTAATTTTGTTTGTTATTTTTTTCAAATTAACATGGAAAACTCTAAAACTTCATTAGGAATTATAGTTTTGGGAATCGATATCTTTATTTATATATTAAATTAGTTATAAGTCTTGTATATGGATATGTAAATGGATTATTACAAGTCTTACGGTGTCAGTGCTATCTGAAAATATAGGTCCACCATTGGACGGAAATTTTCGAATAAATAACCAATCTAAAATTCGGCAGAATTTTCTGGACCACCCTTCACCTCTCTTTTAGATACCTAGGTCCTTCTGAAATCTAGTTTAATCCAGATTTTACCAAATTTTATTCGTTTCAAAGCCCCACCGCCAAAAATGCTTTGTTTTGATTGGAGGATTCACCCACGCTATGACGTTAGAGCGCGATTATTCCCATTC
Source organism: Thermobia domestica (assembly GCF_964235325.1). Taxonomy (NCBI): domain Eukaryota; kingdom Metazoa; phylum Arthropoda; class Insecta; order Zygentoma; family Lepismatidae; genus Thermobia; species Thermobia domestica. Next base: position 96,651,370 of record NC_137469.1, read on the forward strand.
CCTGCCTAGAATTTTGCTGAAGACAGCAGACCCAGATCTTCCCAGCTCAGAAAAAGGTAGAAATTAGCTAGAAAAGCTGCATTAACAAGGTAAATCTAGTTTGATAATTAAATAAATACCATCCAGGAAGCTACGGAGCCATAATTTACTAAATTTCATAGTAAAAAACCGGACTGAAGAACTGAAATAGGAAGTGTAATTCAGTGACGCCGTCTTTTGCAGATATAATTAGTGATGGACAGGTTCTACCATGTGAAGTGCATCAGTTTGTTAGTTGTTCTTAAAGATCCACAAACAGTTTCGGAAGAGTAGTGTTTTCTCCCTTAAAATAGTTTTATCCTGAAAATTATTCCTCTTAGAGTTACGTAAGGCCTGCCCCACTGCCGTTTGTGTTCGTGTATGTAGTGAATGTGATTTCTTTTCGTACTTATCTAGTAGTAACATGGCGGTATTTAATTTCGTTGTAGTTAGGATAGTGATCATAATGCACGTGTAAAGTTTCAAGAGGGCTCCTGTTTACTCCCAACTTGGGGGTACAGCTTCCAGCAGGGATGGGTTGAACGTATAGTTATCATAAGGTTCTTTTCCCTTCAGGAAAAGGGCCCACATATTTTTTTTCAATAAATAGTTTGGGTATTAACTAAACAGGTTGAATTAAGAATGTGATTTAGTGAATACAAGGGCCAATTGGCCCTGTTCCTTTCTTTCCCTTTCCTTTCGTAAACCGATAGAGCCGATTTTAAAGAAAATGGTAAAATCTGAATGTTGTTTATGTGAGTAAATAGTAATGACTAATATGTATTATAACATGTATTAATGTAGTTTGTAGTTATGGATGTGGCATGTATGTGTTTGTAATGTAGTATCAGTAGTAGCAATTGTAGTTAAGTGATGAAAGAGTGTGTGAAATAATGAAGTATGGACAGTGTATCATTCGTATTCGATCAATAGCTAAACGCAACATATCAACCTATAGTAATATCAGAAAATGAGAGTGTCATAGTATCAAAATTCCGTGTACAAGGTCACATTCAGTGGTTCAAGGGTTGATCATATCGTCGCTAGCCCCCTAGTGTCAAAATTCAGTACAAACCGTCATTCTTATGTCGATGTTCTTAGTGATTTAGTTTCCATGGAATTGACCTTTCTTTTCGAAATAAAACCTAGTAAATATAATCCCAGCCCAAATGCATATACAGTTAGGTTAAGTGATCCAAAATTAATATTTTCTGAAAATTACATCATTCTACTTAGTCTAGAAATCGAAATATTTAGGTAAATAAACAATACGTAAATTCTTAACAGAAGTCGGGCGATATGATGCTAGTTTTTCGCTTTGAAATTATATTAAATGTTCATTTTTTTCTCTGTGGTTGCAGAATAATTTCATTGCTGTCAGAATTTTATAAAATTGAATAATATCGCGGAGAACTCTACTTTCTGTGAACATACATACATATTTTTTTTCATGAAGCTACGAAGTATAACATAGTATTGTTTGCGTGGTAAGGGAGTCTTGAGTTCGAGGGATGTTTTGTGTGGTGGACGGAACATGAAACGTTGGCAATGATTTATAGATTTAGAAGTATATGACGAAGTGTGCATATAGTCTGGGTGTAGTTAAAGAAATAGGGTGTTTATGAAATACGACGTCGTAATAAATGAATAAAATGATAGTATGAATATATTGTGAAACGAAATGAATGAGAGGACACCCATATATATAGATATATATATATAGATATATATAAGCCCAGTTTATGATTAGTCACGTTTCGGTAAAAGAATATATATATATATATATATATATATATATATTTAAGGATTATGTATAGCTAGCAACATCTCGGGTTCTGGCCCCTACACCGGAGCATCCTGCGAACATGTGGGTGAGATATTGCCGGACTATGTTAGTGCTTAATAGCTTAATTTGTTATTGCAGTCGTATTCGTTCATAATAATCTCGTTTAATAATATTTGTAGCATCATATAATCGCTGACTGGACATATTTAATAATCAATTATGGAAAGACAATAGTTGTTACACAACGGGGCTGTAGTGAATTATATTTTTTATTTTTTTGGGTCGGTCTTAAAATAGAATATCCTGCTCCGTGAGATTTTTTTTTCTTTCTTCACGTTACCTACTCGGGCTAGCTTACAATACTCATGGAGGCGACAGCTCTGACAGGGTTACAGAATCAAAACAATTAGTTATTGAAATTCATTTTCGCGTACCCGGATGTCGACCCCTAGTCCCCTTAAGTATTTTCATTTCTTTTCTTAGTTTAATTAGATGAGGGAAATTAACGACATCCCAGACTGTGGCATGTCTGCGCAGGGTTGCTATCGGTGATGTTTTGGTAATTGAAATCACCGATCCAAAATTCAGTTTATTTATTTTTTTTATTTTGGCAAATCATTAGTTAGGGATATCTTAGCTGTTGCTTTTACTCTAGTTTCATTACTGTCCTTGAACCTTCTTAGTTCTTCTGAGGGGTCGAATATTTTTCCTTAGAGATTTCAAAATTGGGGACGCAGTTACCTGGTCCCTTCCCCCTCTCCTTTTATCCTGCTGGTCTGGGCCGGATACGGGGCTCGGATTTCAATCTTACAAGCAAACTCTTGTGGGATTGGGATCTGATGGACACAGACTTGAATCCTTGGCAGCAGGACCCCCTCCTAGTTTACGTATTTAAGTAAACCACCCTCTTTCGGCATATGTGAATATTTTTGGCTATGAGTTGTTATATATTTAAATTCGATCACTCTTCTGTGTAGTGAGTAGTACTTTAATCTTTCTCCTTTCGTTGGCGCCGCTTTCTCTCTCTTCTCTCTTCCTTCTTACTTCGAGTTTTTTTTAAATTTTCAACCTTTTCCCCCCCGATTTTGAACTTGTCGCTTACAATTTATTTAACGTACAACTCTGATCTGAAATTACCAGCTGAGACGTTGCAAGACACGATTCATGGATAGAGTAGATAGTGATTGGGTCCTCCATCACATTTTGACCTATTGCCAAAACGAATAACGACTTTATATTCGACGACACTTCAATTACGTTCTTTCACCGTCGTCCCTCTAAGTTTTTTTAATCCATCGGTCACTTTCCTTCCGTTTTGGTTTTCGTTTATCTTGTAGTTAACCTGGGCCCAGAAATTGTATTTTGGTTTATCTATTTATATCTTTAGGAATGTTCTGTGTTACGTGCCTGCCTCACAAAGTTTTTTTTTTTTACGATTGATGCACGAATTGACTATAAGAAAGTTGAAATTTATAAATGCGCGGTATCAGGTAAAAAATCAATTTTTTTCATATGTAATGTCGGAAGTCATTTGTTTTTCTTGTACAATGTTTGCAACCTTTTCTGAAATTATTGTTGGGGTTATCACTTTAAATGTGTGCGCATTTATTAAATATAAATATATATATATAGATAGATAAATGAATACGTCGAAATGTACATGTGCTTAGTATGTGAATATGATGTTAAAGTAAAAGTATGATATTAAATGTATTATATGGATATATGTAAGAGCGCTCGTGTCTGTCCCCCCAAACGTGTATTGGTTGCTATAGTTTACAAGTAAGTTTCCGACGAATATAATAATATAGATTTTTGTCAAGAAATCCGCCGTGCACTCAAATAATTTTCCTTTCTTCTGAATAGATGTAAATCATAACCTATGTAATCATTATTTAATGGCATGTATTAAGAAGTAACGGCAGGTCTAAATGTAATCCACATCATAATGAATATTATCCCTGAGCTACCAACCTAAAACTATTGTGGAAAGTGTACCTTTAATCCCTCTCACCTGCATATGTATCCTATGACTTGACCAGTGTTTTTCCTTAATTTAAATCATTATACTCCTTACACCTGTGGAAGATCATCTCAAATCCGAACTATATATATATATATATACACAAAAGTGATCCTGGATAAATGAAAGGTCTCATAACGTGTCCCAGTGAAGAACAAGTAACTCAAAATTATCTGATTAGTAAATTTGTAAACGGACTGACTAAGAGGAGAAGCATCCTCTGGCGGAAAATGATTTTTTAAAATCCCTAGATGGGTATAAACGTCGCAGTATGCGAGTGCAGATATAAACTGCTAATAGTCACAAACTAAATATAGTTGATGAATGTTTTTTATAAACCAATAGTTATATATATATATATATATATATATATATATATATATATATATATATATATATATATATATATATATATAAACACAAACTAAGTTAAATGGAGCGAAATATTTTGGACGCTACGAGTAGTGTGCGATTTGTGATTTGAACGCTCGGAATTATTAATATTTTATTGCTCAATGTGAAGTAGAGACTCATAAGTTCTATTACACCCAAGAGTTTTTTTCTTTTTCTTTGTCCATTTTTTTAAGTAAAATAAGTGTCTTCTTTGCGTATGTCGCAAATCATAATTTCGCTTTAGCATGCCTAAGATATAATATATGTAATTATTTTTTTTCTTTTCTTTCCATTTGTCAATATGATCAAATGTATAAAGACTTACTAAAGTATAACCCTATGTATTCTATTGATATATAACCAAGAACTTGTGCTTTTAATATTTCTTTTATAATTAATTTTTTTTTCTTTTTACTATGAATGTAATAAACTATTTGTACCTTTGTAGTTAGTTGGTTTCCTTTAAACATATATATACTGTCCTGAGTGAGTGAGCGAGTGAATGCATGATAGATTTAATTTAAGTAATTCTAGTAATATCATTTGTCATATTAACGTCTATAATATATGTGTCATGTTTCAATATATGTGTTAAGGTAAATAACCTAGGTCATGAAGGACCGCTACTAACAGTTTAAATCGGCTCTAGGAGTGAGACGAAAATAGCAGGATGAGCCTTAATACGACATCTTTCTTCCAGGAAGTTGAAATTCTTATTGATATGATACATAAATTTATATTGAGTTTATAACTTTGATTTTTTTCTTTTTTTTTTCTTGGCTAATTCATATGTGTGGTCGATCCTAGAGATACTGGATGGTTATCAATCATCGTTTCGAATAACTTTACAAAGAATAATTTCGATTTTCTTCTTTCCTGGTCTAGGTCTGGGCAACCCCACGAACGTGGTGCCTGGAGCTAGGTCGGGGTGGTATGAAGGAACATGTGTCTATTCCGAAGCATTCTAAAATTGATTAGTCGTTAATAACGCTTAAAATGATTCATCTTTCAACGACTTTCCCGACCTCTTACTATATTTCCTGAAGTATCCAGTAATCTGTTTCTCATTAAAATACTCTATTTGTTTTCTTTCTTTTTTTTCCCTCCCTTTTCCTACCTCCTTCTTTTACCCTTCTACTTTTTCTCTTCTATTTCTAAATGAAAGAAAACGGAGTCATAACTGAGAGTAGTCGCTATTGGCGCGGTCGATAGGTTGTTTCGATGAGTTTCGGAGAAGTTTCGATGAGAAGTCCGATATGGGATAATTAACCATGAGATGAGTATGCATTGAGGGACGAACAATAACAAGAAAGTTTATTGAATTTTACTTTATTGGAAAATAATCATGATTTCAATTAGTAGGTGATGTTTCGTAATCGCCCTCGTTGAAAAATTAATTTTAGCGACTCCTACACTACACACAGTCTTCTTCGTTAACTACTACAGTTCTTAGTTCTTAGTTTTTTTCCTTTTTCTTCCGTTTTCTTTCAAAGTTACCCTAAATTTCGACATTTTCTAATTTAAATGATAGGTAAGAAAATGATTTTCCTCTAAATCTTTTAGCAAAATTGTTGTATTCTGATGTAATATAGCATATATTTTTTATGAGTCTTATCTAGAATCCCTACTGATTCGTAATAAAGTCTGATAAAAAAGAAAGGATAAATTAACCTTCTCCTCGCTATTTAAGAATAATTTGCAAGATAATTTTGATATATTAATGGGGAATAGCGGAACTGCATAACGAGGATCTGTATACTTGTTACGGTTTACCAAATTATTGTTAGGGTCATCAGATCCAGGAGGCTCACATGGGGAGGTAATCTAGCCAAAATGGAAGATTGTAGGAACGCTTTCAAAGTTTTAACTGAAAATCCAATCGGAAAATGACCATTAGAAAGATCTAGGAGGAAAAGAAAGGACAATATTAAGATGGATCTCGCACAAATATAAATATAAAGTAGAAACTGGATTCAATTCGTTAAGGACACAAGTCAATGGAGAGCTTTTCGGAACGAGACAGTGAAACTCAGGTCATAGAGTTAGTTAGTTAGTTAGCAACATGGCACATAATTCATTTCATATTCCCTTTCAAATGCTATATAACGAGTTATATATTAACTATTAGCTTCATTAACCTGAACCTTCATGCGACACAAGAAAAAAATGAGTCCTTTGTTTAAAGCTTGTTTCAGAGCGACGCAAGTACTGTCATTTTACAGTAGTTATTTCTTAACAAGTTATGTGCTCAAATGACAAAGAGAGGAAGGCTCGTCTTCGGAGAAAAAATGTAAATGTAACGGCAGGAACAAGAAATTACCCTTAAATATTACTAAGTTACTACATCAGAAAGGTTCTGATTTTTCAAGAAATACATCATTTTATACTGTATCTGTCTTTCAAGTAGGAATTGTTAACATTCAAAAAATTTCATATTTCTTTTAGATAAAAAATTTCATCCAGCTTGGGTGAAGATGAGAAGGACTTTAATATCCTAATGGCATTGCCTCTTTGTATGGCTAGGCTTATCCTTTGTGTCAAAAAATAACCACTTCTAGGATCTCCCGATTTGTTAATTAAATTTGATCCTAATTCCTTTAAAAGCATTCTTTCTTCTTTGCTAAAACCACCCATTGTTTCCGTGGCAAACGCAATATGTGATCTTTAAGTTTTGAATATTTAGAATGTTTCCGCATACACGCTGTCTCTGCTGCACTTCCCGCTTCTTCACTAGTTGACGTTAAGTAAGTTCTGATTTTGATTGTTGATTTCCTCGTAAAATTCAGTTTTAGCCTAGTCAAGTATTTTATTCAAATTTCACAGATCAAAGGAACAGGATTGTTTTTCGTTCTATAAGAGAGAAAATCCATCAACTTTGATGGAGAAAAGTAAATAAAAAAAATAAAAAATAAATATTTTTCCCAAAACCTGAGAGAAAATTCATCTTTCAGTTTGAATGAAATTCTTGAAGAGTCAAAATATAAATCTCAAATATTGATATTCATAAGAAAAACTCATAGTATTAACTATATTTTGAGTTTCTCGATACATGATTACTGTGGCAGTTTAGCTTGGTGTTCATCTCTGATGGGAAGGATTGCTGGTTCAAACCTGAAGCTATGCAAGTTGGTTGTTCGTTTGTTTAAATTCTAGCGTCCCTATTCAGTACTGAAACTATGAGCTCATATATGGACGGTTAAGGTGAAATTCAAACTATTATTCTGGGTTCAGTGCTCTCACTGGTAATTGACCCTGGACCACGAAACCTCAAATATATACGAGATAGGCCCTAGCTACTAGACCAGCAGGGAGGACTAACCAACTAACTAACTCTCTGGCCTATGGAACCCGGAGGTTCAATGTCGCGTTCAGAAAATCTCTCCACTGACTTCTTTCCTTAGCCAATTGGATCCATTTTCTACTTTGTATTCCTATCTATGCGAGATCCATCTTAATATTGCCTTCCCATCTGCGCCTAGGTCTTCCTAATGGTCGTTTTCCGATTGGTCTTCCAGTCAAGACTTTGAAAGCGTTTCTAGTTTCTTCCATTCTAGGTACATGACTTGCCTACCTAAGCCTCCGAGACTTGACGACCCTAACAATGTTGGGTAAACCGTATAAAGTATGTAGTTCATCGTTATGAAGTTTCCGCCATTCCACTTCCTCTTCGGTCCGAATATTCGTCTCAGGATCTTGTTCTCAAATACTTTCAGTCTATGTTCTTCCCTCAGAGTAAGCAACCATGTTTCGCAACCATACAGAACAACAGGCATGATTATCGTTTTATATATCGAAGGGAGGATTGTGTGCGTATTAGTGATAGCTTCAGTAATATGTTTAACATTCTCGTTACATACACACACACATACAATTCGTAAAACTTACCTTTAAGCAATTATGTAAACTAATTGTTTACAATTGATATTTTGTAAATATTATAAATGATATACATCCTATATTATGATTTCAGAACATAAATGTTTACTTCCACTTCTAAAACGCCCGCTCTCCAGCAATTAAGAATGTATACTCGTAACGTTTTGCATCTTTAGTTTCGTTGTATCACAATAAACGAAATCCCATTTTAATAACGTTTCTTACTTCTTAAATAACTGTAAATGTAGGTGTTGTGTTTTTCACCATAAAACTCACTGTTTGCGTTGAAAACGTGAGAAGAGCAAAGTTTCACCTGCTGTCGTAGATAGATAAGTAATGAATTCCGTAGAACACATTTTCATTAGAATCGTATTTTGTCCTTTAAATTCACTGACACGAATTTTCGTTGTGTGACCTGTTTTGCTCTTAACTAAATCTCAACATTATTTCATCTTAGGTTTGGAGTTCACAATGTAAATGTATTAACTGGCATAATATAAATTATACACAAGGCTGAGGCATAATCAAATACAAGGTAGCTCAGCGGTGAATAAAATAGAAGTGTGAATTCGTAACATAATCAACTCAATGGCGTAAGGAATATGAATGTTCATTTGGTACAAGAGCAAAACCCTGCCATAACCATTGCAAATCTAGTCTGATCTATTCTTATTTAACCTTTACCTTTAAAATTGTGCTTTATATGGCTTTCTTATCTTGTCTTGTTACTAGGGCTTCCTACGGGTCAAGAAAGGAGGCATTCTGTTCTCAAAGAAGTTTTGTAAATATCACGTATCGTCTCAGAAAGTATATCTATGTGTAGTAAGACCTCTGTTTCGTCTTGTATCACATCATAGAAATTCTGTCTCATATCGTCTTGAGGGTAACACTACTTCTTGCCTTTAAGAGCCTGCCTTACTAAAAATAATACAAAATTTACCATTTTTCTTTGGCTTGTTTATTCATAAGTGAAAGGAGATAATAAATGCAACTTACCACAATCATAGATAATGTTATTCCACAACAGAAAATATGAACCTGAAGAATGTTCAGTGTTGCCATCCATAGAAATTACAGTGTTGCCAGAATAACAATTCCCTCAAAATCTAAGTTAAGGTAGCGACTAGAGGAACGAACTCAACTGCATTTGATTATGTATCATGTTGTTTTGGTTTGCTGTGAACTATTTTTTTAAATAACATTATTATTTCATTTTAATAACTGTGTTTTAGAACTATTTTGTTTATTACAAAATAAATACAACTATTATTTAAAAAGTAGCTTACAGCAAACCAAAACAACATGATACGTAATCAAATGCAGTTGAGTTCGTTTCTCTAGTCGCTACCTTAACTAAGATTTTGGGGGAATTGTTATTCTGGCAACACTGTAATTTCTATGGATGGCAACACTAAACATTCTTCAGGTTCATATTTTCTAGTGTAGAATAACATTATCTATGCTTGTGGTAAGTTGCATTTCATTATCTCCTTTCACTTATGAATAAACAAGCCAAAGAAAAATGGTAAATTTTGTATTATTTTAGTAAGGCAGGCTCTTAACAAAGACTCCTATTCAGGGGATTTTCAGAAAGGTAAGGTGGTTCAGTGATAGAGCGCTTACCTCTGGTTTATGGAGTTCCTGATTGGATCAACGGCCAAAGAAAGTTGTGGTGGACGATGTCGTGTCCATAGATTTTCTCTGGGTACACACGCCTCCTCCCACACTCTCATTTCACCAATTCTTTCGTCATCATTTACTACCATAATTGTCCGTCTCACTTAGCCTAAAGGGTATAACGTTGGACGTTAAACTGAAAGGTAAACGTTTCATTTCAATTTTTCTAGATTTTCAAGTACGGTGTACAGTCCGCAGCAAAATACCTGCAACATGAGTATGTAAGTTTATTGTAAAACTACGCCTAACAGCGCAGGGAATCAATATAACGTCTAAGAAGCACGAACCACGTCAGGAGAAACCTCGGCGTCCTCCCCATCGCACTTATTTTGGAGCAAAAGACTTCGTCATTTCACAATAAACTTAACATGCTCATGTTGCACGGTTTTTGCTGCGGACTGTACAACTTCAGGTAAATTCACGGTTAATGAAAGTAAAGCTCCACATTTACTCGAATTGGAATACATATAAGTAGTATATATATTATTACTAGGCACTGACTACCTTTACCTCCCAGTAAGGATGTGCATCCTGTACACCGAATTATCACTGTTGTTCACAAATTTACATTTCTACTCCCCTCAAAGTAATTATTGTACTCCAAAAGTATTTCTTTCCCCCAAAATTTACTATTTTCCCCTTCAATTTTCTTTCTTCCGCATATTACCATTCTGCTTCCGAAATTTAAAATTTTGACCTTCAAATATGCCTCTCTTCCCTAAATTTATCATTACCATTCTCAAGTTTCGTTGTACCACTTTCAATGAACAATTATGTCCCCCATCTTAACATTCATGGGCCGAACCTGAATTCTAGAAATCTCTATGGGCACCCCTGCTAATAGATTATTCTCTGGTGGCCATTTTACAATGTCTGTGTAAACATTTGATACGCATTGGAACGAAGATAGAACAAGAAATAAATCCCAATTTCAACGAAAATCGAACTCGGATCAGTCGGTTCGATTGTTGAAGCCTTATCGAGTATACCAAACCGCGGCTGGGGGCACAGTGGCTCAGCGGTAGAGCGCTTATTTCTAATGTGTGTGGCCTCTGGTTCAATCCTAGATCAAGTAAGTTTGTGATGGACATCATGTCCGTAGGTTTTCTTGGGATACTCTCGTCTTCTCCCACATTATATTTCCACCAATTATTTCATCATCATCCACTTACCTTCATCGTGATCTCCCTTAACCTCTACAGTCCCGATTTTTTTTTCAAACGATGAAAACATTATTTTTGCTAATTATTCGTCTTTTCTGCGATAGAATAAACAGAAAAACACATCGCTTCTGAAAATTTTGATTTCGGATGGATTTTATTGGTTAGTGCTCATTTGAGTACTTTGGGTCTTAATATAAGTATAGTAACAACTAATATAATTTAATGTGTTTTTAATTTGAATTACTTTAAACAAAGTCTAATTTCTTTGTCTAATTATAGCTGATTACAAATCACTAGAACACTCATACATGGAACAGTTTGGTTACTTTAGGGCATAATTTAGGTAATAATCATTGTTTTGCATTGCAATTTCTCTGAACAACTTTAAAAACAAATTGTGTGTATAATTTACTATAAAAGAATATGGCATGCATGTAAGAAGGAACTATTCTACTTTCCATGGAAATTTTAGAAGCATTTTCTGTTTTCAAGGTAAAGAAACAGGTTACTTTTTTTTTTTTTGCATTTTATCTTTTTTTCTTTCTTTCTTTAAGTTTAACGTCCCACGGTTATGTCGGTTAGGCTAAAGGAGACGGTGATAATGAGAGATGAGTGAAATGGTGGAATGAAGAAAGTGGGAGGAAACGGGAGAACCCCGAGAAAACCCACGAGCACGATGTTTGTCCACCACAAAGTCCACACGGCGCGAGCTGGGATCGAACCAGGGACCCCAAGCACCGGAGGTGAACGCTTTTTTCATTTTACTCGTGATCTCCCTGAATAATCTTTAAAGCAACACTGATGTATCTCTTCTTTTACATGTTCGGGGGAATAATCTTTTCCATCGTATGTGATACCTGTTACTGGCATGAGACACGGTCGCTTACGTTCCTGTAGTAACAGGTGCACTTGATCGTGGTCAACCTACCCTTGGAGATACGGCATTACAGGAAAAAAGATAGAAGCTCATGTGCAATATTTGATCTGAATTCCAACAAATCCAATATATCTTTTTTCGGGATACCAGAAGATTTACAGTCTTTTTTGTATAAAATCCAGCTATTCACTACAACAAAGTCTAGGAAATGTTTATACACTTGTATCGGCCACTTGCGAATTTTCATATCACTCCGGTAATACGAGATTAAACGATCGTGTAGATCGATTCCATTTATATTTTCATTATATTTTCTTGCATCCATTGGCTTTTCAACATAAATATGTGATTTTTCTCCTCACTGTATCAGCACGTGGTCCACCGGTTGACGTCCATATGCTGTAGACAACATAAAAACATTCCTGTTATCCATCCACTTTAGAATAACAATATTATCGTCGCTTTTACAAACTTTATCAGTTTCACCCCGTTTCATGTCTCTTTCTCCCTTTATCTTCCTTACTGCACCTTTAGTTCTGTTTAATAATATTGTACCTACAAAATAGACACCAATCTGAAGAAACTGAAGATTCTCCTCTATTCTCCTTTATCATCAGATTCTTCTTCTTCAGTGTCTGGACGAAATTCTTCTCCAGAATCCTCTTCTGGAAGTTCTAGATCGCTATCTTCTAAATACTCTAGGATTTCTTCTGGTTGCAGAGTGCATTTGAAAGAAATTGACCTGAAATATTGTATGTAAATTATGAGTCAGATGTGCCCTATAATACGGAAACCCCAACAAATAAAATATACTACTGTACATTCAATTTCTCTAAGACTTCTAGTACATTCAAAAATCAATGAATTTATTTTGGATTAACATAAGAAAAGTTGGTACACTATTACCAAACAATAAATTTATAGCCAGATGTCCAATACATTATTGCCAAACAATAAATTTATTTCCATTCCATTTCAAAGGACAGAAAAAATTTACAAGAAGCACTCAATACAATGAAGTACTTATTACTGATCCAGAGTTTTTGTTTTAGTACAATATACAGAAAAGAATGTGTGTACTTATTTAAGAACTCCTCACATGCCTTTATAGTACACCCAAAGTACACACTTGGGAACTTACATTTCATGGCTCGTAGTGACAAAACTAGTGACTATTAAGAATAACTTGTACATTGTGACATTAAATTACTTGGGAAACGATATAGCAAATGTTTCCAAGTAGAGTAAGATTAGAAAGTACGATTAGCCTATAGTTATTAATTAAAACTAATGAAAAAAGAAATATGTAGTCAATTGAGGGATAAATTTGGATAAGGGCGTAACTAGCAATTCTTTAATTTTTCAGGAAAGCAGAAAAACAAATGCCCTTATCCAATTAACCACAATATTTTTGGAGACAGGCGTTTGCTACGGAGCATAGATATTATCTCAACACCACCTAGACCCATGCGGATCTGCCCAAACTTGCATAAAATATGTATATCTCATTTTACCGGAAATAGGTCGATACGCCCTTATCCAAATTACCCCTTCAATTGAGAGAACGAGGACCGTAGAGGTTAATCTAAAAGGCGTAATCGTGGATGTTAAACTGAATGTTTTCATTTTTACCAGCCACCGCTTTAAAATTCGTCCATGGCACTCAACCTCTGTGTAACCATCTTGAGAAGTTCTTATATATTTAAGAATTACTTAACGCAATAATATGTCAATTTAATCATTAGACTGTAGGAAGCAATTCAAACGATCTTATTCCTCTGTCTGTACTTACTTCGAGTAAAGTTCCTTTATCTGTCGTTCCTACTGAAATTGCTTGTAATGACCTTTATTTTGAGATTTGGAATCTCTAAAGTAGTGTACACATTTATGACACAGCATTTTTATTTACTTATACAATACAGAATTCTTTATTTATAAATTTGACTTCACGAAGTACCGATGATAGTCTATTCTTTACGAAGAATTCCAATCCTACACAATATGCGACGATTCCTCTTAGATATGTTACTAGGAATGATACCATACCGGAACCAAGTACCTGGGGAAAACCTATATAGCGTTTGAAAGTTCTTGTCATGAGTAGTACGAAACCATTTTCAAATCACGGGCAAACCCGCAAACTGACCCTATATGGGGATAGTTTGTTGGTATTTGTGACCTTATGTATGATATATTCGATAGAAATAAAAATGAATATTACAATGCATCACACGTAAGCCCCTAAGTCCATCATGTTCCTGTTTGGCTCACTGCTAGAACGTCACTCGGGTAAGGGTTTTATAATATCACTTTGCACCCGAACGTGCCCATTTCGTCAGTGTTGCCAACGAATTGTAAATACAACGTGGTAGATGGTTTATGTACCACTTAATGCATATCCATGAAAACGCGGCATAAACATCATTCGTTACTAGAGAAAATTTACTTCGGACATATTCCTCTTCCAAGGACCCCAGTTTATCAGTGTTGTCAACCAAGTATAACAATAAAACTTGTAAAATACTTTCCTTACGAATACACGTTTATACACTAAGCTTTGCAAAAACATCACACGAAATATAGCAAAAAGATTTTGAATGTGGCCGTCTTCCAACCATTCTAGGTTGTCAGTGTTGCCAACAAGTGTAAACATCACAATGTTGAAGATGGTGTGACTGCCATTGAAAGAATATATGACAAATGTGACAGAAGCAGCATTGGACAATGGAAAAGAGTGTATGTCTCCGTCTCCCAAGCATCCCAGTGTGGCAGTGTGGCCAATCTGCGAACATTCAAGATTTTCGCATGAAGTCTACCGCATTTTCAAACATGACAACATGGGTGCTTGTGGGTTTACTAACATACTACAAATCTAGTATGGACCACAGTCTAATTATATCCGCCACACTGAGGTGCTTGGGAAATGGAGACACTCACACTATCTTTTCCATTGTCCAATGCTGCTAAAGAGCTATCGAAAATAGTGCAATTACTAAGTCAATCTCTATATTTATGTGAGTTGAATTGATTTTGAGTTTAACGTCCCTTTCAACAGCGAGGTTATATGAGACGGGACCTACTGATTAACGTGGAATCCGAACCACATGATCTCCCGCCGGGGATCGAATCCGGGTCTCCCCTAACCACTTAGCCACCAAAGAGCTCTTATACTTATGTGAATACAAAATGAAATTTTAACTTCAACGTCCAATGATTATGCCCTTTGGCTAAAGGAGGCTGATGTTTAATGAATCTAAACTATGATGAAATAATTGGAGGAATGAGAAAGTAGGAGGAAACGGAGAATCCAGAGTTTATCGATTAGCATGATGTTGCCATTGCAATCTCAGTTGCCTGGGATCGAAAAAGGGCCCTTTAGCACCAGGGGTATGCGCTCTACCACTGAACCATAGGATCACCAATTATGTGATATGGCATATAGTTCTAGTGGAAATTTCTTATTAGACTAAACGTGTTTCATGAATGTATAATTTTAACTTTCTATAAACTGGTTGTTATATAATACTTCATATATTCATGTGAATTGAATAATTACGTTCGTTAAGTTCTTCATTAAAAAGTCAAATTTGACATGTGTGCTTTAATTAAATTAATTTTATTAAATATTAATGTAATGCTAATATATTGTTTATTGTTTACAATTGCTAATTGATTGATATTATAATTAAAATAATAATATTAATTAGTATAAGTTATCTTCAATGCAATATTTTCTCTAGAAAGCGCATAGATTTCCTTTACAACTTTAAAAATTAAGATTCATTTTAGAAATAAACTTTTTGTTTTGCTCTGATATAATTTATCACAAGCGTTATTTCATTCGCTCATTTCACTGCTTGTTTTAGTTTCAAGTAATTTCTGTTCCAGTTGTAATATCCATTCCTCTACTTACAGAGTCCCAGGATCCATTACCGGTGAGAATGTATTGAACGCACTATTGAGGCTTGGACTCCACATTTCACATCCCTAAGTGCTAACAAGGGACGCTATAATTCAATAAATAGACAATAATTTCTCTATAATCTATTATGTGTTTATATATTTTTTTCAAATTCACTTAATATTGTTAGTTTTAGCTTTCAAACTATGTATAACTTAAATTAAAATAAAATATGACGAAAGCTAACACTTATATAAATATTAATTATCAGGGTGCAATTTCGGCAATATATTATTGCTTTCATCAGACACATTATCAAATGACACATTAGTAATTGGCATATTACCTACTTGGCACATTATCTTCAGTGACGCTATCTTACTGATTCAATTTTCACTGATGCTTTATCATCTTGTCACATTATCTCCCTTCACAGTATCTTACTGACGCATTTTCACTGACACATTATCTTTTTCTAACATTATCTTCCTTCACACTACCTTCCTGAAGCGTTTTCACTGACAGATTATTATCTTCTTGGAACATTATCTTCCTTCACACTATCTTACTAACGCATTTTGACTGACATATTATCTTATTGGGATATTATCTCTCTTCACACTATTCTACTGACCCAATTTCACTGACACATTATCTTCTGGGCATATTACCTTCCTTAATATTGTCTTACTGGTGTATTTTTACGAAGACACTATCTTCTTGGTACATCACCTTTCTTCACGCTATCATACTGTCGCATTTTCACTGATACTTATCTTATTGGGATATTATCTCTCTTCACAATACTTTACTGATGAATTTTCACCGACACATTATCTTCCTCCACATTGTCTTACTAATGCATTTTTACTAGTAGATACACTATCTTCTTGGTACATTATCTTTCTTCACACTACCTTACTGCCGGATTTTTAATGATGCGGATCTTACTTTACACTATTGTACTGACGCATTTTCACTGACACATTATATTCTCGTCACATTATCTCACTTCATACTACCTTAGTGTTGCATTTTCACCAACACTTCTTCTTTCACACTATCTCATTGACGCACTTTTACTAACACATTATTTTCCTTGACACTATCATATTGACGCATTTTTACTGACACGTTATCTTGTTGGTACATTGTCTTCCTTCACACTATCTTACTGACGTATTTTTACAGACACGTTTATCTTTCTTTACACTACTTTTCTGGCTCATTTTTACTGACATATTATCTTCTTGGTACATTGTCTTCCTTCACACTATCTTATTTACGCATTTTTACTGATCCATTATTCTACTGACATAAACACAATATCTTACTGATAATGTGCCTGAGGAAGGATGTAACGTTCCTCTTTGAGCGTTACATTTTCTCAAAGAGATTATTCGTAGAAATGTTTAATCAGCTCTTAGTTAATGTTATTTTCTTTTATATTTTCTCAATTCTCGACTCTCGTGAAGGATTCAAGATGGTCGACAATTGGACTAGTGTATGTAATCAGAATACGCTATTTTTCTTTGTATGTCTATGTCTTGCGTTGAGCGGCTTCTGAGAATAGCGCTGACTGTTTGAAATAATTTTGAAATTTCGTGTTTCGTTTAAACAGAGGGATTAATTATAAGCATACATATATAAACGTTTATTTATATAATTTTTATTTTTATTTAGTCATATATATTTTATTATTAACGTCGTTGTTTCGGTATTACGCTCTGATGCGTAGTAAGGAGCGACCAATAAAAGCGAGCGGGCCGCGGAAGCGTGCTCCCTTTTGTCTTAGCTCTTTGTACTAAAAACATGGCGGAAGTTGGGATGGAGGCGTAGTTTTTGTTCATGCCCTTGGACATGAAATTATTGCGTATCGTGCAGTAAGTGATCGTCTTCTATCACAAATGTCTTTCTAAGAGCTGTCATGGTCGAACAGTGATGTTGGATTAGTGTACGTGCAGTGAACTACAAGAATTCACCTATAAATACTTAGCTTGTGCGTGTTCAGAATATTGCTGGGATTGTTACTTGTCGTCTGATTCCACCTGCTTCTGTGGGACTTAAATGTGAATGTGAGCGTTGCAGCAGCTTTGCAGTAAAAATCTTGTCTACCTGGTGAGAGTAGTGGTGAAGCGTACTCGCTTGCTATTAACCAAGAAGAGGTTACCGTTTGATCAACCTGCACTGAGGTTATGGTTACGGTTGCTACGCGGTGAGATGCCTAAGAAGCCATCGGAACCGGTCGCCACCCTAGGATGCTGTCCCGAATGAAGCCCTTTGCACTGGCCCATGGTGCCAATGTTGTCTACTCGTAAAGCGGGAAAAAGGTTGGGTGAGCTTTGGTCACCGTCCCAGGTAACTATGTTTCATTATTCTCTATTCCATTCTGCGAAAGAAGTAATGTCGTCCAGGAAGCTGTGAAGGAATTTGTCCACCGTTCATATAATTCGTCCAAGTTGTCTCTGTTTATAATATCTAAACGTTATATTATTACCATCGTGTGTTTATTTTATTGTCTCACATCGTTTTATAAAGCAAAAACAATATACGTACATTTATTAATCATCGGTTCCTCAGTGTATTTACATATTATATGTGCATCAATTCTACAATGTCTATAATATCGTCTAAAGTAAATCTTGTCCGTAATATGTCCGAGTAAATGAAAGTGAGTCTCTATCCAGTAAGTCGAATCATACACCTGCGGGGTAGTCTGATATCAACACCGTTTTTCTCTTGCTTTGAATGGAATCATTTCCCCGAGTTGTGTAAATGTATAATGTATCACTCGTTACCATCTAGCCCGTGTTCGTCCAGTAGCGGGCACTCCGTATTGTCTATTATATCATATATATATATATATATATATATATATATATATATATATATATATATATATATATATATATATATATATATATATATATAGTTTACAATCCAAGTATTAAGTCGCCAGACAAAAATCTATGTAAATCCTCGAGTTGTCTGCATGTTATATCTTGAGCTATAACGCTGTTCACTAGTTCAGCAAGGCGCGCCGAAGACGGTGGGTATATGATAATACTCGTACTTTGATGTGATAGTGTCAGGGGTAGAGTCTAATTTACTGGCTGGTCTTGTACTTCCTATAATGTTTCTGCAGTATGTATTGTTATTACCGCCGCTGTTAATTGTAAGTTATGTCGAGGGAAATGCCCTCTTAACAGCTGGTTGCGGAAGTAGTGGAGACGTTATGTGCCTAGGGAGGAAGGTTAATCGACACAGCCACATGTTTACTCCCTCTACAATGAGATGTTTTGTGAACAGTAATGTAATTGGTAATTTCCTCTCTGTGAAGTAACCTACCGAAGATTGTGTACTAATATTTAGTCGAGGAATGTAAACAACTCTCTTACTGTTATTAAGGATACTGTTTAAATATTGTCGTTACTTATCTTTGAGTTGTGTTGGCGCTAGAAGTTCTCTGAAATCTTTTAAGACTGAATACATATGATTTTTTTTTCCTGACAATTGAGTTTAGCTGTCCATGATCACTAATGTTAACGATAATTCCAATATTATACGTTATTACAAGAGAGTTAAATAAACAGAGTTGCAAGGTATGTGGTGTTGTTCTGAAATAATTTTTTTCCTTCTCATCTTTTCTTCCTCAGTGTCGACGATGCCATTAGTGTGCAAGAGCCTGGAGTTAAATAGCGTTGTGCTTACTGGTCTATAATTATAGCGTAAGAAAGGAATAATGTCGGCGACCCAATTTTTTTTCTTTTTTTTTCTTTCCTTTCCCTTAATGTCAGCTACGGATAAAATTTAAAGTAATAACGTTTCAAGTTGGCTACCCGGCCATAGAATCGAACTAGCGTAAATTGTTGCGTTTCAAGGCAGCGATATATGTCCTAAACTGTAAGACATTTTAAATTTAACTAGTTGTATTGGTTTGATTTTTATTAAAGTTCTAATTTGCATACTTCAAGTATTGAAGTCACTTGTAATGGGAGCAGAGAATCGGAATATTGAACCGTATTTCCCCTGATATTGTATATAATTGCTCCATTTTTCTTATGTTTCGTCGTAAAACCTTCATATGAAGTACAAGTAATTTTTATAGATTTATATATATATATATATTCTTTGAGTTCATAAATACTTCTCTTATATGACTTTACTGTAATCCTTAATTTGATCAAATTTCTAATTATATCTTCCTCTTTTCTGTTTACCCAGCGGTATATATATTGCAACCTATGTGTGGGAGGAAAACCCAATCAAGAATTGCACATGTGGTAAACTGTACGTTGAAACTGATAATAAACTTTGTTGTAGTAGTTCAACCAGATTATTGATTGTCAGTTGTTATATTTTTTTGTGGAAATATTCGCTAATTGTGATCCAGGTGATACTGAAAATTTTGGATCAGTTCTCTTATCTAGTTATATCAAATTATGTTCAGTAGTCTTGGAGTACTAATAAAAAATGAGTGGATTAAAGAAAGCATTCTCTAACTTTATTTATCTTATGTATTAGAGTCTATGTCAGCATGCAATTGCTCCATGTATAGAAAACATATTTGTGAAATGAGAATATGTCTATAGATTACTGATATTTCTTCAGTTTCAGCAGCATTATAGAGAATAAGCTCTCACTCATAATGCTACATTTAATTTCAAACTCATATTACTATTGTAATATTGTGCTTGCTTTTGATGTGGCAATGTGAACAATGTTTCATCCATTCTCACCTTTGACATTACTAAAGTGCAAATTTAAGCTTTGAGTACCACATACAAAAGTGTTTCGGAAAAAATTCTCGTCTGCAGCAAAATATGTCATTACTAGTTTAGTACTAACGATCATCATGAGGCCAACAAACGAAAATATTTCGATTCATTCTAAAGGATGCTTTCAAAATCAAAAGAGTGATTTGTTTTGGATGTAATTAGCAAGGTTTAATAAAAGGTTTCAAATCGGAATAAAAATACTGAAGAAATTATCTTTTTTTTAATAACATGGTTTTCTTCAAAATGATGAAATAAGATGAACAAGTATATTAGAGGTTTTAAGTTCAATCTCTTTTTCCCTGTTATGTTTATATTAAGAAAGCTTTTGAAAGTTATAACTGACTATAGTATATAGAATAAATTCTAAATTAGAATAGAAAATGAAACATTTAAGCTAACGTCCCACTATTATGAGTTAGGCTAAGGGAGACGACGATTAACAGAAGTGAATGATGATTAAAGAATTGGAGGAAAGAGAAAGTGGGAGGAAACGGGAGTTAATGAGAAAACCGAAGAACAGGATGTTGTCCACCAGAAACTTATTTGGCCGAGGATGGAAAGAGGGACCAACGCCCCAGAGGTAAGTGTTCTGGCACTGAGCCACCGTGGCCCCTAAAAAGATAGAACAGTGAGATCCCCATTGATACAATGATAGAAATGAGATTACACATCACAAAATAAGGAAAATTAAAAATAAGTTCCGTTTCTTATCGTTACATATCACGTAGATATAGATTATCCAAACCGCACCTTTCAGTTCTCATCATTACTAAGTCTGCTGATGATATTTTCTCTTCGAGCGAGGATCGCGATTCAACTTCCACACGTTAATAGTCTCTATATCTTCGATATTATACAGAAAGCAATCTAGTTCACAAGCTTATAACTACTAACAATGAACCAAATACAAACTTTATGGATAAATAGCAACTTGAAATGGACTCCGAAATCTGTTCTTTTCTAGCCGAACCATAGCCGATTCTGATTCATTTCCTCAAACCTGAAATTTGTTACCAATATATAAGATGGAGATTCAGTTTGAAATATTTCATGGACAACAAAGAATAGAAATACCCCCATACAAACAGAATTCAAAATAATCAAAATGTCATGATCAAAATAATCAAAGTAGCATACAATGCTATCGATTCTGTTTAATAGTATCAGAGAAATTCGTTATTAGTTATATCTTGACCAAAATTTCTATAACTTTTCTACCGTTCAGCGTGAGATTCTTCGACCTTAAGTATTCTCTCTTCTACTGAAATTAAGACCCTCATTCATAAGAAGGAAGACTACATTGGAATTTCCCCCAAGCCAATTTTACGACCCACGATTATGCTAGAATCACTTGGGCATCCTCTGGTTACGCCACTGCTGCAACTAAGTTGACGTTGTATTGGAAAAAAATCGTGTCTGTGAGTTTTCTTGGGGCTCACCCGTTTCATCTCACCATTGCAATTTCATCATTCTCATCCGTCTCATCAGTACAGCTTCCCCTAACCCAGGCACATAATTGTGAGACGTTAAACTGAAAAAGTATGTTTTTATACCAGAAGTAATGATTATTTTATTGAGATGTAATACAACTTACGATTTGTAACAACCATATAGCCTAGTGACATTTTTTAAGTCTCCTAGTTTCGACCGACTATGTACTCTTGGAGGTACGTACTACGTACGTATAGTTCATAACGTAATCCATTATCATCTTTAGTTTGTTGAAAACATCGACATATATTACACACAGAATTTCCCCATGATATATAATCCTTCTATATACACACTTATTTGAAAAAAAAAAATCCTTGACAGATTTTCGAAAAATCCTTGCTTCCTTTGGGAAATCCCATGCAGAATTATCCCAGAGTCCTGAATGAAGTATTTTTGAAAAATATAGGTACAAGCTCCTGCCTAAATTTTAAGACCCTCTTTGCCACCATTATTAGCTTCTCTCCTATGTAACTGCATGGTTTCAGGCGCCCACAATAAGCAAATCGCTCTAGGCATTAGCGTACATAGAGTAATTCTGTGTTATCATGCACGAATTCACCCGTCAATCAATGTAATTGTAAGCTCAAATCACCATAGGCAATGTGCAATCAACAGCAAAAGTATCTCTTCCTTGACTGCTTTAAAACCATTGGGTCGAGTTGGATACTTTTAGTAGTATCGCAAACGAAAGGACAGATGCAACGCAACTTACACTTAATATTTCGACCAGGAGATGACAATTGGTTAGATTGTCGAGCACCAAAACAGGCTTTTATTGTGGAATTAATACATGAAGAAATTTCTCCAGTGTAAAATTTATCTCTATTGTTTGGAGCGTGTTGTGCAATAAATGTTATATATCAATGATATTTTAATTCGTTGTGTGTATAATGTACGATTTCGACAATATACTGTATGTGAAAAGACAAGAAAACACATTGATCATACTTAAGTTTGAAAACGATTCAAATTAGTTCAAAATATCAATTCTGGAATAATTGAAGGAAATATGCCAGTAAATCCTTGTCTCTGTTCATGAACCTGCTCCAACTCCTCGTCATTATAGTTATTTGAATATCTCTTTCCTTCTCTACAGGAGATCATACAAAGGGGAAGGGGAAGGAGAATATTTGTATTTACCACACTGAGTATGGATTGAAATTGAAGCTGAAGCATGTTAACGAACACGAGCCACATTGATAGAAATCCAATGCATTAACCACTTACCTACCTCAATCACTTACATAACATTGCACAAAAACTGTTAACTATTTAAATACATTTCATGTAAGTTTAAACGAGTTACTAAGGCATATATGAAGAGACGATTGTTAGTTGAATTCATGAAATTTTATTGTTTAGGTAATTTTATTGCAATTCTACTTGTATTATTGTATTATTATTATTAACGATTATTGGAAATCCATAATTTCAAATTTTGTGCAACATCAGTTAAGTGATTTATGCTGATAAGTAGTTAAAGCATTGGATTTCGGTCATGGCGGCCCAGGTTTGATTAACCCGAAAGATGCAAGATTCTTAACATGCTTCAATTTCAATTCAAATCCATATTCATTGTGATAAGCAAGATCTTCTCCTGTGGAGTAGGAAAATGATATTCGAATAACTAAAATGACATATTGAAGAAAATCTATTCACCGGTCAGCGATATATTGTACAAATATACGGAATCCTCTTGCTTATTACAGAAATCAGTACGGAGCATGCGTTATCCATATGCTACATACGCACTGCTCTTAGATGTTACATCATGCCTTTGCAGGATGTCTAACATTTAACAGTTTTCCGTATATCACATGCATCTTACGTTACATTCAACAGCTATGTCATATACGTCCATCTGTATGTGAGATCCTGTCTGCCTATATTGTTTCATACGGAAAGTACGTATAGATGGAACACTTATATAGAAAGTATTATAAAACATGCGTTTTCAATTATACGTCTGCTGTACTAATTGTAAGTCCAAAAACTACAGGGTTTACAAATGTAACATACGATTTTTGGTACGCTATATACATTTTTTCTCAGTGTGGGAAAATGGAGTAAGTCCATAAATGGAGACAATGCTTTACAAACAAAGTAAAACACGCAAGAATGGTTAAGGATTTAATAATCATGGAGTTTGTAAAAGCTCTATTCCAGGTGAGAAATGAAAAACCAACCAAGATAGATAATAAACCAAAACAACTGAGACTAACCAACTGAGACAACAAACCAACATTAATCATTATGCGAAAGAGGAACAAGAAAGAATTTTGTTGACTCTCAGTGAAATAGATGAAGTAAGAGAGTGGCCAAAATAACTTCTTTAGATGATCTTAACACCATTGGCTATGATGTCGAAGCCAAGGAGATGTATGGAGTGTAGAACTATTAGTATCATATCTCATGCAGCAAAAGTTATGCTTTGGATACTGAACAGAAGACTGTAATGAAGAATGTAAGAACAAATGAAGAAGTTGAACAGGGACATCTAGGATTTAGAAGAAGTAAAGGCAAAAGAGATGCAATTTGCTTATCAAGAGTGATGGTCAAAAGATTATAGAAAATCGAAAAGAGGTGTATGTTGTATTTATTGACTTAGGAAAGGTTTTTGATCAGGTAAACTGGAAATCGTTGATGGGAGTTATAAAGAAGGTCGGGTTCGAATGGAAATATCAAGGATTCATAAAAAAAAAACTTATAAATGTGCCAATAAGTAAGTGATAGAAAAGGGGAAGAAATGACAGAGGAGAGGGCAATTCCAGGCAGAGCTTGACGGCTGTTACTTCTCGCTGACGTTATTCAATACCTATCTAAAGAAGATAGTGAAGAAGAGCCTACATGATGGAAACTGTTTTATGTTCGGTACCATCCCGTTATTTGACTGGTGTGAATGAGGAAAACTCAGGCAAAATTTACTCAGGATAACTGGCCTGATAAAAAGTTTTCGACCGACTGTCCTCACATGAAATTAAAACCAAACCACTCGCACCAAAGGGACCACCGAGTTTCGCAAGAAGCTAGAACAGTTACATGTTTACGATTTTCATATAGTGTGTGAAATGTGAAAAGAAATTTAATCAAGTGTTACCAAACTATAGAATGGTTTGTAAAAATATACGATGAAAATAAACGTCAAAAAAGACAAACAAGATGGTAATTAGAAGGAAGTGGTCTTTGTCAAATATAGGAATATTAGGACAGAAAATAGTACAGGTGACTAATTTTCAATATCTGGGTAGCATTATTAGTACTGACATAAAGTACGAAAGTGAAATAAAGGGAAAGATAGGAACAACGGAAGAAAAGAAGCATTTAGGAGGATGAAAATTATATTTTGTGTCTTTGTAAAGGAAGATTTCAGATAAAAAGTCATACACTGATTTGTGAAAAATTTATTTTACGAGACAGAAACATGGACATTATACAAAAGCGATTAGAAAGACAAGAAACATTCGAAATGTGGGTCTAGAGAAGAATATAAGTGGAATTAGCCAGGTCAAAAGGAAAACAAACAAGATGTTAGAAATAGTAGAAAAGAACAATTTTACATGTAATTGAAAAGAGGAATGGAATTGATAGAGATATTGCCCGACAAGAAACTGTGTTGTGAAGGAAGTTAGTGAGGATGGTGGCAGTAAAAAGGGAAAGGACAAAAAAACTACATTTGATAAATCATATTAAAACAGAAAAAAAACATATGTGAAGAGGAAGACCATGATATATGGAAACTTCTCACTTGCAGCGAATGTAGCTATACTAAAAGGATACTTATAATAATGATGATGATTAACTTTTAACAATTGAAATTTAGACAAGATGTGCTTTCTATTTTTAAAATCAGTATCACATTTTCAAGCACTATATAAACATACACAATAAATTTCAGTTTCGTACACTTTAAGTGCAAAAATTGTATATACTTAAAAACTCTTGAGGAAATGATTGATTATGTTTTTGTTTTATGCTTTTATTGTAATTTATCATACTCTTTAATATTATTTGATAGTAAATTGGAGAGTTAACGTAAGCAACGATATTGTAATCAGTTCCTTCTATAATTGTTTACAGTCTAGTGATCCTTCTACTTAATCGAAATGATATTAGGAGAATTTGTAACGTAGCAGTTGAGATCTTCTCCCATATTGTTAGAACATACACTTCAACTTAATAAGTGGTTTCAAGAACTGTTAGACTGTGTGCATTAGTCCTAATAATGCACGGACTAGTAATTAATTTACACATTTCTCATGTTTCCGCTTTGCTAACCTGATCCAATTTAGGAACTATTCTGTTATAAGCGTTTGATGTAGTAATTGCTGGCGATTAGCATAATTACAGAAACACTTCACACAAGAAACAAGTAGGTAACACATTAATTAGTTACCATGGAAATAATCATATCCTTGTATCTACAATGTAATCACTTAATGATTAATAAACGCAACACTGAAAAGTGACATTCCCTCAAATCATAAACGTTTAAAGATTAGCTCAAACTCTTTTATTTCTTTCTTACTTACTTACTTACTTTATTTATTTATTTATTTATTTCTTCTCCTTTTTGTAGATAATTCTGATCATTTAATATCATCAATGCAGTACTTCATTTGATATTTTGTTACAAAGGAATGCATAACGGAGTTTTGAGATAGTACTAGCTATCTTTCCCCACAATAAGGGATCAGGTTTCGAAAATTCACAGCACAACAGACATAATAATCGTTTTATATATTTTAAGCTTCAAATTAATCCGCGAATTCAATTGAGTTTGAACAGAATCATTACACGAATTCCTTGTGCTGTAAGTCGATATTTAAATTCTTCGTAGGTATAGTTTTGGTATGTCAATGTTTATCCCATATATTTGAATTTATTAGTCCTTGACCCAGACAAGTTTTCAGTATAAAATGTGAGAACCAAACGGAACTTCCAATTAATCAGTGTTCTACCGTGAATACAAAAATAGGTGATAAACAGGTGAGTAAGGTAGCTATTCAAGATGGTGGCACAAACTACAAGAGATAGTGACTAATGGCTCTCAGATATGAATTCATCGTTACAAAAATAAATCTTACCTCGACAATTATCCTTCTATTTAAACTGGAATTGGTGAAAATCTGTACTTTCAAGTTTCAACACTAATCACCAAGGAGAAACAACGGTTCTCAAATAGAGAGATGATATTTTTTATATATGGACCTAGTTCTACAAGCATTGATTCCATATTTTATTTATTTCCTTTATTGCAACCGGAAGTAGTAGGTATCCTGAACCACTTTCACCTCTAATTTTGATCTCCATAGAACAGTGGTTCTCAAACTTTCCGATATGCGGACCCCTGTTCATTCGGAAAGTGATCTGCGGACCCCGTTGCAATGCTATCTGAAATTTCACATGGTATTAAATACATATACTTATTATAATTACCATTGACAGGAAAAAGATCAAGAAAAATAATGCAATAAGTAATTTATTCTAAAAATACATGATTGTTTCCTAGTGAAAGAAATTTCAATTGAAAATACAGTAAATTTCAAGACTGAAAAAACAATACCTTTTTCTTTTCTTTTTTTAATAAAAGAAAATCCACTTGATCAACAATGTTCTCAAATCTGGTGTCAGTAATGTGAGGAATTCTTTGTGGTTTTCCATAATTACACTAAAATCTGGAATAAGTATTGTCATCATCAATCTTAGGTCCGATTCCACATTAAAACGATTTCGCTTTAAGGTTTTAATACTGCAAGGAGCAGAAAAGATCTGCTCACATAATGTGGTAGTGAATGGCTTCAAATGTTGCAATGCCTTTTTAGATAACTCTTCATACTCACAGCGCACAGGCAACCAAAACTTACAAAATTCATTTTCTTTGTAAACGTTTCTCCATGAAGTATTGCAAGGTACTTCCAATAGCTGTTCTTGTTCTGTGGTAGAAAGATTCATAACTTGTATGTCATGGATTTCTACATTAGTGAAAGATTTTCAATCCTATCATTACCAGGCTATGGAACAGGGAAATATTCTCGAAAACTTGCAGCTAATGCTTTGAAGTGTCCTACAAGTGTTTTCTGCATTTCAGCAGAGAGTTTTTCACCTGAACAATCAATGAAACCCTTGAGCACTGGAATTGATGAATAGTTATTGTTTTTTTACTCGTACTGCCCACAGCTGCAGTTTCTTAATCTTAAAAATACTTCTTGCATAACAAATGTGAGTTCCATTTTATTACAACATATTTCAATATTTTTAGGTGTCGCAGACCCCATAGCTAGGTCCCGTGGACCCCCATGGTTCCTCGGACCCCACTTTGAGAACCACTTCAATAGATATAATAGGAAGTGACAAGCGTTATCTATCTATCTATCTATCTATCTATCTATCTATCTATCTATCTATATATCTATATATCTATATATATATATATATATATATATATATATATATATATATATATATATATATATATATATTTAGACTCTAGTAAAACTTCCGCCCGTTCTCAATATTAGTTCTCATATAAGTAACAACTGCAAGGTACAGTGTGATATGGTTTGACAGTTCAAAAAACAGGTTCCATCTCTGACGTTATTCCTGTACTAGAACCAGAAGTTACAAGATCTGATACTTCTATTTTTAGTACTCATTTGCATTGTTTGGAAGTCTATCGCCCTTCCACAAAACGAAACTCACTTTTTCTTGTAAGTGAAGGGTAGCAATCTATTCTGACTCAACTTTCATCATTGTATTCATATGCTTGCGGCTCATTTTCTGCAAAGATAACTGTATTTATATCTACTGAAACTGATATCCAATTAGAAATAAGGGCAAGGGAAAAAATATGAATATTTTTTCAACAAGATTTATACGAGGAGATGGCACAATGGCCAGTCTTGTTCCCAAAGAGTGACATATGCTCAAATTAGTGTATGCTAATTTTTCTCCTCTTCTGAAGTTTCTTCAATTGTAACTATCAAGTTGTCAATGTATAGAAATAAAGTAGAAATATTAATCTGAGATCCAATGATATTAAGATGCTAATGTAATATTAAGATGAATTGAAAGATATGACATGAGGCAGTGTGAGTGATGCCGCAAGAGTGAAACGTGTATGAAATTGCAGTATAGGTCTTAGCTCTTACCAATTACGAGACACGAAAAGACTAGAATTTGACAGTACAAGAATTTCAGAGTTGTAGATCATACTGTACGAAATAATGACACAAAGTTCGGGGTACAGTAAATTGTGTGCACGATAAGTGTTATAAATGACTAAGGACTTTAAAGAGTTTCTTAGACGCAACAAAAAAAGGAAGGATGCGTTTCTAGACCATTTTGATGGGCAATAAAACATGATTTTATTACCAGACAACAGTCCCTTCAACTGCACCATATATATTCACACCGCCAACCAAATAATAATAATAATAATAATAATAATAATAATAATAATAATAATAATAATAATAATAATAATAATAAAGCGAGAAGACACAGACCAATGATTGAAAAAATGAAATATATTTGAGTTTTACGTCCCATGATTATGCCGGCTAGGCTAAAGGAGACGGGGATGGTGAGTAATGAATGAAATGGTGGAATGAAGAAAGAGGGAGGAAACGGGAGAACCCCGATGAAACCCACGCACACGGCGTTTGTCCACCAGAAATTTCACTTGGCGAGAGCTGGGATCGAACCCAGGACCCTAAGCACCAGAGGTGAATGCTCTACCACTGAGCCACCGCGGCCCCTACAAATGTAAGGGTATTGAAATTCAGTGTAAGAGTATTGACGGATAGTATGTAAAAAAAAAAAAAGATATTCTTTTGTCATATTTTCTGTAGTATATTATTGTAAAATAAAAATTTGCTACGTGGGAAATCTTACTTTCCGCACTCTCCTCGTACATTCTTAAAAGTAATTTTTCGATACTTTAACTCACCATCATTTATTACTAAAATTAAAAAGGAACTGATGGATCTAGCTATTGTTACCCTTTTAATAAATTATATCTTCGTTTATGTTCATCTTCAGCTATTTAATTTGTTTCCACCATTGACTTATCCCTCTTTAATAGCGAAGTTAACTCAATTTTCGTGTAATATTCATAGATATTGACTTTATTCCCATCAAAGGAGCCAATAAACGATCAAGTAAAAAAGGGGGTACTTAAAACCTTCAATCAAATCTTAGTAAGAAAGAAGGAAGAAAAAGAATAAAAGGTGGAACCAATTCTTCATTCTATCGAAAATTCATTTATACAGATCCTTTAAAGATTTCTCTCCTCTTTAATAGAATTTCAATAATTTTCACGAAAAGAGGCTAGTCTTCGAATGAAATTCTTTTCAGTTTTCACAAAAGACAGTGCATATTTCTTAAGTTGTTCTCGTGTTCATAACTGAGCATTAAGATGTCATGATTAGATGAGTTTGTTAGTAATCAAATTACTAAGCTATGACCTTCACTTTTCTGATATCCGCTTTAATAATATCTAAGTTATTTGTCAGTTAAGATTTCAGACTATCTTTTATTTGTGCTGTATATATATGGTGGGAAGCTAAACTACAGTAGGTGCCCTTTAATCAGGCACGTTCAAGGCTACGGATGTGCCGGACTAGCGGTTTTGCCATTATTGGACATCAGTATAGTTTTAACGGGAATATAAAAAATACGGAGTTTGTTTCACTTATATTGAATCAAATTTGAATGTGTCACCTTACCTAGGAAATGCTGTGTTTCCACCTTCGGTTGTGTTCAATCTGCAGTCCACCTTTACTATTGTGCTGCCAAAATGTCTTGAGCCGTGGCAAAAATGCGAACTAAAGCTCACGCCCTCACACACCCACGCGTTGAGCCAATAAGGTTTCCGCTGTTGCTAAGCGAGGGAAAGCGAGTGGAATACCTTCAGCCGATAGCAGCGCTTGCAACGGAAGACTAGGGATCAAGTCAATGTGATATATTTATAACTATTGCCCGGCATCGGAGTTTCCATTGCATTAGACTGCATTGCAGCTGGACCATCGGTATTCAATCTCACTCTTCTTTATATGCTTTATACAAGCAGAGATACTGTAGACTCCACAATGGAAGAAGAGCCGGTTGAATTCAAAGGTACAATAGTCCTTGAGCCGGTATCTGGACTCTTGACAGGAATACCAGGGAAGGTAAATGCCGAAACTGTAGTCTCCTGTTCCATACGATGATATAATTTTGATAGTTTTATTTTCGCTCGGCCACATGACATTGTTTCAGGCATGCACACTGCTCTTCGGAACGACCATGAGGCTTAAATCCCTATGAACAGCACCGTTGATTGTCGCCTACAATATTTGGTGTTAGCTGGCCATCGCATATTGTATGGAGATTTTTGGAGGTCGCCATATGCTCAGCCACAAGCAATAGCCGAGGGGTCTTCCTTACAAAAAAACTGGTTTCTAGCTGCTGACGTCGGTTTGGTTGCCCCAG
Source organism: Thermobia domestica (assembly GCF_964235325.1). Lineage (NCBI taxonomy): Eukaryota > Metazoa > Arthropoda > Insecta > Zygentoma > Lepismatidae > Thermobia > Thermobia domestica. Next base: position 96,682,827 of record NC_137469.1, read on the forward strand.
GAGTCTGTGCCGCGTGTATCTGTATTATACGATTCACAGTGAGACGACCTACATGAAAATTACAAACCTGGCACATACATATCTCTACGGGGGTTGACGTGTGAAATCAGAGTCTGAAAGGGCCTCAATGAACCTCTCCCAGGATCTATTGAGTTTCGGCTACATCAGACTACATTCGATCACACTGATCAACTACGTGAGTAACGAGATAATATCGCATGCATCGTGAAAATCTCGCGGCGATGGTTTGCGCATTTACGGGATTACGCTGTACAGTTGCACATTGACTTCGGCTCAATACAGATGAATCAACCTCTGTAAATAACTCTATTTCAAAATGAAAACGACTAATACATGTATTTTAAATATTTATCACATTCTAAAATTATATGCAGACAATATAAATATTGTACTGTACAAAGTATTTCGTCATTTTTATAACATAAATTGACGAATAATCAATATTGAAATCACATACTATGAAGCTTCGGTTTCCGTCGTTATCGTGATGGTAAATTATCTCGTATCACTTGTTTACGCTTGTATGTGTATTAGCGCTTAACCTAATGCTGGACTTCAAGAACATTTTACAATGCAATCACTGTGCATGTATAGTTTTAATATTGTGCAAACGTAGTATGTATGCCGGCAGGAAATAATAAACACTTGACTGAAATGATAACTGACAGTCATGACAAATATTGCGTGGATTGAAAGCGGAGGCAACATAAGTCAAGGTCAACAAACACCCGATTCAACTCGAACAAGTGCGAGATCGGTACTGGGTTATAGAATGTACCAAACACTAGAATCCCCCATAAAAAAAAATTATCTACTGTAATAATTTTCCTTATGGGGGGGGGAAAGAATCCTTTATTCGTTATTTTTAAGAACACCTTTATTATATTAATAAGTAACACTGCATTTACAATTAATCGTCTCATTATTGTCTTTCTTATGCCCCAGATTAAAGTTTGTTAATTGTATTTATGTTGCAAACAGCAGTTAAATTATTATTTCTTTATTTAAAGAATGTGTAAATCAAGATTCCTTATTTGGTGATCCATAGCCCAAGAACCCTCAACCTGCACACCGTGATGTTTCAAATCATATGCATACTAAGGTTGTCAAGGTTTATTAGTATGTCAATCATCGTGTATGATCTATAAGTAATACTTTTCGTCATTTATTTTACTTAATAGGATCACGGAAAGGAACTTATAACATTGAAACATCATTACGTCTGTACGTTACTCTGCATAAAAACTCTTGTTCGAAAGAGAATTTTGGAATTATGTTCTCTTCACAACAGATAACTAGAGCAATTATTTCATCCGAGTTTGTTAATGGAGTTAATACGATGATAATTTTCCGGAATAACGGTAGTAAGGATCCTTCGTAAAATTTAAAACATTTCCTGGCGTCTATGCAATTTGCACAGTAGCAAAGATGTGGTGGTTGCCTATAATAAAATGATATGGAATCATCATATTTTTTTATGGCTTTGCTAAATTTTATTTGTTTTAGGAAAAATGAAATGAAACACGAAAATAAGGTAATTTTGAAATTCTTAAAATTTCAAAGGTAATTAAGAAAATAAGGTAATTTTGAAATTCATAAAATTTCAAAGGTAATTAAGAAAATAAGGTAATTTTGAGATTCTTAAAATTTCAAAGGTAATTAAGAAAATAAGGTAATAGCTAATAGCTCTTTGATGTTAGCATGCTGTGACCGTCAACGAAGAGGATCTTTTATTACTAATTGTGTGCTAAGCACCATCTGCGCAAATCTGTCTTCAACATTGGAGGGACGGGTAATACAATCTACAACCTTTTTTTTAAAGCGATGTTTAACATATTTATGAAATTGAAAAACTATGCCGTGAAGGATCTGAGGAGCAGAGTTGTCTTCAACACTGGGAGACCGTTGGAATGATACAGATTGGCACAAAGTATTTTATAAATGTGACACTAGCTGTTTTGAAGCTGAAAATGGTAATGAATATGTGCAAACATAGAAAAATATCACATATAAATAATTGATGGTTGGTATGACGATATTTTGAGGTTGTTGCAAATACAATTACAAATAATATTACATGAAGTCTGAATATGTGTGTTACGAATCTTATTAATAAGAATATTGTGAATTTTTGGTTCCAGTACAGATTAATAATAAACGAACTATACCCGATATAAGAATGTAATGTGTTTGTGCAGTTTACTGTGTGAATAAGTTGACGCACTCCAAATAAAAGATTGTTGATATATCGGCTTGAGCTAACAGAGACGAGCAGATTTGAGGCTTATTCTGAGGGGGGGGAGATAAGACTCATATTACGGTAGATTAATCTGATTTCTGAAGTGAACCTGTTGCATATTATACAGCAAGGGACATCAATTTCGTCTCTCTTTCCTTTGTGGCAGTCGAACACAAATCACCACATTTCTCCCCAAAAAGCACATTTCAAATCGGATTGTTGGGGGGGACAGTCCTACCAGTTCCAAGATTGGGGAACATGTCCCTCTCATCCCCCGGGATATGCGCCAGTGCTAAGCACATCAGTTTCCGAAGCTGTTATTTCTGCAGTTATAGGCACTTCATCACTTCTAATCTTGTGTAGATGATACCGCAAGGATAATTCTGTAGTCACGCCGGAAATCAAATCGAACTGCTCTACATATATATATATATATATATATATATATATATATATATATATATATATATATATATATATATATATACGTACATAGTATATTGTAAAATTCAGTCTTTCAGGGTAGTGTTAAAAATGGTACATGGGAATTTGGGCCTTTCGCATCACCTTTTGATTTAAACGTCCTTCTTATATACAGTAGTAATAATAATTACAGTTCAAATATAAATTGCTCCTTGATATTTGCTGGCTTTTTTGGTGAGTTTGTAGGAACCCAGAGACCAATTATTTTAGGGTGACGGATGACCAAGGAGCCTGTAGGTATCTATAAGAGACCGGGCGATCTAGAGAATGCTTAAGTGTTTGCAGAAACCGGACGTCTCAGTAAAACGAATTCTCAGAGATCAGGCGAGCTAGAGAGTGGTAAGGAGCTATCGGAGAGCAGGTGTCCTAGAGAATGAAGGTGATGATCAATCAGTGGAGATGAATGCCTTCTGGGGTGTTCTGGCCCCTTTTATTCAGATATGTTCCTGATTGCACTAATATTCGTTGCTTCACGATTGTTGACGATGGTTGTAGGTGTCTTCTTCCTATTTATTGTCTGAAGTTCTTTATAAGTAGTATGTGGTGTTGGGGGCACGAGTAGAACCTTGCAATATTCAGCAAAATACGAAAATCACACAGTAAAACAAATGTTAGTTTTAATTACTGTAACTTTAACACAAATTCTCTTATTATCCAAATGGCTAACGCGAGTGTCTTCTATGGGCAAAGTTCTACATCCGGTAGCCGGTTAAAGTACTTTCAATTAACATAATCCTGAATAGTGGTTCAAGACCTACTTCTAGCAATAAGTTTTGTCTCCTATGGATCCCGCATAGTGCCGATCCTGAAAAGAGATGGTAATCCCAATCAACCAGCGAACCATTTTACAATTTATTAATAAACGTAAAACTAGGCTGAATAAAGATTACGTCAGATAAAATTGACTGCTGGCAGCTCAGTATTGAAACCCATGTCAAGATTTGATTACCTACAGAGATTTGTCTTTACTTTTCTAAAATTATTATTCATTTCTAACTATTGTCTCAGTATTTTTTTCTATTGAAATTTATATATATTTTTTTCAATTTAAATATCAATTATTACTTTATATCTGATTGTTTTACTTTAGCACGTATTGCTAATGTTGCTATAGTGGGGTTACTGTGTAGATTTCAGAAATTATTCTTGTCATCTAGTGGCATGATGTGAAGAGGAGTGTTTGGAATGTGTGCATGGATTTTTAGTTCTTTACACGATTTTTATAGCTCTGTATTTGACATATTTAGTTAAAACTTATTTAAATTCAATTTATGTGAAGTGTCATCAAGAAAATAGTAAAAAAAAAGACTTAAAAACTTATTAACAATTCATATGATATTATTTTGAAAACAGTTAATATTCAGGTAACTTCAATATTTATTCGTACCAATATCCAACCTCCTGTATTATATTAAAATTATGTTATAATGCACAGCAAGAACAAACACACTGAGAAAAATCCGTTATCCGGACATCGGTATATTGTACAAATACAGCATCTTTATGTTTACTACAGAAATCAGTACAGAGCATACGTTGTCCGTATCCTACATATGTACTGTCATTGTAAGTTACATCATGCCGTTGTAGGATGTGTGACATCTAACAGTCTTCCCTGTAAGTATACGTATGTTACATAGTTCATCTGTATGTGCGACCCTGACCGCCTATATACAGTTATTTCATTCATACGGAAAGCACGTTTATTCTGAACACTTATAGAATACAGAAAGTACGTGTAAAATACTTTTTCAGTTTTAGATTTGCTGTACATGAAGTCCAAAAACTAAAGTATTTACGCATGTAACACTTTAACGCACACTTTTATGTACGTCACACACGATTTTTTCTCAGTGTACAATTTACTGACACACACACACACACACACACACACACACACACATATATATATATATATATATATATATATATATATATATATATATATATATATATATATATATATATATATATATATATATATATATTGCAAGTGGCGGCGATACAATAAATAATTGTAATTCAACAATAATTCATAATATTTGTGTCAGAACGATGTTCAACTTATGACCACTGCCGCCACATGACTATAACAACATTATTGTACTAAATTTGCAACTTTACTACATATAACATTGTTAAACATTTGTAACACATTGGGACGAGCTGTCTGATGCAACTTATAAACACAAACAAAGCTGAAGAAATGAATTGAAAATGAAATTAAATTATTCAATGTGAATACTACAATAAGTGGCATGAGCGGTATTGTGAAATTTGACCCTGGTCTATATTTATATCTATATTGTAAAACTGAAATCGACGTTATCTGTCTTTTCATCAAAGGAACGGCTCAACCGTTTGAAATGAAACTTTTTGAGCATAGTTAACATTGTTCTCGAGCCGCGTTCCTTTCATCACTCACTTTCATTAGATGCATATTCTAAATGAGTGGGAGAAAGTTTAAATTATGCCAAACGAAGCACTCTTGTGAATAAGATTAAGCTTGGTATCTGAAGTCTTTATTAAAAAGCATGTGGACACGAGCCTCAGCGTTTTCAGAAATTTTGCCTCTAAGGTAGTAAAAGCAGGTTACTTTCTGTAGAATTTCTCGTAATATATAGAGTGTGACATTGAATCGAGTAATTTTTATAGCTTTATTAAGAGGAAATGATTAAATGTGCTTGAGTGTAATTACTTGAAATATAACCTAGACTTGGAAGAATTACCAGAATTGTGAATTTAAGTCACCAAATAGAAATACAGTACTGCACGAAATAAAGAAAACAGTGTTGCACAAAAATTATTGGAAATTATTATTCTTCATCATTTCTATAATCGAAATCAATTGGATTATGGTTGAATCTAAAAACGAATATATATATATATTTTTTCTTCTTTTAGATACCTGCAAAATTATAACAAACCAGTATTTACTTTCAGTACTAATATAATTATAATCTCTAAAATAGTGTATATTACTGTTTACCTTGTTTATAGTTTCATTTTACGTGCAAAATTATTCAATTATTTTTTAAAAAATATTTAAATTTTGTAATTTAGAAATAAATTAATGGCCAATAATATATAACAATTGTGTACAAATAAGTTACGGATATATATATATATATATATATATATATATATATATATATATATATAGATAGATAGATAGATAGATAGATAGATAGATAGATAGATTTAAAGAAAGTTGAGAGGGACAGCACAACAGTGGTCTAACCCACATTTCTAAAAATGGAGAAAAATCAAAATGAAAAATGAAATGTTTGAGTTTTACGTCCCACTGTTATGCCGGTTAGGCTAAAGGAGATGGTGATGATCAGTAATGAATGAAATGATGGAATGAGGAAAGTGAAAGGAAACGGGAGAACCCCGAGGAAACCCACGCACACGGCGTTTGTTCACCACAAAGTTGACTTGGCGGGGGCGGAAATGAAAAATCAAGTTAAACACGTGTGCTTTTTTGTACAATATTTATGTATGTACAATGTATGATACATTCAACCACTTGTGCTTGCTTTTGGTATATTGTACAGAAAAACACATGTGTTTAACTTGATTTTTCTCCATTATAAAAAATGTGGGTTAGACCACTGTTGCACTAACCTCCTCAATTTAAAAGAGCTGATTTCGAGTTGATTTTTTCTGTTTAAAATGATGTATTATTAGTCAAAGTATTTGGAATGATCGAATAATGATTTTACAAAGTCATTAATCATTTCTGGAAGTAGTGACTACTAATGAACGATGACTTATTACTTTACAATTGTATAGACACAAAATATATTCAAGCCATCAACTGGAGTCAAAAGAAATTTCCTATGCAATCTACTTTATGTTATTGTTTGTTTCTGTTTTCGTGGTTGCTTATTTCTACTGTATAACAAATTGTTTTGTTGAAAGCGAAGAACCAATATTATTTCAATATCAATACTATATTGGTTTTAGAAATGTGCTAAAATAAAATTTTTCAAAATATTCAAAATTCCTAGTAGATACGTTTTTTACCTAAATGGTTGTAGAAGCTATTGGATCATAAATATCTTGTAAAGGTTATGGACATCACATTATGTCGAATCTTTCTTCATACTAGTCACACTTGAAATATAGAAAATAGCTAATATTTGTAGATGTTGTTCAGTTATGAAAACAAAATGAAATGTCTCAGATTTGTGTCCCACGGTTATGTCTGCGTGCCGAAGGAGGTGATGATGAGAAATGAACGCAATGCTGGAAAGAAGAAAGTGAGATAAAACGAAGAATCTGAAGAAAACCCACAAACATGGTGTTTGTCCACCACAATGCCCACTTGGCGCAAGCTCGGATCGAACCAGGGACCTCACGCACCAGATGTAAAACTCTACCACTGAGCTACTGTACCCCCTGTTCTTCAGTGACGTCGACACACACACATACACTCATGTAGATGACTAGGTACAGCACTTCCGGAAGGTGTTAGGCGAAAGTAATGGATGACGTTCATAGGAAATGGTGGACATTCAAGTACATAAAGATCCATTACTAGAAAAAGGAAAATAACTATAGACGAACGTAAGCAGGTAGTAAAATCAAATATATAATAAATTGATGATTTTCCAGTAGAATTTCAGAAATGTACTATAAACAACAGCATAACTGAAATAATTATTAGATTATTCAATACACCAGTTGAGGGAGAAATAGTAACATACCTTTGGGAAATGGGACTAATAATAACACTGTATAAAATGAAAGAAACATTCAAGGACAAATAACTACAGATGAACTACTTTCCTACTCACTTTAAATAAAATATACACACAATCATTAGCACGTAGTATAAAAAAGTGGGATCGCGAGAAACGAATTAATGTCTCCTGCATATACTGGTTTTAAGAAGAGATTCAGCATCATAGAATTTTTTTATAATGAGAACAGTAATAAACAAGGAACTCTTCCAGGGAAAGGGGAAGGCTATACAGTTGCTTTGTCGACTTCAAAGAAGCTTATGATTTTGTCAGTAGACAAGCGTTATTTCACAATTTACTGAAATACTGAAGCAAATACTGAATTTCCTACTACATAGTTCATAAATTGTATATACAATATTTATAGGAAAGTAGAGTTTAGAATAGAATGACAGGTGTACTGTCATATAAAGTGTTCAGATAAGGATATCAATTGTCATCTGTTTTATTCAGTTTATATACAATGTTGTGAATAGGATACATAATTGCAATTGCCACCCATCGTTTCTACAAGAGACACCCATACCATTATTACTGTACACAGATGACATAGTCTTAATGTCCCAAACTATGATAAGGGTTACAAAGGTGACTAAATGAACTAAAGTAAATACAACGATGAATAGTGTGTGTAAGTAAACATAGACAAGAAATTGTAAAAATGAAATGAAATCTTTGAGTTTTACGTCCTACGGTTATGCCGGCTAGGCATAAGGAGACGGTGATGATGAGAAATAAATAAAATGGTATAAATGAAGAATATGGGAAGAAACAGGAAAAACCCGAGAAAATCCACGCATACGGTATTTGTTCAACATAAAGCTCACTTGGCGCTAGCTGGGATCGATCCAAGGAGAACATGTGCCTGAGCTGAACGCTCTACCACTAAGCCACCGTGGACCGAAAAGAAATTGTAGTATTTTTAAAAAAAATGCATACACTCAGTAGTAATGGAAAGTGACAAACAAAGGTACAAATATAGAGGTAATGAGATGATTCAAATATTTAGTAATTATTTTAAATTTTGATGGGTGATGGACAGAACATCAGAAGCAAGCAACAAGCTGGGCAGAGAAGGGGTTACTTACGATCCGACTGAACGTGTAAGCAGCAAAATTACTATGAGAGATTTAGATGTGTTGGTACAACGAATTACAACCTTCAGGTGCGAACTTCGGTGGAAGAATCAAATATAGATAGTAGTTAATAACCAAAAAAAGTGTTGGTTAAAATTGAAAGAGGATAAGGGAGATACAGAGTTGTACACGATTTGCATGACACACCAGTTAAACGAAAGTAAAAACAATTGGGTAAAGGGAAATCGTAAATTTAAAGTAATGGGAAATGAAGGGTTATAAAATGAAATGAAATCTTTGAGTTTTACGTCCCACGATTATGCCGGCTAGGCTAAAGGAGACGGTGATGATGAGAAATGAATGAAATGGTGGAATGAAGAAAGTGGGAGGAAACGGGAGAACCCCGAGGAAACAAACGCACACGGCACCACAAAGTTTACTTGGCGCGGACTGGGATCGAACCATTGATCCCAGACACCAAAGGTGAACGCTCTACCACTGAGCCACCGCGGCCCCTAAAATGAAGTATTAATTGATGAGCAAAATATACGTATGTAGTATTCCTTAAAAGATAACCGTGACAAGCCAAACACTGAATTCGAAAATCTTAAGGCACAGTGTGCAACAAAGCCATCGTTGACAATCTTTGTGAAAGTTAAGAAGGAGGGGTCTTTGGAATTAAATCAGAATCTTGGCAAAGGGAAGCGAAGACCTTTGGCAATGTTCCGATTGGAAATGTGAAAACGGATGAGCGTGTGAAAAACGACAGGAACTTAGAATAAATGTCTTCTGTGAGGAGAAGGAGAATGCGGAACATATCTTATTTCAGTTTAGAAATACAGAAGACCAGATACGAGAATATTTTAATTCAGGAATGTAAAATGTAGGTGGATGCAAATGTATAAAAAATGTATTAAATACAAAAAATATAGTTAGTATAATGAGCCCCTGCCAAATTTCTGCAGAACATTTAAGCTTCTAATATATATTAGGATGGTCCTTTTTTTATCTAGTTACGAGCTTCATTTTTCTTTTTTGTCTCGCCCCCTGACCAAAGTAACTCATGAGAAAAATTAGATTACCTTAATAATATTAAATGATGCACCAAAACAACCTAAATTCTTGATTGTATTTACAGTATGTGATATGAGGCAAAAATATGTTGTAAGTTTGGAACGGCTAGAAGGATGACAGTATTTTGAATAGGGATAATGCAAGTAGAATTATGTCTATTACTTATAGTACTATCTTGACGGACATTTTCAAGTCAGCCTTCTTGGATCCAGATTCAAAACTTTTAATAGGAAGGGAATCATGAGACATTGTTTTCCTGTATCCTTTGTTCACCACAAATATGCATCTTACGTCATTTCCAACTTACCTTTAATCACTTACTAATAATTCCCTTTAAAATTATGTTTATTAACTTGTGTTTCCAAATTTAAACGGCACCTTTGTCTCATATTGTATACTGTAAATGAATTTAAAGCTAATGGTCGTTCCGCGAAACATTTGATATTATTCAATTGAGCTAATTTTTCTCATGGGCGACCACCAAGTCTGATATGAAACCACTTTAGGAGTTGAGATTCAAAAGAAGCTTGGAAATTGAAAAATAAGCACTACTCTGAAATACATAAATTTATAAACAAATACGTAAAGCCGACATCGAAATAGCTCATAAGTTTTATAAACAAGTTTAATCTTTGGTAGGTTTTAGAATACATTATTAATCAGGTGTAAATATTATGCTGGCAAAATATCAAAATCAAAGATGTAATATAACTTTAACCTTACTTACATGTAAATTAAATCTAACTTAACTTACACCTAAAATACTTACGGAAAATCATACTTACCGGGATATCAGGCTTATATCCAAAAGATATTTAGCTTCGTAACACCCCGTAAAACATCGGTTGGAATTGCATGTTAAAAGGAAACTCTAGAACTTGTAGAAATGTGTAAATTCTACAGTTCTAGAGCAATCTTCAAATTCTAAAACTGTAATGGTGTAATCAAATTTTGTACGTACCTGATAAGATTGCTTTTAGGGCTGAGAAATAACATATTTTCGAATTATTTCATTTTATAAATAAAATTTCTCACTTTCACCAATTTAACGTTAATAATTTCGGCTTTATAGTGTTCTTTGAATATTCACACTTGTTTTTAACCTCTTTATGGTAGCTGCGATTGATAAGGTTGTGGAATGCGGTATCCGATGGTGAAAATTATTTTTGGAGGTACTCTTCAAATTGCGATACGTGTATACCTAGGTACTAATGCTTGGTTCGGAATGCACTTGAGGCACTATTAAAAATATCATGAATAGTTAACATCTGTCTTATGATAACATCCATCTACTGCTTAGAGGAAGATATGTATCACACGGACTGTCTGCGACATATGCTGAAGCAAACGAACGTTTCTACCAATCAAATAGGGTTGTTTAAGGAGGTGGGGGGCGCGGTGGGTCAGTAGTAGTGCATTCATTTTTGGTGCATGGGGTCCCGGCTTCAAACCCTGCTCCCGCCAAGTGAACTTTGTGATGGACAAACACCGTGTGCGTGGGTTTCCTCGGGGTTCTTCCGTTTCCTCCCACTTTCTTCATTCCACAATTTCATTCATTCCTCATCATCACTGTCTAATTTAGCATAGCCGGCATAACCGTGGGACGTAAAACTCAAAAATTTCATTTCATTTCTTTACGAGGTGGGTTCTTGCCAAGGTTATTTCTTAACGCAGTCATTACTGTTTGTCCGGTGTGTGATTATTCCTGCACCGAAATACGTGCCACTATCCATGCCTTAACTGTGTGACTGTAAGCAATTATATCAACCATGATTATACCGTGTGACCCTGAACCTTATATCAAGACAGAGCTTGAAAGTAGTGTTACTATAAAATGTTGTCACCGACATCGAAAGAAATGTTACCAATATCATAATTAGAATTACAAAGGCATTTTTCTTGGAGATATCGAAACCTAGGGTCTACGGAAATTTCTCAAATACCCTGTGCCCGTATCATGGAATCTTATAACATGAAACAAATAGGCACAGTTTATATAAGGGAAGTTACGTCTGTATAAAATAAAGTCATCGTTTCAAACTAAGGGGAAGAAAGAAACCTAATGATGTAATTGTTGAATGCAAGAGTTTGAATATTAGATAACTTTCCTTCTTATAGTTGAAAGCAATAAAATATAATTTCTACCGTTGTGGTTTTCCCTCACAAACTGCCTCTGAAACTAACTAATCACTCAATTACAAAATTGCCTTAACGACAAGTAAACAGAATTCATCTTCTACTAATCATGGTATCTGGCATGGAAACACAAGTCAATATTTGCCAATCATTATTATCTCGGATTAACCTTACAACTTCTCCTAGCACTGAGTAACTTAATTCTGCTATTCATAGCGTGAAAATGAAGGCAATAGCCAAAGAAGATCCGTGTCAAAACAATATTACCACAGGATCTATTTCCTTTCGACTTCTATAATTGTGGGCCTTTGTGCAATAGGAGTCTAACCACATCCATATTTCCAGTAGCTCCACAACATAAATAACAAAAAAAAAGCAAATTGTAAAATAACTTTCTACTTCTAGTACAAATCTTCAGTATAACATACACGTTGAAAGTTTTGTTGTACTAGCTGCAAAACATAAGCCCTGTAATATAATTTTCGGAAGAGAATGAACAACTTTAAAGTTATGTTTCTCAATTTGAAATTATTGTTACTTATGCAACTCTACTATTACATCCAGTACAACAATTTCTGGCATCTCGACAAGTTCTTGTATAGACTCATCTTCAATAACCAAGTTGCTGCTCAGAATTCCTTCGAAACTTTCAACTACGCCAGACTTATGAACTTCTACGCTACTGAATTATTTAAGACTTTATTTCTAGCAAACAGAATTGTATTAAAGATGATGACATTAAATTTGATTAATTTCGTTCAACTTCACGCAAGTTACTGCGATTCGAACTTGTATTTCAACCCAAGCTGAAAGTACGACAAAACAATCTATTTTATTCATAATATACCTCAGTACACTTTTCACTGATGCATCAGAATTATAAATGTTATATAAATGGTTGAATGGTTGTGATGTATTCATTACATTTATCATCATAGTAACAGTGGAAAAAAATAGAGTACGTAACTAGAGCTACAACGGCTGATAAAGGAAATAAGCATTGTTTCCGTTTCCCTGGTGAATGGAAAGAATGTTGAAGATCTCAGCGGATGGTTAAACTCTAAACTATTTATACTAAAGAAACATAAAGTTCGTTCAATACGAACTATCTCTGCACCGACTACGATCATAAAAAAATATACAGTGTATATATAACCTCTCATGACTTAAGAGTCGAGAATTTATTTTCGCTGAAAGAGAATTTGCCTTGAGGAAAGGGTAGTACAGAAGCAGACTTACTATCTCTCCAAGACGATATATACACATATAGGAAATTTTTATATAGAAAACGTTTCCATCAAACTTGTACTGAAAAATGTTACTGTAAATCTGCTTTCTTGTTTATGTGTTTCCTTCAGTTTTTCTCTCTAAAAAATGTTCGGTAAGAATGTTATTGATATTTGTATTCGTGAGTGTATTATGATATTCTATGAAACGGAAATAGACAATTTCTCAGAAACAAGTTACGGGTGGATGACAACTAAATCGCAACAATCTCAAAAAGATAGCAAAAAAAGTCGTTGATATGCAGCTTTTATATCTAAGGGAAATAGTATCTTTTTCGGGCACGTGAACACTGAAAAATCTGACTGAGCACGATTACGTCATGTGGGTCACCATTTGTTGGTCGTCACAAGTGCGAGTTTTGTTGGAAGAAATGTTCAATACAGGGTGTGGCAACCACGAAGAGCTATGAAGGCTGCACAGTACCTATACTACAAATCAGAGTATCATGCAGTTCCCTATGTAAATAATACCATTCTTTCCAAATAGCCTGTACAATGCAGTAATTGGCCGTGATAGAGGTCCTAAGGCTACAAAACGTTGTCCAAGGGAATGTCATGCATTCTCGATGGAAAACAGGTCCGATGAAAACACGAAGGCCACTGAAGACGTTCATACTGCAGGTAATCTTCTACCAACTGTTTCCCATGCAGACGTGCAATTTCATCCATAAAGCGAAATTCAAGATCGTATTCATCATGTAAGTATCTGTACAAAGATGACGTTTCTATAGATCTCAGTTGTTTCCGTCCACTACTGGAACACAAGAAGTGATGTACGAGTCCCTAAAATAATGCCACCCAAAGCTCTGCCGTGTCATGACAAAACGATGTAACTTTGGCGAAAAAGTTTTGCGAAAATGAGCCTTAAAGTTTTCATCCGAAAATGTGATCTGTATCGTGTAGAACCAGTGTAACTAGGCAATAATGGTCAACCAATCAATTTTCACCAAATTTAATCACACAACATGCATTTACGTAACATTACATGTGACCACGTGTTTCCAAAGTCAAAATACACTGGTTCTATACGATACAAATCACATTTTCGGATGAAAACTTTAAGGCTCATTTTCGCAAAACTTCTTCGCCAAAGTTACAGCGTTTTGTCACGACACGGCAGAGCTATTACAGGAGGCTTCCATATCTGTCCCTAACATCAAGAGTTTGGTGGTGGTTACATGTTTGTGGTGCCGTATAAACTAACAGACGGTGAGAATCACTTTCCAATCTGAATCGTAACACATCATTGAAGAGTACTCTGCTCCACTGTTCTGGGATCCACTCACTCTCTGGGGGTCACTATACACCACTGTTGGCTGCTTGGCGCTGTGTTGTGTGCGAGGAATGCACATGGCAGGTTGACATGCATAACATGTGCATTCTTGTAACCGCCAGTGTAAAGCTTCACATGACTCTTGGGTCCTAGAAACAGCTTTAACGTCTCGAGATAGCGTACTTGATCCTCTAGTTGGTCTTATTCGGGCACTCAAAATCACATGATCGTAACGGTGCAGAGACGATGGTATTGTTGCACATCGACAACCACCACCATACTACCTTACAATGTTTTCACTATCTAGGAAACCATTCCAAAGTAGCGACACAACACTGTAAGGAGCAATCAAGTCCGTAACCGCATCCTGTTAACATGGTCTCATTTCTAATCTGACAATAATCTAAAAGCGCGTTACGTCATTCACGTGTTCTTTGGACCCTCCTGTTTTCCTAGGATACGTTCAGTATGACCTATATGCACTACACACTCCGAAAACAACACGTGTTTCTATCGCTTCGGACGTTCTTTGTGTTATTGCTGTCATAGAGGACACTTGTGTCGTCTAATAATCTGGTGTCTACATTTCGGTCAGACATTCCAGCTGATGCGCCAGTCACAGGATCAACATGATACAAGAGTTACTTTTCGAAATTAACCTTCCCTTAAGTTTCCTATGTATATATATAGTGTTGAACTCAGAGGTGTGTGTATTCATCCAATTCTCTACGTAGATAATAGTTCTCCCTCGATCTACTAATTCTTTAGACCTATGATCTAGAAGAAAATAAGAACCAAATTTGAGAGTCATTTTTCCAGCAGCTCCATCCTTTCCTGATGTGACAATTTGCTAAATAAGGGTAAGAAATACATTTTCTAAATCTTTGTTCCATTTTGCGTATCTTGCTTCTTGTGTTATGTATCTAAGCCAAATGGTGTTTGGGCTAAGATATCTGGACCAAACTCAACGAAATGTGCATTTTTCTTTAGAAACAATAAATGTTAAAATTTAAAACTCTCTCGTACCAATTACCTTACCTTGCAGAAAATGTTTCCTAATTAAAATGATATATAAAATATTTTCATAGTTAAAGGCAAGTCTGTTAATTTATTTTGTGGTCAGCTACACTCTTAATGTTACGTATGAGGTAGGAAAGGGATTAAATAATACATAAGTTCTTTTTTGTTCGCGGATGGGTCCGGTTGCCATTTGGCGGCCACTGCTCAAGCGAAATATTGAACTTGAATGAAAACAACTCCCCCCCCCCAAAAAAAAATGTGCACACTACTAAACGTTACTATTTCTTAACTTTTATTCCATATGACACGTTTCTTTTTTCATAATCTCAGTTGAGTTATATTTATTTAAAAGTGCATATTCAGCTCCTAATAACCTTTATCACTAGGCAATGTCATGAATCCCGAGAAAACCCCAACTGATTTTACCCTTTAATGCATCAAGGGTGCCTGTGAGACTCTCTATGCATCGTGGGGCCGCGGTGGCTCAATGGTAGAGCGTTCACCTCTGGTGCTTGAGGTCCTGGGTTCGATCCCAGCCCCCGCCAAGTGAACTTTGTGGTGGACAAACACCGTGTGCGTGGGTTTTCTCGGGGTTTTCCCGTTTCCTCCTACTTTCTTCACTCCACCATTTCATTCGTTACTCATCATCACCGTCTCCTTTAGCCTAACCGGCATAATCGTGGGACGTAAAACAAAGATTTCTCTATGCATCGTAATATCTGTTACGATACTCACACCCGCTAAATGTATTCTATGTGACCCTAAATATGCATTAGTGAAATAGCAGCTTCCTACGAGAACATTAACCCGTGCCGACTTGACGACAAAATCATGATATGACGTTTCCACATTATATTATATACAGTAATTTAGAATGTGAAACCCTGATAACGGAGAAACCAAAGGAGATAGTGAAACGAAACTTTGCACGAAGCAACTAAAGAAAGGTAGACACCTGTCTGTGTGTTGCGAGCGTCTCCGGATGAACAATGTTGCCAACCCAAAAGAAAATTGTTTCTGTAAATTAAGTGACTTAAATTGGATATCATCATTGGAAGGAACAGTGAAAACAAATACAAAAAGATGGTAAACGCAGATTAGTGTTGCAAACTTTTTGAGTAATAATTTGAAACATGTACCGGTATTTAATGCATACGCTGTTGGCGCAGATAACGTTGTCATCTTTCACAAACCATACTGCTCAGCTTTAAAAAGATACCGAATATCTAAGTCAGTAAATGACTTATCGATCTCACATAAGCACAGTACTACTCCTCACGCTCTATAGCCTTGCATTATAGGTTTTAAACCATACTACAGTACTGGCATTTTCCGAGTTATTGTACCTTTTCCAAACTAAACTTTTCTCTTCTGTTGATGTCAACACTGTTTAACGAATCCTTCTAGACCTGGGGTATGCGTAAACAGTTCTTGTCAATATTTAATTTAAGGTGCACGAAACATTATTACCACACTCCCTGTGTGTGCCGAAGGCGATTGCATTTAACACACATTACACGTTATTTCTTGAAAAGTTTGCAACACTGATTTGCGTTTGTCATCTCTATTGTCTTTAAACGGCCGCGGTGGCTCAGTGATAGAGCGTTCACCTCTGGTGCTTGGGGTCCCGGGTTCAAACCCTGCTGCCGCCAAGTGAATTTTGTTGTGGGCAAACATCGTGTGCGTGGTTTTTTTTTCGGGATTCTCCCGTTTCCTCCCACTTTCTTTATTCCACCATTTCATTCATCTCTCATCATCACCGTCTCCTTTAGCCTAACCGACATGACCGTGGGACGTAAAACTAAAAGATTTCATTTCATTTTTCTATTGTCTTTATTTTCATTGCTGCTTCCAATGATGATATCTAATTTAAGTCATTCTATTTACAAAAACAAAACTTTCTCTTGGGTTAGCAATACTGTTCATCCGGTGATGTTCGTCAATACACGAACAGATGTTATTATTTGTCAAGTTGCTTCGTGCAAAGTTTCGTTTTTCTGTCTCTTTCAGTTTTTCCATTATCACGGTTAGACATTCTAAATTATATTGTAATGTGGAAGCATTATTTCATGACTTTGTCGTCAAGTTGGCACAGGTTAACGTTCTCGTTGGGAGCCACTATTTCACTAATGCGTGTCTACGGTTACATAGAATACATTTAGCGGGTTGCGTAATGTAACGCGAAATTACTACATTTAAGCGTTATACTAATATATATTTCAGGGGCGACTTCTAACACCCAACTTGTGATCTCGGGCGTGCCTCAAGGAAGCATACTATTGCCTCTGCTATTTGTTCTGTATATGGACGATCTCTACTCTCATCTATCAGTTAATCCTAGTGGCCTTTTGCTTTTTGCTGACGATTGCAAATTATATAGAGAAATATCATTTTTCCATGACACAATTGCCGTACAGGAAGACATAAATTATCTTGTAGACTGGTGTGAAATGTGGCAATTGAAACTTAACAGTAAGAAATGTGACGGTATTACAATTTCTCTGAAAAAGTCTCATGTTCCCTCCAAATACCATATTAACGATTCCCCTATAACACACTCTGCCAGTCATAATGATCTTGGTGTCATCTTTGATTCGAAACTCTCGTTCTCTGACCACATCTCCTCAATAGTTAAGAAATCAATGCGTATGCTGAGGCTTCTTTACCGATTCACTGAACTACGTACTGTGGCATCATTAACAACATTCTATAAAACTCTAATAGCACCCAAGATCGAATACTGCTCTCCCATATGGGCCATGGCCGCACCTACACATCTCTCTAGACTTGAGTCTGTTCTCAATTTCTTTATTGCAATAGTACGTTTTCGTGTTCCCGCACTTCGAATATTACCTAAGGAGGAAATTTTGCGATATCTTAATATCCAGACGCCGGAAGTACGCAGAAATAACTCTGATTTGAAGTTTCTTCATAAGATTGTAAATGGGAACCTAAGATCAGAAACCCTAATTCAACAACTATCCTTACATGTCCCTTCCCGCAAAACCCGGAATACCCACCTATTCCATCTTGCACGCGCTAGGCTGACAATTATACAGAGGTCTCTTTTTCACCGAGTACCCAACTATTATAATAATCTAACAAGTGAGGTGGACATTTTTTCGAGCTATCCTGTGTTTGAAAGAGCAATAAAACGCGTGCTGGCTAAATAATATTACTTGTGCACTCTTTGTTAATACTATTGATCTTATTGTTGTTGCTTATTTTTTTAATTCTTGTTCTTTTTTCTTTTTTTCACGCTTGTTGACATTTCCCTGTGTAAGATGGCACAATTATACTGTATCTGGGAATTTATTCAATAAATAAATAAATAAATAAAATTTGGTGAAGTAGGTTAGGTTAGTTAGTGATATTTTTTGCCATCGAGTAAAAATAAATCAATTATTTCATCCAGAAACACATATTTCTAATCCAAACATACTTATTTTCTATATATTTTCTAGCTGATGAACAATAAAAATCATTTGTCTTTCCTTGTATTACTATTAGCTGTTTTTTTTGTTTTTTTGTTTTTGTTTTTTTGCTAGAAAAAATCACAATGAAAACAATGAATTAAGTTACATTTTACGTAATAGCGTATGGTTACAGATTATTGTTCACGTAATTTCTCTTGCATCTTTCTCATACCTGCTTTTGCATTTGCTTTTCTTGTGAGGGGATAAATAGTATATTCTTCTTTTTCCTCCTGCAATTTCTTATCCTTCTGCTGTGACAGATGGAACACCTGGTTCTATAGCTTGTTGAATAGAATTGTAGTGCTTTCTTTGATCTTTTACTATTTGAGAGTAATCTAGAGCTTCTGAAACTTCTTCCAGAAACTTTTGTTTTCCTGAATTCTCTGCTTTTGCATTGAAGAACTGCTTCAGCTTGCTCCAGATTACATACGCTGCTTCACCACAGATATGGAGAATATTCTAAAAAGGCCTCGCGTTTGTCTTTCGCTTGCAGGAATAAGTATGCACTATTTCATCAAGAGTATCGGCTCCTCCTTTGTGTTCATTGTACAAAGACTTATTTCAGGTTTACTTTTCTGGTTGGGGGAATATCAGATGTATGGTGCATAGTTGATAATAGAATTACTGGCTTTTTCTTATCGGGAACGTAGAATACAAGAGTATTGTTTTCAGAAAAGCCGAAAACTGAAGTTTCAGGCAGTTTTCCAGAAGATTTTTTTAGTCACAAACTATTGTTTTCCTACTGTCCCATCAGATGTTAAGCCATTTTCTACTAACTCTAAACTTGTGAAAGAAACATCATAACGTATGTTTCGGTTTGTGTGGAAACATGATTGGGAAAGTTCAAGCACAATATTAGGGACAATATTAGAATTTTTAGTACGTTCTGCTTTTCCCAGATAAGAAAATCCTCTTAGAAGATAATAGCACTTCGAATCACAAATTCGCCAAATTTTATATCATACTTGTCTCGTTTGGATGGGTTATATTCTCTAGAAGGACATGTACCACAAAATGGTGCCAACTGTTTTGTGTATTGTGAGATTTTCATCGTGAATATAGTGACTTCTCGAATTGGTACAAATTTATCTTTTTTTTTTTCATCAATCTAATCTTGTGGGTTTATCAACAAAATACTAGATGATTTTTGAATCAGTTTTTCCCCATGGTTTCACGAACAATTGGTGAACCATACTTTGTATTCCACAATTTGCTGATGCCCACATGATTTCAAGTGGCTCGCTGCAAATAGCAGACCTATAAAAGCTTATCTCACATGGCTTCAATCTATTCACTTTGATCTCTTCAGTGTAAAAAAATAATAAAAAAAGATTAGCATCCTTATTTGTGTTGGTGTATATCACTTATTACATCTGTCAAAAATACTGTTTTAAAACTAATTCCCTACCAGCAATTCTTTTCTCAGGACGTAAAATTACTTTACTTATAGCAAGGTAAACAATATTGTGTACACCCACTTTTTCTGTAGCAGGAAGAGTATTTTTCCAACGTAATCGCAGATAAGTTACTTCTAAAAGGTTTTAAATATTCTTTGTTTAAAAATGTTAGAAATGAACAAAATTTATGTACTTTAGAAATTTAAAGAGTAAAACCGTGAAAATAAAAAGATTGGATTTGATATAATATCCTATCATTAGTTCTTGGTGTTGGGTTTACATATACTTTTTGCTTACATTATCTTTTCTTACTTTATATCTCGATATGTAAAGAACTGCTCAAAGTTTCTGTATTGTAGAAAATCAAGTGAAATCAAGTGTACAAACAACAGGTGTAAAATCAATAAAAATTAAAGCAAAGCCCCACAGTAAAGTAGTAAACCAATTTGAAGAAGGCTAACAAATGAATTAAATATATTTTGTTTTGTATATCACGCTCGTATTTGATGTGTATTTTATATTAGGGTACAGTGGAGTAATTCGAATAGGCGGAGAATTTGAATAATGTTAAGCATTTTGCCAGCTGGAGTGGAAATGCGGCTCGCCATGTTAGTGAACCTGCGGTGGATTTGTAGATGGTGGTTTGCAGAAGTCGCTCTCAGAAATACAAACTATTCCTGCGATTCTGAAGGCTTGCACGATTTTTTGCTTGCAACAAGGTAAGTACGAATATGTGTATTTTTAGGTCGTTATAATTTTCAACGTTGTTTCCTTAAGCTTTCCTTATTATTAACTGGATAAAATGAAACCGCTCTTAATTATAATCGTATCAGTAGCATGTGGGGCATTGATATACTGTACGCTGGCGTCAACTAATGAGCAGTTTTCATACCACGTTCTGAATGGAATAGTCGTCGACTGCGGGGCAATTTGGATAATTCAAAACGGGGCAATTTGAATACCAGTGAAATTAGAACTATATGCCTACTATTTTATATTTGTTTGTGAAAAGCGAGAGCGAATTCTTACTTTGACTTACTGGGAAAATTAATGAACGAGTATGATCTCCACAAACCATCCTAACCGTATTTATAATATGGACGAAAGTAGACTTCCTCTAAATAACAGACGTCTAAAATTTTTGCAGAAAAGGGTACAAAAGAGGTGGTAAGTGTAACATCTGATGAGCTCGAGGAAAATGTAATGGTGATAGCATGCTGAAATGTCAGAGGGTCTTTTATACCTCTTGTGGTAATATTCAAAGACGTACGCCAAAATCCGAACTTTAAAACCCAAAATCTCACTCACAACTTTTGTCCTTAGAGTTCTGCCAAAGTCATGACATCGAAATGCTTTACCTACCTCCACACACAACACATGTATTACAACCACTCGATCACTCTGTTTTTAAGACCCTTAAAGCCAATTACCACCAAGAAGCAACTATCTGGATTCACCAAACCCCGAGCTCAGTGATTAGTAAACCTCAGTTCTGCATTTTGTTCACTGAAGCCTTGAAGCGGACAGCTTCTGTTGGACTGGCAGTTAATGGGTTTTCATGTACCGGTATATTCCCCTTTAGTCCACAAGCTATTGAAGAATTTCGATTCGCCCCTTCCGAAACGTATAGCCTTGCTACACATTTTGAGGAGCAGTCTTCTCGGGAAGAAGATCTTAACAACGAGCCTTCTTCTATCGGTCATGGCTGTTAAAACTTTGTCCCAACGAAGCCTATAGATTAACCCATACAACAAGTGCTTCCCAGCCCAGAAAAAGTTTGCGTGCAGAAGAGACGTTGTGTCATAGGAAAATCATGCCACTCAGCTTCTGAAATTATTTGGGCAACGAGAATAAAACAACTCCGAAGAAAGACGCAAGCATCAGGTACAACAAAATCCAAGGGCACTACAAAAAAGAAGAGTGCTAATACAGAATCTGCCAAGAAAAATACAAATGAAAGCTCGAAAGAAGCTGACATCCTCTACCCCATCCAGTGATGAAGATGTAGGCCTAAGTCTAAAGATGGCTGCATGCAATGAAAGTCAAACATGGAATTGCTGTTTTTGCCTCCTTAATTACTATTCAGAACGTTCTGCTAGAAAGGGAGACTGGATTCGTTGCCAGCGTTGTAAGACATGGTTCCACGAAGTTTGTGTCGAAGGTCGAAAACAGTTTATCTGTTGTCGTTGTCGTTAAATACGAACGATGGAAGATGAATTAACCTATTACGGCTCTTTGCCTTAAACAGTGTTCCTAACATTTTTTAAGTATAGGCCTACATTCAAAAAGATAGCTACAGGTGACGTATATTTACAATTTATGTACTTCTTTTCATTCAAAATTAGCATATTTCAACTACCGTAGAATTTGCAATTAAGTAGTTTATACATTATTTCTATAAAACTTCCTTATTTTATTGGTTATTCATATTACCCCACTCGTTATTCAAATTGCCCCTCACACTTACGTTTTTCGAAATTTCGGCGGGGAAATTGAATACCCAAATTTCACAATGATGTATCTCAGATACTACCTTGAGAAAAATTGTTAAGTAATAGTAAGCTTCAATGTTTTTGTTCACAATTTTGTATTTGAATACCAGTTACAGTTTCTGAGATATATGAGAAAATGTCTGAAATTATTCAAATTACCCCGCTGTACCCTATATGTTGTATTTATGTCTTTTCACGGCCTACATTAAAGTTTAGATGCCAGGCTAATAAAAATATAAATTCAGCCCCAACTCATGCTGTTGAGTATCAAAACATACATAAAAGTAGAGAGGGAGATCAAACAAAAGATATTCCATCAAAATTGTCTGGGAGAGAAACGACTGCCTTAAGTCACAAAGCCCATTACTGGTAGAAGTGAGTGGAGGACTTATTAAAACTATTTTAATGGTTCACACAGAACTTTGGTTGTTCTTCAACTAAAACAGGAATTATCTTCCCTCGTTGCTTCATGATTAGCAAACATGTTTTCGGCTCAAAAGACCAGAGTCCACTAATCAATATGCAATTACACAAGATTGATGCTCAAGTTTAAATATAATTACGGTCCCTGTCCTTATTTTCAAATAATTAAATTGAAACAGCAGATTTTAAGTTATATGTTAATCGTCAAAATTGTTTTAAGTCTATAAATTGCCTACACGCTTGCGACATCTATTTTCTCAGTCAGGAAGCACAAATAACGATTCATTTCCCTTTTGTGCCCACCGTGTAGCGCAATAGCTAACGCTCTCATCTTTGGCACAAGCGGTCCCCAGTTCAATTCCCGGTGGGGATACTCGGTCGAAACCGTGTCAAACATTTCTTCATGCTAGTTATCCTGAATGAGGTTTTTCTCGGATTTTTCTTATTCCCACCAGGCAAATTTCGGGATAGTATCTATCTAATACTGTAATGGTCGCAGGTCCCTCCATTCCTTCCATGTTTCTTCTTGTCCAATTTCCCAGTTGGTATGTTCGCAAAGGAAAGTCATACCTTATACGTGACTGGTTAACATGGCATTAAATCCTGGTAGCCCAGAAATCTAATTTTTAATCTTAATTCTAACGTTCCCCTTCTATAATTATGATTTCAAGATAATAATATGTTGCTAACTCTTTAAAGACATATCGAGAAATATACACTGACACAATTCCTCAACACATCTTGAAGAAGTTTTGCCAATAAATTTACTTCCCTCAAATTCATCAGCAGTCATGGTATTACATGCTGTTTTAGTCCGTAAAGAATAGAAACAGAATATTAAATACTTTCTACTTAATATGCAGGAACAATTTGAATGTCAAGATCTGCATATAATTGCTAAATTAAGTTATGTATGTATTTGTGGGTATCTATAAATTTGATCACTATAGTAAAGTATTTGGGATACGAGATTTTTAAGATACATGTAAATTATTGAAATGAATTAGCATCATGCCACACTGTGCAATGGAACGTCATAAAAGAACCATAGTTAAGTGAAAAATGTCACAATTCATTTTTTTTAAAGTACAACGGGAGTTTTCTGGAATTGATAGAACTCTTCAAAATTGTAAGGTAGAAATAACTTCCACCCTATTTTTCAAGGCTTCTGTATTAAAAATATCAATATCGAACTACATAAAAAAATAAATTATTATATGAATAATATTTTTTTTTGTTATCGTGGTTTCGTATCTAAAATGACATTGTCACTGTCTATAGTACGTTAGCGAAATGTGAAAAACAACAAATACAATCTACTAGTTAATAATGCATTTTCGACTTTGGTACTGTTGCTCAGGAGACGGGACAACCTTAAAATCTTAATTCTTTCTTCTAATTTTTTTTTTTTTGAACTCTTCCTTCATCTCGAGTCTCCAAGCCTTCTTACTTGTATCTCGTCTCGGCTCTCGGAAAGCTGTTCTCGTCTCGTCTCGTTTTGTAAATTCATGTAAAAAATTTATCACCGAATTATTTTCTCTAAATTTTATCTAGAAATTACCAGAATTTTTCCACGTCATAAGAGGTGCACGTATAGTGGGATATAATAACATTTAAACCCTTACCTATTTATATAATCCCTTACCTACCTTTAAAATTTGATGGTGGTGCAAACGGTCGCGGATTCGATTTCTGGTTAGAACATTCGATTTAAAAACTGTAGCGATTTTTCTCAGACCAGCCATCCTGAATGTGGTTTTTCCTCGTTCATAACAGACAAATGCTGAGATAGTACTTAAAATATTATTCCCAGGACGCTAACTTCCTTGTTCATTCCTTTCTTCTTCCCTAGTGAATAACTGACATGGTCATAGCTAACGAAAGCCCAGAAATCTAATTCATAATACTCTAAACGTTGATAAATATTCTTCATTATGTTTGCAAAAAATTGAATAATTTACTGGTGGAAACCGAAAAGACACTTCTAGTTGAATAAAAAAGCCATTAAAAAGTTATGTAAAAAAAGCAAACACTTCTGTTATTTTCGCGGAAATAGAAACTTTACATTAGAAAAATTTTCATGCGAATATGCATTGGTTTTCTTATGTCCTGTCGAGACACCTGTGTGATTCCTCGGGGGTATTTCCACGTTTGACGTTTGAGACACGAATTCAATTTCCGGCATGAGTTCACGAGGTCAAATCTACGTCTAATATGCATCCGGTATTGAGAAGCTTAGCCTGCAAAACAATCATTGAGACAAATGCCTAGTTTCTTCATAGCATGACCAAGATGAAAAAAACGCCTCACTAGAAGTAAACTTCTTTTCTTTCAAGAAGGGAAAGTTGTTATTCTGCAATGATTTTTTTAAAAACTCGGCAATTATATAGGGATACTAAGTTTAATTCGAGTGGAATTTAAAATAAATAAATCCCTTAAGGTGGAATATATTGCTATCACTTTTGTTTTTTCAATAGTAATGGACTAAGAAAGAAACCAGCAACTAGGTTTTGTTTGTATTTTATTGTTTTGCGTCGTTCCACAGCACCATGGTTAAGAAAAATAGAACCTACTATTAACAGGGTTTCCGAATCATGACCGGAAGCCTCATTCTGTAACTTATTTCGCTAAATTTGTGGATAGCACAACAAAGGAAATAATGCAACAAACAATCACTGCTTTCTCTACTATCGCAAGCTCAAACGCAAATTGTGCATTGCTTTGACTCAAATCATTTCGGTATGTGGCCCGAAGACCTGAGTCTGGTGCATATACCATCACGTAAGAACAATCAATACAGTGGGTCGTTCCTCACTACCTATATCGCTTCTAAGAGATCTTGGAATACAGGACCACTACACCGTTAGCGACTACCATCAAATTGGTCTTTGTATCTATCTATAACCCTGAAACCTTTCAATTTAACGGCCCATGATTATGCCCTTTAGGCTAAAGGAAACAATGATTAAGGCAAGTTAATGATAATGGAATAATTAGTGGAATGAGAAAGTGGGTAGCAGTACCCCGAGAATACCCACGGGCATCATGTTGTCCACTACACAGAGCATGGAGCCGATTCTCCTATGTCAAGAAAACCGTGTTAGACATGAAGTTGGTGGACGCGGGTGGTGGCGTTGGAAAGGTCCGGATCCCCTGAGCACAGCAATGATGTCAGAAATCGGACCCAGGCCCTCAGACCCCACAATTTCAATAAGGAGTTAAGGAAATTAAGGAAATTTATTTTTAATGTAAAATGTAAATAATTTTCTATTTTATGTAAAGTACACTGTTAACCAGCAGATTGTTATTTGTATTTTTCCTCACGGTGAGACACATTACTGTAATCATTGACTACACATCACATTTGAAAGGAAGGAAAGATTCATTTTTTGACAGCACCAATTAATTTGGACCTTCGTTCCCGCATTGTGAGATTAAGCTATGAAATTGGAATTGGTTTCATTTTATCAACTGAGACTTAAAATAAAATGAGTATATTAACTAATGAAAGTCCACGCAATGACATTGACTGACAGGCATTACGGCTTCTATCGATGACTTCTGCTCACCGCTCACGTATTTAATTTGAGGACAGAGAAGCTAAAAGATATTTCGAGATTATACTTCTTTGCTTTTCCATTTCGTTCCTATACCGTGCTAGATCTCTGTTCTCCAGCATTGACGGAGTTGCATGAAATAATGGATGGTTTCCCATTTCCCAAAAGACTTCGTATTTCAGAAAAGGTCAGCGGGGATAAAGATGATCAGACGAGAAAAGAAAGTTTAGGTATGTTTTAGCTTCTTCTCATTTTCAAAAGATGGAAAGTAATTCAACGAAGGAAGATGTGATTCATTATTTATTTCTTTTAGTTTTATTTTTCTATTATCAGACTTAGGAACTACAAAATTTTCCTTTAATACTTCCTATTCTAATACTTTTCATTTAAATATGTCCTCCAATAGCTAAAGAAGTCCAACAGCAATACTTGGATAGAACATGAGGCATGACAGACATATGAAATAAAATCTAAAATACGGAAAATCTGAAGGATGCTGACTTCTCTAAATAATTCTATATAATCAAATAAATTGAACAAATTCTGGAGGAAATCCATTTTAATAATTATCATCAAATACAAAGTGGGAAATTTGAATATCCAATTTTCGTTGGGTATTTTCGAGTATTTTTCTTTTCTGTTTTTGTTTTTCAATTGTAGCTTATTGTAACCTATTCATGTATTCAAATTTTGTTATATCACAGCAATATGAATATCCACTCTTTGTTGAATGAATGTTGTGGACTTGGAAGTTTAGAGTAATAAAGCAGTTTGTTTTATATTTCTTTCTTTAATAAATAAAAAATACGTATTGATAAATAAAACTTGTAATGTATACTGACATTAGCGTATTTAACCTTAATCCAATGTCTCTATGAGTATATTTAAAGTTCTGCTTGTGCTGGTATAGGTAGAGCAAATTACAGTCCGGAATTGTTTTCTCCCACTACCAGACAGAATTCAACTATAATGTAAGTAGATACAAATTCTCTAATGTTTGGGTAAAATAGGCGTCCCTTCGATCTCACGGTCTTGGGAAGGATTCCTTAGGAACTAACCTACACGAGAAGGGGTAGGACATCCAATGCTCCACTGCAAGCAGAGAGGGTTTAGAGTCCCCACAAAACTCCACTGCAAGCTGGGCGGGTGGTGTGATAGGAAATAGCCAATCTTAGCTTTCCTGCATTTCTAGTTTGAGAGAGATGCAGGTCCAGATGGAACCTATTATTGGGATTGCGAATCGAGATCATAAAGCCATTCTTTGCTATCTCGTAACATATTGGCTCCATAGAAATCAACATTGAAACGTTTGGTTTTAGTTTAGATATAAGGACTAAATTGGATCTACACTAGGGACCCTGAATCAAGTAAAAAAAAGTCACATCTCGTTGGTTCTTAGCGTTTCTGCTCTGAATTTGTCGACAGATTGACATATATAGCCGTTCTGTAATACTTCTTATAAAAGAGTGTTTCACAAAGAATGCAACTTTTCAAATGTTCACAATTTCTGTTCTAGTACATTGGAAGCATTGAACGTTATATGTCTTTTGTCTTTGTGGTTGGTAGTCACGGAGTCTAAATAGCGCATGATTGCCATCTCTTTTCTGTGCGGGTAGGAATGAAACGCTTCATGACGGAATAACGTGTTGTCATAATCAAAACATATTACAAATGTGGTGTATGTTATGCAGAGATTGTTCGCGAAATCCCTGAAATATTTGGTCAAAGCAATGCACCATATAAGTCGACTGTGATAAAAAGTATTTGTTAAATTGTTGAGCACCGGTTCGGTTGTGGATATTAAACGTCGATGCGTCTTCTTGTTAAGTCATTCTGTGGAGAGCATCGCCATTGCGAGTGATAATGTTATTGTGAGTTCGGTGAGATATACTCATCGATGTTCACAATTGAATATTTCCACAAAAATCATGCAACGAATTCTGAAACAAGATCTACATCTTTGGATTTGTAAAATACAATTGACATAGGTACCAAAGCCAAACGATCACGAAAAGTGCTGAGGATTTGCCGTTTGGGTGCGTGTGAAGCAAAGGGTCCACAACAATTTTATCAATAAAATAATGCTCGGCGACATAGCGCATTTTCTGTTCAACGGCATCGTGAACAAACAAAATTACAGGTTTTGGGGTTCAGAATGTCCTCGAGTAATTATGGAATTCATTACATTCACAGAAAGAGAGAGTGTGTGTTGTTACTTTTGGACTGGAGGCGTAATTGTACCTTACTTATTCGAAGATGGGACCGGAAACGCATTAACAGTGAACGGCGAACGCTACCGCAATATGTTAAGAGACATTTTGTAGTCTAAACTAGATCGTACGAATGTGAGGATGGGAGGTTTCAACAAGACATTGCAATCTGTCAACATAGATTGCAACAATGGACTTGTTACGACAGAGGTTTCCTGGTCGGGTGACGTAACGATGACGTGAATTGGCTAACCAGATCTTTTAATTTGATACCATGTAATTTCTTTCAGTGGTAGTGTTTGAAATCTCGTGTGTACGCCAACAAACCACGATCACTTTCAGAGCTCAAGACCGAGATTCAGAGTGTAATTTCCGATTTAGGGGTGCCAATATGTCAAATTGTTGGAAAAGTTTATAGAAAGAACGAGAGTGTACTTGCAGAGTCATGGAGGGCATTTGAGTAATAAAATATTTCATATATAATCACAGGTAGCATCACTGCAAAAATATGTAAATATGTAAACAAGTAATATGCACATTCCTTATTTCATCAATAAATTTGTATATTTGTGTTCTTTATGGGACACCATTTACTAATGGAGCATAATTTGCAAGTCTAGGAAGCATATGTACATTAACTGTGAATAAAAGTTTTTAAGAAAGAGACAACTTTCTGGGCACAAAAGATTACCGTAGCTGTGAAAGAGAAAGAAAGAAAAAACAAGGAAATAAGAGACATAAAGACTGTAGCTGAATGGAAGCGTTAAAGGAAAAAAAAAGGCGAAAAGGAAAGGTTGAGTTGAGCGGCATCTTAGAAACTTAACTTCGCAGTTACTTTTATTGAAAAAGTTCCTCTATCTTTCTGAAATTATTTTTTTATTCGCTTCCTACAGTAGGTGTCGCTACTTTTGCAGAATCAACAAAATTCAGCGGTGGCTGAGACTGAAAACTTGGGTAGAAAATAAATGAGGAAGAAATGGACTGGAAGGTTGTAATTGATCTCTTTTCACCATCACTTTGCAAGCTACTTTCTCTTCATCACTATCTTTCCATGTCTCTTCTTTTTTTCTTTTTTTCTTATATATAAATGTGCGAAGACAAAAGAGTAAGGAAACGGATGAGGTAGGGAGAAAAAGGAAAGAAAGATTTCCCAAGCGTTGTTTGTCACTGCCAACGGTCTTCCTATCTATTTCTTTAACCTTAAAAATATAGTTGTAACTTTTTTCTCTCTTTATATCGTAAGAATAAATAGCTTGAACCCATCAACACTATGTCATCTCTATCTAAATTCTAGCAGAAGGAAATGAAGAAGAATCTACAAATCACATACAAAGGAAGGAAATTAATTGTATACCTCCATCCTTTATTCTCTCACGAGACAGAAATGCGTCAGCCATGAAGAGGATTAAAAACGTTATATTAAGCGAATTTTAAAAGCCATTTATGGTTAAGAGTGAATTGCGTCAGAGTTGGGTAAAATTTTATTCATTGAGAGGAACTAGGCTTTCTTTTAACTTCCAAACTATGTTTCTTGGGTGTTTTAATAACTTTCTTGGTCAAACAATGCTGTAGGACTCAAATGTAGTTTGCTGTGCACAGAACAAAAGAATGTCTTGTAACATACCTTAACTCTGTGCTACAAATCAACTCCTCAAATTGTCGCTTACATGAAAACTTCAATTTATTTGTTTTCGATTTAAATATTTATACTTATTATTTGTTGATCTTTCTGTTCACTTTATGTCTTTGTTAGAGTGATTACTTATTGTACAGATACACTGAGAGAAAATTGTAGGTGGCGTACTTTAAAAGTAAGTTACATGCGTAATTCCTGTAGTCTTTGGACTTAACGTACAGCTAGGGATGCACGCGAGACAAGACGAGACGAGAAATGGAGAGTCTCGTCTCGTCTCACAGTCTCAAATGTTGGTCTCGTCTCGTCTCGCAAATGTGAGGCCTCGTCTCGCGTCTCGCATAAAATTTTGAGTCTCACCTCGCGTCTCGCGCGAGACTTTCTCGCATGGTCTTGCCGTCTCGAATATATTCTGGGTAAAAATTTTGCAATGTGTTATTCTATGGCTGTTAATGAATGATGATGTGATATTCTGTTCGAAGGTAGGTATTGAACTAAAAGTCCCTTGGCAAGGTGAATCCATGGTGGTTTGGCATTGCTTTCCATGGGATGAATGTTCATTACATCCTAAGGAGACGGAACCTAGAGTTCAAGGTGGTATCCGAACTTGTATCCCCTCCGCTCCAAATTAAAAGAAAAGTTGTGCTGGAATTTGATTGCTGGACCATTAATTTTCGTCAAATTAATAGCATAATTTACAGCAAAACCAGCATAAATTGTTACTGGACCCATCATTGTTTTCCAGCTTAGAGGTCTCCAACAATATTTTCCAGTATGCCATGTGGGCACATTTTTGCCCCGAAAAAAAGTCGCCAATGTAATTAGGATATAAAGAATATAACGTTACCGTATATGTTTTTTCTGAACTCATTGAACCAAACCCGGATCCTTTTACTATATTTATATGTAAATTGCTTCATCTTTATTTAACCGGATTTCAAACCTTGTCTTTGCCTGCTTCTAGTCCGAGGAATGCTCTAACGTCACAATATCCAAAATTGACACGGATTGTTCCCTTAGAATAGGTTTGAACTTTCTTTTCAGAAAGTTAAACTCTCTAACATTAAATTTCTGGAAGAAGCAGAGAAAATATAAAAATACGTTACTTGTGTAGGAGAACAGTACTGCCATCTATTGGCACCTATCTCTCTTTACACCAACCACCAAGGAATAACATTACTTGTGTCAACGGACTTGTGGATAACGCAATATGTTAACAATTGCGAGAATACAAATATCTAGCAAACTATACTTAATACGAAAAAAGCTTTCTGGATGAATTTCCAGATCATACAGTTGAACTAACTGCAGTATTGCCAGAATTCGCATTTTATCAACCCTTTCGCTTTCAACTTATATAGTGTTGCCAGGTCTAGAAAATAAATTTACTGACATATATAGGACCATTCCTACCATCTCCCACCAAACCTATAGGGCCATCCTACCAAACCAGTGTTTGAATTAAACTTCCGAACTAGAGGGGGATGTTTTTGATAAATATATGGAAAGAAAATACTTATTCCATGTAAAAATATCATGTTATTTCTGCGAGTCGGGCCGGGGATAAACTTTGACGAGAGGGGATTTCCCCGCCATTCCCCAACATTAATCGCTAGTAGTAATGTGAAAAAGACAGAAACAACAGAAATATCACATTTCGAAGCAATAGGGAGTCTTATTCACTTTTCAGACCAAAAACAGAAGTACATGCATTCGTGCGCGCCCGCGTGTATGTGTTTGTGTCGCAAAATAAAGTCATAAAACGATGCTGTAATAAATTTCCTATTTACAAAGTTTTTCTTCTTTAATGATGTTTAGAAACTAAAGAAGGCTTTAATTTTGAAAATCAACCTTGAATAATAATAAATCTCATAAAATATGTATTGCTCCAATCACTTTTTTGTTCCTGGAGGCATTAACACTCAACTTAGAAAACTCAATAAATGTAAAATCACTAAATATACAAGTAAATTTATTTCATAAATGTTGCGAGACTGCGAGAAGTCTCACGAGACTTCTCGTGCGAGACTTAACCGAGTCTCGTCTAGCGTCTCGTCTCGCGTCTCGCATAAAATTTTCAGTCTCGTCCCGTTGTGAATTTTCAGTGACTTCTCGCGTCTCGCGTGTATCCCTACGTACAGCAGACGTATAACTGAAAACGCATGTTTTATAATACTATCCGTATAAGTATTCCATCTATACGTACTTTCCGTATGAAATAATATAGGCGGTCAGGATCTTACATACAAATGGACGTCTGAGGAATGTAACATAAGTATATGCATATGATATACGGAAAACTGTTAGATGTCAGACATTCTGCAACAGCATGATGTAACATCTAAGGGCAGTGCGTACATAGCATATGGAAAACGTATGCTTCGTACTGATTTCTGTAGTAACCAAGAGGATTCCGTGTGTTTGCACAATATACCGTTGTCCGGAGAACGGATTTTTCTCGGTGTATATTGGATGGATATACCACGTCAACTTAAGAAGGCCATATCTGCACTTTTTCAGTCTTCGACGTTACTGTGTGCCAAATTACTTCATTCTAAGTTACCTTACCCAAATTATCCAATAAATGTTTATGTAATGATATTGCTATCTTCATAAAAATTAGCTGAACCTGCACTCTCTACAAAGCGCACCATTCACATATGAGTATGAATCTCCCTGTAATTCCTTACAACATTTATATATGTTTATTTACATACACAAGTGAAAGACCTCTTCATAAAAATCGGCAAGGGGTACCATAAAGGGGAGGTTTTTCTTTTCGATTATTTTCTTCAATATCTCGCACGGTTTGCAAGATTTGAGCCTACCTCCTCTTGCAGTTTCTAATTCATGTATGATCAGTTTTTTCTTTCTTCTTGCATGCAATACGTAATAAGCAAATACATTACATACACAATTAATTATAATGTCAGTGGTATATTGTGTTCATTGGACAAAACATTCCAAACAATAAAGATTCATCTTAGACTGGAGAAATAGTTATCCTTTATTTATCATCATCATTTCCCCATGAAAAACGCCTGAAAAACAGGCAACTCTCGTATACAACTATGTGGTGTTGGAATGTATAACTCGTAGGATATGTATTTTTTTAAACTTTTTTTTTAAATTTCAACACTTCCAATATACTCCTAAAAATGTAATACAGAAAAAACAGTTATATTTTTGAAATATTGAATTAGAACTGGACAATCTACACAAAACTTAAAATCGATCAGTAAAAACGACACGTTACTAGCACTTGTGGTTATTGAGATCTCATTGTTGAAAGTATGGAAGACAAACATATAAACTTTTCTTTGGACACAAACATATAAACCTAGCATTTTGATATATAGACTAGCTGAAGCTGTGCTCTCTATACAATGCATCATTCACATATGAGTATGAATCTCCTTGTAATTCCTCACAACATTTGTACATGTCCCTTTACAGACACAAGTGGAAGACGACCTGATAAAAATCCGCAAGGGGTTCCATAAAGGAGAGATTTTTTTTCAATATCTTGCACCATTCCCAATATTTGAGCCTACTTTCGGTTGGAGGTTCTAATTCATGCATGACCAGTGTTTTCTTTCTTCTTGCATGCAGTATGTAATAAGCAAATACATTACATACATAATTAAGTATAATGTCAATAATATATGGTGTTCATTGGGCAAAACATTCCAAACAATAAAGATTCATCTTAGACTGAAGAAATAGTTATCCTTCATTTTTCATTATCGTTTGGCCATGAAACAAACGCTTGAGATATGCAACTCCTCTATATAAATATGTTGTGTTGGATTGTATAACTCTCAGAATATGTTTTTTCTTTTTTTTTACAATTTCAACATTTCCATTGTACCCTTAAGAAATGTAATAGGAAATAACGACCAAATTTTTACACATTTAATTAGAACTGGACAATCTACACAAAATTTGGAATCGACCAGTGAAAACGACACGTTTCTAGCCCTTCTGGTTATCGAGATCTCATTGTCGAAAGGATTGGAGACAAACATATAAACTTTTCTTTGGAGACTAACATATAAACCGAGCATTTTAATATACAGATAATTGATATCTGACAGTCTGATAAATGAGATATTTAAGATTGTTTGTAGTCGTAGTTTGCCTATCAAAGGTATCATCATCCAGAAGTGAGAGCATTGCTAGTTGTGTACTGTCTGTCAATATTACGTAATAATCTTCCGTGAACTGGATGGGACGTTTGCCCCAGTTTAAGTAAACATAGATTTTAGAAGACCAGTACATAAGTATTGGAAATATATCGGAATGTTATTTATCCCATGTATAACAACGTAGAAATACGATATGCAAAGTGTGTTCTTTACCACGTCGTAGTCCATAAGGAACCATGTTATGCCCCTGCTCTGACTCAGTTAGTTAGCATTCGTGCTTTCTAATAATCACGTTGATGAAAGAGTTGATTAGTGTTTTTGCAATGTAGTTTTATGACGCCATGACGCAAGCCACCATACCATATTTATGCCAATAAGGGTAACCTGTACAAAAGTGTATCTACATTCAGTAATGCAATTCCCTTTTTGAGACACAGTTTCTAAGGTTGTAAAAGTGAATGATCTGTATCCCCAATATGTGAAGAAATATTGTTTTAGGGAAAGCGACTTTGTTCCAATCTGTATCTTTGTATGTATGAGAAATATTTATTACTAAATACTTAATGAAGGTACGATAATTATTGAAAGTAAATAATATTTGATTACGAAGCAAGTACGTAAATATAAATCAATACAATTTATTGTATTGTATAAGGATACATGTTACCATGCCGTATTGTATATAAGTAAGCACTGACCCAGAAGCAGTGCTATTTGAAACTCTTATCGCTTCAAGCAATTGGAATCTACTAAAAGTTTGTTCAGTTATCCACTCTTTCACATTAGGTAGTAATTAAACCTATTCAGAAATTATGTGTCTTTTTCGGAAATAGAACTGTCTCATATGGTCGGATTCTATTTATTCTATGTGGGCTAGTGTTCTTGTTCTTGAAGGGTTCTACGCTTCCGGACACCGAACTAACAATTCTTGCGCAAGATGGCGACTTGCACAAGAGTGCTACAAGGTCAAACTAAACTTGATATTCACTTGTTTGTACTTACGTTTGCAGAAACAATTTCGTATGTACACAAATATGATCTGCTACTTCGCAGAAATGTTTGAAAATGGACATCATAACTCACGTCAGATGAGTATTGAACTTGAACTTGAACTTGTACTTGTTGTATTGAACTTAAACAGCTCATGTTGAGTTGTTGCTATTCAGCTCTTTGCTTTACGTTTTCGCAACCTTACACAAAAAATAAATTATCTTTCATCCCGTTGAGTACTACCTACATTGCTTGCTTTTAAATGTTTATTATTTTGAATAATCTTTAACTCTTTTAGGTTCTGGCCTTCTTTCTAGGTAAATTGAACCACTTAAGACGATAAAACTAATTCATTTACTGGGTTTATGTTAGTATTTGTGTTCTAAGAGAAAGTTTTGTTTGCACTTGATACCACCACAACTTGTTAAATACCTACATGTCAACATTTTGATTAATATTTTCACAAATATGCTTTTACTGTTATTTATTGAGATCCCAATATCGTAAAATTTAAATATACACATAATTAGATCCTAAAAATGATATTCTAACCTGATAATCTTATTAAACTCCAATCTATTAAATTTATCATATTCTATTAATATCGAATCTCTTAAAGAATGGTATTGCATATTGTGTTTCTGATCACATTCAAAGTCCATTATGTTCAATGTTAGTTCACTGCCATTTTTATTCCTGAAGAATTTAAAGACACTCATTGAAATACCTCAGAGAGACTGTCACAAAAAAAAATGTTTATACTTGGCATTATTTGCAAAAGAACGGGATCTCCTGCCGATTCTATTTCAGTACGTTCATGTTGTGATAATTTAGAGATTATGATATATTCTCCCTTTTAAATCAAAGATAAATTTGCAGATTTGTTTACAATTGCACAAAAATCAAAACGAATTTACTTTTAAAAAATGTTATTTTCCAAAGGTATGGAAAATCGTGATTGACATAAGAGTAATCTGCCAAATTGTTTATGTTAATGTTTATAGTTATACTTTGATTATTTGTTGATATTTTTAGATACCAATTGGTTTCTATGGATGTAACATGAACATTTATTGCTGGACTTGTGTCACTCTCATAGTTATATAAGTAGCCCTGGTTATGTTCATAGTTGTCACATAATATAGAGAATACTTTGATTTGATTTGTATGTGCTTATTATGTAAGTAATCAGCGCCATTGGTATTTAAATGAAGATGGTTGAATTAGTACTGCCCGTAATAGGAGTACATGTGATGAAAGTAGAAATACTAATTGTTCTGTTAAGATATATGGTGACGATTCAGGATCAGATACACAAGTGTATTTTGACAAGCTTGGCATGTTGCAGCTACCCAATTGGCTAAAATTTCTCCTGATAGACAAATGATGACAATGATAGTAACAACCAGAATGCAGGAATAAAGAAACTGTAAGGAAACAGTGGATGCAGACACCAAGGAGACTCCTGCAAGCTGTA
The DNA here is from genome assembly GCF_964235325.1 of Thermobia domestica. Lineage (NCBI taxonomy): Eukaryota > Metazoa > Arthropoda > Insecta > Zygentoma > Lepismatidae > Thermobia > Thermobia domestica. Next base: position 96,719,986 of record NC_137469.1, read on the forward strand.
GTTGCCGGCCATAAAGCCAACTTGGCGCGACCTGTGGTTGAACCAGGTACCACACACACCAGAGTTGAGCGATCTAGCACTAACCTATCGCAGCCTCAATTTACTGTATAATATATAACAATAACTATAGGTCGCCACGTAAATATCTGCTTTCGTTCAAAATAATTTGCTATATTACCTCTCAAGAATAAAATTCGTTTTCTGGATTTATTCTTTGTGAACGACGCTGATCTTTTAGTTAAATAATTCTTGACAGTGTATTTTTTTTCTGGTGATACAGAAAGGTATACAATATCGGCACCTTTTTCTGAAGTTTGTTTCAATTGCAATTGCTCTACACTGAGAAAAAATGTAGGTGGCGTACTTAAAAAGATAAGTTACATGCGTAATTCCTGTAGTTTTTGGACAACGTACAGCAGACGTATAACTGAAAACGCATGTTTTATAATACTTTCTGTATAAGTGTTCCATCTATACGTATTTTCTGTATGAAACAATGTAGGCGGTCAGGATCTCACATACAAATGGACGTATATAACATATAGCCGACGAAGGTAACATAAGTATATGCATGTGATATACGGAAAACTGTTAGATGTCAGACATCCTACAACGGCATGATGTAACATCTAAGGGCAGTGCCTACGTAGCATACGGATAACGTATGCTCCGTACTGATTTCTATAGTAAGCAAGAGGATACCGTATATTTGTACAATATACCGCTGTCCGGAGAACGGATTTTTCTCTGTGTAGTACCGGTGTCACAGGGATTTTTTACCCCTGGAAACTTTTACCCCCCGGAAAATTTTACCCCCTGGAAATCTTTACCCCCTTGTCGGTTTCTGGTAACTTCAAAGGAAAAGTCAAAAGTCACATTAAAAATTCATATAATTGAATGTGATCTCTCAGTGTATACACTCACTTTGGTCAAGATGGCTTTAAATCCGAAGATTTGGTAGGGGGGTAAAAATTTCCTAGGAAATTATTACCTCCCTGTCAGTTATTGGTTACTTCAAAGACAAACTCAAATGTTACATTATAAATTGATACCACTCTGTAGTATCTCTTAACAGACACAGTCATTTTGGCCAAGATGGCTTTAAATGCGAAGATTTGGTAGGGGGGTAAAATTTCCTAGGAAATTATTACCTCCCTGTCGGCTATTGGTTACTTCAAAGACAAACTCAAATGTTATATCATAAACTGATACCACTATGTAGTATCTCTTAACAGACACAGTCACTTTAACCAAGATGGCTTTAAACCCGAAGATTTGGTAGGGGGGTAAAAATTTCCTAGGAAATTATTACCTCCCTGTCGGTTATTGGTTACTTCAAAGACAAACTCAAATGTTATATCATAAATTGATACCACTCTGTAGTATCTCTTAACAGACACAGTCACTTTAGCCAAGATGACTTTAAATGCGAAGATTTGGTAGGGGGGTAAAAATTTCCTAGGAAATTATTTCCTCCCTGTCGCCTATTGGTTACTTCAAAGACAGACTCAAATGTCATATCATAAATTGATACCACTCTGTAGTATCTCTTAACAGACACAGTCACTTTGGCCAAGATGGCTTTAAATCCGAAGATTTGGTAGGGGGGTAAAAATTTCCTAGGAAATTATTACCTCCCTGTCGGCTATTGGTTACTTCAAAGACAAACTCAAATGTTGTATTATAAATTGATACCACCCTGTAGTATCTCGTAACAGACACAGTCACTTTAGAAAAGATGGCTTTAAATGCAAAGATTTGGTAGGGGGGTAAAAATTTCCTAGGAAATTATTACCTCCCTGTCGGCTATTAATTACTACAAAGACAAACACAAATGTTATATTATAAATTGATACCACTCTGTAGTATCTCTTAACAGAAACAGTCACTTTAGCCAAGATGGCTTTAAATCCGAAGATTTGGTAGGGGGGTAAAAATTTCCTAGGAAATTATTACCTCCCTGTCGGCAATTGGTTACTTCAAAGACAAACACTAATGTTATAATATAAATTGATACTACGCTGTAGTATCTCTTAACAGACACAGTCACTTTAGCCAAGATGGCTTTAAATCCGAAGATTTGGTAGGGGGGTAAAAATTTCCTAGGAAATTATTACCTCCCTGTCGTCTATTGGTTACTTCAAAGACAAACTCAAATGCTATTTTATAAATTGATACCACTTTGTAGTATCTCTTAACAGAAACAGTCACTTTAGCCAAGATGGCTTTAAATCCGAAGATTTGGTAGGGGGGTAAAAATTTCCTAGGAAATTATTACCTCCCTGTCGGCTATTGGTTACTTCAAAGACAAACACAAATGTTATATTATAAATTGATACTACGCTGTAGTATCTCTTAACAGACACAGTCACTTTAGCCAAGATGGCTTTAAATCCGAAGATTTGGTAGGAGGGTAAAAATTTCCTAGGAAATTATTACCTCCCTGTCAGCTATTGGTTACTTCAAAGACAAGCACAAATGTTATATTACAAATTGATACTACGCTGTAGTATCTCTTAACAGACACAGTCACTTTAGCCAAGATGGCTTTAAATTGCGAAGATTTGGTAGGGGGGTAAAAATTTCTTAGGAAATTATTATCTCCCTGTCGACTATTGATTACTTCAAAGACAAACTCAAATGTTATATCATAAACTGATACCACTATGTAGTATCTCTTAACAGACACAGTCACTTTAACCAAGATGGCTTTAAACCCGAAGATTTGGTAGGGGGGTAAAAATTTCTTAGGAAATTATTATCTCCCTGTCGACTATTGATTACTTCAAAGACAAACACAAATGTTATATTATAAATTGATACCACTCTGTAGTATCTTTTAACAGACAGTCACTTTAGCCAAGATGGCTTTAAATGCGAAGATTAGGTAGGAGGGTAAAAATTTCCTAGGAAATTATTACCTCCCTGTCGGTTATTGGTTACTTCAAAGACAAACTCAAATGTTATATCATAAATTGATACCACTCTGTAGTATCTCTTAACAGACACAGTCACTTTAGCCAAGATGACTTTAAATGCGAAGATTTGGTAGGGGGGTAAAAATTTCCTAGGAAATTATTTCCTCCCTGTCGCCTATTGGTTACTTCAAAGACAGACTCAAATGTCATATCATAAATTGATACCACTCTGTAGTATCTCTTAACAGACACAGTCACTTTGGCCAAGATGGCTTTAAATCCGAAGATTTGGTAGGGGGGTAAAAATTTCCTAGGAAATTATTACCTCCCTGTCGGCTATTGGTTACTTCAAAGACAAACTCAAATGTTGTATTATAAATTGATACCACCCTGTAGTATCTCGTAACAGACACAGTCACTTTAGAAAAGATGGCTTTAAATGCAAAGATTTGGTAGGGGGGTGAAAATTTCCTAGGAAATTATTACCTCCCTGTCGGCTATTAATTACTACAAAGACAAACACAAATGTTATATTATAAATTGATACCACTCTGTAGTATCTCTTAACAGAAACAGTCACTTTAGCCAAGATGGCTTTAAATCCGAAGATTTGGTAGGGGGGTAAAAATTTCCTAGGAAATTATTACCTCCCTGTCGGCTATTGGTTACTTCAAAGACAAACACTAATGTTATAATATAAATTGATACTACGCTGTAGTATCTCTTAACAGACACAGTCACTTTAGCCAAGATGGCTTTAAATCCGAAGATTTGGTAGGGGGGTAAAAATTTCCTAGGAAATTATTACCTCCCTGTCGTCTATTGGTTACTTCAAAGACAAACTCAAATGCTATTTTATAAATTGATACCACTTTGTAGTATCTCTTAACAGACACAGTCACTTTAGCCAAGATGGCTTTAAATCCGAAGATTTGGTAGGAGGGTAAAAATTTCCTAGGAAATTATTACCTCCCTGTCAGCTATTGGTTACTTCAAAGACAAGCACAAATGTTATATTACAAATTGATACTACGCTGTAGTATCTCTTAACAGACACAGTCACTTTAGCCAAGATGGCTTTAAATTGCGAAGATTTGGTAGGGGGATAAAAATTTCCTAGGAAATTATTACCTCCCTGTCGGCTATTGATTACTTCAAAGACAAACACAAATGTTATATTATAAATTGATACTACGCTGTAGTATCTCTTAACAGACACAGTCATTTTGGCCAAGATGGCTTTAAATGCGAAGATTTGGTAGGGGGGTAAAATTTCCTAGGAAATTATTACCTCCCTGTCGGCTATTGGTTACTTCAAAGACAAACTCAAATGTTATATCATAAACTGATACCACTATGTAGTATCTCTTAACAGACACAGTCACTTTAACCAAGATGGCTTTAAACCCGAAGATTTGGTAGGGGGGTAAAAATTTCCTAGGAAATTATTACCTCCCTGTCGGTTATTGGTTACTTCAAAGACAAACTCAAATGTTATATCATAAATTGATACCACTCTGTAGTATCTCTTAACAGACACAGTCACTTTAGCCAAGATGACTTTAAATGCGAAGATTTGGTAGGGGGGTAAAAATTTCCTAGGAAATTATTTCCTCCCTGTCGCCTATTGGTTACTTCAAAGACAGACTCAAATGTCATATCATAAATTGATACCACTCTGTAGTATCTCTTAACAGACACAGTCACTTTGGCCAAGATGGCTTTAAATCCGAAGATTTGGTAGGGGGGTAAAAATTTCCTAGGAAATTATTACCTCCCTGTCGGCTATTGGTTACTTCAAAGACAAACTCAAATGTTGTATTATAAATTGATACCACCCTGTAGTATCTCGTAACAGACACAGTCACTTTAGAAAAGATGGCTTTAAATGCGAAGATTTGGTAGGGGGGTAAAAATTTCCTAGGAAATTATTACCTCCCTGTCGGCTATTAATTACTACAAAGACAAACACAAATGTTATATTAAAAATTGATACCACTCTGTAGTATCTCTTAACAGAAACAGTCACTTTAGCCAAGATGGCTTTAAATCCGAAGATTTGGTAGGGGGGTAAAAATTTCCTAGGAAATTATTACCTCCCTGTCGGCTATTGGTTACTTCAAAGACAAACACTAATGTTATAATATAAATTGATACTACGCTGTAGTATCTCTTAACAGACACAGTCACTTTAGCCAAGATGGCTTTAAATCCGAAGATTTGGTAGGGGGGTAAAAATTTCCTAGGAAATTATTACCTCCCTGTCGTCTATTGGTTACTTCAAAGACAAACTCAAATGCTACTTTATAAATTGATACCACTTTGTAGTATCTCTTAACAGAAACAGTCACTTTAGCCAAGATGGCTTTAAATGCAAAGATTTGGTAGGGGGATAAAAATTTCCTAGGAAATTATTACCTCCCTGTCGGCTATTGATTACTTCAAAGACAAACACAAATGTTATATTATAAATTGATACTACGCTGTAGTATCTCTTAACAGACACAGTCACTTTAGCCAAGATGGCTTTAAATCCGAAGATTTGGTAGGAGGGTAAAAATTTCCTAGGAAATTATTACCTCCCTGTCAGCTATTGGTTACTTCAAAGACAAGCACAAATGTTATATTACAAATTGATACTACGCTGTAGTATCTCTTAACAGACACAGTCACTATAGCCAAGATGGCTTTAAATTGCGAAGATTTGGTAGGGGGGTAAAAATTTCTTAGGAAATTATTATCTCCCTGTCGACTATTGATTACTTCAAAGACAAACACAAATGTTATATTATAAATTGATACCACTCTGTAGTATCTTTTAACAGACAGTCACTTTAGCCAAGATGGCTTTAAATGCGAAGATTAGGTAGGAGGGTAAAAATTTCCTAGGAAATTATTACCTCCCTGTCGGCTATTGGTTACTTCAAAGACAAACTCAAATGCTATTTTATAAATTGATACCACTTTGTAGTATCTCTTAACAGACACAGTCACTTTAGCCAAGATGGCTTTAAATCGGAAGATTTGGTAGGAGGGTAAAAATTTCCTAGGAAATTATTACCTCCCTGTCGGCTATTGGTTACTTCAAAGACAAACACAAATGTTATATTATAAATTGATACTACGCTGTAGTATCTCTTAACAGATACAGTCACTTTAGCCAAGATGGCTTTAAATCCGAAGATTTGGTAGGGGGGTAAAAATTTCCTAGGAAATTATTACCTCCCTATCGGCTATTGGTTACTTCAAAGACAAACTCAAATGTTATATTATAAATTGATACCTCTCTGTAGTATCTATTAACAGACACAGTCACTTTAGCCAAGATGGCATTAAATGCAAAGATTTGGTAGGGGGTAAAAATTTCCTAGGAAATTATTACCTCCCTGTCGGTTATTAATTACTACAAAGACAAACTCAAATGTTATATTATAAATTGATACCACTCTGTAGTATCTCTTAACAGAAACAGTCACTTTAGCCAAGATGGCTTTAAATCCGAAGACTTGGTAGGGGAGTAAAAATTTCCTAGGAAATTATTACCTCCCTGTCGGCTATTGGTTACTTCAAAGACAAACTCAAATGTTATATTATAAATTGATACCTCTCTGTAGTATCTCTTAACAGACACAGTCACTTTAGCCAAGATGGCGTTAAATTCAAAGATTTGGTAGGGGGTAAAAATTTCCTAGGAAATTATTACCTCCCTGTCGGCTATTAATTACTACAAAGACAAACTCAAATGTTATATTATAAATTGATACCTCTCTGTAGTATCTCTTAACAGAAACAGTCACTTTAGCCAAGATGGCTTTAAATCCGAAGATTTGGTAGGGGGGTAAAAATTTCCTAGGAAATTATTACCTCCCTGTCGGCTATTGGTTACTTCAAAGACAAACTCAAATGTTATATTATAAATTGATACCTCTCTGTAGTATCTCTTAACAGATACAGTCACTTTAGCCAAGATGGCATTAAATGCAAAGATTTGGTAGGGGGTAAAAATTTCCTAGGAAATTATTACCTCCCTGTCGGATATTAATTACTACAAAGACAAACTCAAATGTTATATTATAAATTGATACCACTCTGTAGTATCTCTTAACAGAAACAGTCACTTTAGCCAAGATGGCTTTAAATCCGAAGATTTGGTAGGGGGGTAAAAATTTCCTAGGAAATTATTACCTCCCTATCGGCTATTGGTTACTTCAAAGACAAACTCAAATGTTATATTATAAATTGATACCTCTCTGTAGTATCTCTTAACAGACACAGTCACTTTATCCAAGATGGCATTAAATGCAAAGATTTGGTAGGGGGTAAAAATTTCCTAGGAAATTATTACCTCCCTGTCGGCTATTAATTACTACAAAGACAAACTCAAATGTTATATTATAAATTGATACCACTCTGTAGTATCTCTTAACAGAAACAGTCACTTTAGCCAAGATGGCTTTAAATCCGAAGATTTGGTAAGGGGGTAAAAATTTCCTAGGAAATTATTACCTCCCTATCGGCTATTGGTTACTTCAAAGACAAACTCAAATGTTATATTATAAATTGATACCTCTCTGTAGTATCTCTTAACAGACACAGTCACTTTAGAAAAGGTGGCATTAAAGGCAAAGATTTGGTAGGGGGTAAAAAATTCCTAGGAAATTATTACCTCCCTGTCGGCTATTAATTACTACAAACACAAACTCAAATGTTATATTATAAATTGATACCACTCTGTAGTATCTCTTAACAGAAACAGTCACTTTAGCCAAGATGGCTTTAAATCCGAAGATTTGGTAGGGGGTAAAAATTTCCTAGGATATTATTACCTCCCTGTCGGCTATTGGTTACTTCAAAGACAAGCACAAATGTTATATTACAAATTGATACCACTCTGTAGTATCTTTTAGCAGTCAGTCACTTTAGCCAAGATGGCTTTAAATGCGAAGATTTGGTAGGAGGGTAAAAATTTCCTAGGAAATTATTACCTCCCTGTCGGCTATTGGTTACTTCAAAGACAAACTCAAATGCTATTTTATAAATTGATACCACTTTGTAGTATATCTTAACAGACACAGTCACTTTAGCCAAGATGGCTTTAAATGCGAAGATTTGGTAGGAGGGTAAAAACTTCCTAGGAAATTATTACCTCCCTGTCGGCTATTGGTTACTTCAAAGACAAACACAAATGTTATATTATAAATTGATACTACGCTGTAGTATCTCTTAACAGACACAGTCACTTTAGCCAAGAGGGCTTTAAATGCGAGGATTTGGTAGGGGGGTAAAAATTTCCTAGGAAATTATTACCTCCCTATCGGCTATTGGTTACTTCAAAGACAAACTCAAATGTTATATTATAAATTGATACTACGCTGTAGTATCTCTTAACAGACACAGTCACTTTAGCCAAGATGGCTTTAAATGCGAAGATTAGGTAGGAGGGTAAAAATTTCCTAGGAAATTATTACCTCCCTGTCGGCTATTGGTTACTACAAAGACAAACTCAAATGTTACATTATAAATTGATACCACTTTGTAGTATCTCTTAACAGACACAGTCACTTTAGCCAAGATGGCTTTAAATCCGAAGATTTGGTAGGAGGGTAAAAATTTCCTAGGAAATTATTACCTCCCTGTCGGCTATTGGTTACTTCAAAGACAAACACAAATGTTATATTATAAATTGATACTACCTTGTAGTATCTCTTAACAGACACAGTCACTTTAGCCAAGATGGCTTTAAATCCGAAGATTTGGTAGGGGGGTAAAAATTTCCTAGGAAATTATTACCTCCCTGTCGGCTATTGGTTACTTCAAAGACAAGCACAAATGGTATATTACAAATTGATACTACGCTGTAGTATCTCTTAACAGACACAGTCACTTTAGCCAAGATGGCTTTAAATGCGAAGATTTGGTAGGGGGGTAAAAATTTCCTAGGAAATTATTATCTCCCTGTCGACTGTTGATTACTTCAAAGACAAACACAAATGTTATATTATAAATTGATACCACTCTGTAGTATCTTTTAACAGTCAGTCACTTTAGCCAAGATGGCTTTAAATGCGAAGATTTGGTAGGAGGGTAAAAATTTCCTAGGAAATTATTACCTCCCTGTCGGCTATTGGTTACTTCAAAGACAAACTCAAATGCTATTTTATAAATTGATACCACTTTGTAGTATCTCTTAACAGACACAGTCACTTTAGCCAAGATGGCTTTAAATCCGAAGATTTGGTAGGAGGGTAAAAATTTAGTAGGAAATTATTACCTCCCTGTCGGCTATTGGTTACTTCAAAGACAAACACAAATGTTATATTATAAATTGATACTACGCTGTAGTATCTCTTAACAGACACAGTCACTTTAGCCAAGATGGCTTTAAATGCGAAGATTTGGTAGGGGGGTAAAAATTTCCTAGGAAATTATTACCTCCCTATCGGCTATTGGTTACTTCAAAGACAAACTCAAATGTTATATTATAAATTGATACCTCTCTGTAGTATCTCTTAACAGACACAGTCACTTTAGCCAAGATGGCTTTAAATGCGAAGATTAGGTAGGAGGGTAAAAATTTCCTAGGAAATTACCTCCCTGTCGGCTATTGGTTACACCAAAGACAAACTCAAATGTTACATTATAAATTGATACCACTTTGTAGTATCTCTTAACAGACACAGTCACTTTAGCCAAGATGGCTTTAAATCCGAAGATTTGGTAGGAGGGTAAAAATTTCCTAGGAAATTATTACCTCCCTGTCGGCTATTGGTTACTTCAAAGACAAACACAAATGTTATATTATAAATTGATACTACGCTGTAGTATCTCTTAACAGATACAGTCACTTTAGCCAAGATGGCTTTAAATCCGAAGATTTGGTAGGGGGGTAAAAATTTCCTAGGAAATTATTACCTCCCTATCGGCTATTGGTTACTTCAAAGACAAACTCAAATGTTATATTATAAATTGATACCTCTCTGTAGTATCTCTTAACAGACACAGTCACTTTAGCCAAGATGGCATTAAATGCAAAGATTTGGTAGGGGGTAAAAATTTCCTAGGAAATTATTACCTCCCTGTCGGCTATTAATTACTACAAAGACAAACTCAAATGTTATATTATAAATTGATACCACTCTGTAGTATCTCTTAACAGAAACAGTCACTTTAGCCAAGATTGTTTAAATCCGAAGATTTGGTAGGGGGGTAAAAATTTCCTAGGAAATTATTACCTCCCTATCGGCTATTGGTTACTTCAAAGACAAACTCAAATGTTATATTATAAATTGATACCTCTCTGTAGTATCTCTTAACAGACACAGTCACTTTAGCCAAGATGGCATTAAATGCAAAGATTTAGTAGGGGGTAAAAATTTCCTAGGGAATTATTACCTCCCTGTCGGCTATTAATTACTACAAAGACAAACTCAAATGTTATATTATATATTGATACCACTCTGTAGTATCTCTTAACAAAAACAGTCACTTTAGCCAAGATGGCTTGAAATCCGAAGATTTGGAAGGGGGGTAAAAATTTCCTAGGAAATTATTACCTCCCTATCGGCTATTGGTTACTTCAAAGACAAACTCAAATGTTATATTATAAATTGATACCTCTCTGTAGTATCTCTTAACAGACACAGTCACTTTAGCCAAGATGGCTTTAAAGGCAAAGATTTGGTAGGGGGTAAAAATTTCCTAGGAAATTATTACCTCCCTGTCGGCTATTAATTACTACAAACACAAACTCAAATGTTACATTATAAATTGATACCACTCTGTAGTATCTCTTAACAGAAACAGTCACTTTAGCCAAGATGGCTTTAAATCCGAAGATTTGGTAGGGGGGTAAAAATTTCCTAGGAAATTATTACCTCCCTGTCGGCTATTGGTTACTTCAAAGACAAACACAAATGTTATATTATAAATTGATACTACGCTGTAGTATCTCTTAACAGACACATTCACTTTAGCCAAGATGGCTTTAAATCCGAAGATTTGGTAGGGGGGTAAAAATTTCCTAGGAAATTATTACCTCCCTGTCGGCTATTGGTTACTTCAAAGACAAGCACAAATGTTATATTACAAATTGATACTACGCTGTAGTATCTCTTAACAGACACAGTCACTTTAGCCAAGTTGGCTTTAAATGCGAAGATTTGGTAGGGGGGTAAAAATTTCCTAGGAAATTATTATCTCCCTGTCGACTATTGATTACTTCAAAGACAAGCACAAATGTTATATTACAAATTGATACTACGCTGTAGTATCTCTTAACAGACACAGTCACTTTAGCCAAGATGGCTTTAAATGCGAAGATTTGGTAGGAGGGTAAAAATTTGCTAGGAAATTAGTACCTCCCTGTCGGCTATTGGTTACTTCAAAGACAAACTCAAATGCTATTTTATAAATTGATACCACTTTGTAGTATCTCTTAACAGACACAGTCACTTTAGCCAAGATGGCTTTAAATCCGAAGATTTGGTAGGAGGGTAAAAATTTCCTAGGAAATTATTACCTCCCTGTCGGCTATTGGTTACTTCAAAGACAAACACAAATGTTATATTATAAATTGATACTACGCTGTAGTATCTCTTAACAGACACAGTCACTTTAGCCAAGATGGCTTTAAATGCGAAGATTTGGTAGGGGGGTAAAAATTTCCTAGGAAATTATTACCTCCCTATCGGCTATTGGTTACTTCAAAGACAAACTCAAATGTTATATTATAAATTGATACCTCTCTGTAGTATCTCTTAACAGACACAGTCACTTTAGCCAAGATGGCATTAAATGCAAAGATTTGGTAGGGGGTAAAAATTTCCTAGGAAATTATTACCTCCCTGTCGGCTATTGGTTACTTCAAAGACAAGCACAAATGTTATATTACAAATTGATACTACGCTGTAGTATCTCTTAACAGACACAGTCACTTTAGCCAAGATGGCTTTAAATGCGAAGATTTGGTAGGGGGTAAAAATTTCCTAGGAAATTATTATCTCCCTGTCGACTATTGATTACTTCAAAGACAAACACAAATGTTATATTATAAATTGATACCACTCTGTAGTATCTTTTAACAGCCACAGTCACTTTGGCCAAGATGGCTTTAAATGCGAATATTTGGTAGGGGGGTAAAAATTTCCTAGGAAATTATTACCTCCCTGTCGGCTGTTGATTACTTCAAAGACAAACATAAATGTTATATTATAAATTGATACCTCTCTGTAGTATATCTTAACAGACACTGTCACTTCAGCCAAGATGGCTTTAAATTCGAAGATTCGGAAGGGGGTAAAAATTTTCCTAGGAAACTATTACGTCCCTGTCGGCTATTGGTTACTTCAAAGACAATCTCAAATGTTGCATTATAAATTGATACCATTCCGTAGAATCTATTAACATACATACTCACTTTGGGTAAGATGGCTTTAAATTCGAAGATTTGGTAGGGGGGGGTAAAAATATCCTAGGAAATTATACACACATGTCGGTTTTTGATTACTCCAAAGTAGTGCTCTCAAACGCGTCTCGGGTCGGGTTACGGGTCTGGTCGGATCAGGTCAAATCAGGTCGGTTTGTTGGGTGGGGTCAGTCGGGTCAGCAAGGGTCGCGTTGTCGGGTTAGTCTACTCGGGTCGTGTCAGTCGGGTCAGCTCGGGTCGGGTCAGCTCGGGTCGGGTTGTCGGGTCGGGTCAATCGGGTCAAGTCGGATCGGGTTATCGGGTCAGGTCAGTCGGTTCAGCTTGGGTCGGGTTGTCGGATCGGGTCAATCGGGTCAGTTCACTTTGGTCAACTGAGTTTAGGTTGAGCTTAAACTCGGCTGGAGTCGAAAACTGCTGTTTTTTTACTAGCTGCCTAATTGAAAATAGCAATTTTTTATTGATTTTATAGAAACCATAAATCTATTTTGAACACTTGAAGCTAGTACTTTTATGTAAATGCTTATTTTTGTAATTGTGTGTACTTTAATTTTTAAATGTGGGAGATTGATTTTACCAATCGACTGTAATATTAATATCTAGGCCAATATGGAGTCTGGATTTAGAACAAAACTAGAAGTTGTTTAAGTAAGGCCAAAAGAAAAATTGGATATGGACGACCAAGCCCAAGCAGGGCTGCGGTGGCTCAGTGGTAGAGAATTCATCTCTGGTGCATAGTGTCCATGGTTCGATCCCAGCTTGTGCTAAGTAGGCTTTGGGGTGGAGAAACGCCGTGTAGTGGGTTTTCTCGGGGTTCTCCTGTTTCCTCCCACTTTCTTCATTCCACCGTTTCATTCATTTCTCATGGTCACCATATCCCTTATCCTCGGTGCAGAATCGAGGGACCTTAAACTGAATATTTCATTTTATTTCACCAAGCCCAAGGACATCGATACAAGAACAAGATAAAGATTGGATATGCAAGACGAATTGCATAGTAATCTTTCTCTTGGCCTTCTTTTGGTGATCACCAAGTAGCGATGAGCGTATTTTCTTGCTTTCCGTATAGTATGAAAGACCATAATCAAAATCACACTTGGTCTTCATTTGTACCGATGAGGCGAGCATTCTTGGCTCTTGTATAGCATGAAAGACCACCAAGACTACGAAATGCAGGACCAATACTTGACTGCAAGACAAAGAATAAGACGCAGTATTGATAACCAAGACCCAGGGAGCGAATCGTTTGAATTTTATTTGTTGGGCTGAAAGTGATGAAATAATATTAGTACTTTATAATTAAATATCATACTGTATTTTTAAATTTTAAATTACAAAATTCATTTTATGTATCTTCTTACGTGCAACTATATATACTGTAAAATACGTTTTAATTACCGAGAAAGAAAAATCAAAGTGGCACGGGTCCCGGAATCATAAGAACCTATTTTGGAATGAAACTTGAAGGGTTGGAAAAAATCACAGGTGTTCTCCTGTTTCCTCAACCCTTATCATTGTAGTTAAACGATTTCCTTTTGTCTCCGCCAAGAGACTCTTGCTACTGCATTCCGAGAAGACCCCCTGCCGTCCGAGCAGATGAGAACACTGACCTTGAAGAAAATTTTCGTCACATAGAACTAAAGCAAGAAAAAAATAATTTTTTCCCACGTCGGACGTTGTTAATAGTTATAAAAAGAAATAACCAAACCTCAAAAGTGCCAAATATTCACTAAGATGCATATACAAATCTCCCGTTCGATCTAGCTAGTGGTTAACGTGTAAGACTTCGGTACACGTGGTCCGGGCTTAATTCCCAATGTGAATGCATTTTGGTGTTCACCCAGTGTCGTGACCATAGTGCTCTCAAACGGATCGGGTTGACCCGACCCGACGCGTGACTAGACCCGACGCGTGACTCGACCCGACCCGACTCGGATCGGGTGAGCTCGGGTCGGGTTACGGGTCTGGTCTGGTCGGGTTGTCGGGTCGGATCAGCTCGGGTCGGGTTGTCGGGTCAGGGCAATCAGGTCGGATCACGGTTCGGGTCAGTCGGGTCTGGTCAGTCAATTCGGGTCACGGTTCGGGTCGGGTCGGTCTTCAACCCGACCCGACCCGATCCGTTGAGAGCACTACTCTAAAGACATCAAATGTTACATTATAAATTATTACCATTCTGTGTTGTTCGTTAACGGAGGCATTCACTTTGGTCAATATGACTTTATGTCCGAAAATTTGATAGGGGGTAATATTTTCCTGAGATATTTATACCGCCTGTCGGTTATTTGTTTACTTCAAAGATAGTATCGAATGTTATATTATAAATTGATGCTACTCCGTGTTATTTCTTAACAGACGCAATCATTCTGCTCAAGATTGCTTTATGTCCAAAAAATTATCTTCATGACCAAAAACTTGATAGTCGGTAATGTTTTCCTAGGAAATAATTGCTTTTCCAGTTTTGCACGTGATTTGCTGTCTGACGAGGGTGTCTTAAGAAAAAAATGAAATGAAATCTATTAGTTTTACGTCCTATGGCTATGCCGGTTAGGATAAAAAAGACAGTGATTATGAGAAATGAATGAAATGGTGGAACGAAGAAAGTGGGATTAAACGGTAGAACCCCGAGAATGCCCACAAGTACGGTGTTTGTCCACCATAAACTCCACACGGCGCGAGCTGGGATCGAACCAGTGATCCCAAGCACCAACACTCTACCACTGAGCCACCGCGCCCCCCAGGTGTCTTAAGATGGTTGCAGTGTCAAAGTGGTAATTTCTATTAATTGTTATCTTATTATATCAATGAAATTTGTATAAGTTGCTCTTCAAGAGGAACAATTCAAATCTTACATATTAGCGGCCTAGTATAAAAGGAGGAAGAAACTTTCCTCCGAAACACTGCACTGTTAAAAAATATTTCATAGTTTCGTTCGTGAAAGCAGCTCTTGACTTGTTCTACTAGTAGTCGAGATTTAAGGATTTAGTAGCGTCGAAAGGAGTGTATTGATTTTGAAACTCGATTCTACTCTTTTGACAGTGTGGAACACGTAGGAAGAAAAATATATAGAGAATAAACAATCTTTTGAAACAAAGGTAAGTAAATCTAACTTTAAATTTTGTTATAGAGAATAAACAATCTTTTGAAACAAAGGTAAGTAAATCTAACTTTAAATTTTGTTATTTGCAACTGAGAAAGCAGACTTTGATTCCAAAATATAACCTAGTTTGCAGTGTAAAATATTAGATATTAGTTGCCTTATAATCTTGATAACTACTATTACACAGTTTATAACATAAATGATTGTAAACATAAAACACATCTTTCAATTAAAAACAACGTTGTTGCAATTTATTCCTCTCCCTGTCCCTATATACACATGGTAGACAATTTATCGTGATCATGCGCTATAACGGGTTTAGACAGAAATTCACAAGTGTTGCCAACCAAATATAAATTTATATTTTTTTCAAATGGCACTACGTCAGTTTATTACACATTTCTAACCATGTTAAATGTAAACTTAAAATACTACTTTTATTAATCAGTGTTACAAGCTAAAGATATGGAAGCAAGTTTGGAAGCCTCTAACGCAGACACAGCACAACAGAGATGCACAGGATAATATAGTTCGAAAGAACTTTAGCGCTGAATATCATGGTCATGGTATGACGTTTTTCGAATGAATAGAAACGAAGTTACAGGGGTTGAAAATTTGAATTTTTTCAAAGTCTTTATTTACAAAAATCTTAGGTAAATATTATATCTAGTTACATGTGTGGTTTGCAAGGAACGTTCAAATTATTTTACCGTTTACAACACTTCCATTTCTCTAACCGTACCGGAGATATAATAAACATTGATAAAGTTGCCAACACTGTTAAAAATGGCGTAGCTAGCTAGTGCGAGCTAGCCACCAGAACAACGTACAAGGCTTGTAAACAGAAGATTCTCAAGTCGTATGTACTCCCATGCGCAAAAAATATTGCGCGTATACTGTAACTCACAATTTTTCGCAATTATTCCATTTTCCATATGTTCATTGGTAAAATTCAGTTATTAGTACGTGGAGATAATAGAAAGCAATCCATCTAAGGAGATATTTCCAAAAAATATAATAAAATAATAAAAATATAAGCAAAAAACAAAATTATGTTCGGTTTTGTGTATACTGGCAATAATGTTTTCGAGGGAATTTTTGGAGTAGCACAGCACGATTGCAGAGGGAATAACAAGATTAGTAGAACAGCTGAATCAAGGAACTGGAAATTGGAGCAACATATTGCATTTATTGGCTTAAATCTAGGGTGTAAATTGTCTGCCAAATATAAATTAGCTTCTGTAAGCAAGATGTTATACGGAAAATATAAACAAAGAGAAAAACTGTTGTCTTAAGTTTGGAAGTGACATGCTTTATAGCCATGAGCATTTATTTCTTAAGAAAAAGATAGGCAACAAAAGAAAATTTGTGTGGTCAAGTGGGTAGAGTGACGGCCTAGTAATTCTTATACTGTTTTGACACCAGATCGAATCCCATCCGGTCCTGTTCAATTTTTTTTTTTTTACAAAACATTGTAGAAAGTGTATAATTTTTATGTTAATAAAACTGAAACAGTACAATTAGGAAATAACTTTTTGTTTCCTCTGATGACGTATTCATTTAGAATTAGTGTACTATTAGTAATACCGATTGCTTTCAGTTTATGGTGTTGTATAGGTTCCTTTATCATCCTCTTTTCTTGAAAAAAAAATCTCCAATAAAGTATGAAAAATATATATAGTCAGAAACAGACATCTTAGTATCAAACATGATTTATCGTGATGAAATAAACAAGTTTCCCGTTATTAAAAAATAAAACTATAGATAATCATTGAATTTGGTCTTTAGGTTTTTATTATGCTATATATATTCTTTATAAGACTATACTTTATAAGGCAAGATGAGCGATCATACCCTCAAATTTAGCTAGTGAGTGAAAGATGTTTTCGGCACAAATATTTTACAGGTTTAGGTGCATGAAACACCAATACGCCATGGTCTTGACCTTCGTTTATTTCACATTATTATCCGACATATCATAGCAGGTAAAAAGCAGCATCAATCGGCAAGAAGAACTGCAAGTTGTGGTCTTAGTCTGTTTCTGATGCTCCGGACTCGATCGCCTAGCACGCTCGTCTATACCTTGACTCATACGTCTATCATTCAGTGCAGGCACATATCCAGCTTTTCTTTTCGGAGGGGACCCGACACGAATCCTCGTAAGCACGTAATTCTAATGTTTCAAAAATATCAATAATAATAATAATAATAATAATAATAATAATAATAATAATAATAATAATAATAATAATAATAATAATAATAATAATAATGCAACAGTTCTGTATTTCTCTTAAACGTTTCTTACTTGTCATTTATGAACCGGTCAAACTTAATTCTAACTCTCACGAAATCAAAAAATATTTTCTAGAGACATGTAAGGAAAACTGTTTGCTACGTATATCACATAAAAAAAAAATAGCAAATGGCAATGAGTGTATCGTTCTAATACAGTAATGTTATAAACAGACCGGAAAGGAAATTGTAATCCCATTTAAAAGTGTTCTTTAATTCCACCTGTTATCAATGGCATTACGGTATATTCTTACAAGTAACACTTCCCAAGTGTAACACTCCGATTTTGATAAAATTTGACAGGCAGATACTACACATAAAATAAACGAATACATGTTTTTTTTATTTTCTGCGGAAAAACTGTTTTACGGGGGCAAAAGCACTCACCCAAAATTTTGAAAGTTGACGCCCGAAAGACAAAAACAAGTGGACCAAAGTGTACGAAATTGTGCACAGATATGGCAGACGTAAAATGAAGGAATACGTGTTTTGTATTTTCCTGGAAAAAACGGTTAGGTGGGACGCAGACCCCTCCAAACCTTTGATCATGAAATATCAAAAGTGCTAGTAACAATATGTCTGATGTGTGTAAAGGACGAAGAATTCCGATGACACTTTGTGTATGGACAATACGCAAAAACTAAACGAATGCCTGTTTTAAGGGACAAAATCCCCCATCCAAAATGATGAAAGTTGACGCCCGAAAGGCAAGAAGAAGTGAACCGAAATGAATGAAATTGTGCACAGATATTGTAGACGAAAAATGAGGGAATATGGGTTACGTATTTTCCTGAAAAAAAAAAAAAAGTTTCGGTGGGACACAGACCCCTCCAAAACTTTGATCGTGAAATATCAAAAGTGCTAATAACAGTATGTAAGAAGTGCTTAAAGGACATGAAGAATTGGAACGACACATTGTGTAGGGACAATACGCAAAAAAAAAAAAAAAAAAAAAAAAAAAAAAAAAAAGAACGGGTTTATTTTCTGCGAAAAATTGGTTTTAGGGGGCAGAATTCCCCACCCAAAATTTTGAAATCGTGCACAGATATTCTAGACGTAAATTGAGGTAATTGTGTTTCGTATTTTCCTGAAAAAAGCGATTGAGTGGGGCACGGACCTTCTAAGCTGTTGATTAGGAAATATCAAAAGTGCAAATAAGTATGTATACGTCAGAAGTTCCTAAAGAGTATGGAGAATTGCAACGAAACTTCGTATTGGGACAATTTGCAAAACAATAAATGGAATGCATTTTAATTTGTATGAAAAAACAGTGTTGGGGCCTAGAGCCCCTCCAAAAAAAGTTAATATTACCGTAAAAGTGCAGGAAGGAGTGGACCGAAGCAAATGAAATTGTGTGTAGATATTGTATAGACTGTATGTAAAATAAGGACTTTCGTGTTTTAAAGATGTCCCTATCAATTTTGGCACATCAACAGCAAACAGGAAATTAATCGGCACGTGTTTTTGTTTATGCGGAAAAACATTGTAAGGGTTAAAGTTGCCTCGTAAAATACTACAAAATACGCTATACTGTTTGTGCTTGTTGTTGATGTGCCAAATTTGAAGAAATCTGATGGAGACACTTGTGAAACACGAGAGGCTTTATTTTTCATATCCAATATCTACAGACAATTTCATTCGCTTCGGTCCAATCCTTCCGACACTCAACGCCTCGGTCCACTCAAAAGTTTTTTTTTCTCTTTTCAGGAAAATACGAAGCACGTATTTCCTCATCTTACCTCTACATTTGTGAACAATTTCATTCAGTTCGGTACATTTTTTCTTCCCTTTCTTGCGTCAAATTTCAAAATTCATGCGGGGGACCTTTTGTCCTCTAAAACCGTTTTTTCGCAGGAAATAAAAAAGCCGAATTTGTTTATTTTTTGCATATTGTCCTAACACAAAGTTTTGTTCCAATTCTTCATGTAAATTTAGGCACTTCTGACATACTGTTATTAGCACTTTTGATATTTCATGATCAAAGGTTTGGAGGGATCTGTGCCCCACCTAACCGTTTTTTCCAGGAAAACACAAAACACGTATTCTCTAATTTTATGTCCGCAATATCTGTTCACGATTTCGTTCACTTTGGTCCACTTGTTTTTGCCTTTCGAGCGTCAACTTTCAAATTTTGGGTGAGGGCTTTTGCCCCCTAAAACCCTTTTTTCAGCAAAAAAAAAGCACTTATTTGTTTATTTTATGTATAGTATCTACCTGCCAAATTTTATCAAAATCGGAGTTTTACACTTGGGAAGTGTTACTTGTTAGAATTATAACAACAACGCATTGTCCACAGTTTGAACACTGACTCAAAGTAATCTGACATAATTAAAAAAAAACTCAAAAGGGAAAAAGTAGGTTTATTAAAAAGTGCTTGAGGTTTGGTAAGGGACAGCTTCCAGGACCTCACGCTGGATACGTCACTGAGTCAGTGCATTATATTTGTTTCTTGCAAAGATGATAATTAGATGCGTAATGTGTAAAATTATATCATAGTTTGACTTTTTATAGGTCTTTCCTTAACACATCCATATTATCCGGCGTTCTGCCTGCCTGTTTTATGTCGGATAAGCGAAACTCTACTGTATTTTCAGATAGCATATACACAGGAGCTAGAGGTCTGCACGGGCCGGAATTTTTAGAACGGACCCGGCCCGTCCCCTTTAATTTATAATCTATAGGCATTAACGGATTAAGGGCGGAGCCAATGGAGCCCAGGGCCCCCAGCTCAGGGGGCCCTTTAAAATCCCTCTGTTTAATACTTACGCTCGCGGTATCGCTAGATTTAAGTCTTTGCATCAGCAGCATTTACCTGTTAATAATGAATGAAATTATTTAATTGTTAATAATGAATTTAACTAAACTAATTATTGTAAACTTGAAGCACATTCAAATATTACAGCATAGTTCTCGGTAGTTCCATAAGTAATTTCAGAGACCACGGTGTTTCAGTGGTAGAGCGTTCACCTTTGGTGCATGGAGTCCTTGGTTCAATCTATGCTCGCGCCAAGTGAACCTTGTGCTGGACAAACACTGTGTGTGTGGGTTTTCTCGAGGTTCTCCCGTTTTATCCCACTTTTTTCATTCCACCATTTCATTCATTTCTTATCATCACTGTCTCCTTTAGCCTATCCGGCATAATCGTGGGACGTAAAACTTAAAAATTTCATTTCAAATCATTTCAATCAAAAAACAGTTGCAGGAAGTATGTAATTTCGAATAAAACAAACTACTATATACAATTCTGAGTATATTATTCTTTTATGAAATTCTCGCGAACCTTATTTCTAAATTGAAGGGTAAGAAGACTAAATTCATTCTCTTATTATTATAGACCCATTTCAATTGAAGCAATTGGAATAGTTGAAAAAAAAAAACATACCCTATATTCCAGTGTGCCACAATCGGTATAACGCGCCACACTGGTGTGTCCAGCAAAGTGAACAGTGTGACGCAAACTTTTTCCTATTATTTGCAAGAATATTTGTCGAGTTCCTGTTATTTATTATTATTATTATTATTATTATTATTATTATTATTATTATTATTATTATTATTATTATTATTATTATTATTATTAACGATTTTTCCATGGATCAGCTGTCTGTATACGGTTAAGCAACCACAAGTATCACATTGAAGGAATGAGTGTAATTATTTACTTTAATAGTAATACAAAAGTCTATTTGCTTGTATATTCTACCGGTAATAACTGCATCCGTCTAGAAAGCTAGGACTAACAACAAAGGGATACCAAGTTGTGACCACACACCGCCCCAAATCGTGGGTGCCACAAGTTCTCTTCTACGCCTTAGAACAATAAGGGCTGTAGTGTTCAGGGAGAGAGGAAAACAACTTAATTCCATTGCAGTTATATGCTTATTAAATGTTAACTTATATTTATAAATTATGTAAGTGATCGTATCGTTTTCTGTTTATTATTATTATACATTTCTTAATACGTTGATTGCCATGTGTATGGAATTCCATACACACGGCTGTCCTGTACAGTAGAGCGTGATTATTTTCCATACGCAAACAATGTAGATATTCCAAGTTTGTTGTGTTCGTTCTATAGGTGTGTATGTAATTAGATACATATGGCGTAGAAATCAAAATTTAATGTCCATGCCACGTATATGAAAAACCATACACAAAGACATTTATGAATAAAGACATTGAGTTTGAGTTTAACGTCTCGTTCAGCAACGAAGCTATATGAGACGTCGGCCTACTGATTAGCTCCGAACTCCGAACCACGTGAGCTCTCGCCGGGAATCGAAGCCGGGTCTTCCACACCAAATGCGCGTACGCTAACCACTAAGGAGCTTATGAACAGAGACATTTATGAGCTAAAACAAAGGCGAAAACAAAGATGTGTGATGTGATTTTGAGTTTATCGTCCCTTTCAGCAGCAAGGCTATATGAGACGTGGACCTACTGATTAACGTGAAATCCGAACCACATAAGCTCCCGCCGGACGAAAACAAAGACCTTTGGAATTGACAATTGTTTGGGCATTCCAGTCGAACCTACCTAATATTAACAACGTTTCTACGATAATTTCGTAACATTGTATTATTTCTTTTGTTGATTAGCTTGGTTAGGCTTATTTAAACACTTTCTTCTTTGCAACGACGTGTCACATCTCTTGGATGAAGATACACTAGCTCTCATTGGAAATCTAATCCAGAACCAATGCACTTGAACCATTTGACCACAACAAGGCACATTTAAAAAGAAGTTTCGATTTTGTTCGGAAAATTGTGATTAGGTGTAACATTTAAAAATATATTTAAGAAAGGGTACGGAGTAAACGCACTGTACTTTCTCGCTCGAATATTTTACACTGACTTATGTTAGGCTGCAACTGTTATTGATACATTTATTTGCGAAATTGCGAATACAATAATGTTTTGGAAAACTTTGCTAGAAGAAACTTCAGGCCCAAAAGTAAAGTACCCATTGGTCATATTTCCGTTAGAAATAACTTGATCCATATATTAGAATTATAAAGGATATAATTGTATGTGAACTATAAGCAAAAGCGTCTGAGTAATTTCTGAGAAAATTATGCAAAAAGTCACCCCCAAGAATAAATTATCCCTTGTGGATCTTTTCAGTATAAACGAGCTATGCTATATTGTTAGTGTTTTCATAAAACATTTATTTATGAAATACGAACACAATCACCTGAGTCGTTCTTGAGAAAATCGCAGGGTAAAACTTACTGTCAAAACTAATATAACATTTCTAGATTTTCCGGATGAGGGAATTATACCATATAGCTAGGTTATTTATGTAATACGTATTTATAAAATATGAACAACAAACATCTCCTGAGTTGTTTTTAGGAAGGTCATCGGGAAAAGCTTACCCCCAAAGGTAAACTCTTCTATCTGTAATTTTGACAGTATATCAAGTAATTTTTAAGCAAATCGTCGGGAAAAATTTCACTATCAAAGTAAACTATCTCTTTTGGATTTTTCTTTTCGGAACAAGCGAGTTATACCATATTGTAAGATTATTACAGAAAATATTTTTACTGAAATTAGAACAAATTTCAGTAAAAATACAAATTTCAGTAATAACTGAGACAATTGTCCAAAAAAAATCAACTCTTGAGAAAACCACTTCTTCTGTATGTTATCGGAATAAACTATTTATGCTCTATGTTAGTTTATTAATGAAATATTTCTTTACGAAATATGAACAAAATTGCCTGAGGCGTTAATGGGAAAATGGGAAAGCCCACCCTAAGATTAAGCTACTCCTTCGAACGAGTTGTTTGTTAGGTTATTAATGATACGTTTATTTATGAAATGTGGTTGAGAAAATTCTGCAAAAAGAACGCATACCATACAGTAAATTACACCATATATATTTTTTTCAGAAAAATTATTCATATGCGGTGGAGATTCGTTAATAAAATATATATTTATAAAAAGTAAATAAAATCGTCACAGCTTTTTTACTTGAGAAAATAGAATTATTTTAAAGTTTAATCCTTCAGTAAATTACCCTTGCTTTTAAGTGTCGAAGGACATAAAATTCGAAAGATATTATGTTACTAAAACGTTATGTCTAGAATTCGGTGCAGATACGTTGAACAGTATGGCCTCTATTTGAGTGCATGTAAAAGCGTGACGAACCGAGAGACAAATAGATGGACAGACATCGAAAAATCATTTTTTTCGCTATGTAGGAGCCATGTAACTTGAATTTATTGAAATCTGGTATTCGGTTTTTATAACTATCACCACACTTTCTTTTTTCGTCGCTCGAATGTGAAAACGAATAGGCCTACACCGACACGTAATGTGATAATTCGTAATCCCAAAAATTTAATTTGTTATGTTTAATGTGTGGTTACTCTTAAAAAAAAAAGCTTATGCATGTTACATCATTTTATTATCAGTTTTTCACGCTACTGTATAATTCGGTACGATTATAGTTAATATTCATGGCATCTTTTGGAAGCATTCGCGTTCCTCACAAAGGGAGCTGTAAAATTTAGTTTTGTTTAAAGAAAGCACTCTTGATTTTTTTTCACACAGACTTGCATTTCTTGCACTTGTGGATATGAAACAAAAGGAGAGAGAGAGAGAGAGTCAATACTTTAAAAAGAAACACACACACAGAAACACTAGAACAGTTTTTTTCTTCATAACAACGAGCTATCGCTGTGACTGTGTTCCTCACGCTGTGTGTATAGCTGCAGGTTGCTCCTGTTTTGTTTTTTCCTGTTCCTGACTCACAGACACTCGCAGTGAGTTGAAGCTGTGTAAAAACGGAGAGGGAACGGTTAAGCATACCATACCATAAACTAAAAACAATCGCTATTAGTAATAAATAGTAAGCTAATTCTGAATAAATACGTCATCAGAAAAACAAAAAGTTATTTCATTATTATACTGTATTATTTCGTTTCTTATTAACTTAAAAATTATACACTTTCTACAATGTTTTGTAAAGAAAAAAAAATTGAACAGGACCGGATGGGATTCGATCTGGTGTCAAAACAGTATAAAAATTACTAGCCTGTCACTCTACCCACTTGACCACACAAATTTTCTTTTGTTGCCTATCTTTTTCTTAAGAAATAAATGCTCATGGCTATAGAGCAAGTCACTTCCAAACTTAAGACAACAGTTTTTCTCTTTGTTTATATTTTCCGTATAACATCTTGCTTACAGAAGCTAATTTTTATTTGGCAGACAATTTACACCCTAGATTTAAGCCAATAAATGCAATATGTTGCTCCAACTTCCAGTTCCTTGATTCAGCTGTTCTCCTACTAATCTTGTTATTCCCTCTGCAATCGTGCTGTGCTACTCCAAAAATTCCCTCGAAAACATTATTGCCAGTATACACAAAACCGAACATAATTTTGTTTTTTGCTTATATTTTTATTATTTTATTATATTTTTTGGAAATATCTCCTTAGATGGATTGCTTTCTATTATCTCCACGTACTAATAACTGAATTTTACCAATGAACATATGGAAAATGGAATAATTGCGAAAAATTGTGAGTTACAGTATACGCGCAATATTTTTTGCGCATGGGAGTACAACCGCTGAACTTAGAAACTTAAAGCTTGGTCAGTACATGGGATCTGAGACGTGATATATCACAGAGAATCGATTTTTGGAATTTCAAAGCGGAAGCGAAGAATACACATGAAAATTATCTTATAAAAACGTGTACATTTTCGGGCTCTATTAAACCCCAGTCATCAAATTTGGTATTTCAACATCTCCTTTAAATAAAAATAAGTTTTAGCTTTCTTTATATATTACCTCCCTATGAACTTTCGAAAATAAAACCATCCTTCATCGTCCCCAAAGTGAGTGCGTCTGTTAAGACATAAATCGGTATAACATCAATTTATAATGTAAAAATTTGACCTTATCCTTGAAGTAGCACAGAACCAATACAAGAGTATAAGCACCCCTATAAAATTTCTGATATAAAGACATCTTACCGACAATCAGTACGTCTGTTAAGAGATAACAGGGTATAATATCAATTCATAAAATCATATCTTGGCTAAAGTGAATGTGTCTGTTAAGAGATACTACAGAGTGGTACCAATTTATAATATAACATTTGTGTTTGTCTTTGAAGTAATCAATAGCCGACAAGGGAGGTAATAATTTCCTAGGAAATTTTTACCCCCTACCAAATCCTTGCATTTAATGCCATCTTGGCCAAAGTGACTGTGTCTGTTAAGAGATACTACAGAGTGGTATCAATTTATGATATGACATTTGAGTCTGTCTTTGAAGTAACCAATAGCCGACAGGGAGGTAATAATTTCCTAGGAAATTTTTACCCTCCTACCAAATCTTCGGATTTAAAGCCATCTTGGCTAAAGTGACTGTGTCTGTTAAGAGATACTACAGGGTGGTATCAATTTATAATATAACATTTGACTTTGTCTTTGAAGTAACCAATAGCCGACAGGGAGGTAATAATTTCCTAGGAAATTTTTACCCCCTTACCAAATCTTCGCATTTAAAGCCATCTTGGCCAAAATGACTGTGTCTGTTAAGAGATACTACAGAGTGGTATCAATTTATGATATGACATTTGAGTCTGTCTTTGAAGTAACCAATAGCCGACAGGGAGGTAATAATTTCCTAGGAAATTTTTACCCCCCTACCAAATCTTCGGATTTAAAGCCATCTTGGCCAAAGTGACTGTGTCTGTTAAGAGATACTACAGAGAGGTATCAATTTATTATATAACATTTGAGTTTGTCTTTGAAGTAACCAATAGCCGACAGGGAGGTAATAATTTCCTAGGAAATTTTTACCCCCCTACCAAATATTCGAATTTAAAGCCATCTTGGCCAAAGTGACTGTGTCTGTTAAGAGATACTACACAGTGGTATCAATTTATAATGTAACATTTGAGTTTGTCTTTGAAGTAACCAAGAACCGACAGGGAGGTAATAATTTCCTAGGAAATTTTTACCCCCCTACCAAATCTTCGGATTTAAAGCTATCTTGGCCAAAGTGACTGTGTCTGTTAAGAGATACTACATAGTGGTATCAATTTGTGATATAACATTTGAATTTGTCTTTGAAGTAACCAATAGCCGACAGGGAGGTAATAATTTCCTAGGAAATTTTTACCCCCTTACCAAATCTTCGCATTTAAAGCCATCTTGGCCAAAATGACTGTGTCTGTTAAAAGAATCTACAGAGTGGTATCAATTTATAATGTAACATTTTAGTTTGTCTTTGAAGTAACCAATAACCGACAGGGAGGTAATAATTTCCTAGGAAATTTTTACCCCCCTACCAAATCTTCGGATTTAAAGCCATCTTGACCAAAGTGAGTGCATAGACTGAGAGATCACAGTCAATTATATGAATTTTTAATGTGACTTTTGACTTTTCCTTTGAAGTTACCAGAAACCGACAAGGGGGTAAAGATTTCCAGGGGGTAAAACTTTCCAGGGGTAAAAAATCCCTGTGACACCGGTATTGTTTTACTTCTTCTTCTTTTTTCTTTTTCTTTTTTCTTTTAGGATGAATTTCAACATTTGAACCAACTGTTAAAATTCTTCCCCAAAGCAACAGGAAATCAAAAGAAGACGGCAAGTTTTATTAATAGTATATTCATACTGATTACTGCCACATTTTTATTCAAAAATAAAGCAATGATTCTTGATTTATATAATTCATAATACGAATCATGTATGTCGTAGTTTGTTTCTCGTGATATTAGTACTTACTCAACGTTAGCAAAGGGAGAGATGATATTGAGGAATTTATCCTAATTCATTCCCGGAGATAAGGTCTACCTTCGTATACAGACTCTTGATACAAAATGCCCCAAAAATAAAACAACATTGTAGCTGAAACCTAAGGGACTTTTCATCAACAATAACCCAGGATATCTTAGAAAATAATGAATAAAGTGTGCGATTTAACAAATTTTAAAAAAGAATACGTCTTCTGGTTTAAAAACATTCTTTTACTGTCAATTCCAATAAAAGAATAACATTTATAATAGAAATTACAGTAGCAACAAAGAAGCATTACAGTAAATATACTGCAAAACATACTAATAGGTTCACAGAGAAAAACCGTTCTCCGTTGTACAAATATAGGGTATCCTCTTCCTTACTATAGAAATCAGTACGGAGCATACGTTAACCGTATGCTACATAGGCACTGCCCTTAGATGTTACATCATGCCGTTGCAGGATGTCTGACATCTAACAGTTTTCCGTATATCACATGCATATACTTATATTACCTTCGTCAGTTGTATGTTATATACGTCCATTTGTATGCGAGATCCTGACCGCCTACATTGTTTCATACGGAAAGTGCGTATACATGGAACACTTATACAGAAAGTAGTATAAAACATACCTTTTCAGTTATACGTCTGCTGTACGTTAAGTCCAAAAACTATAGGAATTACAAATGTAACTTATCTTTTTAAGTAAGCCATCTACAATTTTTTCCTCAGTGTTATAAACAAAAACAAACAGTGACGATCTTACGCTTTCTACTCTCATACTTTCCTCAATACCATAAATTATAACTCGAGGTTGATATTGCTTTCATAGGAAGCAAAAGAAGCAAAAATAAGCTTTATTTTCAGAGTTTATGTTACATATATCAATTATGTCTTGTAAACTGTATACAATTTGTGGTCATACATCAACTTAGATGGTAAAACAAATCGTCTTTCTGCTACGCTAATCAACACAAAAGACAGTTTTCCACTCAATAATCGAAAACATATAACTGTTAAAAGCTGTCTAAGACAAACCCTTTTACAATCATGCAATCATCGATGCGTACAACTGTACAAAAGGGATGCAATGTTTTATTTGCCATTACAAAGCGCAAAAGGATAATGAAGGAAAGCCAAGGTATCAATGAGAATGAGGTTTAATTAAAATTAATTATCTCTTTTGTTTTGGTGTTGTCAAAACATATGCAAAATACTTCTATAAACTATTACTCGTCAAGTGTGGAGCTTATTACCAAAACGTCCCTTGTCCAGCCAATAAAAATTTTGGCAAATCGAAAGAAACTAATAATTATTTTAAAAGGTTATTAAATATTGTAAGTTTTGGTGTAGAAATTCTTAGTTTATAAACAAATTCAATTATTCAAGACATAAGTAATGAATAATAAAGTTATTTAATTTGGACAAGGGACATTTTGAAACTAAAAAACGGACAAGGGACGTTTTGAAAGCAAATCTTTCGGACAAGAGACAATTTGATACAAAATAATGAAAATGTCAATATTTTATTCACTTTAATATTGCGTATATATGTAGATCGAAAACCAATATTTACGCAATTGTATTCTATATTTTTAACCATTTTACAATGATCACAATAAATTGTATTCAAAACTGAATTAAAACAATAGGATATAAAACATTATTGAAGCGTTCATTTTCAAAACGTTTCTTGTCCATTCTTGATTCAAAATTCAGATAGTGAATAGATTAAGATTTTATTTCTTCAATTTTGCTGTTACTTGGTTTCAAAATCCATAGGAAATCTGAAAATATGTTTCTTAAGGATTTTGAAATTAAATGAAATTTTTAATTACAGCTAAAATTAAAAGAGGATTCCTAGTTTAACCCTTACGTAAATTTTGAATGAAAAATGAACCAGAGACGTTTCGAAAATGAACTCTTCAATATAAATTTATCGCACAAATCTTTTGTAAATTATCTCGGTTGAGCCAGTGGTATCAACCAACTAGTTTGTGGACTTAAACATCCATTAAATGTTCTAGAAAGCAATAATTAATGCAATTTTGTGTCAAGTAATTGCTGACAAAAATCATTGGACAACAGACAGTTTGAAATAAAACAGCAAGAATCGTGTTCGAATGGGAATGGACATAGGACGTTTTGCTTCGAAACTTTGTTGCTGTAAGATGTCCGCCATTTTGCAGTGGACAAGAGACGTTTTGAATGCAAGTACATATTTCAAATCCATTTTTCTCATCCTTCTGGGACGTTTTGACCAGAAATAAGAGTGCAAAGATGAAGACAATTATTCAATGATTCCGTGTATATTGATATCTTGATTTTCAAAAAAAAGTGGACAAGAGACGTTTTGATAATAAACTCCACAAGTAAGTTCAAACTAAAATTATAAACAATGGTTGGTGAGCTGATAGATCTTAATATTAGTTCTAACCGGTGATTAAAACTACAATGTAAAACAGTTTCTTGAATACAGAGAGCTTTCCCATGTATGCTTTACATAAGTTGAAACAGTATAAGATTGTTAATGATATAATCCATGTTCATTTCTCTGCGTGTTAATCAACTGAACTAGTGAAAGTTTCACATATTCACAGGATGGCCCGTGGACTTTTCACAAGAAGTATACTTGTTAAAGAACATTCAGGTTCACAGCAAAACGTAAAAGATATTGCAAATATCCACAGGATTTTCCTTCGATTTTCATGTAATGTGTATTGTCACTTGGCAATATTTGTGTGTCTAAATGTTAGACTATGGTTCTCCCGCACAAAGTCGAACACTGAACAAACAGAGGTATTTTCGCAGGTCTCCACGAGACTTCTCTACATGAAAGAATTAAAATATTTCAGTTTTACGTCCCAAGATTATGCCGGCTAGGCTAAAGGAGACGGTCATGATGAGAAGTGAATGCAATGGTGGAATGATTAAAATGGGAGAACCCAAGAAAACCCACCAACATGGTGTTATCCACCACAAATTCCACTTGGCGCGAGCTGAAATCGAACCAGGACCTCATGTACTCGAGGTGAACACTCTACTACTGAGCCACCGCAGCCTCTACATGAAAACAGGGACATCCCGATATCCCAAAATTGATATCTATTGGACATCTAAGAGATATCCGTGTTACTTGGGGATGTCAAAATTGTGAATCTATAGCCTTTGTCCTTCGAAATTTCTGTAATTATAGTATACTTTATTATTATTTTCTTTACCAATTAATAATAACTGAAGATAATAAACAGAATCACTCCAAACATAATATTACCCATATATTTATTTCATTAGAAGATGACTAAATGCGCACAAAATTTGAATACAGAAGGCGAACATCAAGGAGTGAGCGTGAAGGATATGTTATGAGGAACTATCAGAGCATCATGTATTTTATTCTTGATTCACCCTATCAGCAACCAGCTGCTCACATATGGTAGAATATAGACTGTAGTTGAACTGTATTAAACGACAGACAGGCTTCCTTTTTCTTCATTTTTGACCGCGGGAGTGCCTCTTCTTCCTCATTGCACAATAGCTTTGTATTTATTTGTCAGCATTAAGTGGAATTTCCGGGTCAGTGAAAACCGAGAGACACTTCAATTGAAGAGGGAGATTTAAAATGGAGACAGAAGAGTAGTGATTGAGAAAAGGATGTTGAAGTTGAGGAGAGAGGTTCCAGATTCATGAAGTATTTAAGGATGTCTAAGCAAATAACAAACGTTTGTTCATACAACATTGATATCTAGAAAACAATCTATTGAATTGAATTGATTTTGAGTTTAACTTCCTTTCAGCAGCGAGGCTATATGAGACGGGACCTACTGATTAACGTGGAATCCGAACCACGAGTTCCCGCCGGGATCGAACACAGTCAAGATAGCAAAGTTATGTTGGTATTGAGCGTGGTTGCATAACTACAGCAGGGAATGTGTAAGCTTTCGTTTTCTGATATTCTATGTTTTTTTTTCTTTTCTTTTTTTTACAATTGAGGACAAGAAGGACTCACTACAATATACACCCATTGCGATATCTGAAAGGTCTGAATTACGTGGTAAACCTTAAGGAGAGAGAGGTGACATTTTACAGCTGCCAACTTAATGTCGTGTGTATTTATTATTAAAAGGGTATATTTGTAATACATATTCCGTTTTAACCATGAACCTGAATTTCAATGCTTAATAAAATAGGTTTTTAAATAAAATAACTACATGATTTTCTCATTGAAAGTTACAAATCTATGCATAATTCAATTTGGGGAAAAATGACATATATTTTCCCTCAATAATGATCGATTCAATTTAGAATGTTCATTTTAGAATATACAGTGCTTGTGAACTATATATCTTTAAAACCAGGGTATCTTCATTTGTTTTCCAACTGTCAGTGGCTACAATAGTAAGTTATGGAGTCTAACATTTCATATGTGTGATTCTGGTTGATAAACCACTTTATCATTATCTGAATATTATAATATCGCGAATATGTGATTTACGGGTTACCTAAATTCAAACTGGCAAGTAAGAAAAACATACCATGAACCAAGAAGCAGAAACAAAAACTTTTTCCTTAAATACAAACTTTCGCTTAAGCTCGTTCTCGAGAACAATGTTGGTTAGTGTTGCCAACAACCTGTGAAGAAAATAGGGTAGATGGCCTTCGGAAATACTCAAAAAAATAGCTAGATCTTGAACTGAAAACCTAGAACGCACATTGTAAATTTTAAACCCTTTTTTGGGTGTAGGATTATAAGTGAGTTGTATTAAAATTTGAATATTCAATTTTATCCACTGAAGACTAAAACGCAAAATGTATGATTTTAAATTACATTAAAATCCATCAACTACTTGTCTGATTTGTGAAACTCAACCGTAATATTATCAGTTGAATTGAAACATTTCATCATCGATGACGTCGCAGCTATCCCAGGTGTTGGAACTGGATGAACCATCCTTGGATTGCGGTTTGGTGTTTGTGTAGACTGACATTGTCCCAAGGCATGATTTGCAATTTTCAGTAGTACTTCTTTCGGCAGTAGTCTTTCTTCGTCTTTGTAAACACTTCTTATTTCTCCGTACACCGACATGAATCATCATGGTTGCATTACCTTTTCGGGATTTTATGGTATAATTTGTACCATGCGGGTGTTTCATGGTACATTGCGTTATAACTCTCCTATTTGAGCTTTTTCGTCCGTTTCTTTTTAAGTTTAGAAGCATTGTAGAAGACGTTACGTATAGTTTCACATCTTTCTGCGTCGGGACATAGGTGGTGATGACGTCATAACTTTAAACAATATATTTTCTTTTATTAAGCCTATGTTCATTATTTTTTGGCGAGCTTATTTTTGTACGTAGAAGATTGAAATTTTGCACAAACATTCAGTCCACCGAGTACTATTTATCAGATTTTTCAGATTTCTGCGTTAGAAGAAGGAGGGTCTAGGGGGCAAAAAGGTAAAAAAAAAAAAAGATACTTTTTTCAAAACAAAAAATCACTTTTTCACTATTTTTACGCCTCAGATACATGATGGAGACACGTGAATGGTACCGTCTGAAAGGAAGTTCTATCCTGAAGAGAATGATGTGCAAATCATGATCCTAGGGTAATTAGGGATGTCTCAGGGAATTTTTACAAAATATCCTTCTGTATACGGGAATATGAGACATTGTCGGTATATATATATATTTCCTTAAAATTCCTTAACAATATTCCTTAACAATAATTCCTTAACAATAACAATAAAATTCCTTAATATAAAAATTCCTTAACAATATTATGAATTGTATGTTACTGGAATCGATTCCTGTAGAAATTGTCTTTGCACAATAATTATTAGTAGATTCATTAACCTCTCATTACGAAACTACTACCAAAGAAAGCCTCAAACAAAATACTAATTACATATTTAAATGTCATTAAACTTGCTGACTAATGAGAATGAAAATCCGCTACATTCACAAAAGTTGTTTATTTGTCCCCCCATGGGGTGGAAAAGCAACTTGGAAAATTTCTTCTTGTTTGGAAACGCGTGGAAAACTGAGATAATCACTGTTCGTTATTAAGATTTATCCTACGCAACTTTTGTCTTTATAAAGAGGAAGTCTTCATCAGCTTAAATTGAAGTACAGTAGATGCCAAACATCAATGAGTGGTAGCCAAACGGGAACGAGAAGTTGAAAGATGGTTAGTAGCATTGTTTACTAAGAAGTTTCCGCTCCAATTGAAATATTAAATAGCTGCAAGAAAGCATAAGAGAATCTTATTTAACGTTAAGAACTTAATTTCATTTTTAAAAATAAAATACATTACTATGTTTTCATGCATACACCGTATATACATAGATGAAATGTGGTAAAAAATATTTTGTGTAAATTGACTAACATGTACATCTGAACTATGACTTTATTTCAGACACAAAATTTAAAATAAACAGAGAAGATGTAAATCTGTGGCATGAGTCTAAAAGGGCAAATGTCAGTTTGGCAAAAATGAGATGTTCGTCAAATTTTAACGCCTAGAAATGAATATTTTCTTGTGCAAGAAAAGTAAATGTTAATATGAATTATATATATATATATATATATATATATATATATATATATATATATATATATATATATATATATATTCCCAACTACTTCGAGTTCACATTTACTATACTTGCACAAGAAACTATCCATTTATAGACATTAAAGTTGAATAATATCTCATTTTTTGCTAAAAAGTGACATTGAACCTTTTAGACTCAAGCCACAGAATTAATCACAGATCAGTGCAACGTTGCTCATTTGTGCAACTTAGATATCTAAGAGAAAAAAACTGTGATATCATTTGCAGTTCTCAACACTTCCTTCTAGTCAGTAAAACGTGCCAATGTAAGACCCGATTAGTAGTAATCGATTACTTAATTTTCTCGTTGCAAATCTTCAGTAACTTCCTTCAATGTTGTGTGAACTCAAGGTTTTAATGAAATTATTAGAAATTACAGAAAAGTGCCAGATGAGAATCTTGTTAAATGACAAAACGGGAATAAGACAAAATTGTATGTTGGATAGGCCCATCCTACACAACAATGTATAGACTTTGCTGTTCAATCATTATGCAATAGCTTGCGTGAAAACATCCAGTGCACTCGATAGGCCCGCCAAGTGTATTCTATGTAATTTGATCCGATTTTTCGAGGAAGAAGAGCACATCACAGATGCAACTCAACATGGCTCGAGTAATAGAGCGGGGGATAGCATAAAATTTCCCAGGTCCTAACCTAAGTATAAAGTTTTCATCTAGCCAGCTGCAAGCGGACAAACAAAAGTATAAAAAAGACTTTGTCTTACTGTTCAGAGAGAAAGCTTTAACCATTCAGTGGATGGTCATTAACCATCAATTCTGCAAATATTTATGTCGTAAAATATACGACTAGATTTAATGCATTATATACAGAAATTATTTCTGAATACTACAGTAAGGAGTAAAACAAAATAACTACAATAGCAATTTGGAGACATGTAAATAAGCTCTCCCCCAAAATTTGATCCAATTTTACTTCACAAGATACGTGTACTAAACGAAAACAAGAACATTGCATTATGTCTTTAGTGATAAAAACTTCAATAAGAGAAAGGAATAGAAAGCACTCTGCAGTAAGACAAGAGACAAAGTTATCTAAGTAGGCGTCGTTCCAGATTTGATCAAAACTTACATTTCAAGATATATGACTACTGATTGTAAGGTCGGATGTGGAAGCTATTGCTGATCACTACACTAATTACTAAGAGTAAATAATTGGAAGTATCTGAGGATAAGACATCCTCAAATTAGACCAAAAATTGCGTTACAAGATATATTGACCAAACCACCGCTGAAATGTCGCACTACATTTGTAGTGATGAAATAGCATCAAAAGACACACAAATAGGAAGCATTCCAAAATAAGTAAAGCGGTTAAAGATTACTTAAGATGACGCTCCCGAATGTACCATATCTGAACATATTTTTTAAAAAATATATATATATACACGGAGTAGTGTTAAGTAATACTTCAGAAAAAAAGACAGGAAAAGTATTCATGAACATATTTGGAAGCAATGTTGTAGAGATAACATCAGCATACAAAAATAAATTAAGAATAAACTGTAGTGAAACAGTAATGTGAATAGATCTTGTTTGAAAAAAAATAAATGAAACCTATGAAATGAAATGAAATCTTTGAGTTTTACGTCCCACGGTTATGCCGGTCAGGCTAAAGAAGACGCTGATTATGAGAAATGAATGAAATGGTGGAATGAAGAAAGTGGGAGGAAACGGGAGAACCCCGAGAAAACCCACAAGTACGGAGTTTGACCACCACAAAGTCCACACGGCGCGAGCTGGGATCGAACGAGGGACCCCAAGCACCGGAGGTGAACGCTCTACCAGTGAGCCACCGCGCACCCATATTTTGTTTGAATTCGGTCTATAATCAGCGCGAAACAAACAGCAGTACCATTCGCCAACGATTTGACGAAAGGTCGTATCTCAAAAACCTCATTTTTTCAAAAATAAAAAAGAAAATGATATAGTATAGAATAAAGCAGCTAAATATGTAAAAACTCGTCATCTATTTTAGATAATTATTATCTGGAAAAGGTGACGAATGATTACATATTTAACTGCTTAACCCTCTATGATTTTTATTCTTTGTTCGTGGTTGAAAAGTGCAATTTTTGAGATACGATCGTTCATTAAATCGTTCACAAATTGATACTGTGAATGTTTAAAACATACATTTTATTTAATGTATGCTAGAAATGCTAATCAATAATGATATTTTGAAAAACATGTAAAGGATACACTCAACCATAACAAATTACGGAAAAGGAAACTTACATTATTAATGCATCGAAATATTTGGATAACAATAGAAACAGGGAATTACGATAACAAGGAGAATTACTAATTTATTAATAAACATATATACCTTCTAACATAATAGCAAAATTAATACACATAAATTGTTACTACAAGATATAGTCCTTGAGCCAGAGGGGGTGTCTGGTTTCATCTCGAGGGAGTAAATGCCACCCGCATTTCTGAGTAGCTAATATTCTGAACTTTCAGATTTGGCATGATACTTTTCTGAAAGCGGTAGCTTTCAGGGGGTAAACCCCCCCAATTTAGAATCTTACAGTCATTTTTTACTTAGCTCAGTGGTCTTTTGAAATACCTATATATCTGTCCACTTTAGTCATAGAACAATGAGTTATACCTCGTTTGATTTGGAATTAAATAGGCTTTAAAGTGATGTAACACACTTACCTATAGTACTGACGAAAGGGAAGTAATAAGGGAAAAATTAAGAAAAATTCCCTAAAAATTCCCTTTTTACCATTTTCTTCTCTTATTACGTGGCAATACTGCATGAGGAGTAAAGGACACCTATATTTCAGAGTAGCGAATACTATAAGCTTTTAAATATGGTATGATACTTCACTGTGGGTGGTAGCTTTCAGTTGCTAAAACCCCCTTTTTAGATTTCTAATGAATATGGTAACGAAATCCCGTGGTCTTTCGAAATTCCTCTAACTATGTTCGTTATGATCACAGAAGTAAAAATTACGTCTCTTTAGTTTTATAATTATATAGGCTTTTAGATGATTAATACAGTTTTCAATAGTACTGACGAAAGGGAAGTAATGAGGGAAAATTAAGAAAAATTCCCTAAAAATTCCCTTTTTACCATTTTCTTCTCTTATTACGTGGCAACACTGCAGGAGGAGTGAAAAACTCCTATATTTCAGAGTAACCAATACTATAAGCTTTCAGATATGGTATGATACTTGCCTGTGGGCGGTAGCTTTCAAGGAATAAAACCCCCTTTTCAGATTCTTTAGTCCTTGAGAGGCAGAAAATTTAGTAATGATTTCGAGAAAAGTTGATGTAAAAAAAAAAAAAAAAAAACTGTAATAAGTTTTCTGATCCTTGTTTTATATAATTGAATAACTGACCATGAAAGATCAGAAAATTCTAAAGTTTCTGTAGGGAAAGAGAAGCGGAGGCAGGAAGGGGGTATGTCTTTCAGTTTCAGTTTTTTTTTTTTTTTTTTTCAGAGACCGTTCGTAAATTGCTTGATGTTTGAAGTGAACTGAATGGTGCAAGAGAATAGATCTATATGCTTTATAAACATTTCGAAAACATAATATTTTAACTTTGAAAATATTTTGATTGTAAAATATCATGGCGGTATGTAAGTTAAAGAGAAGTTCGTAACTCAGTATGGTAATGTTTACAGCATCATTAGAAATATTCTTCACATATCAAGATCTAAATAAACTTCCTATTTACATTACATTAGTTATGTTGATCATCATTCAAATATGCCATGAAAATAATAATCACATGGAAAAATAGGCGTGTCTTATGATATAGTTTGTAGCCAATTGCATATTCACAGTATTTGTTGAATACTTATATCCTTTATTTTGATTCATTCATCTTCATCTGAGTCTACAACTTCGTCTAACAATTCAGATATTTCTTCATCTTGATAATTGGCACGTGTTTGGATTTTTCACATGTCAGTACACTTTAATTCATGTTTCATGCATTCACAATCGGATGACACACAGTTCTTAGCACACGTACACGACAACAGCTCCATCACTTCTTCTGGTGCAGGCCGACAATCCATCCAATCGATGTCAAGCTCACCCGATGCGTTTGTCCTCCAGCCATGAAGATTGGGACTTGGTATGTCAGGATTCGCTTCCAGTGCTTTCTTCCAAATGGTTGCTTGGTAGTTAGCTCTCTGGATATGTTTCTCAAGAGCCTTCTTGCATGGTGGTAGCAGATGGAATTCAACTAAACCTTTCTTTGCACAGAACAGCGAGTACCTTAATTCATTTACAGAGTTCACATTTTGACCATACAACCTACAAACGAACTTTTCTACTATATCCATCGTCTCTTTCTTGGGTTCAAAACTTTCTCACAGTTCCTTCAGTGCCTGTACAAACTCTCCCTTTTTAAAAAGTGTAAAAGCTTTACACTTTCTCTTACCAGCAAAAGCACTCACTGTAACACAGCCTGGTTAGATGTTCCACTCTTCAGGAAAATATGTCCTCCATGCTTTGTTAGTTCGTCAAAGGTGCTCAGTACTTTGACTGCAACATCTGTATCTTCACTTGATTATAATGGTAGAGCTGCCTGATCTAAGAGCATGAAACGCATGAAGCAAAAGTCTTGTGTCTGCTTCCTCCTGTGAAGACCATAATTCTGGAATGTTTGTCACTGGTAATGTTGAAGATAGTTGACAGCACTCCTTCTCGCATGTTAAAAACACAATTTTGTTACCCAGTTTTTGAGTATACTTTGAAAGCTGCCATTATTTCCACAGAAAGTGAATGAGCTCACATCTGTTATTAGTGTTGCTCAAGAACTTTCTCCAGTTTCTGACTGGATGTCCAGCCATGATGTTTTGAATATACATACTGTCCTCAGAGACCCTCCGCATTCTTTCTGCATTTTTATAGACCTACTTTCATACGTATCAAATATGATATCAACACGAGGGCAACGACCAGAATCAAGTAATATTTTTGAAAGTAACTTTTCTGCTATGAGGCCAAATGTTTTAGGTACTTCCATTAATTTGTGCACCTGGCTCATTGCGTCAACAATGTATGATGAAGTCTCTTCCGGTATTGTTTCTGACTCGCAGTTTCTACTTAACATATGCATCAGCTTTGACTTGACGGTTGTCCTAATGGTTCCCTGTGGCGTTGCCAGAGACCAAGGTAGTTGTCCAAGAGGATAAACATGCACTTCCCTCACGTTCAGATTCCTTTTTTGAGCTATTATAGCCATCTGGGTAAAAATACCCCTGCCTGCTTTCAGAATAACGTCTCTCCCTTTAACTTTAATAGTTTTACTTTTCTTTGAATGGGAAAACGTCTTTAATCCTTGCTTACGCATTGGAGCGTGGAATGCCCCTGGCTGCACACCTTTCTGGAGGCGTTGCTCTTTAAAGTTCTTATATGCTTTCTCACCTTTCTCATAAGCATTAAGTAAGTCGTTTGTGATGTCTACAGAAACCACCATACCAGAAGATATATTTAGCAGATTAGATTCCTTGAAAGGATTTGTCCATTCCTTCGTCAATATCTCAACCATCGACGAAACATTTTTTCATCCTTCTTGATTCTCGATGGTGAAAGGTCATGATGAGTGATTTTACTTTTTAGCGAAGAATTTATGGCTTCTCTAAGGATACGTAGAAATTCTGCCCTTACATCTGAAACTAAATAGTACCTTTCAACAGCAGCCTGCCTGGTGCTAAATTTGTTTATTCCAGCAGACCCTTGGGTATCTTTGTTGACAGTCTCTTCAATTACTTGGTCTGCAGGAATTTTCCCAAATGGATTGACTGTCCCCATTTGGACGGAGAACTCGCCTCTCTGAAATGCTTCATACACAGTTGGATGTTTTTTCTCAAGACCTAACATTTCATTGTAATATACCGAAAGATAGCGTGCATAATTTAGATGGTCATATGCAAAACACCACGGGATCATCTTTCGAATACATACCAGATAAAGCGGCCAGTTACCTTCTCTTGTTGCGCGAACTGTCATTAAAAGAACATCTACCATATCGACGTAGGATATCCAAAAGGAAGATAGGTCACCATTTTCGTGCCTTAGATGGTCCAGATATGCTTTAAACATGTTCCAAATTGTTACAAAAGACTGTTCTGACAAAATTCGAGATAACTGCTCAGTAGT
The DNA here is from genome assembly GCF_964235325.1 of Thermobia domestica. Taxonomy (NCBI): domain Eukaryota; kingdom Metazoa; phylum Arthropoda; class Insecta; order Zygentoma; family Lepismatidae; genus Thermobia; species Thermobia domestica. Next base: position 96,760,241 of record NC_137469.1, read on the forward strand.
GGCGTCTCCTATTTCCTCGAACAATTGAGATATGTTAGACTCAGCACAGGAAAGATATCTATGTACTCGGACTGTAACCATAACCGGAATTCATTGAGGATTATTCTCATCAGTGACTCAAATGCTAGCTTGTGCATACGAATAGCACGGTTATGGTGCTTCCCTTGTAAACTTCGAAATATGGATCCCTCAGCAACAGTTCCTGATTCGGATAAGAGCTCCGGCAAGCCAGAATCTTGAAATGGTCTGCCGATGATGCCCATGAAGTTACAAATAGTATGGAATCCTCCAAGATTTAAAACTATTGTCCGGTACTTTTCAGTTTTCTTGCATACAATTTCATTTGCTTTTGAGTAAATAGCTTGATCTGCAGTTAGAACTAAAGACTGAAGTTGTAGTTGCTTCTTTATGATGAGTGAACGATTTAGTATCTCATGTATTGTAGTCATACTGGTTGCTGGCGAATTTATTGTTGGTAGGTAGTTAATGCTTGTTGGTTGAATTTCACGATCCCTCGGTAGATTGATGTTGAATCCAGTCCAACTTGGAATTAGCTGATTCTGGGGATCTATACACCGCAACATAATCCAAAATAAATTCTTAGACCTTGACGCTGCAACGAACTCTTCACAAATAGGATCATCATACCCAATTACAACTGGACCAACTCTTTTCCCAGGAATGTAAGACGTTAGCTCTTTCATGGCACCAACAAAAGTTCGTTCTCTTGTCTTTACTGCTATTTTTGTTGTAACCACACTACTAATTTGTGACTTTGATTCTAACTGTATTGCTATTCCATTCACACGATGAGTGGTTCCCGCTCCAGACAGGGTCTTCTCCAACCTATCAATATTATCCCAAGCATGTTGAGTAAATTTACCAGGCACAATATTTCCAGGTAGGGCTACACGATCATCTTTCTCTTTCGAAAGCCCAAGGAACTTCGTTACCATTTTCTTTAAGAATCTAAAAAGGGAGTTTTAGCAACTGAAAGCTACCACCCAGAGTGAAGTATCATACCATATCTGAAAGCTTACAGTATTGGCTACTCCGAAATATAGGAGTTTTTCACTCCTTATGTAGTGTTGCCACGTAATAAGAGAAGAAAATTGTAAAAAGGGAATTTTTAGGGAATTTTTCTTAATTTTTCCCTCATTACTTCCCTTTCGTCAGTACTATTGAAAACTGTATTAATCATCTAAAAGCCTATATAATTATAAAACTAAAGAGACGTAATTTTTACTTCTGTGATCATAACGAACATAGTTAGAGGAATTTCGAAAGACCACGGGATTTCGTTACCTTATTCATTAGAAATCTAAAAAGGGGGTTTTAGCAACTGAAAGCTACCACCCACAGTGAAGTATTATACCATATTTAAAAGCTTATAGTATTCGCTACTCTGAAATATAGGTGTTCTTTACTCCTCATGCAGTGTTGCCACGTAATAAGAGAAGAAAATGGTAAAAAGGGAATTTTTAGGGAATTTTTCTTAATTTTTCCCTTATTACTTCCCTTTCGTCAGTACTATAGGTAAGTGTGTTACATCACTTTAAAGCCTATTTAATTCCGAATCAAACGAGGTATAACTCATTGTTCTATGACTAAAGTGGACAGATATATAGGTATTTCAAAAGACCACTGAGCTAAGTAAAAAATGACTGTAAGATTCTAAATTGGGGGGGTTTACCCCCTTAAAGCTACCGCTTTCAGAAAAGTATCATGCCAAATCTGAAAGCTCAGAATATTAGCTACTCAGAAATGCGGGTGGCATTTACTCCCTCTAAATGAAACCAGACACCCCATTTTTCGGGGTTTGGCTCAAGGACTAATAAATATAGGATGTTCGAGCAGAGAATAATCAAACCTTATTACCAAAATTGTAAGAAGAACACCTAAAGGTTTAAATGGTACGTTTAAGTGCATTAAAAAAAATACTAGTTAGTGGATTTGAATGTGCACACCTTTCAAAAAAGGTAGCTGTTTTTACACCCAGAGTTCAAGATGTATGATAGCTTTTATAAAAATTGTTCGATTTTCAAAAATAGTATATATGTTGAACGAATCTCTCCTGGAATCCCCACTATTTGGAATTAAAATCAGTCAATAATGAGTGGATGAGTTAACCCTTCTCACAGATTAAAAATGTATGTTTAACAAAAATAATCATGAAAAAATGTCTGATTTTTATGGAACTTGTTGAAATTAGTATAGGATGAGGCGGAAAATCTGAAGTTAAAATAATTACTTGCTTCTCATTATACAACTCACTAGTTATAACAGATAAGTTAAGTGGAAATATTATAAAGATTTTGTTCAGGTTGGTTAAAGGTTTTATTCAATGTAGGTTGAAGTCTCTTATTATCATCGATGCTAATATAGACGTGGATTAGTAATTTAATATAGGAACTGAAGTATATGTTTACCTACTGATATCGAGACTGAAGCTTGATAAGTTATTAAAGATAACAAGATAACAAGGTTAATAATTTAGCCACCAGTGATCTTTTAATAATATCAAAACACATTTATAGTTGTGTATTTAGTATTATACGAAAGAAGTTTTCAATTGGGATATACCTACGAGCCTTTATTATGTTAAGGTATGGAAGAATAAGGTTGATATAAGCTTTCTTTTGTCAATAATTTTCATTATTACTATTATTAATGGTATTAATGACATGTCCGAATTGCAAATGAATTGAATATATGAGGTAATAAATACGTTTGAAGAAACTAGACCTATAATTTTGATATGTAAAATTTCATTTTACAAATAATCAACGAAAATACATTTTAAATATATTACTTAAAATATTCTAGAATTCATGGTACTCAATAATATCTTTATTTGACTCAAGACTCCTACTAAATATATTAATAAGATCCATGAGATTTAAGATTAAATAAATTAAGTGGAATTAAATTTCAACTTTTACGTCTCATGGTTATACTTTACAGAATAAGAAAGGCCGACGATTAATAAAAGAGAAGAATGGTAATGTGAGAATTGGTGAAAAGGTGAAAGTGGAAGGAAACGTAACAACCGCAAGTAAATCCACAGATACAATATTTGCTGACAAAACCCCACATAACCTGAATTCGAACCCAAGTGGTGAGTATCATGAGCTACCGCTACTACCGTGCTACCTTGAAGAAAAGCTACTATCACCATAATCCATATAAAAAATGCGTCATATGACAAAGCCTAAATTAACCACTTAACGTGCTTTTATTATTGTATTTATGTAGAAATAAGTATAGTTAAATTGTAGATTAGATTAGACAACCAAATCAGGGTTTCGTGAGGAGTGTTTACAGGTAATAGTCTCGGAAGTAATGGTATTCATGGTCTATGAGTATACGTATATAACATGACGATACTAAGCCAAACTTCCCCAAACCCCATTTTTAAGTAAATTATTTTTTAAAAAAATACATAAACACGTATTTACGAAAAATATTGCACTAATTTTTGTTATGAAAATAGATTAAATTATAAATGATTAAGAAATTTTCCACTAAACGTTTTCTATATAAAAATATTTAATTTGTTATTTTGAACAAATGATTTTATGCGTTGCACATTATATAGAACATTTAATCATTAAGAATTAACATTTAAAAGTATTACACTATAAATACACGCATAATACATTTATTTCTGTTCAGTCTTATAGTGACTCAACGGCTATTTATCTATACCATCTTTCAAAACATATCTCCTATTGTCTATACAACTTGGAGCGAGTTTATTCACTTCTACACTATGTTAGTTATGTTTGTAACTTGTAAGTAAATTCATCTTTAATATTCCTTTGAACTGAGCAGTCTTTATACTCATTAAATGTGAGCTCATATACTACATTTTTCTTAACATCTTTCACCATTTTGTTTGTGTTTATAACACTTATTTATCAAATTTACTTTTAACGTTTTATCAGTTAAATCGATTTTTATGCTTAAGTTGAGTACATTTTTTTTACCTTAATTCTAGAAACTCTTCTATAATTGTTCCTTTAACTACATCTTCCATTTTGATGAGTATTTACTTGTTTATTTGGGGTAGTTCGTATCTATTGTTTTGCAGATAATTACATAAAACCTTAATTACATTGCGTATAATTTACAGATAATTACATTCTGTAATTAATTTGCAGATAATTACATTGTGTATTGAAGTAAATGAGACTTCTCATAACTTCGGGTACATTTTTCGTTTGAATATGATACACACAATTATTCGTGCCCGTATAACACATTTCTATATTGTCTTGATATATGGTTTCATTACATTACAATGGAAATCATACATTAAATATATTGACAAATCTAAAATCGGCATGTGCACATAGGTTAGTTTATTAAATAATACTTTGATCTTGTTCATATGTACAGAAACTAATTAAATAGGACAGGGCATTTGGAAGGAAATTCCCTGACTTTCATGACAAGTGTCGGATGACGATATATAAATAAAGAGTAAATAGCGGTGAATATAGACAAATAGTAATCAATTGCTCATACGTACACTCTACTTACTTCCCATAAATTCTGAGCAATATCGCTACTGTGATCATTAATGGTTGGCAAAGCTGAAATTGGTGTACAATTAATGTTAGAAAAAATATATTTTATAAAATTTCCCTGACACTCCATGATTTCAAGTCATTTCCCCTTACTTTTCTGACTAGTAGAAACCCTGCATAAGTATTAATTTGTTATGACGCATTTAACATTTTTATCATATCTGACAATTTTAAAGACTGTCATCGAAGATAACATTTGTCTTTTTATTAACTACACAGGTTTAAATATATGCTGGACAAGCTTAATACAGTAAAATTTTCCAGCATGTCTCGTCGATTTTGAAGCCTTTTGCTGCATCCAACATATCCAGCAAAAAACTAAAACCTTCCATAATAATTTCAGGTTGAATTTTTGCTGAGACCAGCAAGGTATTTTAGCCTGGGTATAGCTTCTATTTTTCCCGAGTTTTCGGAAAATCGTCACGGCTTTTTTCTTAATTTCCAAAGAAAACCTAACATCGCTGCAAATAGTTTGTTCCACCACCACAATCAAAAGTGATTCTCTTATTTATTTGATGAACAAAATGAAAAGGACGCTAAAAACTAAAACAGGGCAGCGTCCCTCGAGATTCGAAATGTGCACACCGTGGCCTTGTAGTCCTAAGAAGTTAGCCATCACTGATTTCAGCTTTTTAAAAAATAGTTTATACCAAAAACTAAATTTCAATATAAAGGGCAACAAATAGTGTAAATTTCTCTATATCTGAAAGCCAATCCGTCTACGTTGATTGTATCTAATTTTCGCCATTTAGTCAGAGGCTTCCGGGTTAGAGACCCGGTGGACTACAATATTTCTAGGATGCAAACCGGGATCAGGTGGTATTTTAAACAGTAACTTCCCTTCTTCCCAACCCCGCGGTTAAATAAGGGTGTTAAGCGTAAACAAACCAATCGATATCAAACTATATCCATCTGCTTGCTTAAATGCTTATTATTTCAGAGAGAAGCCAAAGCTAACTGTGCTTAAATATACAGGATGGGCATGGAGTCCGTTACCATCCCTGAAAATCGGAAACTGTAAAACAGATGTCAAGACGAGAAAATACGCATTTCTTCATTTCAAAAGTATCCGTACCACGTATCGAGGTAACAAAATTTGAACTAGTTTTCGGTATCTAGGTACCGTCTCGAGTCTACGCTAATCCTGTGCCAACTGGCAGAAGATCAAAATGTCAACACAGTTGTTGTTGAAGTTTGTGGCCACTCCTCTAAATCTGAAACAGTAAACAGGTAGAAACACAGAAATAAAGTGTATCACCATTAAAAAGGAAAATACAACGTATCGAGATAACAAGTTTTGTCCCAGTATCTTCCCGTAGGTTTCCAAGCCATTTCAGATTTCTTGGAGTATCCATATATATTTCAATTAAAACTGTGTTGATAATTTTATCTAACTCAATTTCGCATGGAATTTAACGTTGAGACTCAAAGTGTCAAGTTTGAGAACGAAGTTTGTCTTCCACTGTTACCTCATTGCTCAAAGATACCGGTGATGAAACAATTGGCCGAAAATCACACAGACGCTTCTTACATCAATTCATGAAGAAGATGAGTACCAATGTTAAGTACCTAAATTCAGGACTAACAAAAAAAATGCCACCGAACATTTTACAACCATACGAACCACATTTTAATATTTAGACTTGAAATAAAAATACAACTGGTTGAAGGCAATTGAATTTCATATGTGGATAACAATACAGGGCTTTTCAGGTAGAGGATGGGGAAGGTCAGGTTTTATTAAGGATGATCGTACATATGATATGTTTGAGCTATAGGGAACTTGCGCTTACAGGTTAAACTCAGTCCTCTGAAGTAAATCGACAAATAAATACGTATTACAGACATGAAGATAACACTAGGTTCCGAAGTTTCAAAAATATATTGTGTCAGAAAACAGTAGAATTAATTCAAGTGGAATTAATTCTTTTCACCTGAGATCTAGAATCTGAAAGAAATTGTGAATTTATTATGTGCTGAAGCAATTATACGTACACTTACAGTACCCATACGCTGATGTTCTACCAATACTTTTATTCCACATTTACCAACATGCTGGATTTCAAAAATAATCCAAAAAGAAAGATTAACTGTAATCAGATTTTACTAGTCAATCCCGAAAGGCAAGCTATCCAATCCTATAGCCCTTTAAAAAATAAAGAAAAAATAATTTCTTCTTCACCTCCTTTTCCAACAAAGGATTCAAATTCATCGAAAAAAGAAATAAAATGTAAATTCTTTAGTTAAACGTCCCATGATTATGCTCTTTATGCTAGAGAAGACAGATGTTTAACAAATAAAAGATTCTAAAATTATTTTTGGGGCTCTCACTGGAAATTCAATCAACCCAAAATCACGTACAACAAAGGCACATGCACTAGCCGATAGACTAACGGAGAGGACTTCCAGAGTTTTCGAGTGGAAACGTATCGGAATTCTTCCTTGGCTAAAATAAGAGAATATAATTCGTCAACCGATAAACGTATACTTAAAACAATCACAAGCATCTTGAGCCTTAACATGATTTAAACTTACAGTTACAAGATATTGTGTAAGTATCTAAGTTATCAACCCTAAAGTAATCTTTTCGTCATTGACATCGTCATTGCTGTGTTTTACGGATTGCCCCTGTTTTATAATGAAGTCGAATTAAACTTTTTTTACCCATTCTACTTAAGGTGCTGGTGTAGTTTTAGCGCACAACATTTTGAAAGATTTACAGATAAAATTCAATACTTTGAGTGAAAAGATATATTTATAAGGAACGTATTTCTGCAGGCGACAAAATTTTATACAAAGTAATGTAGATGTATTTTAGGTTTACAAGGGTAGGGTTACTAGTGTAGAATTATTACAAGTGCCTTACGGTGGATAAAATAAGTGAGTGTATATGAAAGATGACCCTATTAGATGTCATTTTCCACTGGTGCTGTATTCTGCACTGTGTACAGAAGCTGTATATTATGTTTACAGGTGGAATGTTACTAGTATGAAACCATGACAAGTGCCATTGAAACTCATATATTTGCCAAAATCCACTTCTTCACTATCCTCCTGTACGCGTATACTCACCACCACTGACGCGCCTACTCCCTTCGAACGTACCACGCACAGGCCCTACGCTGACTCGGTTAGATATAATTCATGCTTTTTAGTGGCCACCTAGCACCGGTCGGTTTGTGTTTTTGCACGGTAGTTGTTATGCCATACCTCCGGAAAAAGGAAAGAATTGTAATTTTTCAACAATTATCTCTGGTGGCCGCCTTGAATGTTATCTATGCAAAGTTAGATATTTTTATGTCGCCCATCTCAAATCTTTTACGAAACAATAAGATGGACATTAGTGAAAGAATTATAATTTTCAAGAATTATTTGGGGTGGTGCGTCAAAAGTAAACCCGCACACTGCTTAATGCATGATAGTCACTCTCTTACGTACGTGTTATGTTGTTCTTTAATTGGTAATTTCCATGTATATGCTATTATCCACAATACTTCTGCATTACTGCAGGAGTTGTGAACCATTTGTGCATTCAATAACAACTATATAATTTATGACATTCTTTATAAAGCGCAAACAGAGGCTACTTATAACATGTAAACTGCAACTTTTAAAAATAGTTGAATACACTGCAGAGTGAAGCTCTTGGCTCTCCTGTCCCACCGTGCTTGCCAGGAAACTGGAGGTAAACACAACAGCAGCGCCCACTGCCTAAAACCGCACTGAAACTTAGTGGAAGTAACCTCTCACTCCCCCTTCTGTCAGACATTCAATTTGTTGCACTTCCATCTACTTTCTGTGGAATTCTCACAGTCCTTGCACCAGTGCAAGGGTCGAGTTCCGAAGTTGGTGGGACGGTCCACGATAGATACCAAAACCCATCCTAACCTTATCTAAATTTGCAAAAACCAGGCGGCCCACCAACTTTGATATATATGCCAAGAACAAGACATACGGATCATTTGATCATGATCCCGGTATTTCGTATCGTCACCAGTATTTTTATCGACGCAGAAAATGAGAAAAATACATTTTTTTGCTATACATTAACATACAAGTAGGTTAGGTTATGTTGACAACGGGGCCTGATGATGCCGAACTGGGAAGGTTCTAGAACACTGGTCCCCATATAGGTTAGTATCTTTCGGTATCAAAGATTAATATTTAATTTACATAGTATTTCCAAGCGAGCGTTAGCGAGTAATGTCGGGTTAGAGCCCCGCAGGGCACGTTGCTTTCTGCCTTTATTACAGCTGAGTGAGAAGGAAGACCTGTGTTCTAGAACTTTGACTACTAAACTTACTCCCTGAAATCAGTAGGCCTACCTGTGGCAATGCTCTACTCAGTGTTACGGAAATGTTGTTTCGCAGTAATGCCAAGCGAAGTCATGTATGAAACATGTTGGTTTAAAAGCAATCTAGAACCATCCCATTGTAGACGTTGTGCTGAAGATTCAAAGCTGTAGCAGAGAAAAGTGCATATCGTGTTCCAAGCTTTGCAAATTAAATATAACAATGTCTATTCCAGCTTTGAATGCTGTATGCAAGGGTTACTTCAATAAAACGTTCTTAAACGTTTCTTAACTGGTTACTATCTTAAATAATAAAAATGTTAATCCCAATGAAACTTACATTATGTTGTGCTATACTTTATCTGTAATGTTGTATTTCTTTCCGAAAGCGGGTATGAAATTCGCAAACCATGTACGTAATTCAAGTTATTATGTCAGTTTCTGCCACTTCGTGAATCAACAAGTAATACTAATTTCTTACACAGCAATCTATTATTTACACTTGTCATATATTTCATTTAAAGACCAACGTTAAAAATATTTACATTTGAAAAGTATACTATATTAGTATACCTTAAAATAAGAAATACTTAGAGTAATAAAACGACTAATATGATATTCCTGATTGAGCAGTTTATACCTCTACGTAATCGTTTACTCCCTAGCCTACTAATTTTACACTCTTTTCAAAGGGTGTAAAGTAACACCTTATGCTTGCCTTACACCTGTATGTGGATCGTTAACGCCGAAAGTGTGTCACAAAACACCTCATAGGTGCTACATCACACCTGAAAACGGTACTTTTGGGTGTTTCATTATACCATACGATTTACAGTATATATATATATATATATATATATATATATATATATATATATATATATATATATCAATTGTCCTGAAAGGATATTACATTGAATGCTTGAAGTACAATCCTCGTTAATAAAATTCTAGGTAGGATATTGAAGAGATCAATAGTATTGTAAATTTCTTATCTTTGGATAATATTTGTCATTAAAGATATTATGATATTTGTCATAATATCTTTTAATATTTGTCATTTAAACATTAAAGATACTATAGAATTCAGTTACACGTTTCCCCAGTAACTGTAACTGTAAAAAGAGTGACGGATGGAAACAATGCATAGTACTTATTTTATGGTCCTCACTCCATTCACCCCCCATATGCTGACATTTCATACTGTTTGTCCTTCTAACGTATTTACTCAAGAGGGAGAGAAACACCAAACACTTTTCCACTTTGAAAGAAAGAAGAAACATTAAAACGAACTCCAAAGAAGAGAATATGTTGGAGATTAGCCTATTTGCTTACAAAATAAAGTACAAATAAAATGGAAAGGAAGAAAACAAATGCTGAAAATGCGTTTGTTGCTCCGAGGCAAAGACCTATTGAATTAAGTGAAGTCTTTGGGGAGGGGGGGGATAATGTCAAGAAATAGTCTTGTGAGATGAAAACCTCTGCAGAGAAATATATATATATACACCATTTTCATGAACAAGCAAAAGAACGTTGTTAGGAAGAATAGTTGAAGAGGGAGAATAAACAAAGATGCGAGATAGAATGTTAACAAACTGTAGTTAAGCGTTGTGTATACCCTTAGGACTAAAGTACATATTTAAATAAAGGAAATTGAATTGCAACAGAAAGAAAAGAAAGAGAAAGACAACATTTTGTTACTTAATAAAAAATTGTTAATTGTGCATATATTAGTTCTATATCAATCTTTTATCTCCACTATAACAGGAGATTGGCTTGTGCACGATAGCATTCGAAACGTTCATTTTTTGGAGGGAAGCGGTCTGAATTGCGTTTTCCGTCCCTTTCAGTAGCAAGGCTACATGTTACATTTACCTATAGATTAACATGGGATTCTAATCATATGAACCTTTACTGGGAATCGAACCTAGGTCTCTCGTGTGAAGTATTTCAAACATATAATTACTATAGTAACTGAAATATTTTTTCACTGAACATTTCTTTACTGAATTCTATATGTCTGTGGGTGTGTGTGTCACTTGTAAATTTTTCAATTTTGAGGCTTCCATTCGATACAACATGAAAACTTATCTAAAGAGAAGTGATGGAATTTTTCGCGTCACACTTACCGTTCCCGAAATATTGGCCAAAAATTGACCAGTTTCCGGACATTTAAGGAGCCATATCTCGGGAACCATAAGTTATAGAGATATGATATTTGGAGTTAATCAATGCCTAAGAGGACACTAAACATTTTGGTACCAAATAGTAACCGATGGCCACTGGCCAACCGGCCACCATTTCTCAGATATTGGCCCAAAAAGTTCGGATTTCGGTAGATTGAAGGAGACATATCTCGGGAACCGTAAGTCATAGACAGATTATATTTTGTGATTTTTTAAAAAATTTTTAGCCCTCTATTTTGAACATATGTATTCGTAAAACAACAGATCGTAGAACGTTTTAACAAAATTCTTAAACAAAACATATAGAAAAAAATTAGTACTAGAGGAAGTTATAAATGCATAGATATATTACAAAAACTGTTTAATGAGTATAATAATAAAGTATATAGAACAATTGGTATAAAGACTGTAGAATTTAATAAGAAAAATTAATTATTTTTAAGTTCGTTTTGGCAATGTTCTTGGAGCATTTTCAACTGGTTCATCCTGAATATTTTCTATAACTCTAAATATATTAGAAATAATGTTGTCTTTTATCGGAGGAATATACCGTAGAAAATATCTGTGCAATGACACCATAATTATTTGTTGTACTTACATAATTACATATAGTACATTGCTATAAATATTTTCTTAAATTTGAGAAATCCTTGTCTGTGCACAAAGAAATCTTTTCTCAGAAACAAGGTTTGCAATTCTCATTGATAAAGAAACAACAATTTTAGGTTTGAGATCCGCTTTATGCTCTTACAACCGCCTCCACATTTCCTTTCATTTCTCTTATAATAAGAATTTCAAACTCTCGTTTCTAAATGATGTTCTCGTTGCATGGATAATAAAGGTCTCAAGATTCCTAAGTGTGTATTATATGTGCCTCTGTTAGCTGATAACAAACAACTATAGATAAAAACTTTTACTTTAGCAGTGTACTTTCTTATGCATAGATAACATAAATAAGTAAATGAACGATCCATTTTACAGGAATAAAATTGTATGTAAGGTATTATTAACAATAAAAAACATATTCTCTTTTAGTAGCATAAGAAAACATTTTCCCCGATTTTATCAAAAAACTTTTCATTATGATTTACCCTTAGGTGAGTCGTTCCTTTCGCCAACTTAACGTCTTTTCTATCAATTGATATGTCGCGTCTTTAATTCATGTTAAATAAAGATAACCAAGAAAGGAAAATTCAGGCCCTGGAGAGATCACCTCCAAGTAGTGATGCTCTGAAGCAACATATAAAGAGACTCCATTACCAAACAGCAATTTGGGTAACGCTAATAAGGCAAGAACTCCCGATGGTACTTGGAGGACAAAATTCTCAGATCAGTTTTGAAAACACTCCAAGATATTTCCAAGTCTTCTTTAGAGATTACCATGTGTAACTGCCAGAAACTTGAGTGTATAAATTTGAAATGAAAATGTAAAAATCGCGATTTCTTGTGCACTCCAATGTGTTGTTGTCCGAGCGAGTGTAAACATTCAATATCAGTTAATGATCAGAGTAATGAAGAAGACTGAATGATGCATTAAAGACATCACAAATTTATTTATCTTTTTAGGATACAAGAATGGAATAGCATTATCTGAGAACTAATTCTAGAAATCAAATAATCTGTTCTCTTGTCTAGAGATTTCTTAAGCATGTAGCTTCCTCCTATTACGTTTCTTATTATAGATTTATTGTATTATAGCAACTGTACGCAATCTTAATTAATAGACAAATGCGTCTTATGTAGATAAGATTTATCAGTTAAAACGTTAAAAAACGTGAGTGTCAAATTGTTCATGATTCTCTTTCGAAGGCAATTTTGAAATCTGGTTCTTGCTCTATTTCGCTCAGTACTATTGTAGTACATAAATCGAAAGACTTGTAGCAAAAACAGACAAGATTTTTTTTTTTTCAGAAAAATGAATAGAAAGCTGAATGTTTTATGCATGTTTTAAAATGTATCCGAGACACTTATAAAGAAATAAATTTGCAGTTTTTCTCATACTGTGTACTAGAGAAGACTCTTTTCTTTCTTCAAAGAAATTGTGTGTTTTGACAAGGGTTAGTTTCCGAAAATCCTCTCAATTGGTATTAAAAGTGAATATTTTAATTAGATTATAGGGATACTAATTATTAGGATTATATACTTGCACGGAGACAAGATTATTTATATATTAATCATCATCAGCTGCTAATATCTACCATTTGTGGGAAGGTAACTTTTGGACCGCACCGTGAGCAGTTTCGCACACGACAGAATAAAGTCGCTTATAACTCAGGCACTATTAGTCCTATACTTATATAAATATACATTTTTTGAAAGAGCATAAAATGGCAAAAAAAAAAAAAAACTTTTAGATGAAATTCCATCCGAATTCCATCTTGCAAAGAATCTGTGGCTAAAAAACTGAAGTCACGAGCAACCAAAACTGAGTAAAAATGAAAACAACAAGAAAGCCATTATATGTAGCTTAAAAAAATGCACTAGAATTGAATTATAGAAGACAGTTAGACAAAGAAAATGAAAATTGTTTGGATGATCTAGCCTCAATGGTTACGGAGTTATAGTGAATAATAGAATCGGCTAAAATTTCGGCTTCCCCCCCTCCCCTCGCATGAGGTGTTTTTTTCTGGCATCCGTCATTTTTGTGATCAGTGATGGGTATATATTCAAAAAATATCAGATGCCAAATTGTTACATGATTTGCCATTAAACTCGAAAAGGAGAGCACTTTTCAAGTTAGGTATTATGCCTAGACTATAATAATACTGTATAATGCATATGTTACGGGTATATTCACGCATAAGATCGACTAGATTCATCAATTTAGATAATTTTGCCTTTGTTTGAAAGACTATACTTCTTCAATAGTTTCATTAACATTTCAACAGGATATGATTACAGTCTTTAAAACTGGATTATGGAATACCTCAATGTGTGCAAACAGGTCGGTTATTATTTTTTAAGAACTCTTATCCCGATTACAGGTGTCATACAGTTCTGAAACTGTAATAATTTCTGCATTTATGTAGCAAATACTGGTTATACATTTCATCCCACTCGCAAATCATACGCGTCTTTCTTGTTGTTTCAAGTTTCACAAAGAGTAGTCTATAAATACTCTGCCACTTAAAAAAAATACTCCCTACGATTTCATTTTGTTGCTTGTATGTTATTGTCTGTTGTTAGCTGGTTGGCTATCGGGAGTAAACGACTATTATAACCCGCTTTAATGGTTCACAATGGATGCCCATGTGGTTCGAATCACACATCAAACTGCAGATACACATCTCATGTAGCCTCAGTACTGAAAGGATCGCTAAATCGGAACTCAACCAACTAACCGCTTTAATGACTTCAAAGAATTAAAGAAAATATCGATGCTATAGTACAAAACAAGAAAATATCGATACTATAGTATAGAACACAGCTAATTAAATGCGTTCCCATAATTACCACATGAAACAATTTTCGAATGTTTCAAATGTTTCTTAATAAAAGGAACAAGTTATATTATAATTTATTGGTGGTTTTGAATTTGATTCTAACCAAGTGGATACTGAATCAATGCTCAATTACAAGAGATAAGTTTATTGTGTTTGATTTTTTATATATTTCTAAGAACCAATAGTCGCAGGCATTGCTCCTTCTCTGGATTTGAAAACTGGATATATACATCAAACATCACAATTCCATTATCATAATATTATATGCGTATGTTTGTGCAGATTAATATTAATATTGTTACATCATATATGCATTCAAATCAAATAAATATAATATCACGTATACCTATTACATAATTTAGTAGTTAAGAGAAAGTTAAATATTCATAATCATGTATTTGCAGAACATTAAACATTCCATGTTGAATAAACATGTTCAATGTTTCTATATAGAATCAATAAATACCATATTGTTTTCTTTTCTATTAAACTCTACTAAACTGCAAGGTTGAATAAATATCGTTTTTACAAACATTGTTTAATATTATAACTACCTCATAGGAAAACTATATTATGTGAGTTGTTTCTATTCCTTGTATTAAACATTTTAAGGATATATTGTTCTCACTATTTAGTAATATACTATATCTAATAACATCATTGTATGCCACATACAAATTTCAGATAAAATAGGACCTATAGCGAGATTCGAAACTACTATTTTTGAGATGAAATGTTTATTAAAATCAAATAAATAATTAATGTGTGTAGTTTTGTAGGAGAAAGGGTGCATAGCTCACCTGAAATTTGTAACACATAACGGATATGGATACCAATAACAATATATAATATCAAATTGTTTTTTCTTTGATATTTTTAAAGATGTACATACATCATTTCAAACTCACTATATTAGACTTTGCTTGATTATAAGTGCTTTGTCCTATTATGCTTACATGCACTTAGACATTGTTACATTTTTGAAATAAATAACAATAATGCAAAGTACTACGGTATTGCAAGTGAGCCTCCAACGAGCACCATTCTTAGTAGGACTCCTAGAGTCAACATTCTCAGGTCCACAAATTAGTTCCTTTTTCAGGACAAAGACTTCCTATTATTTAAACCATGCTAACTAGGTATTTTTATGAAATGACTTATTTTAGATAATCCTTATATAATACTTGCTACTTGCTTCGAATAGGGTTGTGTCCTCATGTCTGCGTCCCTATTTCCATAAACGAAGAATGCATTATACATAGTTAAAGAAAATTGAGAATAATTATAAATTTTACTTTGTATACTTCTTTATACTCTATCACAAAACTTCATTTACCATTGCCATTAGCTTTAGATTCCTAACCAAATGACACAGAGAGTTCTGGTTCCTTTGGATGTTTACCACAACGAGACAAATTATAAATCTCTCTCACTGATTTACAAGACTGCTTAATTTCATTTTAGATTGATAAATAAAGGAGTATATGTATAATAGAAGGTTTTCGTAGCATATATACGGATTGTCATACAGAGGAAGTTTTAGAGTTAATATGGATGTGATGTTCCATTCTGCGTTTTACAATGACTAGAGAATGTTGGGATGACTGGTATAGTAAAAACCATCTACAGAGTTGATGAAAACGTGTGTTGCAAAAAGGTGGACAATCTCCAAGTTTCACGTCAATGTAGATTTTTAAAATTAATTTATAACTACAGGTGCCGAAACAGTTGACTATAACGTTTGATATAAAAGACTGTATTTTCATGTTTATAAAGGAAACATATTCAAGCTTTGAATTCGGATCTTGGCATTTAGTTGAACATAATCATTACAGACATGAATTAATACAAAGAGTTGTGATTTATGATGAAACCATTTTCTATATACGACGACATCACAAGCACTTTTATGTGCGGACATTATTTTCAAGATGTTCTGATGCCGCTCCTAAACATATTTGCGGTACCTCTGGAATGAATGTGTGTTGTGAGCTACTACACATCAAGGTATTCAATCCGCTTATTTTTCTTGGATAGATTCCTGCGAATACGTACCAGGATATGGTACAATAATTCGTCACTTTTGTAATATGACGATGGCTTCTTCGTTGATCTCATTATATACTGCAAGGTAGTTGCATGCACATGTGGCCTGGAGCATGTGGAAATTCATGGCTTTCGTAAACATATATAGGAGCAACCTCTTAAAAAAAACAAGCATAACGAAAATATACGTATGTGTACGTCTGTTTACGAAAACCATGAATTCACCCCTGAGATATTCTCAAAATTTATTAGGGTCATCTGTAAAGAATTCTCTTTGAAGCAAATTAATAATAATAGTAAATTGAAACCGATCAATATGTTACGAAAATATACTTGAACATACATAAATATATAATCATGAAATGCATTGACGACACACTGCATTTTAGACTATTCAAGGCTATACCTACTCGAGTGTGTTACTTCATATGTTTATAAGAATGGAAAAAAGAAAGAAAGAAAAGGAAAATGTAATGAGCAATATTGGCTTGTTCAAGCTTCAAAGTTGATTAATATGAACTAATGTTGTTGTTTCTTTTGCTATTGTAAATATCTTCCTTTGAATCCACTTAGCTTAAGCATTGATTACATTACGTTTATATAATTACTGTTTGGACTAAAATTTTCACTCCATTGAAGATCACTACAATAACAAGCGAAGTATGCATGTGAGATACTGGAGAGCAAGCGCTTGTTGTAAGTCCATCTGCCACTTCGATGACGTCATGCGCCAGAGCGACAAAAATTTAGCACTGCATTGCATCCACCTTGGAGTCTTTACACCATGTGTTTCTCCCCCACTTCCTTGTTCTCGTAGACTTTTTAAATATAGGTTATGTACTTATATGTACCGGATACCAATTCAAGTTATTTGGTCTAGGAATTAATTCGTGCGGTTGGTACGCACACATTGAAGCTGTAGTACAAACACAAAATACATAAATACCTTAAGAAAAATATTGTCCATCGCTAGCCACCACTTTCGCCCATCTGTCAGGCAATGTAGGGATTCCGTGGCGAAAGAAGTCCTCATCCTTGGAAGCAATCCAGTCAGAGACCCATGTTTCGATATCTTCTGAAGAAGTAAACCGCTGTCCAATCAAATCGTTGTTCATGCAATCGAACAAGTAGTAGTCCGAAGGAGCAACGTCTGGTGAATACGGCGGGTGGGGTAAAACTTCCCATCCGACATTTTCTAAATAGGTTTTGACCGGTTTTGCGACATGTGGGCGAGCGTTATCATGTTGAACAATAAGTTTATCATGTCTGTTCTCCCATTCTGGTCGTGTTCTGGCCAGAGCTTGCTTCAAACGCATTAATTGTCGTGGATAACGTTCTCCATTCATAGTTTCACCCGGTTGCAGCAGCTCATAGTACACCACACCTTTCATATCCCACCATATGCACAGCATAACTTTTGCACAGTGAATATCTCGTTTTGGTTGTGATGGACCTGGTTCACCTGGTTTCACCCAGACCTTTTTTCGTTTAGGGTTCTCGTAATGGATCCACTTCTCATCACCCGTAATAATTCGATGCAGAAACCCCTTTCTGCTCTGTCGTTGAAGCAGCAATTCGCAAATGGTTTTTCGTCTTTCAACGTCTCTGTCTTTCAATTCATGTGGAACCCAATGTGACATCTTTTGAATCATTCCCATGGCTTTCAAGCGTTTGGAGACTGTTGTTTGATCAACGCCTAATGCTGCTGCAAGTTGTTCCTGCGTTTGACACGAATCCTGCTCGAGCAATGCTGTCAATTCTTCGTCGTGAATTTTTTTTGGCTGTCCAGCTCGCTCTTGGTCTGCCAAGCCGAAATCACCACTTCTAAACCGTGCAAACCACTTCTGACACGTTCGCTCAGCTAGAGCATGGTCACCATACACTTCCACCAAAATACGATGACTTTCAGTCGCACTTTTCTGCATGTTAAAGTAATGCAGCAGGACACCCCGCAAAAACACTTTATCAGACACAAATTGCGCCATGTTCACTTAACTACAAACTGGTGTTGTTGACGCTTTAATCCACTGTCCTATACTACGAAGGATACGCGATGACAGGGGTTTGTAACACATGTGTGGATACACGGAACTGTGGGACGCTCCGTTCGTTGCGCCATCTCTTGTCCACCCGCACGAATTAATTCCTAGACCAAATATGTACTTTGCAAGCAAATAGCTTATGTATTGACAATATTGATATTGACATTGGGAACTTGTATGTGTAATGATTGGATACGTCTTGAGAACCAGAGGCAGACATTAAGGTTTACTAATGAGAAATAAAAGTTTATGAGTTGTGGTTCGTTTGCAAAGAACTGTAATGATATTTCCTATTTGGTTTCGAGTTGTATGAATGAATCATACAGTGCCATGGATCTTTTACTGAAGAATTCAAAAGATTGAACAAATTGCAGAAATTTAGGAACATTATTCAATATGTTTGGTAGATGCAAGCTGGAGCATGCTTCGGTAGTGAAATTACTTTTATCAATATTATGTTTGAAAAAAATTGAACGCAAGTTTTTACGATATCTATATTATAAGAAATTTTAAAATATATTCCAAGTACAAAACAATACATTTTATGTATAAGCATTATTATTGAACTGAAATGTGACATCTTACATGCTAGAATGCAATTTCAGATCAGGTGCTTTTGTTCAAAGTTGTAAATAGAATATTTCATAACCAAAATGTTTACAACAATTGAGTTGTAATACTAGGGAAACTAATTTATTAATTCGACAAATATTTCAACAAAAAAAAATAAATAAATAAATAAAATAGTTTTGCAATACTACAGTCTTTCGACAGTACAGTTACCGGTACTTCAGTTTACATTATTACAAGCTAAATTTATTCCTACATCTCTATAAGATTCATTCTCTTGTTTTATTCTTTTTCCTTCTTTGATACACTCTTTTAAAATTCTCTAACTCGGTTATTCAAGAAACATTTTTTGTCTTCCTAATTTCTTTTTGCTCCACAACTTCCATTGGCCTGTAGAGTCAATTTTCCTCAATTTCGTCACCTTTCTGTTTGGCCTCCTACTACCGTTGGAGCATTTGTGTACGTCATAATCTTTCTCGTTCTTTCCGGCTTCCCTACTTTTTCGAAACTTGATTTCCTCATTTAAACAACGTTCGTACATACATTGTTAGGCTTCCATATTTCTTTTGAGCTTGCTTCTACTTTCCGGATTAACTGTTCGGCTTCTCATAGAGCCTAATTCCCTAAGTATCCAGTTCAGCTTATATACTTCTTCTTTACCGATATATGGCATTTGGCTTCTCTCCTTCGTTGGAGCATGAAATGGATGTAACGGTAATGTCGTATCACTGTGGTGTAGCAAAGCTACTTAACTTGTGTATTGACAAAGGGATGGCGAGATCCAAGTTTTTCTACTGTACCATAATAGAAACACCACAAGATATTTATAATAATCCATTTCTCTAACTCCAAAACTAAATACAAACTAATAACAAAAGCAGAACTATGAACCGTATACAAACCTACCAGCATTGTAGCAACACGTTTAAATTCTTTCTTTCTTTCTTTCCTCTAATTGGTTGCTAGCTAATCTCTGCCACATTCTTACACATCAAGACACACACACACACACACACACACACATATATATATATATATATATATATATATATATATATATATATATATATATATATATATTCTCTGCAACAACGTTCATCGTGTCACATTGAAGAAAATGAAACTTAACTTTTCTACTCAAAATTTACATGGTAGATGAACGCCTATGTTTTGTTAAAAGTGTTAATTTCACTACCACCTTCGGCACCACTGGAGTATTTAATGTTGACATACCTCATCAGAGATAAAGAAACACACCTCAAGGATACTTGGAATTTTCGGTGGTGCATAAATTTTAATAAACTTAAAAATAGTAATCACCTAAATACAGCATTAAGAGAATCTGGGTAATGTGTATTAAAAGCTGTTCCCTTTTTGGAAATTAATTCGCTTATGGCATTTTCATGTTTTTTTAAAATTATTTTATGTATGTACATACAAAATACTGACAAGTATTTGTGTATACACACACACACACATGCATTTCCACTTGCATATACATAAATACTCCTGCAGAAATACATAGGCTTAAAAGACTGAGCTTTCACTAGCTGCATTGAAGATTCCCGTCTCTGATTGTAAAAAATATAACCATTACAGACCAACTACAGCTGTTTCCAGAAGACTTGTAGGTGTATACACATATTGAAAACTAGATCATCTACCATTACAGTATAATCATAGCTTCCGTTACACTTGGAGTCAAAATTTCACGACAGATCCATTTTCAGTAGTTCTTTATAGTATTGTCGATTTTGGAACATGATGTAATGCAAAGTCAAACCCTACAATCAGGACAGCAATCCATTGTCCCATTCCTGATCTTCTTCTGATTGTTGTCTTTTTTAGAATAACGAACTGCACATCTACACGCTGCATTCATGTTCTTTTAGTGCTTGGAACATTTTTTTTAAATGATGAGATGTCAGCTACAATAGGTTTGGAGTATACGAAAATCGAAATCCTTCGTTTGTCAGAGCATGTGAAGCATACTTATCAACATTTCCCTCTACAAGGTTCATACGGAAATCCAACTGGTCATTCTTCCCTTAGTTCTTAGAGTAAATCACAAAATTAACAAGTTTTTAACTTCATCTTCGTATCTGTCAACTGTCTGAAATTTTCTTGTAACACTTTCGTTGTTGTTTTCGTGCGACTGGGTACTGAAACATGCCTGGATCTTATCTATCAGGTCCCTTTATTATAATGTTGTAATGTTTTACAACAAATGGGTTAGTACAAGTGTTATGAATCTTCTATTTTTTTTTTTTTTTTTTTTTTTTGTAGTTTTTGAAGTTGCCTTATGTGTCCTTGTAACTCGATTCTTCCTCGTGACTAATCGGTTCGCGTACGATTTGTGGAAGACCCGAGTTCAATTCTCGATGGGAGTCATGCAGTTCGTTGTAGGTCTACATCTCATATAGGCTCGCTACTGAAAGGAATGCTACACTCAAAATCAAATTAAATCAAGTCGCTTTATTTTTGATCGCAAATAAGACTGATATTATTGCCCGAAGACATGGGATCAATTGTAGATTACTTAGAATTACTGTATACTTCACTGTTGGACTCCAGTTCACTGACACATTTCCGATCCCTGTTCGGAAAACACGGACACATTTCCCCTTTATGGAAGCAATTGCGCTGAAATTATAAAACAGACCTCTGAATACACTGGAAATTCTGCTCCTCCTACCCTCAGTTGGGAAAAGTAGAAGAAAGTAATACTCCACGTATAAACATCAACTGCATATGTTTTTTACGTCCTATCCTAGCTAACTGTTCTAAGTTAGTCATAAGGAAGCGGGTGAAGGTAGATTTACGTAGAAGTTGCACCGCCCGATTGTGACGTAATATCACGTGGTATTATTATGGGGGTCAAGGTGGAACAAAACGCAGGAAGAAATCAAGGAAGAAACGCAGAGAGATGCTACACAGGAAAGTGCTGCTGCTGCAGGACAATGCTTCTACACATAGAAGTCACCTAACCGCCTCACTATTGCAGATACCGGGTTTGAAGTACTTGAGCACCCTTTCTAATCTTCAGATCTTGTCTTAAGTGACTTTTACTTGTTCCCCAATCTTAAGCAGCACCTGCGAGAGACAAACTTTCACAAAATGAGCATGTTATGCAGGCCGTCGAAGAATGCCTTTTAGCATAGCCATCAAGTTTTATTGAACTGGTATTCGAACTCTACAACATAGGTGAGAGAAATGCATTACAGCGAGGGAGACTATGTAGAAAAGAGACATATAATCTATGTGAGATTTCAATAAATGGAGAAAAAATTAGGAGAACTAATAAGTGAAAAGATGAACGAGGAAATAATTAGAAAATCCAAAATGACAGTAAAAGATTCGAAATATTAAATTATGTTTTTATAAGTAAGTTACAAATGTGTTTAAACATAGCCGGTTCATATTACCGGTTGTTTGTATGGATGTGAAATATGTATTTTGAATACAGAAGCAAGATTAGGATTAAGATGTATGGAGATAAACTTAAAATAGATAGGAGAACGAAAAAATGGATACAATCTGAAACAGAGGTAAAAAGAGAGATTAAGGCTGTGAAGAAGCAGACGTGGAGGTGGACATATATGGTTGATAACAAATACTCTGCATTGGGTACCCAAAAATAAAAGAGAATCAACGAAACGACAAAAAGAAAGATTGATAGATGAAAGAAAGTGTTTTGCGTAAAGTATAACGCATACAAGAAAGGAAGAAAAAAGATAAAAGCATACATAGTTGTGTATATATTTTTATACGGACTCTATACTTGCACTTCAATTTTCCCGTAAGTGGAGCTCCTGATATTCCAGTTTCGATGGGACAGTCAAAGCTCTACACCATCTGTTTTCCCAAAATGTATCATGACTTTATTAGTCATCTATACTCAACTAATAGGAATAATCTACTCTCTGCCACTGTTAGTGAAAGTTATTATGTAATAAATTCAGATATTTCAGCAACAAGTAAATGCATAACTCTGACTATGTGTTAGATTTTCGAAGTATCCAGGTCTTTTAGTGAGAATATCTGGGAGTCCTATTCACAGTGGTTCTTTGGATACCGCTTTGGTAACAGCTCTAGCACACTGTAACATCAAAGATTTCTGTTACAGACTCTACGTAGCATGCAGGTTGAGCAAGGGGGCACGGTGATTCAGTGATAAAGTGCTTACCTTAACCGTGGTTCGATCCCAGCCCAAGTACGTCTGTGGTGAACATTATATCCATGGGTTTTCTCTGATTACTTCCGTTTCCTGCCTCTTTGTTCATTCCACCAAGTCTTCCATCATCAATTACTTGACTTAATCATAGTCTCCCTTAGCCTAAAGGACAAAGCATGGGACGTTAAACTGGAAGATTTCATTTCATTTCTATGTAGAATCATCACGAGATAAGAGGATTTTGGTGTTAATTGCTGACGAGAGTAAATTACTAAAGAATATATGTACCTAGGTACAGTCTTTATAAGGTGTGTTTCACCAGAAATGAGTCGCCACGAAGATGACTTACAGTTGTAATTTCTATCTTAAATTCTTCAGATACAATAAAATATTCCATCATTTGTTATTGTATTTAAATATACAGTATACGAAAGATATGAAATATAATCGTTTCTTTGTTTTAGAAATAAGTGGAGAAAATGATATTTGATTACTAAAAGATAAAACGAAGAAGATATATGAAAGAATATCATTTGAAAAATGTATATAAATGATAGAAAAGAATGAGTTCTTTTTTAATAATTATTTCTTCTTCTGCTCATTCCTTTTCATCAATTTTTCAACTTTACTTTAACTACGTGTCGAGAAGCACCTGCATTGTCACCAGAAGACATCAAAGAAAACCATTTTTTCTTCATTATTCCGTTGCTTTTTCCTTTAAAATGAAAGTTCATCGCCTTGACTTCTCTAATATTTTTTTCAAAAATTCTATTGTTACAGAGACACTAAAAAAAAGAAACCTGATGATGATAAATCTACTTAATTCATTTGAGTCAGAAACTGTGAAAAATCTGCCTTTTTGGCAGAAATTACCACTCTTTTCATGTTCAAATAAGGAGAAAATGTGCTACAGTTCTCAGCAAATAACTCCTTTTTTTCAAGCTTGATTCCTTTCTCTTCAGGATGTCAGTGAAATATGCTGTTTGCCTTTCAAATGTAATGAACCATAGGTGTTTACCTCCAGTCTCAATGTGAAAATACGTAAAGAATAGAAATGTTTCAAACCGAATAAAAGATTTATGGATAACCTATCATAAGCATGATGCAGAAGTAGTGTTAACATATTGTACTTGCATATCAAACTGAGTTACAATTACTTGTTTATTTCGTGTATATTACACATAAGTAAATATAGTATAGTACAGTAATTCTCAAAGTGGAGTCCGCAGACCCCTGAGAGTCCGTGGGACCTAGCCAGGGAGTCCGCGACACCTAAAAATTAAAATGTATTGTAATAAATTGGAACTCACAGCTGTTATGCAAGAAGTATTTTCTCAGTTACAATACTAAAAAGAAAGCATTAGAAATTATAACTACGTTTGTAAATTTAAGTGATTTCCTAAATTCCTAAAAATTTCTGCCCTGAAGCTGGTCAACCGTTATATAGGACTTCTTCAAATGAGGGATATGCCTTCTTTGTTAGGGCACTTTTTCAAAAGCAGTTGTACATTAACTGCTCGATGCTTCGGAATTTCATGAATTTCATCTTCAAGTGTATGAAAGGTCCCACCACTACCACCAATTCCAGATACTTTTGTTTAAATAAAGAAGTAAATATTAGTCATTCATATGCTTATAAACGTCAAGCCTTACCCCAATTCTGCGATTTCTAAAAAAAACGATAAGAAATCCCTCCCAAAATATATTCCTAGATGCGCCACTGCGAATAACTTTTGACTCAAATTGGTTTGCGTGTGCGCTATGAGTATGAAGAGTTGTCTAAAAAGGCATTGTAACATTTGATGACTTTCCCTACCACTTACTTATGTAAGCAGACCTTTTCTGCTCGTTGCAGTATTAAAACTTTAAAGCGAAATCGTTTTAATGTGGGATCGGACCTAAGATTGATTGTGACAAAAATTATTCCAGATTTGAATGCGATTATGGAAAAATACAAAGAATTTCATTCACATTAGTGACCCCCCTTTTGAGAACGTTATCAAGTGAAATTCCTCAAAAAGTCGGTTTTCGGTCTTAAAATTTTCTGTTTTCAATTGAAATTTCGTTCACTAGAAAACAACCGTCTATCTGTGGAATAAATTACTTATTGCATTATTTTTCTTGATTTTTTCTTGTCTGTTGTTATTCTAATTAGTATATATTTTTAATACTATGTGAAGTTTCAGATAGCGTTGCAAAGGGGTCCGCGTTGTCGGAAAGTTTGAGAACCACTGGTATAGTATGTAGTTTGTGGTACAAGAGTACCAAATATAGAATAGGTGGAGACCGAGGTTAGTTGTTACAATTTTCAAATTTTAATTCCTTGTGAGGTATATACTGCACACAGAGATAAAAATAAACTCACATTTTATACACCGGCCCTTTGTCTGAGTATTACTTTGCCGTGCATTGTGTAAAACCCACAGTTTGCTACTTTATGCACGTAGATGAAACGTAACAATTTACCCCGAAGTCGGGTAAGTTGTTACGCACGCTGAGGCAAGATGTAACAAAATACATGGTAGACATTGAACCCAGGTTTCTCCAGGCTTACTCTTTGAGTATGGACTCAAACAAACTATACAAGTCAATCTTGATCGTCGTTTCCCTCGCTGGAAAATAGTGTAATTATTTTTGGCCTAGAACTATGTGATTTCTTCGTTCGCTGTTCTTTGAAATGCAGTATTAATTTCTTTTTGGCTTCCTTGCTTTTCTTTCCTCCTTCTCTTGCTGCTCTTTACATAACATTTCCTTAACCGGTGTATCCGTGGGGTTGCATTACTGAAGACGAAATTTCCTATCGCATTTACTGCAAGAACCATGGTAACAATTGTCCCCTTTTCTCCTGAAGTCAATCTCCCAACTTGTTTCTTTCCCTTCTCTGCAATAACTTTTGATGGTCTATAGATGATTGATTGATGCTCCTGTTTCGTCTATATTCCATATTTTATTTCCTTCAAATTTGTGTTTTTTGAAAATAGTTTCCAAGTTCACATAAAATATGCTCACATTGTTTGCGTTAGAACTTGTAGCTCTAGCAAGGCTCGTTGCCTCCAGTGTACGTGAAGACAGTACTGGATGCCTCTTCATAAATCCTAACACTCAGTCTTCAGTAGCCATTTGCGTGTTATCCCAGTTCTTTGGATAATCCAGCTCGCATGCAGTTGCGTACTCATAAGCTTGGCGTCTTGTGTACTTTGAGGTCAAACTGTGATAAATGCGGCTACAATGAACAAGGTATTCCCTTAATTTTTCCTTGTGGATATCCCAAAACACTTGTCTGTGCTTCCTATAACCAACAAACTAAGTTCTTCCATTTGATGTTTGCTCACTTTCCTTCTTTTTCTTTATGTATGTCTGCAGTGTCATAAAATTTATGTGATGTTCTTTTGCAACTTTTCTGAGCGACTTACCATCTTCAACCTCCCTTGCTGCTGTCATATATATATATATATATATATATATATATATATATATATATATATATATATATATATATATATATATATATCTTCCTTTGATTTTCCTCTCTGTGTCATCCTCTTGTACGTTCGTACCATGCTGTTAAAGAAAATGAAAGGAGGGTACTTTAGAATATGTTTAAAATAAATTTCGTATATTTATATTTTATACGGGTCACATTGTTACAGTGTAGCAACTTACCCCAACGCCGATGTCACAACTAGCCTCGTCCGCCGCCATTTTACATTATTTCACATTACGCAAAACTTCAACAAGTAACACGGTAATAGCATGGAGGCTTATAGTTAACGAACATTTAAAAAAATGCATATATGACATACAACTTACCTCCTGTTTTCTCTGTAGGTATGTACAAGAAAACGAAACTAAAAAATACTTCTCACCACAGATAACAGAAAATTCGCTATAACACGCTTCAATGAACAACCTCAACAATGGAAGTAGGTGTACTTCCAATTTCCTGACCTTGTTACGTGTTACGGTGGCTGAATGGCTCGTGCGCGTTGTCAATACCACGAAAAACACCGAGTTGCAACATCTCTGTTGTAACAACTAGTCCCGGTTTCCCCTATATGTACTAGTGATGCTGCTCATTTTACAAGGAAGGGAGATTTTTTGATTGTAATATGTGTATATGGATACTAACATTATGGGATCAATATTGCTCCATTTTGCTCTTTTATTCTTTTACGGATTTCAAGCCGAAACAATAGGATTATTTCTGAAGATTTGAGAAAGGTATATAGGCCCTACTAAACTTCATTAATGTCGAATAAATTTTACAAGAGTTATGAAGGAACAGGTAGAGATCTGAGAGAGCGTCGTTATGAAGATTGAAGCTGAGAGAGGAGAGGACAACGCCATGACACACCAGTAAACCTTGCGGTGTTAACTGAGGTGTGATCACTAGCTGGGACGAAATCTCAACACTGAGATACGCAACGACTCTGCAAAGAGTCTTTTTAGAGAAGAGAGTGTTTACGTTATTTTTAATAAAGAAAAATTTCACAACACACTTACACACACCGCTTCCTGTGGAAATAGGCATTGCTTTCCGTCGGCTAGACCCCCTATTGTGAGTCAAGCTTCGCGCTGGCCATATAGGTTGTACAGCCTTTGGCGACAGTCGGCTGACGGGAACCCAATACTATCTCCTCGGGATAGCATTAGAGGAGCAAAAACACTATCACTTAGTGACCAAAAGGCCCTTTCGAGGACCATTCTCCCCAATCTGTGACATAGTGACGTGAAGTGTACCAAACAAGTGTGGCCCTTTTTAGGACCAAAACCAAGTGCAGTGCTTTTTTAACGAAGTGAATACACGTCAGAGCCATGCCCAGACCCAGGAAGAGGACGCCGACGAGGAGACCACCAGAGAAGGAGGAAGATGAAAAATTCATCGATGTGGTCACGGTCCCTGAAACAACCCACCTAGACGTTTCATTCTCGTTAGTGGACCCGGTTACAATAGAGAAGACCTTCAGAGGAGCCACAGAAGCTTATCTAACCAGAGTAATCAGCCTGAGAATACTAAAAGAAGAATTCTATGTTGTACAAGTGGAAGACACCACATACAAAGTGCTCTTCAAATCGGAAGCGACGAGGGACAGATTCCTGAAAGTTTTCCAAGATGCAGACTTCGGCTCGAAGGCTAAGATATTGGAGAAGCAAACCGGATCCCATCCCAGAGAAGAGGTCAAATCGCCAAATAAAAAACAAGAAGCCCCATCACAGACAGAGAAGACTAACCACACCCAGGAGGAGGAACCATACGTCGGCTCTGCTATGAGCCCAAGCCCCATACAGGTGAAAAATCAAAAAACCCAGAAGCTGAAATCACACCCTGGTGAGAAGACTGGCCCTTATCAGGACCACAAAACTACTCCTGAAGACAATGCCACATCTGACAAACACAAGGAAGAGGATGATTTCACGTTAGTGAAGTCGAGAAGACAAAAGAAAGAAGACGCCAAACAAGGGCCCGGCCCTTGTCAGGACCACAATTTCAGAGCAACAGTAAACGCAAACGGGAAGCAGCAAGAGTTAGAGACCCGTACTCCCCTGCAAGCCAATGGAAGTAAGAAGAATAAACAACCTGAAGGCTCAGAGCCAATCAGATACAGGCAGAAATCAAAAGAAAGAAAAGAAGCAACATTTACATGTGTTGTCAAAGGTGTCCCTATAAACATAGAAGTCCAGGAAGTAAGAGATGAACTGAGAAAACAGAAGATTGACTTAAGAGGCATAACCCGCATAAAATCAGACAAAGGACCCACACCATTACTAAGGATCTTCTCAGAGAACCCGGAACAAATTAGCAGATTACTGTCATCTGGAGTGAAAATTCAGCATACCCACTACAAAGTAGAATCGTCAAGAACAGTACCAAGACCATTTCCCTGCCATAACTGCTACCAATACGGTCACTTCAAGAACCGGTGCCAAGCCGAAAGAATCTGCAACCGATGTGGGAAACCACATAGAGAGGACTGCAATACACCCAGAAAAAGAAACTTCTGCGCTACATGTATTAGCGACACACACCGTACTGGTAGCGGAAACTGCCCCAAGAGACCAAGAGCTACACAACCAACCAGACCACCACCGCTGCTAACGCCCACAGATGTAACAAAAATCACAACCAACGGCTCTTGTCAGGACCAACAGGCAGCTCACCAAAAAGAAACCAACAAGTCGGAAACAAACAACAAGGAATTACAAAGATGGATCAAACAAGAAATAGAAGAAGCAACAAACAGAATCATAACATGGATGACCTACGTAATAACCACCACAACACCACAGCAACAACAGAAAAATCTTGCAATAGCTTTACAAACCGCCTCCAAGAAGATTTTTGATAATACAGTAAATGCACTCCAGACCACAACAGGGCACCTTTACATCACAAGGACTTTTGCCGACACAGTTAAAAGGAAAACCAGTACAGACCATGCGATAACAAAGCGGAGGGAACAGCAAGCTGAGAAGGAAGGCAGGGGATAAAGCAGCTGTGACGGAAGCAAACAGATGACGACCAGGCCTGGCCATGGACAATGAACCGACTTGCATGCTTAAAAAAAATAACAGATATCCCACTAACAATATAATCCCCCACCTACAGACAACACAGATTTGCATTAAAAAACTAACAGATTCTAAGGTAGGTTAGCAATATAACATATAATTTATTTATTATTACTACAGACACTTTTACATGGATTTTAGCCACCCTTAAACTGTGGTTTTGCCATGTAAATACTATTGCATGCAGCATGACCGATAAAGGGGTTTTTTTCCTGGCTTCCAGGTTTTTTGTCCCTCTATCAAACACAAATAACTTCATTCGCGCTTTCCTATCTTCTTGTTTACCCTTCTTTCCTTCTATTTCACACATTGACAAACTCGTGTGTAAATGTCTTTCGTTAAAGATAGAAGCCGCGGCATACACCTACACCCGACAGATACTTTAGTGTACTAATTGCATGTGAGGAGAGGCATGTAGATAGATGGTTGATGCCTTACTCTCTGTCAGGGCGCGGGCTTTCCCGAGGGGCGTCCTTATTTTTAACTTTTCTGTTTCTGTTTCTAAGGAACAGGTAGACAGACACAGAATGATTAAGTCGAATATTGCAAGCTTGCTTTAATAAGTAAAGATTTCGGTCATTCGCATCAGCTAATACAAGGCCAAGAGTTGGGTGAAGGTAAGGTTGCATATATACTTTCTAAACTTCGGCGGCACCACACTACCTTTAGGTTATCCAAGGTATCTATTTTACAAAGGCTTGTAAGCCTCTGAGCAGGATTGGAACAAGAAAAGAACAAAAAGTCATATGTAGATCTATCATCGTTTCTTTGTGATACAAATTTAAATTTGTATCGCATTTTCTGTGCTCGGTCCCTTTGGTCGGGATGTTGTTTGAGTTAGTCGCCTAGCTAGGAGAAATCTTGCAAATACTGTATGTTGGTTTCTACAAGGAATGTAAATGGTCATCCGGTATTTCAGATGGTATATCAGTACTTCCCAAAAAAGCGAAAACAAAATACAAAGTAAGACGACTGTTTTTTCTATATTTTCGGAGCTGAAGAAAATACTGACGTTACAGATTCAGTTATCTAGTGTACGCACTTCTTGATTTTACTAACCATATTCAAGCCTCATTACTGCTACACCATATTTCGGCTAGATCTAATATAGTTTGAACCTATTTGTTGGCAATGCGCCTTTTCTTCAAGAGACATTTTTGAACTACACACCCAGAAACAAGGATAGGATGCCCCGAAACCTGAGAAGGTCTGGAGGATGACCTGCTAGCAATAAATCGACAAAGAAGAACAAAGCCAGAGTGGAAAACTGTTTTGTAAGCCAAAGTCGAGGCATTTTCTCTTGCAGCAAACATCCCTTCAAAGAAAAGTTTCTTCAAATAATAGTAATATTATGTATTCAGCTTGATCCTTATTTTAGCTTCCGTAGTAATATGCAAGATACAAAGATGAATCTCAATTTGCAATACATTTTTCAATTTGTATCGCATTTCCACATGTTTGCATCGCAAACTACGATGCGATACCGCTTTAGAACATCGATGCATACATATACTGTCAACTAGAAATTAACCTCAGTAACATACCAAAATTTTTAATATCCTAACATCTATCGAACAGACACATATGTGTTTTCATTTTTGCTTTTAGAAATTTAGTAATTTTACATTGAAGTTCATACTATAATTGTTTCCAATTTAGCAGTTGTCTTTGCTCATCTCGTAATATGGTTGCTTCATTTCGCGATATAAAAGAGACATACTACACGGACAAACTGTAAAAGGCTATTTCTGATATCAAAATAAGAGAAAGCGTACAGGGGGACCTGTGGTGAGAAGTACATATTTTCAAATCTAGGTCCGTAAAAAATCATGGAGAAACTACATTTTAATACATGTTATTTCGAGTGGAATAATGGTCCTTATCATCATAAGGTAAGACATATGGGATACGGACAAAATCTCGCGGCCGAAACATCGCCGCCCAAAATCTCGCGTGGCCAAAACTTCGCCGCCCAAAATCTCGCGTGGACAAAAGCTCGCCGCCAAAACCTCGTGGGC
Organism: Thermobia domestica; assembly: GCF_964235325.1. Lineage (NCBI taxonomy): Eukaryota > Metazoa > Arthropoda > Insecta > Zygentoma > Lepismatidae > Thermobia > Thermobia domestica. The sequence goes on from NC_137469.1 coordinate 96,792,173, forward strand.
CAAAATCTCGCCTACAGCTTAATAAAAATTCAGTGCAGTATAACAATATCTGCTGCTTTTCTTATAAGTAAAAAGAAAAAAAGGAAGGAAGATCTTGGTGTGGTGAGAGTAGGGGCGCCGAATTCTACTTCGCCCCGGACGCCGAAATCTCTAGCTACGGCTCTGTACATATATATATATATATATATATATATATATATATATATATATATATATATAGATAGATAGATAGATAGATAGATAGATAGATAGATAGATAGATAGATACACCTCCCTTTTGTTTTGCCGACAAAGTGAAATTATAAAAGACATTCTAGGCTCGAACCTCATCTATGTTGAAAATTTGATTGAGATCGGTAGGATGGCTCAAGAGGTATAATGTAACAAAAATTGTCATTTAATTTTTATATATATAGATTTCCAAAGCATGCATTAGAATTTTTCTTGTCATTATTTTAATGTAATTATGTGTTATTACTAAATATATACATATAGTAATATATAGAACATTCTACATGGAAGAAATCGTCGTGATGAGGTTTTATCCTAACGACATTTCTCCCCAGGCGACACTACGTCTCGCTTAATTTAGACCAGGTGAGATTCTGTGTCGCGAGATCATTACAACGAGGTTTTGGTCAGGTGAGGTTTTGGCCCGGCGAGATTTTGTCCCACGAGGTTTTGGGTGGCGAGGTTTTGGCCCCGCGAAATTTTGGCCCGCGAGGTTCTGGCCGCGAGGTTTTGTACCCAAACCAAGGCATATATACACTATCCAAAAAAGTCTATTTCAGCAAAGTGTAATGGATGCTTAAGGGTTTCTCTAGTGGGCGTCATTCATAGACAAGCTCCAAATATAATTATTCAGATATCATCTGAAGTCAAGGTTAGTCTAAAGTTCGCAGAACGTAAGCCTTAACAGTAGTGAAAACGGATGCTTTGTCAGGAAGTTAGAAATGTTAGGAACGACCAGCAACATGGTTCCTCGAATTCGGTATTGATACACTTGCAGCACCAGCTCTAATATACTCATTTGCATTAATAAAATGAACAGCAACCAAAGTTGCAAAGCTTGAAAGAAAAACCAGAACAATATTTCTACACCCACAAACGACTATAGAAAGAATATTCTTACCAAGAAAGAAAAAAGGGCAAAGGTAACCAATATTCGAATTCTTAGAAATATAGGAAAATTCAAATATGACATTAAGAAATTTCTATGAAATTTCAAGACCCTACCCCTAACAGTTTTGGGGATCTAGTAATGAGTGAGTTCTTAAATTTACTCTTAGATATAAAAATTGAACCAAGATCTCTTTCATCATTCAATTCCATTACTATTGTCTAGGAGCAATTGATACATCCGAATAATCATATTTCTAGGAGGAAATTTTGAAATTCATTAATGGCAGTGTATAACATATTAACAGGAATTATAGACAAAACAAACTTTTTTCTCAGAATTTCCTGCATAACTAACTTTTGCTATACAGGTTGTTTCAAAGCAACACCGACAATTTTTGGAAGGTGATTCCTGACACCAAGGTAACGCACAAAGTATAGACTAATCTGGGTGCACAAGTGCTTCCTTTCGCAGTTATGGACTGCTGAAAACATGAAAAAATAAACTTCAAAAATTCAAAGCTCCAATACTATAAAACCTATCGTAGTCGGGTCAAGACTTCACTTAAGAACTAATATGTGCGCAATCCAAAAATCCATGTTTCAGAATCCTGCAGTACTCATGGAACATTTTTTCGGGAGAGGGTTTGGCTTCGGGCATATAATTGGAAGACCTCACTAACTACCTCTATAAAAATTGTTGCGGAAGTACCGCAGGATTCTGATACATGAATATTTGGATAGGGCACATACTAGTTCCTAAGTGAAGTCTTAACCCGACACGGTAGGTCCTATAGTATTGGAGCTATGGGCCTTTAAAGTTAATTTTTCATGTTTTCTTCAGCCTATAACTCCGAAAGGAAGCATTTGTGCACTCAGGTTGGTCTATACTTTTTGTCTTACCTTGGTGTCAGGAATCACCTCCCAAACGTTGTCAGTGTTGTTTTGAAACACTCTGTATATTATCTATAAGGTACAAATTAATACGTAGATTAGTTACTGAAATATAAATGCGTGTTACAATTTATAATAGTCTAAATATTGCTTCAAAATATACATCTTATCTATAGGTTGGTAAATCTAAGTTGGTTAGTTTTCAATACAATTGATGGTGGCAAACGAAGGCACATCTCAATATAAAAGTTATTTCTTCACGATAGCTTCTATGTCATTTTGAAAATCCAAGGCTTATTGTCAGTGCATACGAATCGATTTGTTTCCACAAAATTCGATTCAGGAATAATATTAATTTTAATTGTTTATTCAGTGCTTTTAGTTGTTGACACAATTCAAACAACATAATTTCGTATAAAGTTTAAAGTAATGTTATGCAAAGAGCAAGTTTAATAATCAGATTAATTAATTATATTCTATTCTAGAAAAGAAACTGAACAGTATACGGCTAGAGAGTGTTTAGAAATTAAAAATACCGTTGTATATTAAATTCGTTAACTATGAGAAAAAATTAAACCGAAATGTTACCCTATTATAAATATTTACTTTGAATTTCAATTTCCCGCTGGAAATTCCATTTCAATGAATTTCCAATTTCCATTTTAGCATATTAAGTATAATTGTTTTTCAATACAGTTAATAATTGACTTTTTTGTATAACTAGGAAAGAAATTGGAAGTCTGATTATTTACTTTTTTATATATAGAAAATGAATTTTCAAAAGGGTATCTGACCACATCGGATAATATGTACACACTAGATATGACATAACACCCATCGTGATTAACAGAATACAGATTTCTCGGGAAAATTACTTTTAAAGGAAATAAATATTTTTGTGAGTTCGTTAAAGCAATTATTTAGCTTAAATGAAATAGAAAATTAAAAGAATAGGAGGGAAAAAAACAATTTATCAGTGTAGGCAGATCAAAATTGAAACATGAGTTCAACGCCTACACAAGATAAGCTTGGATTTCATCTATAATGAAGCACCAGAACCAGACCAGAATTTGAAACAAAGATTTTTTTTTATTTGAAACAGAACTATACGTACTTTAGAAAGAGATTCCATTAGAAACAAAGGCTTGTTACCGAAGAGAAGCGGAAATATTAAGTTAATAAATACGGAATATTATATGTGGTGTACAATATTCTGCATGATTTATCATTACATAAAAATATTGATCGTGTTATATAAGGCAATTAAATTGTATGATAAACAGAACGAATCAAATGACATTGATACACTATTTAATTTACTTTTAATATCAAGCTCTTATGTAACAAAATATAATTGCAATTTGAGAAGGTTTGGTAACTGATTCCAAGATACTCTTTTGATTTACTTCCTTTTTTTTATTCTACAATATTATGATAGTCTTTAACGAAAAAAATGGCATATACTCCATTCCAAAGACCTTATTGAAAAAATAAGTGTTACTCGTCAAGCATACTTTTTTTTAAGGAAAATTCAAACATTAATGTTGTATGGGAACCATGACATCTATTAGAGTGAAATCCTTATGCTGAACTATACACTAATCTTGCTGTTCCATATGACATTAGCATGATGACTGTACATGTACTGTATAGCCAACGTGGTTATATCACCCAAAATTTGAATTAACTAATCAAACTTTTCTTTGTTTAACTAAACTATTGTGCGAGTAAGAGACATGCAGTATGCGGGAAAATAAACAGCACTGAAATTCACGTACGGATGGCGCCCAGGTACAATGTGGTATGAACTGTTAGCGCCACATGTGTGCTTACTTGTGTGTGGACTAGCGTAATGTGCAGATGGAGGGAAGATAATGTTACTCACAACAGAAGAGAAGGTGTTTATTGTCGAGAACTATTTCCACTCATACGATATGGGGCAGGATCTCACTGCAGGAAAGGAGCACAGACGCCTACTGCATGCCTCTGGAGCTATAGCATGTAAATATGAAGATTTTATCGGATTATATGGTTCAATGATAAAAGCCATGTGTACCTTAAACGCTACATCAATTGACAGTTGATTATTCACCATTTCTTGCCTGATTTGCGTATTTTGACGCACGAAAAATCTGACGTTAAAACAATGGATGGAGCAAGATGGAGCTATTGCTCACACTGCAAGTGAGTCATTTTTCTTCTGCCCACATCGCTTGATTTCCCGTAAAACAGATTTTCTATATCCTTTTCATTCCCTTGACCTCACGGCTCTAAATGCCTACATATGGAGTATGCTGATGGAAGCAATTTTCCGAACAGATAACCCTTCACCACTATACCAAAGTCATCATCATCAAAGGTATTCTGCCCTTATTGGCAGGTCATTAGCTGCATCTGAGAAGCTTCCATGCTCCAAGGTCTTCCTCAAACCTTTTCTTCTTCACGTATGATCTTTCTGTCTCTATACCATCAATTAATTGCAGTCTCCTTCGCCCTCTCCCTCTCTTTCCGGCACCATACCCTCTAGGACGTCCCTCATGATACAGTTTCCTCTTAGGCAATGTCCCAACCAGTTTCTCTTCCTCTTCTTAATAATAGAGGTGTTCTTTTCTACCCCACCAATTCTAACACTCTCTCGTTTATTATCGACACAACTAATTCTTATCATTCTTCGTCACACCTACATTTCGAAGGCTTCCAGTTGTTTTTCATCACTTTTACGTAATGTCCATGTTTTCGCCTCATACAGTACAATACTCCACACGAAACATTCTATGAGTCTTTGAGTCTTTCTCTACTCTTTATTCAAGGTCCCACAAAATAGAACTTTCTTCCTCCTAAAGACTTCTTTCGCCATTCTTATCCCTTGCTTTAATTTCAAGTTCGCACTTCGTGTTATTACTAACAATACTACCCAGAAGTCGAAAACTATTCAATTGTTCTATTTCTCCCCTCTCACTTTTATATTTGGCACAGACCGCTTCGTTCCAATCATCATGGATTTTGTCTTTCTAACATTCATTTTCATCCCATATTCTTCAAAGCCCTTTCTCATTTTTTCTAACATTTTATTGATTTTCTTTTCAGATTCTGCAACAAGCGCCATATCGTCTGCAAATCTTATGCATCTAATCATTCTACCTCCTACTGAAATGCCGTCTTCATCGTCTTCATCATGTAGGCTCTTTTTCACTATCTCTTCTAGATAGATTATAAATAATGTAGGCGAGAGACAGCATCCTTGCCAAACCTTCCAATTGCACTCTCCTTCGCCAGTTCTTCCCTTATTCTAACACTTACTTGTTGGTTCATATATAAGTTTCTTATGAGTTCTCGATCTTTTCATTCAGACCCAATCTTCTTTAGAACTCCCAGCAACAATTCCCAATTCACGCGGTCAAAAGCAATTTCTAGATCAATAAATACAACATCCACCTCTTTCTCTTTTTCTATAAATCTTTCACCGATCGCCCTTAATAATCTAATAGCATCTCTTGTGCCCTTACCTCTTCTGAACCCGAACTGCTCCTCCTTAACTTTTTCATTTGTTCTTCCATATAACCTTATGTTCAGTATTCCGGAGCAGAACTTTTGCTGCAAGAGAAATGAGACTAATAGTCCTATAATCTTCACATCTCTTTGGATTCGATTTCTTATTCATCGGTATCATGATCGTCTTCAGGAAGTCTTTTGGCCACTTTCCTGTTTCATATATTTCATTGCATAGTAGGAACAATTGAGGGGGAAGCGCAACAGTGGTCTGACCCACATTTTTAAAAAATGGAGAAAACTCAAGTTAAACACATGTGCTTTTTGTACAATATACCAAAAGCAACCACAAGTGGTTGTATGTGTCATACATTGTACATGCATAGTTTGTACAAAGAACCACAAGCGTTTAACTTGATTTTTCTCCATTTTCAAAAATGTGGGTTAGACCACTGTTGCGCTTACCCCCTCAATACATTCTTTCCCTTGTCTTCCATATTTTTAATGAATTCGTTTGGTATATTATCTAGTCCGATTGCCTTTCCATTTCTAATCTCGGATGTAGCCTTTTCAAACTCATCCTGAAAAACATTAAACCCTTTATCATTCTTGCTTACTTTATTTTCTACTTCAATATTTAGGCTAAACGGTCTATCCCTACTCTCAAATAAGTCTTTAACATACTCTTTCTTTCCACCTTCCTATGACCCCATTTCTCTCGCTGACTACCTTACCATTCTTGTTTTCTACTGCCATCATAATACTCCCTTGTTTCCTCCGAAATTCCATAGATTTCACCTCCTTATAGATTTCCTCATATTTCCCAATTCTTTCTAATTCTTCTATGTTCTCGCATTTTCTTTTATAAAATTCTTTCCTCGCTCTATTTGTTTCCCTTCGTAATTCATTACTTAACTTTCTGTACAAGTTTCTGACCTCTTTGGTATCAACCTGTCTCCACGACTTTCTTTCCCTCATTTTCTACAACGTCTGCTCTGTAACACATGGTTTCTTAGCCGTTTTATATTCGCCCTAACCTAATGCTTCTCCTGTAGCCTGCTATAAGCAAACTTTAATATGTCTATCCTATCTGCGCCTATCCTTTCCTCGTTTGAATATTTTTCTTAGATTTTTTTTTAACGAAAAGATTACTTACTTCCTTGTTTTTAAACTTTTCAATATTCATCACTTAGTTGCCTACTTTTCTTCTGCCTACATTTCTCAGTAGAATATCTACTTCGACCAGCACAAGATTATGATCACAGAAAATATCAGTTCCGGGAAAGGTCTTTACGTTCTTTAAGCTATTCCGATAGCTATTCTGAATCATAACATAGTCTATCTGATATCTTCCGCCATATATTGGTGCTTCCAATGTATATCTTCTTTTCTTGTGCTGATTGAACCAAGTGTTCCCAATTATTAAGTGAATTCTGTCTACAGAAATTTATCATTCCATCTCCCCTTTCATTTCTTTCGCCTAAACCATATTTTGCCTATGATACTACCTTCCTGTTTTTCTCCCACAACTGCATTGAAATCTCCCATTACAATTTCGCATGCATCTTAAAATCATAAGACTATCATCAATAAATTCTACTTTTACTACCTTCTCCTTTAAGCGTTTTCCAAAAATTATTCCTACGCCATTATGACCGCCCTTTTCATTACATGAGTAAACATTCTATATCCTTCGCTTTTCAACACCCCATTACCTTCCCATCTAACTTCACAAACTCCTACCAAATCTACACTATTTTATTTCATTTCTTTAAGATTTCCTCATTTTCCTCCCTGTAACATAGTACGTACGTTCCATGTCCCTATAATAAACCTTTTGCTCTTGCCTCTTTTTCTTTCTCTGTTTATCTTCCCCCCATTACTACTTTCTCGTTCAATAGTCCTTCCGAAGCCATCCCCCTCCCGGAGATCCAAATGGGGGGATATTTTATCTCCGGAACTATATTCTGACATGCAAAAGACCATTGTACGTATGTCTCTTTTTGCTACCAGCAAACTAGAGAGAAATCGAGTGGTGGTTTCCCGTTGCCTTCCATCCACAGCATCCCAGCAATTAAAATCACTCTGATCACGCCTGGGACTAAATGTCCAAGTTTCCGTACCGATCACTATAATTTCCGCCAACTTGACTACTGGAGAACTGCTGTCTTCTCCCAGAACACTCTTCGTCTGGCTACTCCATTTAGACCAATTCGGTAGGGGTAGCCCTTCTGGTAGTGAACTACCACCGACATAGCTCTAAACTTCACTGTAGCACGCAATCTTTCCCCGACACATAAATATCTTCGTAAAGGTAGTGTTTATCGGGGAGGATACCAGAGTTACAAGAGAAAAGATTCAGTTATCTGTTTTGTCGTTCCAGCAACCCATGTTCACTAACATGTTCATCAATCTACAAAACGGCTATGAAGAATGTTTGCGACATAATGGTCAACATTTTGAACACATGATGTACAGGCGCGATTTCTCGTAAATTTGCAATATGTGATGAGTAACATTCAGTTGACGTCCATTTGACAAGATTTCTTATGCTTCATTATGTTGTACAATAAATAAATAGATAAATGTCAACGATGTGATTTCAGTACTGTTTGTTTTGCCGCATACTGTATTTCAATTGAGTGAAACAGAATGAGACGTTTGAGTGTATACTCTGCAATGAAAAAAAAAATAAAAATTAAAAATTAAATAAGAAGTGGGTATTATAATAATAATTACTGACCGTACCTCGCTCGGGAGATGGTAATTATGTTAGGCAACCCGCCTTACAAACAATCTCAATTAATCAACTCAAAATCAGGAGTAACTGCTCCAAATTCCTTGCATATATTTAAAAGGTGTATAATGAAGATATTATACAAATGCTAATATCCTATTAACCCAGAGGATATCAGTTTCTGGCTGTGTCTAGGGGTATAAAATTTGATCTAATGAAAATTACCTACGGGAACATATCCTGTTAATAAAAGCCTTATATTCTTTCCTCTCTATGCTTTATTTATAAAGAAAAATCTTCGGGCTTAATTTTGGATCAATCTAAATTTCAAAAGAGTAATCGAGTCCACAAGTTGGCTCTCGGAAACTATATTACAAACTATAGCCCGTATTCGAGATATAGCTCCTACTCTGCTATCTCTTTAAGAATGTTAAATGAAACCTTAATTCATCTAAAGTTTCTCTAAATCTTTGGGCCTGCGGACTCACCTTCTTTGCATTCACTTACACGCCTTCCAGTGAGCCCTTAATTTACAAAGGTTCCTTCGGCACTCGTTCAGAAACCTGGCCTAACACCTACTCGTAGTAAAACCTGTCAGAGGCAGTACTACTAAATAAAGGATTCTAATCTAATCAGTTTACAAGGAGTGGGTAAGGTTAAAGGTAAGGCAATTAGTGCTCTCAAACGGGTCGGGTTACGGGTCGGGTCGGGTCAGGTCAGCTCGGGTCGGGTTGTCGGGTCGGGTCAGTCGGGTCAGCTCGGGTCGGGTTATCGGGTCGGGTTGTCGGGTCGGGTCAGTCGGGTCAGCTCGGGTCGGGTTATCGGGTCGGGTCACTCGGGTCGGGTTGTCGGGTCGGGTCAGTCGGGTCAGCTCGGGTCGGGTTGTCGGGTCGGGTCGGGTCAATCGGGTCAGCTCGGGTCGGGTTATCGGGTCGGGTTGTCGGGTCGGGTCAATCGGGTCAGCTCGGGTCGGGTTATCGGGTCGGGTTATCGGGTCGGGTCAGTCGGGTCGGGTTGTCGGGTCGGGTCAGTCGGGTCAGTTCACTTTGGTCAACTAAGTTTAGGTTGAGCTTAAACTCGGCTGGAGTCGAAAACTGCTGTTTTACACTAGCTGCCTAATTAAAAATAGCAATTTTCAATTGATTTTATAGAAGCCATAAATGTATTTTGAACACTTGCAGCTAGTGTTTTTATGGTAAATGCTTATTTTTGTACTTGTGTGTACTTTAATTTTTAAATGTGGAAGATTGATTTTACCAATCGACTGTAATATTAATATCAATCGACTGTAATATTAATATCTACGCCAATATGGAGTCTGGATTTAGAACAAAACTAGAAGTTGTTTAAGCAAGGCCAAAAGAAAGATTGGGTATGGACGACCAAGCCCAAGCAAGGCCGCGGTAGCTCAGTGGTAGAGAATTCATCTCTGGTGCATGGTGTCCATGGTTCGATCCCAGCTTGTGTTAAGTAGGCTTTGTGGTGGAGAAACGCCGTGTAGTGGGTTTTCTCTGGGTTCTCCTGTTTCCTCCCATTTTCTTCATTCCACCATTTCATTCATTTCTCATGGTCACCATATCCCTTAGCCTCAAAGCAGAATCGAGGGACCTTAAACTTAGGGGTGTAGCCAAGGGGGAGCCATCGGGTCCAGGCCCCCCAAATGGTTTCCTGCCCCCCCAAATGACCAGCTTTAAAAACATCATAGTAAAATTATATCGCTTCCTTCATTTAAAAGTAACAAAGTTATTGACAATTAATAATTTACGGTAAGATAGTATGGAGAAATATTGTTTTTCCATACCGATCGAACAATAGGATACATTTTTGTGACAGCAGATTACACAATTTACTGCGATTTATATTTGACAGTTTAAAGAGACATTTTAACAAGGTATTATAAATACAGCCATAAAACAAAGGTACTAAACTGATTTGTAAGTACATTATATTTTTATACGCTTTAACAAGTATTTTAAAAGACAGAGAATGGAAAATTTGGTGAGAAACAATGTTTTTATTCAGTTTGGATTTCATTCGTTCTCTTTTATTTCTACTCAGTGTAATAAAATAGTTTTTTTTTTTAGTCACGAATAATAAATAAATATTTTTGTCAGGAAACTATAAAGAAATTAAGTGAAATTTAAAGAAAATCAATCTCGTGTACATAGGTTCTGTATACAAGGTCTTAAATTTAAATAAAAAGGTAACCAAGAAAAGTTTTGTTGCTTTTTCACCCACCACCTTCGAACATCGATACGTCACCTAACCTGGAAGATCAAAAATAGTCCCCATCAACATCGACGACCTTCTGAAAACGTTCTGGAAGGCCATGGAATTCATCGCGGTAGAAGTTGGTGGGCCGTGAAACGAAGAAGGTATCAGGTGCATTTTGGACTTTTACTAGGGATTTGAATTGGCGGCCTCTAAGGTGATTGTCCAAAGAATGGAACAGGTAATAATCGGACGGTGCAATACCCGGGGAATATAGTGGATGCAATATTGTTTCCCATCCAAGGCGGAGAATGGTGTCCTAAGTCATCCTAGCCACGTGGGACTTAGCGTTGTCCCGTAAACGAGGACCTATTTGCAATTCAGAAGTGATGGCTCCAGAGTTTTGAGTTTTTGTTGAGCACAGCTCAACTGCTGACACTACACAGTTGCATTGATACTCTGACCAGCTGGTAGCAGTTCTCGATGCACGATGCACCAAACACACAGAAGGACCTTCTTCTGGTACAGTGCTGGTTTCGGCTGTTTTGAAATCGGTTCATGGGATGCTAACCAATGATGACGGCGCCGTGGAGCTTCGTATAGGACCCACTTTTTATCACATGTCAACGCCCTGTCCAGAAATGGCTCCGAAACAGTAAATAAACCCATGCGACTGCCGCGTTGCCTTCTGGCCCGGAGTCAAAACATGTGAGACCCAACTTGTAGTGCTTCCCAACTTGATGGATGTGCTGCCGAATGGTTTCTCCACACACTGAATTGTAGTCCCAGTTCCTCTTTGTACGTACATGTGTTGGTCTTCTGGCATGTGGTGTTTTCGGGTGTTTGGTCATCGTCCTTAAACTGGTTAAACCATCGCTGCACTGTCCGCGTCGTCACGACACCCTCAACAAAGGCCTGGCATATTTTCTGTCCCGCTACAGCGGCGTTTGACCTCCATTTGAACTCGTTCAGCATACATGCTCTTATGACGCTCTGTGGATGTCCCATGTTCCCTCTGTCTTTACGCAAGTTCACTGTGTATCTGAATTGCTACAACCAGGTAGTATGTTGGATATACCCACACTAACAACTGACGTTTGCCTTATCTCCACTCGCATTCAACTCACGGTGTGAGGTCCAATTGAACACAGACCTCCACGAAAAGGGACAGAACTTTCTGGTTATCTTTATAGTTATGCACAAAAGTATAGCGTTTGGTCCCGGGCAGTAGTTCTTGATTAAGCATAATAAAAACTATCTTGAATATAATTTATGGATAATAATAATAATAATAATAATAATAATAATAATAATAATAATAATAATAATAATAATAATAATAATAATAATAATAATAATAATAAATAAGATAAAATTGTGTTTTTAGTTTTCCAGAAGGAAACCAAAATTTTTCTTTCTTTTAGGCCTGAAAAACACTAGCAGCAACACATTTTTTGCTTTGTACATTGTAGCCGCCCCCCCCTCAAAAACGACGGGCCCTTCCTACACGAACCTGCTGGCTACACCCCTGCTTAAAGTGAATATTTCATTTTATTTCACCAAGCCCAAGGACATCGATACAAGAACAAGATAAAGATTGGATATGCAAGACGAATTGCATAGTAATCTTGCTCTTGGCCTTGTTTTGGTGATCACCAAGTAGCGATGAGCGTATTTTCTAGCTTTCCGTATTGTATGAAATACCATAATCAAAATCACACTTGGTCTTCATTTGTACCGATGAGGTGAGCATTCTTGGCTCTTGTATAGCATGAAAGATCACCAAGACTACGAAATACAGGACTAAGACTTGACTGCAAGACAAAGAATAAGACGCAGTATTGATGACCAAGACCTAGGGAGCGAATTGTTTGAATTTCATTTGTTGGGCTGAAAGTGATGAAATAAAATTAGTACTTTATAATTAAATATCAACCTGTATTTTTAAATTCATATTATGTATCTTCTTACGTGCAACTATATATACTGTAAAATACGTTTTAATTACCGAGAAAGAAAAATCAAAGTAGTACGGGTCCCGAAATCATAAGAACCTATTCTGGAATGAAAGTTGAAGGGTTGGAAAAAATCACAGGTGTTCTCCTGTTTCCTCAACCCTTATCATTGTAGTTAAACGATTTCCTTTTGTCTCCGCCAAGAGACTCTTGCTACTGCCTTTCGAGAAGACGCCCTGCCGTCCCAGCAGGTGAGAACTCTGACCTTGAAGAAAAATTTCGTCACATAGAACTAAAGAAAAAAAAAAAATAAAAATAAATAAATAAATAAATAAAAAATAAAAATAAATTTCTCCCACGTCGGACATTGGTATCAGTTATAAAAAGAAATTACCAAACCTCAAAAGTGCCAAATATTCATTAAGATGCATATACAAATCCCCGCTTGATCTAGCTAGTGGTTAACGTGTAAGACTTCGGTACACGTGGTCCGGGTTCAATTCCCAATGGGAGTGCATTTTGGTGTTCACCCAGTGTTGTGACCATAGTGCTCTCAAACGGATCGGGTTGACCCGACCCGACCCGTGACCCGACCCGACCCGACTCGGATCGGGTCAGCTCGGGTCGGGTTACGGGTCGGGTCGGGTCAGGTCAACTCGGGTCGGGTTGTCGGGTCGGGTCAGTCGGGTCAGCTCGGGTCGGGTTATCGGGTCGGGTCACTCGGGTCGGGTCGGGTCAGTCGGGTCAGGTCGGGTCGGGTTGTCGGGTCGGGTTATTCGGGTCGGGTCAGTCGGGTCGGGTCAGTCGGGTCGGGTTATCGGGTCGGGTCACTCGGGTCGGGTTGTCGGGTCGGGTCAATCGGGTCAGCTCGGGTCGGGTTATCGGGTCGGGTCAGTCGGGTCGGGTTATCGGGTCGGGTCAGTCGGGTCAGCTCGGGTCGGGTTGTCGGGTCGGGTCAATCAGGTCGGATCACGGTTCGGGTCAGTCGGGTCGGGTCGGGTCATCGGGTCGGGTCAGTCAATTCGGGTCACGGGTCGGGTCGGGTCGGTCTTCAACCCGACCCGACCCGACCCGTTGAGAGCACTAAAGGCAATATTTCCTCAAGTAGGAAATAATTATATCCCTCACTTCGGAACAGGGTAAATTGTTGAATGTTTAACAAAACGATATAGGCCCATAATCTCTATCGTTTAAGAGTAAGACCTATAAACTCTATCCAGCAGGCCGATCACGAAACCTGCCTTCATAAGGGGAATCGAACCCAAAACCATAGGATCCGTAAATACCAATTGCCCTGCTGCTGGCCCTCAAGTAGAAACCAGACTTAACTGAGAGCTTACAAAGCCTCAGAAAATAAACTCTAAAAAAGAAATCCAATTTCCAAAATAGGAGTAGGATTAAAATCACATATATTAACTTAATAACTTCTAACTAAAATCCTTATATTTCAGAAAAGAAAGAAAATTCCTAACCAGGGACTGCCCTACCAAACCTATCTTACCCAGGAATACAGCCTCTCATTTGAAAAGCTGTGAAACTTCCTGTCTCAGAATCACTCATCTGAGTCTCAAAAAGTGCTAAACTTCTGAGGAACCTATCACAACCTATAATGCCATCACTAAGGCAAAAAGCCAGCATAAAGCTGAAAAAGTGATCTTCGAGGCGTCGAACGTAAAGTCTAGCCAAAAATGAAGATGAGGAGGACAGCTCCTCCTCGTATTTATAGGGAACTACCCAAAAAGGACGCTTTGACCTCCCGTACAAACAATCCATTGATACTCCGAGAGAAAGTGGTCTCCCCCCTCTCGAAAAGCTGGCTGGCTAAATCCAGAAATAAACTGGTTTCTAAAACTAGCAATAGGAAAGAAAGATTTTTGTCAATAATTTTAAGAATCTCTAAGAAAAAAAAAATACATGGAATATACAAACATATATACAATAATAATATTGATAATAATTCTTACAGACTAATCAGAATATATGAATTAAATGCTACCCAGGCCTGGGATCCCCGTCTTATATTATCATAATTAAACATATAATAATACTAATAATATATATGTATACCCACGATATTAAAATTTTAAATATATACAAGCAAGAGGCATAAAGTGACTCTTGCAACTCAGATATATGTTTTGGGAAAATCGACTTTTTTCTTTTGCATAACATGTATTTCGTTCGTTGCCAATAATAATTTGAGACTTTTATAAATTCTGTTTAAACAGATTGTGTATTTAGTTACGTACTGCCAGTGGCCTATTTACGGGGTGGGCTTCCGGGCTTAAGTCCCCGAAATCTTACTTACTATAGCAAAGTAAATGAAATATCTTGCAGAATTTCCACATTTCCATGCAAAGTCCCCCCGAAACAAAATCATAAATACGCCACTGCGTACTGCAATTGTAAAAACTACACAGCCTTCGTCACTGGTTTTAGTGGCTAGTGCGTGCTTCTTTGGTTCATGTGATGCCGGTTAGATTTCCAATTAAGGATTTTTATTACTTTTAAAAATTGAATCTATTATGATGGTTTGAATTTCACTTGGAACTTTAGGTCCACGTCTATTGTCTTTTCCTAACTGTAACACACAGACTCCCAACAGCGTCACTGAAAGTCCTAACTGTGCCGCAAATACTTCTTACTGTGACTCACATACTATGATATTTGTAACAGTTGGCAGTTCCGAATCATATATCATTTCGTGAATACGTGTCACTCTGTTATGAAAATGGTTACTTTGAGAGCGGAACAAACGTTTAATTCCAAGTTTCTTGTGAAACTTTAAATGCCACAAATTAAAACAATATTGAATGGTAATCGAAGCGTACGGTCGTGGTGATGTTTGAAAGTCCAGAACACATCTTCCAGTGGCATACACTCATCAGTGCTGCTATTACTTTACTACGATTTTGAGTCAGGCATTGAAGAAGACATAACAAACAAACAATTTACTTTGGGAATAGTTGCGTATCTGGGATTATCATTAAGCAAAACTGGAGAGATGCTTTCTGTTTTGGTATTATAGCACAATTAATTGGTGGTCATGCCGTAAACAATGCCTAACTCGAAAAACTCTCTTCCTTCAAAACTTGTTTCTTTGGTATGATCTTTTCAATAATGTATCGGGTGACATATTAAATTGTTTGGTGATCTTCTAAGGCTTCATGTTAGGAGCTCTATGGGGCAAGCGGAACACACCATTCGATATGCCCTATGACATTTTTCTCTCTCACGTTTCTGACATCTTTCTATTTCTAACCGGTCGTAATTTATAAGCATTTGACATTATAGGTGAGTATTTTGCCACCCAGTCACCCAGTTCATAGTCACTATTAAAATATATTGTTATCGACCTTGATTTCATTTCCCTTCCCGTCTCCCTCAAAATAGTTTGTGTCCTCAGACACATTTTCCCTCATCCTCGTACTCAAATTATACTATCACTCTCAGTATTTATTGTCAATGTTACGCACCTTCATCCTCAAACTGTGACGTCCCCCTGACCCTCAAAATATATTTTCGCTCTCACCCTCGAAATGTATGATCTCATTCGCCCTCAAAATGTATTATGACACACGCCTTCAAAATTTATTATCAATCCAACCCTTAAAATGTATTATCGCCTTCATTCGACCTCAGCCTAAAAAAAAAATGCATAATTTCTCTTGCAATCATTCCTACTTAGCCTCAAATTGTATTCTAGCCTTCACTCGTGCTCGCTCTCAAAATATGCTTTCATCCCTCACTCTCAGTTAGTAAAATGATTAAATTCTCAGAAGGGCAAAATGAGTGATTGCGCACTGAGAAAAATCCGTTATCCGGATAACGGTATATGGTACAAATATATGGAATCCTTATGTTTACTATGGAAATCTGTACACAGGATGCGTTATCCATATGTTACATACGTACTTTCCTTTTCCGCTTAGATGCTACATCATGCCATCACTACAGGATGTCTGATATCTAACAGTCTTCCGTACATTACATACATATACATATGTTACATACGTCAGCTATATGTTATATATGTCCATCTCTATGTAAGATCCTGACTGCCTGTGTACACTTCTTTCTTTCGTACTGAAAGTACGTTTACTCTCGGAATACTTATACGAATAATATGTATAAAACACACGTCTTCAGTTATACGTTTGATGGAGGATGTTACTTACATAAAGTTGTGTGTTAAGTCAAAAAACTACAGGATTTACGCATGTAACCTACGTACGCCACATACATTTTTATTTCCGAGTGAGTTCATCTCAAATTGACATTTTATCTGAACACCAAGTTAACTTTTGTTAATGGCTGACTTGCTGGTTGACTTGTTAATTCTCGTATTTTTCTTCTGAACTTTTCAATTGAATATAACTTTTATTTGCAAGATTAATACACATGAATAAATCACTCATCGTCATCCCTATTCTTCTTATTCGAAACTAAATAAAAACACAGAAAAGGGAGACGGGCTCTTAGAAAAGATCCATTACAGTTAATTACTCGAGTTTTCCCTTCTGAAGTTCACATGGGTATCTTCACGCATTAACAAACTTTAAGTGAACCTATCTTGACGGAGTTTCGTCGTTTGAAAAGAGAAATCTTCTCGAGTCTGACGCTTCACTGACTAAGAACTGAAAGATTATAACCCATGACCTCACACAAGGATAAAACGAGCGGGAAAAAAATCGTGGGTTATGCCGAGCTTCAAGCGGAGAAAAGGTCCATTCCAATAGAGGACTACAAGAAGAGATTTCGTGAGGGTATCAAGTAGTGTTTCCATATATGTATTTAATAAATATACTATCTGCAAGGTTTCCCCAATTTCCTTAACACCATTCTTTCCATTACTTTTTAGAGTTCCTAACAATACTATGCATACGTGTGGAAGGTTTTTAGATAGACTATCCGTCTTTCTCTCTGTCGTAAAATGACAGAGCAAAACTGGTAAAGGATACCGGTTTTACGTCATCATGTTCTTTTAGGTTCCATTTAATGTCATCAAGTTTTATCGGTTCCATTTAACGTCATCATTTTTTATGGATTCCACTTGACGTTAAATGGAACCCAAAAAAAGATACGATAACGTTAAATGGAACCTAAGAAACATAATGACGTTAAATGGAATCCAGAAAACATGATGACATTAAATGGAACACCAAAAAGACATGATGGCGTTAATGAGTTGAGTTTGAGTTTATCGTCCCGTTCAGCAGCGAGGCTATATGAGACGTGGACCTACTGACTACGTGGAATCCGAACCACATGTGCTCCCGTCGTCAAAGGCGCGTACGCTAACCGCTTAGCCGCGGCGGAGCTCATGACGACGTTAAATGGAGCCCAAAAAACATGATTACGCTAAATGGAACCCCCCCCCAAGAAAACATGATTACATTAAAATGGAACCCAGAAAAAATGATTACGTTAAATGGAACCCAGGAAACATAATGACGTACACCAAAAAGACATGATGACATTAATGGAACCCAAAAACCAAAATTACGGTAAATGGGACCCAGGAAACATAATGACGTACACCAAAAAGACATGATTACGTTAAATGGAACCCAGGAAACAGGATTACGCTAAATGGAACCCAAAAAAACATGATTACGTTAAATGGAACCCAAAAAACATGATGATGTTAAATGGAATCCAAAAACATGATGTTAAATGGAACCGATGAAACTTGATTACATTAAATGGAACCCAAAAGAACATGACATAAAACCGCTATCCTTTACTGGTTTTGCTGTGACATTTTACGACAGAGAGAAAGACGAATAGTCTATCTAAAACCTTCCACTTGATGATGTGGACAAGAAATATTTTAGGGATTACTTCTCCTAATGGTTTGTCTCCCCTTGGGAAATATCAAAGAATAACCTTGGACATTTTCAAACATACTATGGGAATTGTAACTTTAAGTTAAGCTAGTCTTGTTAACAATGTAGTAACGAATTCTATGAACTAGCTACACTGTCCATAAACGTGAGAGAAAGAACACTTTCGAAGAATACGGGTCATGCGCGAGACGAGATCCACACGTAACACTCGGAAAACTCTTGTCTCCCTTAACCATAACGCTCAGTAGTCCCTCGCGTTATCTCGCAACATTCGCGGCAAACAACCTCTCATCTCTCCACGCGATTGGGGTATCGATTGCCAAACTTTCGGAGCCAATCATGCATTGTATACATTTAAAAACAACAACAACAAATCACGAAAGCACATAAGAGTCAACACCTTGAGTACTTATATTTTTTTTTAAGAATTAGTATCCAAAATTTTATTATTCTTTCAATTTTGTGCTAAAAAATATATATATTTTAGTGACAAAAATAATATTTGATTATATTTTGTGTTTTAAAAACAACAACTTTATTCTATATTTGTAGAAAACTGTTTTATTTGTAATATTCAAAATAATATGACACCATCCGGAGAATAATACCTTTAGGATTTGACCGGAAAGGAAGCATGAGAAACTGGACACCTGTTGCCCTCTTCCTGGTGTTGCAAGGTAAGTGCCTTTTACATTTACGTTTTTTTGTTCAAACAGAGCAGCGGTCGATTAGAAAGAAAAGTTAAATTAGTCCAAATTAAAAAGTTAGTTTCTTTTTAAACTTGCGGCTATTTTAGATAAAACTTGCAACCATTTACGATCACCCACCGTTTCATAAGTTACATATCTATGTATTAAAGAAGAAATCCTCACTGAGTGACAGATTAAATGAATGAATGAATAAACAACGCCTAGGCCAAACTATTGAAGCTTGAAACTTTAAATTTGAACAGTACATAGGACTGTAACGTGAGGTATGGCTAAGAAAGTTTTTTTGGGGGGGCGGGGGGAATTCGACGTGGAAACTGGTAAATAGGAATGATAATTGTTACTATGAGACAGTGATGCACCCACGGGGATCCATCAGGCCTGGACTCTTTCCACAAGTTTTCCTAATTCAATACACATTTGTTCACTTCCTCCATAAAACTACACTTGTTTAACAAGAAAATTATTCGTGTAGCTTGAAAATTTGATCTTGCACTTCATCTGTACTTTTTCTCTTATGAGAGCTCCTTCGTGGCCAAGCGGTTAACGTACGCGCCCTTGGCGCGGGAGACACAAGTTTGATTCCCGGCTTGAGCTCATGCGGTTCGAATTCCACGTTAATCAGTAGAGTCACGTCTCATATACACTCTGTAAAGAAAAAATAGCGACACTTGGTCGGGTATGGTTTTCGCAACATACTTTAATCAATATGATTTTTTACATGAATTCCTGATAATATTACAATGCATATTCCTAATGAGCAGTTCATTCTTAATACTTACGCCAGAGTTTCAGCCTTTTGACATGAATTTAATGAATTTATGTGCATATATAAATAGCTATGTGTGTTTTGAGCAAAATTCTTTATATGAAGAGCTATGCATAAAACTGAAAAAGATCAACAACAATAGCAGAAAACAAGAAATGGAATTTCTTAAGGGTAAGACATATTGTGTGCAAACATCGGGAAGTGCCATACACCAAACTAGTATTTTGTATGTGCACCATGGGCTTTCTGCAGTGCAGCAAGTCATTGGAGTCCTTTGGTAACAAGGCTATTGCAAAATGGAACCTCTATTTCACGGAATAACACCCGGATTATCTGTTCCTTGAATTCCATTCTATTTGAGATAGTTGTCTATTGAATCTTCTGTTCATATTGATCCACAAATTTTCAAATGGATTCATGTCAGGTGAGTTTGTAGGCCACATGAGTCTCTAAATAGTCATATTCTCGAACCACGTATTAACGAGTTTCGCTCGGAGACATGAAACATTATCGTCCTGGAAGAGGAAGTAGTCCAAATTTTCTTCAGAAAAGTCATCTTTAGCTGTTGTAAGAACTTTACGGACCAGAATTTGAAGATATTTTCGTGCATCAAACGATCCTTCACATATATCCGTCGTTCTGACGTCTTTAACGGTGAACCAAGCCCATACCATCACTCAGTAACTGAATATTTGCATCTCTCAAGCAAAATTCTTGTCAAGTTCCTTGCTTGTTCGTATCCACAACTTCGCACCACCATCGTTTCTCACTATTCTAAACTTCTTTTCAACGAAGAAAACGACGTGCTTGCAGTTGTCATAAGTCCAAGTTGCATATCGACTCACAAAACTACATGTTGAAGTCCTCTGTTTTTTGTCAGTTTTGACTTTCTACGCGGTTTCTTCTTTGTAATATCCTCTTCATACAGTCGAGACAATACAGTTGTACGCGTAACTGCAATTCCAAGAACATATCAAATTACAGAAGGGATTTTTGGGGAAATCACTCCTTAAATCTGCAGTGCTATTGATTTCATTTAGCAATCTGCTCTGGGTGACGCTTTTTTTCTTTCACACTGTTGACGAAGGGACGATTTGTTATGCTGTTTCCATTTGTGAATTATTCTTCCTGCCATAGAATGATGGATTTTCAGTATTCCATCTATTCCCTTAAAGATTTGCCTTAGCTGCACAAAGCAAGAATTACGTCTTGTTAACATGGCAACAAGTCACATTTCTTACCCATCTTATTTGTTTACAGTCCAAATGTAGCAACAATATCACACGCAAACAACGCTGCACAACAACAATTTTGCCACTTGACACTGTCTATACAATGAGAAAGCAAAGAACAATCATAAAATGCTATTTACCTCTGCTTACACCTCACAAATGCAATGCAGAATTCTCACTACAATAATTTACGAGACGCACTCAGTGCCATCTAGCGAAAATAATACTGATACACAAACAATTGGCAAGCGATATCGTAAACCACAGGTGTCACAGATAATGCAAATGAACTATCCCATTCTTCATTTCCTTCTGTTCCTCTTCTAACGCGCTGCAACTATGGTTTTCTGTGTATGTTAGTTTGAGAATTGAGGTGTCGCTATTTTTTCTTTACAGAGTGTAGCCTCGCTCCTGAACGAGACGTTAAATTCAAAATCAACTCAACCCTTTCTCTTATAAAAACAACATAGTTGTATCAATTTTTTTTCTGAAAATATAGGTTGAAGTATTTTACAATTTTAAATCCTCTTTCCATGTGCACAATAATACCCGTTCAACACTACATAATGAGTGGCTTGTAGTATTAGACCCTCCTTCCCAAAAAAAAAAAAAAAAAAAAAAAAAGGAAAATGGATACCTGTCAACAAAAATTTCTGTGTGCGCGTTCCGCTAAAGAATGTCCCTATATCGTAATCCATTACGCTCAAAGACAGTAAAGTTGGTATTTAGACTTTTCATTTAACATAATTAAAAGTGTTAAGGCATTTTTCTTTCTTTCTTTTGTTTCCCTCAGAAGAATTTTTTTTTTTTTTTTTTTTAATGTTCGACATAGTAGAACGGAAGAAAAAGAGTGAAAGTGTTTCAATAAGATTCCTATAGAATTCGTTCAAATTCCGTGCGGGTGTTCGAGCTTATATGAATTCTACTTGAATAGTCCAGAAGGGAGAAGGGGAGTACTGCCCACATAAATATTACGTTGCGCATTTCCTAGTTGAAATATACATTTACTATAGTAGTATACGTACGTTACTATGAAACGAAATTTAAAAAAATATATATTGATCTGCTATATAACAGTACGGATATTCTTTATATACAGCACATAAATGTTTAAACTATTCCAACAAAATAAAGAGTACTATATATATTAGATTAGCAATGAACGTCATAAATTTTGGACGCAATAAAAATTCGTTTTTCTTTTACTTTTCCGAAAACTACGCATGAGATCTTACTCTCATGTTAGCTCTACGCCATCGATTGGTAAGCGTATGTCACGTATTTAGACAGTACTAGGGTCCATTTTCCGCTTCGCTGAGTTAAAATAAATAAATAAATAAATAAGTAAGTAAGTAAATAAATAAATAAATAAATAAATAAATAATAATAATAATAATATGTTCTATGTTCTGTTATTCAATCACTTTTTAGTATTGACTCTGATATCGGTGATTTTCGATTATTTTTATATATATCCGTCCTCATCCTTCCCCAAGTTGTACGGCTGAATTTTTTGGCCTTAAATGGCATCGGAAGTGTTATTGTTCATCTCAGCGACCCCGAAAAATATGGATTCGACATTAATCTCGGTTATTTTCGATCATTTTTTTATGTATCTCCCTCAAGTTGTGGGGCTCAATTTGGATTTAAACGGTATCGGAAGTGTCACTGTTCATCTGAACGACCGCGAAAACTATGGATTCGACATACTAATATCGGTTAATTTCGATCATTTTATAAATCTCTCCCTCCTCTTTCTCCCCCAAGTTGCGAGGCTGAATTTGAATTTAAACAGATATCGCTCCCCTAAATTGCATAGTTAAAGTGGAATCATAGAAACCATCCTAGATCTGAACCTCATTTATGTTGAAAGTTTGATCGAGATCAGTCGTGCAGTTCAAGTGTTAATTAAGTCACAAACATAGTCAATTTCAGTTTTATTTATATATAATTAGATTATAGTTGTGCAGAAATTAAAGATTAAAAGTTACGTCGCAATGTTTAGCTATATCTCTTTGACCACACAAAGTACTCCCATCTCGTTAGTGTCATAATAAAATACTTGGTGAGTGTATACGTCAGTATTAGTTTCATCTTAACAGGTGCGGGGGTTATCGTATACCATCAATTTTTAGGTTTACAAAACACAAAAAAGGAATATTTCTAAACTTTCTCGGAAACTATGCATGAGAATTTGTACTATCGATTGATTCGTGCTCATTTTTTGACAACATACGTTAAACACTAACAGGAGCGCCGAGTTTTGAAAATCAGTTCGGGTTCTCTAATTCACAGTACAAAAAGGGAGGTTTGGAGTATGAAATATACCAGGCTTAACTTGGGTTCTGCCCTGGAAAATTTGAAAATGAAATGAAATAAAATCTTTGAGTTTTACGTCAAATGGTTATCTCGGCTATGCTAAAGGAGACGGTGATGATGAGAAATGAAGGAAATGGTGGAATGAATTTAAGTGGGAGGAAACGGGACAACCACGAGGAAACCCACGCACACGGTGTTTGTCCACCACAAAGTTTACTTAGCGCGAGCTGGGATCAAAGCAGGGAACCCATGCAACGGAGGTGAATGCTCTATCGCTGAATTGAAAATGGACTCTCCTGAAAATGCGCTTTTAGGTATTATAGAATGAAGTTGAATTCTGTTTTCCCTAATAATGTGTTCTAGAATCAGTACATATGGGAGTAACCAGAGAGATACTAGGTGCTAACGTACTATCATAGATCTCATCACGCCATTCTAAACACTAACCTTTGTAATTATGATTTTACAACAAAGGAAATAAATGAAATCTTTGAGTTTTATGTCCCACAGTTATGCCAGTTAGGCTAAAGGAAACGATGATTATGAGAAATGAATGAAATGGTGGAATGAAGAAGGTGGGAGCAAACATGAGAACCCAGAGAAAACCCACAAGCACCGTGTTTGTCCACCACAAAGTCCAGACGGTGCGAGCTGGGATCGAACAAGGGATTCCAAGCACCGGAGGTGAACGCTCTACCACTGAGCCACCGCGCCCCCGTTTACAACAAAGGGAACAAGATTCCAAAGGAACCGAATGAAGTTAGTCAAATAGGACATAATTGAAGCGCATATCATTTTGTAATGGTAATATACGATGAAGAAAATTTGAAAGTGAAACCCCGTATTTACTTCAAAAATTCAATCTCTTCGAAATATCTAATTATCATCTCACTCATAAAGGAAGTGTTGTATCGAACAATCGATCATTTGATTGAAATGTTAGCCACAGTTTCGAAGTCCGATTTAGTTTTCGCTTTTACGGTAGCTTAAGAAAATGCACAATTCATTTTTTATTTTATTTTTCTTTTCTTTTCCTTTCTCTCTTCTTCCTTTTCTTCTCTCTCTCTTGTGGACACTTAGCATTCCCAGAAAAATTCTACGGTGCGGTAGGCGGAAGGTGCTTGAGCACCGAAGCACTGACAATATTGTAGAATTGTATAAGAGAAAATTATTTCTCCATAGAATTGAGAGGCTTAGAAGACGAAAATCACGGATAAGCGCTACTGAAAAACTAGGTCTATAGGCC
This sequence comes from Thermobia domestica, assembly GCF_964235325.1. Classification (NCBI taxonomy): domain Eukaryota; kingdom Metazoa; phylum Arthropoda; class Insecta; order Zygentoma; family Lepismatidae; genus Thermobia; species Thermobia domestica. The sequence continues at coordinate 96,816,700 of NC_137469.1, forward strand.
AAAAGAAACTAAGAAAAAAAGTTTCTCAGAACGTCTCCATGTGAAATCGAAACCAAGATCATATGAGGAAAAGATGCGTGTGGTATTACATCCATGAGTGTATGCCGTTTGCGGGATTTATTACCTTTCTTAAGCTTGCGCATCCTGTTCTAAATTTTATGGTTGCTCTAGCAATCCTACGAGTAAACACCTTTGATGCTTCTTCTCTTGGGAGTTTGACTTCATGTGAGTTCGCATTGATTAATTTACTTTTTTAACTATTACGAGACTGGTCTTATACCAGCATTATAGTCATTGCTGGAGTACTTATCTATGATGCAAGAAGTCAATGGTTCGATTCCAAACCATTTGAGTTTGTAACGAAGAACATGTAGTGTGTGAGTTCTTTCACGATTCACCTGTTGCCTCCTGTATTTTCAGTTTATCAATTCTTTCATATTCAACTTAATTAATCCTGCTTCTCCTTTAAGCTAATAAAGATCTATCTACTACAGTATCTATCTGCACTGAGAAAAATCAGTTCTCTGGCTGCAGGATATTGTACAAATACACGGAATCCTCTTGCTTACTACAGAAATCAGCACGGAGCAACGTTATCCATATGCTCCATAGGCACTGCCCTTAGATGTTACATCATGCCGTTGCAGGATGTCTGACATCTAACAGTCTTCCTTATATTACATACGTATGTTATCTTCGTCAGCTACATGTTATATACGTCTATTTGTGTGTGAGATCCTGACCTCCTATTATTGTTTCATACGGAAAGTACGTACAGATGGAACACGTATACAGAAAGTATTATAAAACATGCGTTCTCAGTTATACGTTTGCTGTACGTTAAGTTCAAAAACTACAGGATTTACAAAAGTAACATATGATTTTACGTACGCCACATACAATTTTTTTTCTCAGTGTACATCTAATAATGCTTTAGAATTTCGTAATCTCGAACAAAATTTATAGAAGAAGAGTAAATGAGCTGATTCAGTCATCATCAGAGCTCCAAAAATATTAGGCGTAAAACTTTCAACTTTTTCTGTAAACATGCTTTCTTCCCCGTAGCTTGTAGATAAAACGGATTTTGTGAAAGGCGATATCTGTGACCGGAGAGGGGGGAATTGATTATTTTCCCGTTTCTTCAGATCGCGAAATCTATTAGAATAGAACCTTGAAATTTTGTATAAATATTCCCCATGTAACCTTACCTGAAGGTAAGATTTTTAAAAGAAATAAATATGTGACCCCTGAAACATGACCTTCAATTTATCTGTGTATTACATATCTCCGAAATTATTAGAGATTGAAATTTAAAATGTTATTGAAATGACTTCCTTGTACTCTAGACTGACGAATATTTGTAGTTTTGAGATTCCTTATGACTGCACGGTTAGAGTACGCACCTTTATCGTGACAGATCCGAGTTTGGTTCTCAGCTGGGCTGATGTTTACCAAATCCCATATTAAGTTGTGGGTCCAAGCCTCCTATAACCTCAGTAATAAAAGGACGCTAACACCAATCTAAACTAGATGGGGTTTTATAAACTATTTTCCTTAAATAGGAAAGGGCGGGTGAACGTTTGCGTAACAGTAGTGAAATCTTACTTGCATCAACAAATACTTTGCAACAAGTAAAAATCTATATGTAAAAGTGAGGCCGGGGTATTTACATACACTTAATCTTGCAACATAAATATCTCTTTCGTTTGCAGAGATGAAATTGAGATATTTTGTCTGCAGAAAGTATGAAAAATTTTCTATTTACAAAAGTGAACAAGATAATGTATATTCCTTTTCTCATAAGCATTATTATTTTCATAAAACAAAAAGAAAAAAAGCAGGAGAACGGGTAAATCTGTAGATGAAAGTTCCGTGAAAATGTCCTGTGGATTAAAGGAGACAGATGGTAGGTACCATTGAATGATGATGAAATAAATACGCGAAACAAAGATTATACGAAATATTTGGAGAACTTCGAGAAAATCCACACGAACAAGAATTTTTCATCGTATTCCTATACGACCTGGAACTAAAGCAGGACTTCTACACATGTTACAGATAAAACTAATAATCTAGAGAAAATTTATTTTTCTTAACAGAGAGAAGTGGTGTATACAGCTAGTATTAATTAATAATTTCAATTTAACATTGACCATGACCCTTTATTTTATTATACAGAGTGTATCGAAAGTCCAGACCCATAGATCAACTTCGTTATGAGTAAAATGAAAAGATAAAAATGAGATCTTCCAGTTTAACGTCCCACGATTGTCCTTTGGACTAAGGGAGACGATTATTAAGTCAAATGAATGATGATGGGAGAATTACAAAGTGAGAGGAAACTGGGGTACCCCGATCACGCTCACATACATGATGTCGTCCATCACATACTTACTTGGCCCGGGGATTGAACCAAAGACCCCACTTACCAGATATCTACTATACCACTGAGCCACCGACCTTACAAAATGGAGAGAATAGTTCTTGGATATAAGTGGTTTTCAATCTGTTACAATTTTTCAAATCTTATCATCTCTTTGGGCTCCACATTGGTGAACCCCATGACGGTATTATGCATCAATTGACCAAGCGCCATGTTGCGATTTTCGAGATTTTTACATCAGTGAGTAGGACACAATGTAAATAATGTAAAAATAAAGTTTCAAACCCTACTATGTGCTTAAACGTTCAGTAAAAGCTATTCGACCAAGCGCCAACAACTGGATCGTAATGAGTAACATGTTTCTGTTTCCTTCAATATCTTAGAGCCGTTGAGTTGAGTTGATTTTGAGTTTAACGTCCCGTTCAGCAGCGAGGCTATATGAGACGTGGACCTACTGATTAACGTGGAATCCGAACCACATGAGCTCCCACCGGGGGTCGAACCCGGGTCTCTCACGCTAAAGGCGCGTACGCTAACCGCTTAGTCACGGAGGAGCTCTTCTCAGAGCCGTGTTATAGCACTTGGTCAATTGATGCATAAGAATGTAATGAAAGAACAACGTTGCCAGTTTAGCAGACTGCTCTCTAGGGTTTCACTGTATCAACAGTACATCATTGTTTTGAAATGAATTGGAAGTTCTAGGTTCACTCATGCAACAATATGCACGTTCTACGTGTTATATTGGCATGCAAGAACGTATATAATTTTAAAGTACTATACATCTTGTTTGAACGGCTTGCTGAATTGAAAAAGTTGTCTTTTCATTTAACGTAGAGCACTTTACGGTGCGAGCTAAGATCGAACCTATGACCTTATGGACGAGAGGTGAACGCTTTACCATTGAATATCCGCTGTGATCCTACAAGCTAAATAAATACACTTTTTCTTCTCAATAATAACATTCTCAAGTATCAGGATTACGCATACTCTCAGTGACCAGGAACGATATGCGGGCCGAATTTTTATTTATTTATTTTTATATATTTTTTGTGAATAGAGATACCCGAATTGGTAGCGCATATGTTCCCGAATCATGTGTGTGTGTGTGTGTGCATGTTTGTCTATGTGAGGAACAAAACGTTGTGTCGATTAGCATCGGAAAACAATTGGAAAGTCCATGCCGGCAGTCAGAAATTATCATTAAAATTCAACGTGAAGATCACGCAACATCTAGTTTTAAGTGAGCTATCTAGTTGCCCATATCCTACATATGATGTAACGACAATAAATCTATGAATCAACATTCCAATTGTAGTTCTAAAACTTTCCTGTATTACATTGAAATATATAGCCTTTAAGTTATTTAAAAATAATTTAAATACTAGTATATTCCTTGAAAGGCTATTAGAGAAAGTAAAATTTTATTTGATAAACTCAGTGTTTGAACAATGCTCTGAAACAGCATCATCACCTTCTACTATAACTCTAATTAGGCAGGGCCGGATTTCCCAATAGGCCCGGTAGGCCCGGGCCTATGGGCGCAAGCTTCCAGGGCGCGCACGGCCGAGAGAAAAAATAAAAAAAATATCTAGAAATAAAAATAAATAGCCATAACTTAACATATTTTTTTGAATTGATTAAAAATATCAGGCTAATAAAGCATTCTGATTTTAAAGTTCATTGGAACAAATAATTGTTGGTAAAGTTAAACTATTTTTCAACATTATGCATCAACTTCGTAACAACATTGATCTCAAACACGGGAGAACTGGCTGTAGGGATGTCGTTGAGCGGTACGCATCGTATTGCCACTGGCACTAGGTTGGCTCGGCGCTACTGCTCGGAGTGATTAGGGGCGCATGCGCCGTGTGCGTGCCAATGTTCAAATTACTGCTCCAGACTAGTAACTTTAACCAGACTAGGGGGCGGAAAAAATTATTGGGCCTAGGGGCGCCAAAATGCTAAATCCGGCCCTGTATTTAGGGGCTTTTAAAATCTATTACTGTGGCCATGATACGAAAGAAGAACTTAAGACTTTTTTTTAACGGAGACACAGGACGGTTTTAGTTCTGTTAAAACATCTGAGCAATTGTTATTTGCTGTTTTCTTTCTTCTTTCTAGCAGATAGTTATATCTTCTTTCCGGTAGTACAATTATTTTTCTTGAGTTGGACTGGATTCTAGTATCCCTTTTGACGTCGAGGCTAATAGAGACATAGACTTACAGCTTAACATGGGATGCGAGTCCAGAGCCCAACCAGAATTGATCGTGAGTCTCCCGTGCCAAAGGCGTGTAAGCTATCCTCATAGGTACCTCCAGTTGTTCCTCTTATTTCTTATGATTTGCTTGCTGTATTCGACTTTTATAGTCTTTCTCACTACCAAAAAAGAAACAAAGAAAGGGGACGAGAAAGAAAAATCGTGAAATGAAACACCTTAGGCGTGGGAGACACGGGTTCAATTACTGGCGAAGCTCTTGTGGTTTGGAGCTCACTTCAACTGTGGATCAAGTCCACGTCTTTTATAACTTCGCTGCTAACTAAACTAAAAGTCAAGTCAAAATCAAAACGAAACACTTAAAAAACAAGAATTCTGAGAAAAGTAATAGGCCTACACGCTGTAGGCTATATAAGACTAGGGATGCGCACGAGACAAGATTTGTGGCTGTCTCGTGTCGAAAATGTGCTGTAAAAGTGACGTCTCGACTCGAAAAATGTATATTTCTCTATTGGTAGAGCCGTGTCTCGACTCGAACTTTGTCAGGCAAACCCTGTCTCGATTCGTCTCGTGCGCATCCCTATATAAGACTTTTAATAAAATATACTTTTATACTTCCGGCTAAATGTAATGAAATGCAATCTTCAGTTTTACTTCTCACGGTTATGCTGGCTAGCTTAAAGGAGACAGTGATGATGAAAAATGAACGAAGTGGTGGAATGAAGAAAGTGGAAGGAGCAGGGAGAACCCCGAGAAAACCCATGCACACGGTGTTTGTCCACCATAAAGTTCACTTGGCGCTAGCTGGGATCAAACCAGGAACCCCAAGCACCAGAGGTGAATGCTCTCCAAAAGCTAAGGGTAAACTTTTGGAGGGTGAAAATGAAATATTATGAATTTCTCGATAAATTACTGTATAAATTTTATTTATTTTTCATAAATGAATATTTCATTATCAAATCATATGATATGATAGAAATCGTTTTTCCTCACAAAAATCCAGAAGTTTTGCTATTATTCTTTATAGGTGATTTCCTAGAAAGAGGGATTCAGATCTTGTTCATATTTTCTAATGAATATTTCATGAACAATTCCAAAAATGAAGTAAGTAATTTCTCCTTTAAAAAATCCATACGGGGTAATATTATATTATATATTTTAAGCTTCAAACTCGTCGATATAATTCACGAAGACAAAAGAGCTAAACTGGATAATTAAGAAGAATTGCCTCTTTCCAGTCGACATTTAATTTCTTCGTGAATATGGTAATGAACAGGGGTAAAAGTGAGGGGTAACGCTGGGGAAAACACCGTCCCCCACTTCCAGAAATATCTGTGGCGTCCTCCATTTCCTAAAAAAAAATGTACAATGGACAAAGATAGGCACGGGGGACGGCGTGACGTCATGAATCCCCCTGCTTTTTCAGATCCACCTTTACCCCTGGTAATGAAGAATATACGTATATTAATGATAATGAGGAATTTTGACAACTGAGTTACAAAAACATGACTATAAATATCAACAATTTAAACTTTGTGATTTTTAAAGTTTATTAAAAAGTGTAATCTCTAATTAATATAGCTTAATTGACATTATCACTACACGTGCCAGTTAAAAAGAAAAAAAATACCATTTGAATACTGTCCAACGTCCCCATTCAGCGAGTTTGATCGTCCTACTAGAAATCGCGTCTTGTTATAATGAACAAAATAATCACAAGTGGGTTTCATTGAACTGTTTCGTTTTCAGGGTTGCATCAAACATCTGTTATGTAAAAGCACCGTCTTCATTATTGTCGTCAAATTCTTTCCCTTCTGAATTCTTCCGGTAAAACTGGCTTTGCAAGAATAATGATGAGAAACATTAAAATGTCAAGGTAGTCATTTTTATGCTTCACATTTCTTTGTTCTGTGAGCGTAAAATACGTCTCTATTAGGACAAATGATGAAAAATACCCTGTTTACTCCTTTGTAAGCTAAGCTTACATTGTAGCTTCTCTATTAATCTTAATACATATAGCGTGAAATCCTGACGCTTTCTTCCCTCGTTTTAAAGGAATGGAAAGAAGAAAAACGATATCTTGTAAGTTGTATATGTATTATTCTTTTATGTTGTATCAAAGTTTATGGATTTTTATTTTGAAAACCATTTTTGTGACTGAAATTTTACAGACTTTCTTATTATTAGGTTTAAGATTTTTAGGTGATTACTACTTTCTTATAAAGCCAAAACAAGTTCCCCGTACCTGATATATTAATTGTTACCTCTAGTTAGGGATAAAAGCAATTATTCAGTATTTTTGCCCCTTTCTTGAGCTATTAATTGTGTTTTATTCTATTGTATGTCTCCAGTTCTCTTTCCTTCCATTTACTCCTCTTTTACTGATACTTTCCAAAATTTTATTTCAAATTTCCTGGTCATGATGGATTGAGTGTGGTGTTCCCTGTTGCAAGAATTTTCACAAGATCAAGCACTTCATGCTTCCTCTGGAACGAAACAACACAGGAGCAATTTCCGTTTCGTACCAAGTTCTTATTTTCGATTCGTACCAGAGAAAATTCATCATTTGCAGGCTGAACTGTTTTGTACCTGTGGATACAAATTGTATTTTCTATCTCTGGTTAACATTTAAAACTTTAAAAGTTTATCTACACGTACAAAGATGTATCAAAACTTAAATTGAATTTTCAGTTTACTGATAAACATGCAGAGATAAAGTACCTGAAACTGTAACGTGTGTGATCCAAACATGTATTTCAAAGTGACACTAAATTATTCATGTCCTTTGCAAAGAAATTTTGCTCCAGGTTCTCTGACCACGTAACCATAGCCTGTTGTGCTCTTCCAGTGTATCGAAACGCCGCACACGGAGGCGTTCAAACAAATGGTAGTCAGAAGGGCCTAAATAAGGGATATACGGAGAATGATCAAAATTTCCCAGCTGAAACTCTTCATGTCTGTATGGGTTCAGTGGGTTGCATGTGGTTGCGCGTTATTCTCTCGTAGGGCCCCTTTTCGTTTCTGACGTATGACCTGCTTTCAGCCTGTTCATGGTCTGACAGTATCCGCAGTAATGCCCGTACCCTTCGGTCATTCTTTTCTTGTCAGATGTGGTCTTCAGTTTCTTGGTCGGCGGTCATGACAGATGTCTCCATGTCATGATCTGGTTTTTTGATTCAGGTGTCCATAGGGGTATTGGGGTTCATCACCCGTTATGATGCGATGAAGAAATGAATTTCTTTTATGGATATATCGTGTAAAGCGGGTAAGGGAAATTCCTATTTGAAAGTATTTTTGGTCCTCGCTTAGATGTTTAAGCACCTAGTGTGTACATACTTTCCTCAGGACATGTTGGTCGTGGACGATACTTTTCACTGAACTATATGAGATTTGCAATGCATCTTTAATGTCATGCAACCTTACTCTTCTGTCTTCACAAATTATCGCATCGACGTCATACACATTCCTATTGGAAACAGATGTTGCTCGTGTGTCACTTCTGCCATTTCTGTCACAGTCCTCCTGCTACTTGCGAATGCGTTGCGCCACACATACACTTGTCTCTGGGACATAACCCTCTCTCCATAGACCTCCACCAATTTCCGATGAAAGTCAGGTGATTTCTATTCCTTGGCCCATAAAACCCGAATAACACCGACCTCTTTATCTTTGGAGTAATGTTCAAGTCGATGCATCATTTTTAAATTGCTCTAGTTACCATATGGGTTGACGTAGAAAGTTATAATTGCCATCAGACTTCCCTTCCCTTGGTATTTGCAACATACAAACAAAATAATTAGAGAAAACACACAAAAACTCTAGGTCTTAGAGAAAAATTCATCTTACTTTTATTCATATTTGTACTTTTACGGACATGTAAAGAGCCTTACCTGTTGTCCAACGGTATTCTAGATGGGGCAGCAGTTTTCTACAGGATCTTGCTCTTTGTTCTCTTCTAGTAAGGGCTATGAGCATAAAATATAACTCATCTTGCAGAGAGTGACTTCGAAGTCTATCGTTTGTGATGTCACAATTTATTTCTCCCATTCGCAGTTAACAGAATAATGTATCCAATACGAAGATGAAAGACTGACGTTTCAGAAACAATGGTGATACATAATTCGTGAATCCAGGTACACCCTTTGCCCCCTTTAATCTGTGTAATTTTCCCTGTTACTTCTCTCAGTGCTAAACTGTGCTTCAAAGTCTTACGTCAGCGAGTTGGAAATAACTTCAGCAGTGCACTAAATATGTATCTGAAATCTGATTATCGTTAAAAATATTTTTGATGCTATTATAACTATGTATTGCTTAATAAAAGGAAATATTTAGCTTTCTATAATTCGATTCTGTACAATAAAAACTGCTGCTAGGAGAAAACCAGGCATGTCGAGTGCCGCCTTATTGGAGCAGAGTAGAGAGAGATGTACGTGTTATTATTTAGGACCATGCTAACGAGCCTTAAAAGATTGTAATGTTAGTCCATCCTAATGTATGTCCGTTATATCACAAGATAACTCTTCATGGCAATAGATAGTTAGAACGATCATCTCAAACGAGTTTGTTAGTGAAGTCAATCTGTTAATACCTTCACAGGTAATAATGACCTTAACTGTAGTTATCCATATTCCATACAAGGAAAAGTTTGCTGACGAGAGAAATATTTTGAGGTTAGCAACATTTTCTTGTTTATCCTGAAAAAAAAAAAATATTGGTGAGAGTAAATCCTTACATACTTGCGATATGAGAGGCTATATAAAACCTAGTGTTTAAATTGATGCCAAACAGATTAGAATTCCCAAACGTTATTTTGGATCCAAGAAAAGAACAAATATTGGTGAGGTTAAAGTGAGTAAGTGGTGAGGTAATGTAATTGGGTTTGTATAATACTGAGCACTTAAACTCCCAGCATGGATTCATTTTTAACTATATGTGCTGCTTGATTCTGTATTTACTGTCTTTTCAAGATTTTGATATTTATTACCTCAAGTATTCAAGATGGTAATATTCAAATATCTATAGCGACGATAGTGTAGTCGATAAGGCATACGAGGCCTGACGAAGAAGTATCTGAGCTGCTTTGTTTTTGAGAAATTACATGTAATGGGTTGACAAAATTTTGCATGCTGGAAGAGAGGTACAAGATGTATTTATCCTGTATGTATCGTTACTTTCATTAGCACTTTTTGTTGTGATGGGGTGATTATATTAGGTGCTCTTCTATGTTCTCACCGCGACTAAAATGGTGAAGACATGGGTGTATGGATGGGACGTGAAAACGAAGTTACAATTGAGTCCGCGAATATAGCCTACCTCGCCTAGGCGTTCCAAGTCTAGTGAATACCCAGAGAAGATTACCTGGTGCCTAGAAAATTCAAACCAATGTTGATTGTGTTCTTCGATTGCTGAGGCAATGTGCAACGTAAGTAGGTACACATATAAAGGACTTTTCCTCAGACATTTCCCTCGTCTACGCGACGCTCTTTGTCCTCAAGGACCAGATCTGTAGATTTCAAAGCCACGAAGGCTGCACCAGGATAATGATTTCGTTCATGCAGTTCATGGGGTTGTCCTTTTCACCACAGCGTAAGATTTTGATGTTTCGTCAAGCTTCCTAGTCTCCGGGTATAGCCTCGTGAGACTTTGCATCTTCCCAAAAATCAAAAGGAACTAGAAAGAAACTCACTTTCGTACCGAAGACGAGATCTACAGCAATGCGACAGCTGCTTTCGTAGCACTTCCCGATGAGGGGCTCTAAGCCTGTTTCCACCAGTGGAAAGGCTACCAAACTCGGCGTGTGGAAGCAGGAGAAAACCAGTTTGAAATGGATTAGGACGAATAAAACGCTAGGATCATTTCCAGGACCATTGTTGAATACTTTTCCGACAGGCCTCGTATATATATATATATCTGCCAACTAGCCAGTTAGGGTTTGATCTTTGGAGGTGCCAACCAAGGTCTACCTTCATGCCAAGCTTGGTCAATATCGGATGAGTTCTGTAGATAGCGTTCTGTCTTTGAAATAGTTTTGAAAAAAATGAAGCATGAAAATGAAAATAAATCTATCTTAAAGGTTAAAAATAAGTACGAAGATTAAGGATTTCTCTTTATCTCAACGAAAAATATCTTACTTTCATCAAATAAAGCAGTAAAAGAAATAGACTTCTAAAGAGTAATGTGCAGTAGCAAATATTTAGAGTAGGTGTAAATGTAATGGATTATAAATTAAAATTAGACAACATTTAACTCCATCCAAAATTAACTCTATTTGTTTTATTTTTGATTTGAAGTTAGGATGAAAATTAATAAAATTACATAATAAGAGTTGTGGTGAACAACAATGTCTTCATGGGTTTTCTCGGGGTTCTTTCGTTTCCTCCCACATATCAATTATACACGTTTTTCATAATCGCTCAGTTTCCTAATTTATCCGTCACTTTAAGCCAACAGAACATAATCTTGGGACGTAAAACAAAACAAAAATATATAGCTGTCATTTAAAAAAAATCCATTACTTCTTGAAGTTTGTTATATTTTGTAGTATAAAGTATATATAATTTGGTCATAGTGTAATTTTTCTTATAAACTACAGGCATTTAGCAGCCCTTTTTTATGAAGACTTTTCCTCCTCTATGTAATATTGATACTAACATAAGATTCCAAGAATCACTTTTTTGTCAGTCTTTCCGTTCGGGTTTCTTGAGCGCAAACTTCCTCCTGTAGTGATCTTGTCTCTTTGTGGGAAGTTCTGCACATATAATCTTACACTTAAGCAGTTTCAAGTAGGTTGTAGGGTACAAAGCTTATATCACAATGGAATATCTCAGCTGTAGGAAACACAGAAGATAATCTGAAAAGCAAAGTTAAAAATAGATGCATTCTGAATTTAGCAAGAGGAAAGGAAAGAAGTTACGTCACTATTTAAGTGAAAGACGCTCCAGAGGATATGGATAATGAACAATAGGGGGCGAAATGGCGTTGTAGTCAATAAACACTATACATGTTCAGCTCCGGATTACACACTATTTCGCTCTAGGCTTTATTTGTGGAGCTGCCCCCACCAACTCAAAAGTAATGTGCTGTATTCATTTTACAAGAGGAAAAGAATATTTCTTTATTAAAAAAGAAGAAACTAATCGATCAAACATCTAAGAAGACACCCTTCACTTTGCTCGGGGACCGACTATGGTCTGATTTTTTTATTTTAGTTATTTAAAATACTTTACTATTTTATATAATTACATAAAAAGCTAGAAAATAACTTGTATTATTACAAAGAAGTAGAAACATATGCATACAATAGCAGACTAGCTATACTATCTGTGCATTAAAAATAAGAGTAAAGATTGTGGTGAGAAGCAACCGCGGCGAGATATTCAACATTTTGCTGATATTCGGCACTCATTACTGATATGAGGTAGATTTTTATTGATTTCCAGCTTAGAAAAGCTTCTTTTATAACTTGCGCCGCTCTCAGTTACAATCGAAAATATGTTTTGTGCAGTCGTGGTATTTGACAATTTCAGGAAGTTGTTAGAAATTATAAATTTCAGGACGTCATAAGAACAGATTAAAGAATCCTTCTTGCCTAACTTGAAAAAGAAATATCTTCAAACACAGGAGATCTTTGTCCGTAGATATTTCACCACTGTACTGTTTACAAAATTGATCCCCGCTTCACCTACTTGTTCATCTTATAATCGAACATGATTTCTGAACCGCTGTGAAAGAGAACTGTTCAGATACTTCTTCCATTCCTCCCAATCTATCTTACTAACATTGTATGATGTAATCAAACATTGGGTTTAAGATCTGAACTTCACATTTGTTTTCCGCGGAAAGATCGGATTCTTCAGAAGTAACTTTCTAAGGTATAGTCTTCTTCTTCTATATTCTTCTATACATAAATGTTTCTTTTTCGCACTTTTTAGCAATAATTTGTGTTGTGAGCATGAGTCCTTCCTTTTGGATAACTTTAATCTTCTCTCCAATCTTGTATATTACTGTTCGAGCCAGGTCAAAGTCACATTTTTGTGAGTTCTGCTTGAAAGATTTATTTCTTTCAGTTCTGGTCCCCACATTACAAGAAAGGTGAATAATTCAAATTTCAAAATTGACTGATAAAGATCTTCAGTATCGGTCTTTTCCTAAGAATTTCTATTCTGGATTCTAATGATTTTTGGAACCTCGCGTATTTCAGGGAAATGTTTCCGAACAGTAAAAACTTCAGTCTTTTCTTTCTATAATCTTGTGTTAGAGAGTCTCTTGATAACCAAACACACTAGATTTTGGTTCTCTTTCTTCATCAGTGAGGAAGCAAGCCGGAATATCAGGCCTGTCCTTTCTCATGGTTCCAACAAAACTCAGGTTTGTCTCTTTCAACGGCGTCTGAGATATGGGAAGAGAGGAATACATTGTCTACAAAACAGGCAGGCTTCTTGAAAATTAAATCTTAGTATTTCTGACCCAAGGGTTATAGACATAGGTGATAGCAACGCAGAAAGTACATTGTGATAGCAACGCTTTGCTACTTCTTGTTTTTGTGTAAACGTTTCTACATTTTTCATGAAGTGTAACGCTTCTCAGTCCCTTAAGTTGACATTCGTTTCCATCTTTCACTTTAATACTGCAGTCTACTAATTTTTTCAGTCCCTTTTCCTTTACTATACATATAACACCATCACCGATACGCTTCTCACAGATAAAACATTTTTCAGCTGACATCTTGAACATAGATGATCTAATAGACCTGATTATTTACCCTTAGTCACGCCTCCAATGAATGAAAATATATTAATTTATATTTTATATAAAAAAAATCACTAAAACAAAATAGTATCAGAAAATTTTCGTTAAGGTTCAGCTACAAAGCGATGCTGAAAGAAAAATGAGTAATTTGCCACGCGTAAACGGTGCATCCTAGAGAAAAAATAAAGAGAACATTTCTTGTAGAGAATTTAATGTATTTTTTTTTGTAATGGCATGTTTTGCTCTAAAATGCTTCCTGTGCGAGATATTTACAAAAAACTAAATTTTGGCTCCATTTTTCCAAGATGGTGGCCAAACACTGGGTGATAGAGTGGTGCAAAATTAGTATGTTGTTACGGACACTCATATAAAGAAAATAAAATTTGTTCCAGATTTCCACCATTTTTTCCTTGTTCTACCCTTCATTTACTGGCGTATAAATCAATATTAGGTAGTTGAAGTTCTCCTGTAGGTCTTGCTTCTATTGGAATATCTTCCTCTGCTACGTCTGCAGGTAGTGGCGGTTCTGCTGCAGCCTCTGCTTCTTTGTTTTGTTGATCTCCATTACTGTCGAATTCATAACAGACGTCATTATCATTCAAGAGGTCTTTCTCTACTTCATCTGGGTCTTCTATACCAACAATGCTTTCACAGTCACTCTCTGTTACATTTATCCACTTATGTATCTGTTCACGGCCTCGTTCCGATATTTAAAACACTAAATATACGCAATATATACAAAACACAGTTGTACCAAAAAGGAAAACGAGTCAATTTTTAAAAAATGTAGTCCCTATTTGGTCTCGCGATCCAATAAACAATAGTGATCCAACTTCTAAAACGAGCACCTGATAAACGCACTTTTGATAGCATAAAAGCTGTGACATCACTGGCCTGTTCCACATGATATGGGGGAAGGCAGATGGCCGCTCAAGGTCAAACGTTCTCTCAACTGCTAGCGGCAGAAAAAAAAAACTGGATCACAATGGTGATTTGAGTGACCACTGCAGTGTTAAATACCTATTACTACATTTAAGATTCGATAAAATGAGATGAAATGAAATCTTTTAGTTTTGCATCCAACGATTATGTCGTCCAAGTTAAAGGAGACGGTGGTGATGAGAATGAATCAAATAATGGAATAAAATAAGCTTAAGAGACAAGAGAACCACGTGGAAAATTACGCCCACGGTGTTTGTTCATCACAATGCTCACTTGGCGAGTGCTGAAATGGAATAGGGAACCCTACATACCAGAGGCAAATACTATACTGCTTTAAATTGGGCTTGATTGAAAGATGGAAATGAATTATAGAAACAAGAACAAGAAGTTAAGCCACTTTATATGTAATAATACAGAGTACAATGACAACATTTAGCAATACAGTAAGAAAAGATTAAGCACAATGGAGACATCTGGAAGCACATCACTAGGCACAGAATTTATGGCAACAGAACGTTAATTGCTAAAGAGGCGCTGTTCGCCCCAAGTATGTTCTGCCGTCTAGCAAAGAAATGTGTCGGTGGATGTACATGAGAGTACCTATGATCAAATACAATACTGCATTTGTCTTTATGGAGGAATATCATTGAAAATCAATAAAGGGGATAATCTCAATCGAAGTAAGGCGGGCGGTTTTCGATATACACATCCTGAAACCGTAACAAATGATTCCAAATAAGAAGGACCACCAAACATGGAAAGTATTGATGTTCTATAGTATCAATACGGCTACATGGCTACACACAGTAATGCTTCGTATCTTATAGTGTTAATTAGTTTTCATGATAAAAAAGACGCACAAGGGGAGCTCTCAGTAAACGTGAACCCTGAATATTCCTAATATCGAATCAAAATCTTAAGATGTAAAGGGCAGATAACAGACGCTGCTAATAAGTTGTCATTCACAGGTGGCAGGTAAGATGGCGAAAATACTTGAACCATGATACAGGCCGTTAGCCAGCCCCAAAATGTAGGGGGCCGGTAGAAGTTAGGAGGGACCGACCCGATCATATTATAGTTCATTTGCAATACTTCCTGAAAATTTTAGGAGGGGCACGGGAGTTTAGGGGGCCCGGTCCCTTCTGAGGGCACGGGAGGTATAAGATGTATATTTCAAACGGGGAAACGTCCCCTGCCAGATACTTCATAAAAATACAAATTCAAGTTTTTTTAAGCATAGAATTCAGGAATAGAAAAATCTACTGTAATAATATAGTTTCGGCGCAGTATACTGGTTAATGAAGTGAATTTCATGTAAAAGATGTAGTCGCTCTCTGTGAAGTTTTGGTAAAAGAATCACAATGGCAGTGTTATGGAGAAAATTTGCAACAGTCAAGAATCCATTGACAAGAGAAAAACAGGTCCTCAAATGCTGCCAACAGTTTCGGTAAAACCATACGATAGTTCATCGATTACAGGTGATCTTGATTGTTTAATTGTACACAACACTTGACAAATTTCGTGTCCAGTAATTGAATGTATAAACTGCTTTGTCTCGTCCGGAGTGAAGCAATGGGGAATGCCATTCAAAAGGGGGTTCCAGATAACGGATTTGTTGTTTAAACTGCATGTAATACCTTATCACTGAGTCATCATGACCCTCTACAGAGATTAGAAATAAGTAACATCGATGATATGTTGTCTTTACAAGTAACATATTGTCTTTAAACAAATTCTACATTAGTAGCTAATTTAATAATCTCTTCGCAAAAACAAAATGAAATTGGTTTAACCTTCCATGATTATGACCTTTTGGCTAAAGATGACGGATGATTACTGAAGGTAAATAATGATGAAATTTTTGGACTTTCCCATCGGGAATCGACTCTGGAACCACGTGCACCCGAGGTACACGGGCTACCCACTGGACCAATAGAAAGGGCTTACCTCTTTCTATTTCTGCTCAGTTCAGTTCAGGTGATTCCCTCTCATTACTAAAGGTTCTTGTTGTGAGTAAGGAACCCAACTCATCATCTTTAGTACTCTTTGCATTTTCTCTATTTATTTAAGCTCTACAATAACCAGTACTGCGTTTTCACAAATCATTGTTCGTTAATTACATATAGATATTAGTTTTCTATCTTATCGTATAAAGATATACTTACGCATTATTGCACACTATTTCTGCCGGCCATGAGACAGATGTTGGTTGCAGGAACAAATAAGACGTGTACCAATAAAGTTGTTTTAACGAGAGAATTCGGACGATATGTCTTTCTTTGATATTTCCAAATATTGAAAAATGTGTGAGGAAATATTTTAAGGGACATTTTATATCAATGTTTTAAATTTGTTTTTAAATTTAAATATTAAGCCCACATTTTTGTAAAAATCCCCATACGTAAATATGTGCAATACTGAAAACAACATGACAACAAACTCGTTATATTCAAGGTACCTGTATATATGTGTCAGTTCCATAATTATTTGTAACTTAATATTTATTCTATTATAATAAATAGAATATTTATTCTATTTATTCTATTTATTCTTAATATTTATTCTATTTATTATATTTTTATCCGATTTTGATGAAATTTGACTTTTTAGGTACACAGAGTGTTCGAATATAGCATCAACAAACTTTGGGAAGTGATTTCTTACAAAACACGAATAAAAATATAGACTCATGCACAAAAGTCATTTCAGTGTTATAACTCCTCAAAAGTTGAAAGGGATGTGAAATCAAAGGCCATAACTCGAGAAACGAAACGTTGGATGAAAGTCGGATAAAACCGTATTTTTTAAGTGATTATTTTGAGCTTAGATTCCATTAATATACAAGTTGATGTGGGACAGGAGTGGTAACAGGATTTACGCCAAAAGGCGTATGAGCAAATGCATGATGTCTTATCGTGGGATCTAAACCACAGGAGTTCCTATCGGCAATCGAATTCGAGGCTACCGTTTCGAAGACTCATGCGTTAACCGTGTAGTCACGAGAGTTTTGTCTTACTGCTTGGATTCCTTCATTCTTCCTTACTACTGATTTTTCAGTTTTACGTCATATGATTCTGCCTTATAGGTTAAAGAAGATAATGGGAAATGATAGGTGATAGACAGGGAAATGAAATGAATAGTATCAGAACGTCTGGTCTGTAGCTTGGAGGTGATCGGCTCGTTCCAGTTATCTTTAACTCCCTCTGAAATCTTCAGTTGTTCATTAGTTATATGTGTATAAATATACAGTGAACTCAAAATAACCCACATCCAAAACATCTCAATTCCCTGTTTTACTGTTGTTGCTCTGCGCCTGTGAAACATGCATGCTATGAGCAGGATTTGAACCTAACAAAGGGAGGTCTTGGATGCGCCATCCTAATGCTTTTGACCATGTGTACCGCGACATTCTAGAATTTAAAAATCACAAAACGTTTAATAATTCATTAAAACTAATTTTGAGACAAATTGTATCAGTTAACCCTTCCATCGGAAGTAACAGTACTCACAGTATTATAGAATCACCACTTTATAGAAATTTATAGTCTTATACTATTATTAAATTTATAGTATCATTTGAAAAATATATTTTTAAGAAATATGTCGCGAAATTGTGGGCATTCAGTAAAGTGAGAAGACAGTTAAAAATTTTTGGGAACCACTGCTTTAAGACCACTCAACAATATCAGGTGGCTCCATTGCTTGGGATTAAAATCAGTCAGAGAGTAAATACACCCCAACTCAAAATCGTTCTTTATTGGCTTCCTGCGTGCACGGTACATTATCAGTTAATTAAATGCAATAATCTGAAGTCGTTAATTAAGACGATCCTCTTATTTATGAGCATTAGAGATACCTTTAACATCATAAAGGATTGTGTTAAAATCAATATTACTTTAACGATCGACAAAAATACAAACAGAAGTACGATAACATTAAAATTACAAATTAATCATTCGTAACATTGATTTAAGTACAAAAAGGTCTTTCTACATGTTTGATTCCTTATATTGTCATTGACTCTTTAATGTACATTATATGACTTTTAATATGTACAAGATTATCCCTGGAACGTTCGAGCGACAAAGAAATCAAAGAAGAGGAAGAAAAAGAAGAAGAAAGAATGAGATCGTTACCTCCAAAGTAAAGCGCCTCATAAAAGCCGTTTTCAGCGTCTTCGTCTGTTCAGCATCTTTTTTCTTGTTATTTCGTTGTCAACATTTAAGCTGAAACATAAACTGAAAATACGACCCAACAAGTTGTGTAAAACTTTCATTACAACTGGTTAATATGTATTCTTACATGCAACGTGTTATCCAATACTTGCAGCTTTTACAATGTCTTTGTCAATTTTTCTTGTACTCTTTAGAAGAAGTTCTCTGTACGTTCAACTTTAATGACTCGTAAACAAGATATGATACATATAAAAGTGGGTGAGGAACTGTATTTTTGTTTGGTTTGTATACTATATACCATGTAAATGTTGAACAGATTTTGTCATACGATTTGTCATTAAATCTCAATTCTTTACGGTGCATTGCGTTATGTATTGCAAATAATTTCATATCATTACTTTATAATATACTACGTAAAATTAAAGCAGAGATTATAACATCATCACACAAATGTGTAACAAAGGAGATCATTATATGGTCTTATTGATAGTAGAATTTATGTAATTTTCCTATAAATCTCTAACAAGTACGTGAGGCTGCAAAATGTATATTGTCGTTCTGTGTGAATCTAAAAGAAAGAAAATCATAAAGGATTTCATCCTACTATGATAACTGATGAGTAATAACATTGTACTTGCCACGCTGTAAGAAAGAACCATCATGTGATCATTTGCAACAGTAAGAATTAGTTCTATCACGAATAAAAATATTACTCAAGGGAGAGGTTACGTAGGATTAAATTTTAATGAAAATTACTCAAAGGAATTCTTGCTTCTTTTCTGTTGGCTAACCTATTTTTTATCCTTGGATATAGTATACGTAACGCCACGTCAGTTCCCGAAGGAGCTGGACGCTCATACTTTCAGGGATTATTCATTGAGTATCTACGAACTTACCAAGGGGGTAACAAAGCGACTTTGATTTACTTATCGACTGATACGAAAATAAAACAGAACGTACCTGTACTTCATATCTGCATGTGTAGTGCCCTTGTACTTTATCTATGACTATGTGTGTGTAAGGGGGGGGGATTTAACGCATATCGCATGTCTTGTACACATGGATACTTCTTACTATTCCACTACGTAGAAAATTTATGGTATTTCATGTAGAAGTGGTAATAGAACACAGAAGAAACGCAGATCACGACGTTCTCATGTATACTATTACCTTATCCTTTTCCTCAGATGATTATTTCTTTATAATGTGCAAAAATAGATGTACTTAATTTAACTAAAATGGGAGTGATCAGTAAAACTTAAAGCCAGTACCTATATGAGGAATGGCGATTGTGTTGAATAACGTGGCATTCAAAAGGATAACACAGGCAACTGCACCATATTGAAGCATAGGTTGATGGTGGCCATAGCATCGGTCTTGTATAAGACGTAAGACATACTCATACATATACAATCAAGGCCAGTATCTGTTCATAACTATGCAAATCTAACAATCCCAATCACCAAGAGAACATAAACCACAGGACACATTGTAAATTCAACGAAAAAAGTCAAAACTTCTCTCATCAAATAGATTCCCGATTACATCCCCGAATCACACAAATTTGTAAAAGAAAACGTTTTTGTAAGCTACTTAGTGTAGCATAATCAATAAATATGATAAACTCCACTAGAAAAAAATAAATTAGCTAATGGAATAAAATGTCTCCCAACGATCTCCGTGACAGTTTGAATGTCCTAGTAAATCCTTGATGAAGGCATTTGAGGGGAAATAGTATCTTTAAGGCTTTCGATGTGCATGTAAAGCTCCGAAGCTCAAACCGAATGCAACACAAGAATACAAATGCCTAATTTAAATATTATTGCTTTTCTAACTTTAGAGAAAAAGAGGGAAAGAGAGGGATTGAAGAAATGCTGATACCACACAAAAAGGAATTCAACCCACCAATCTCCCTTAACATGCACATTTGGCACAGCGATGCAACGAAGAGATTTTCCATAGAATGTCAACTTTAAAATTGTACTTGCTTTTTATATGTGTTGTATAAAATAGACATTTCTGTGTACACTTGACTTCACTACATAAAAATAGTATTGTTTACTATTAAAGGTAGTAGAACAGCCAAATCTTGAAATCTAAGTTTCAATAATACATGTTTTCAATTTATTCAAAGTACCTGTCATACGAGTACTATAAAACACAAAAACTTATAGTTTCACATCTCGTAACTATCTTGTAATTTGACAGAATCACAGATTGAAAGTGAACTAACGTGAATGTGAACACTGACAGAATTCATTTTGATTTGGCTAGTTTCTTTCTCTCATTCTAAATTAAAAATGACAAGCAGAGTAATCTGCAAAAAGAATAAGAATATAGGGTTATATAATCATGCTAAAAGTAAGATTGACAGATACATCAAAAGTAACAATTTGTATAGTAATATTAAAGATCATCATCATCTTCTTCATCATAGGTATTCTGCCATTATTAGTAGGTCACTTGCTGCAACTGAGAAGCTTCCATGCTTCACGGTCATCCGCTAACATCTTCGCCTACACATACGATTTTTCTGGTCTGATGTCGTCCATCAATTGTAGTCTCCTTCGCCCTCTTCCTGTCTTTCTTTCCACCATATCCTCTAAAACGTCCTTTATGATACCGTTCCTTCTTATCCAATACCCCAACCAATTTCTCTTCCTCTTCTTAATAATATCTAACTTTGTTCTTTTCTTCCCCACCAATTCTACACCCTCTCATTCGCTTTCCACTCGACCCAGCTAATTCCATCAATTCTTCTCTACACTCACTTTTCGAATGCTTAAAATCATTAGTCATCATTTTTTCGTAATGTTCATGTTTCTGACCTATATAGTACAATACTACACACACACGAAGCATTTTAGTAGCCTTTTATTGAACTCTTTATTTAAAGTCCCACAAAATAATACCTTCTTCTTCCTAAAGGCTCCTTTTGCCATTCCTATCCTTGCTTTTATTTCACGTTCACATTTCATATCATTACCAATACCCAGTACCCAGGTATCGAAAACTAGTCACCTGTTCTATTTTCTCCCCTCCTATTTCTATATTTGACACCGATCCCTTAGTTCCAATCACCATGACTTTTGTCTTTCTAACATTTACTTTCATCTCATATTCTTCACAGCCCTTCCTCAAGTTATCTAACATCTAATTGATTTTCTCTTCAGAATCTGCAACAAGCGCCATATCATCTGCAAACCGTATATAACTAATCGCTCTACCTCTACTACTGCTACTCTATAGACATAATCTAATTATTAGTGTATGCAACAACAATGTATTTATCCATTTATAATAATACAGAGTGTCTATCGATCACGAAAGTCATGAAGAAGTCACGAAATCAGAAAATGGTCATGAAAGTCAAGAAAAAGTCACGAAATTTAGCTTTTGGGTCACGATTTTTTTATCTGCACAAATGTAAGTATAGTCTGGAAAAGTTTGTTCTATAAAACGTGAAAATTCGCTATTAAAAATGTCTATGGTCGGCTTTAGACGCTACCAAATCCCAAGCAAAGTACGCTTCTATCGCGTGCATGAAAATTCAGCCCAAGTCACACCCAAATTCGCTCTTGAGAATGTTACTAAATTTATTGGTTTGGTAAAGAAAAGGTCACGAAATTTCATTTTGGAATTTTAGTAGACACTCTGTAATAGCTCTACTCTCTACAGATTTATCTATAATGTATCACTCATATAATTTTGGCCCTGAAAGAGACACTAAACTCCAATCAAACGAACCAGCCCTTTACTTGAGTTTACTATGAGGTGAAAGTGTATAACTACAATAAATCTATCTTTTACATTCACTGAAGGATTGGACGATATAACTAATTTTTCATCACATCTGAACTGTAGAATTTGACGCTTTGTATATGTTCAAGTATTCAGTTTTTCAGAGATTTGAAAGGGTTGTTTCTATTTGTACAATAAATTGTGAAACTAATGAAGACTAGAAGTAAATTTAATAATGTTTAAATATGTAAATATGACTAGACAGTAGCTAACATTTGTGTGTCTAGGGTGACAAAAAAATATCGATTTTGCAGATGTTATTTGGAACATAGTCGAGTAACAGTAAGGGTATACATGCCCTTGAGTTGGCCATTCCTGATTTATAATAAAGTTTTATTTACTTATTTATTTTAGTTTTATTTACTTATTTATTTTAGTTTTATTTACTTATTTACCTAACCTGCGAATATGCTCTTTAGGTTAAAGGATATGATGAAGAATGTATGATAATAATGTAATGAATGGAGAACCACACACAAGGTCAATGTACTGGGCGAGATTCTAATCCATGACAGAAATAGCTTCCGATTGCTATTGTAATGGCTGTTGAATGCTGGACTAATAACATACAAGAACGATTTAAACCTCAAAAGGAGTGTGAGTGTATTATGTACTCAGGAAACAGAAACCTGTGTAATGGTTCGGATTCCAATGTAAAGTCTTCATCTAACTATCCTCAAAGGTACAGAATGTTTATCCTACATTGAAAAACATAAATCAGAGTTTGAAGATGATTTTGATATTTCTTTCAGAAAGGACAGTGGATAGTTGTATAAAATATCCGAAAAATGTCCTGAGTTGTTCTATTAGTAAAAAATAAAATATCCAGGATGCCTTCTAACCATGGTTAACAGGAGTGCTCTTAGTGTATTCAAGAAGCACCCTAACTTTTGATGTGTCCAATGAGTATACAGTCACTGAAACAACTTTCAAACAGTGTTAGGATACTTTACACATTACCCAGTGTCTAGAATGCCTCCTAACAGTGGTTAATAGGAACTGAACTAAATGTGTTCAAGATGTTCCTTAACTTCTGATGTGTTCGATTGAGTATGCGGGTACAGAAGTGACTTTTGAAAATGTTAGGACTAGGAGATTTTACATATGGCCATTTACACATCAACAAGGTATTTCTTCCCGTATCTTCATTGGACACATCAGGAGTTCAGAGAATATTTGAAGACACATAGAAGAGTTCCTATTAACCACTACTTAGAAGCATTCTGGACATTTTTCTATTTTGATCACTGGTACTTTTTAAAGAACATTTTTGAGCATATTAAACTATGTTCGAAAGTTGTTTCTGCAAAAAAATGTTCGAACACTAATTTACTTTTTACAATGTAGTATACCACTTGGTAGGCCTTACATTGGCAAACGGTTGACATGGTGGAAAATTAGTAATTTTGCAGTAAATAAATAAATAAATAAATAAATAAATAAATAAATAAATAAATAACGTTGATCTCATATAAGTTTAAAGTGTATGTTGTCTAACCAACATTTTGTTGTCATTTAACCAACAGCATCGATCTGCATGCCTAATCACAATTTTACTTCTTTCGTATACATTACTTTGACAATTGAGTTAGTCCGGCAAAGCGGCTAATTTCAATGTACGGCCAACGTTGATTATTGATTTAGTTGGCAAGTGCTCGGCAAACTAGTTAATTACAACGTACGACCAACGTTGCCAATTGAGTTGGTTGTCAAATGCTCAACAAAGCGGCTAATTACAACGTAGGGCTAACGTTAGTTATTGAGTTGATTGGCATATGCTGGGCAAAGCGGTTAATTACAACATAAAGCCGAGGTTGGAAGTTGCCTGGCCTACCATTTCCGACTATTGGGTGTACTGTCTCTGCTAGAGTGTACTTAGAGTCAATCAGGTCCAAACGTCAACGTATAAGCCACAGCTACTAATGAACGTTACAACTCATAATGGCCTTTTTAGTTTGAAGATCCTTGCCTTATTGAATCTCTAAAATATGACCTACTAAATAAACAAATCTAAGATTAAAATTATAAAAAAAAGTCATTAAGTAATGTTCATACACACAGTAAGCTAAAGATTATTACTGTAACTTCTTAATTACCTGTAAAGTAAAATGTTAACAGACACGCTGGTAATAATTATTAAGTAAAAAAAAAGTATCATGAAAATTATAGAATTGGCAAATTCTTGTGTAAATTTTGAGAGAAAGAATGTATAGCTTTATTATCGACCATATTACAAGATAATAATTGCAAAATTCTGATCATTTTATTTTCGTCTATATTATTGTTATTATTTAACGAAAAAGAATTACAAATACAGTACGTCAATCAATAGATGTGGTTGAGTTGAACAAAATGATATAAACGTAAATCCTCATGAGCAGTTTTCGAGAAAATCAAGAAGAACTCAATTTTTGGTAAACTTAATATAATTGATGTTGTACGTGAACCACATCTCCCATTAGGATGAACTAATGCTGATTTAGCTTCATCAATGGCACAAGGAGGACGATGGAACATAGTATTATAATGAGATATAGACAAGCATTATGATTCACTCTTAAACTTCTCGTTTAAGTATATATCAATCGACAGGCAAGATTGCGGAACTAAATGACATGCCGGATGGTAAGCTTCCATTCATAATTTGCGTTCAAATCGATGTAAATGAATTTGGTGGCACTAGACCATATGTCGTTCGTTGCCGATTATAATGGATATCTTGTATTCTGTTGATGCGGAATGTTTATTTATTTGTGTACATTATATGTTAAAATACATAGTTAAGTAACAGATTGTATTTTCTTGTTGTCTGTATTCTCCTAATAGTGATATTCGTATCTCAACAGTGATGCACATCTGTTTGTAATTATTATTTATTACGGTAAAGAAACATGAAAAAATTATTAATTTCATATATTTTTTTACACATAGTTGCAAGTGTGTAGTTCCAAAAATGAAATGGAATTTTTCAGTTTTACGTGTAGGCTGTGAACACCATGATGATGGTGAAATGAATGAGATTTTAGTATGAAAAAAGTGAGAGTAAATGGGAGAACCTCGACGGTGTTTGTCCACCACAAAGCCCACGTGACGCAAACTGAGATCGAACAAGGGACCCTACACAACAAAGATGAAAACTCAACTACTATTTTATCACGATCCCGATCGTATTGTACAGTAAAATATAAGTTCTATAATTCTGATAAATCTATTTTGTAAAAGTTTGTTACATGACTATATAAAGTGAAACTATGTGACATTTTTCTTTATTATCCCTTGATTTTAAAAGTTGAATATTCTGTATTTTTGAAGAGATTAAATTGAACTACTAAATCCTGTTATAGCTTCAGTTAATCCTATTACTTCACCAACAAGTATCGATTAGACTTGTTATTGTTCAGTATATAACAAAGCCTTGAATAAGACAATAATGTGCTATATTCAGCGATTGACTCTATCCTGTCTCAACTAAAATGTTCTAAAATGTGTTTTAGATATATTCATGATTCAAAAACGAAGAAGGAAACTGCTCGGTAGAGTGTTGTCGCTAAATAAATGTATCGTTCCGGTGATAATAGTAGTAATAAATAAAAAATGTATTGTGTATTTGCAAATTAAACTTTGTTCACTGTAGAGTTGCAAATTACAATAGCTTAATATATGCATAGTTTTGTTGGTTGAACCTTCCCAGGTAAAACAGAATACACTAAAAGTGCAGCAACAATACGAAAGTGATGTAAGATTGACTCCACATTTTCAGAATATGTAGAAGAGTCCTTCCCATCTGGTCAATGTATGACGTAGAAGTGCCATTGTACAATATGACTCCAGCAGAGGGCAGCACAATAAGCAAAAGAGGGGAGAAGATAAAGTAGGAGTATGGAAGAAGCAAGTGTTTGTAGTGTACGTATCTACGCAAAACAATACGCTACGATAATCGATATTCTTGCTTTTATCTGTCACTACTGAAAGTCAAATTACTTGCCAGCTCCTTTTCCACTCCATGTTATTTACTGAGAAGGCGATCCGCAAACTGTGGCGTCAAAGAACATCCAGCTGGAAATTACTATTGTAAGAAAAGATAAGGACAATAAACTAATCAACCAAGCAGCTGTGTGATGCATTGAGTACGTCCAAAGAACAACCAGAGTGAGACCAAATCTCGAAAAATCTCTAGTGTGGCAAAGTGTTGAAGTGAATTCGACACCAATTTCAGCAGGTTACCGCCTTTTCGATTACGTGAGAATTATGTCTTATTGCTACTGTGGGTAATTGTTCCGAAATATCATACTCATGTTTGGGCATAATGCAACCATGGTGATGCGAATATAAAATCGATGGCCTCAGGAAGGAAATACATAACAACTTGTAGAACATACAAAGTATCGCATTATTATTTGTGAATGTACGGCTGCAGATAAGAAACTAAAATTGGAGGCTATCTCAGAAGCTTCCGTACCACCAGGTCTGAGTATAATATTATGATCAAAACTAAGGTTGAAGAGTTAATCATAATTTTACTTA
Organism: Thermobia domestica; assembly: GCF_964235325.1. NCBI lineage: Eukaryota > Metazoa > Arthropoda > Insecta > Zygentoma > Lepismatidae > Thermobia > Thermobia domestica. Next base: position 96,843,489 of record NC_137469.1, read on the forward strand.
TAAGTTGTTAGCCATACTACATACTGTCATCTCGCAAATGTCAGTATGAAACTCCTGTTAAGATTTGGTATCAGTTTGACGTTAATAGATGGGTTAATAGTTTCATAGTTACCATACAGCATCAGCTTTTAGATTTACAAAAAAAAAGTTTTCTCGACTTTCTCGACACATGAGAATTTACAATCATGCATAATACTTTGTTCTGTGTAATGAAATATGTTTATTGATACACTGAGTGTTAATGAACTATACCGACAAACTGTAAGAGGTGATTCCTTACATCAAAATAAGAGAAAAAGTTCATATGGACCTGTGGGGGAAAATGCATAGTTTCAGAGCTAGGGCTGTCCAAAATTTCGAAAAAAAACTTAATTTCAACAGACCCTATTTCGAATTCCCAGAAACTGTTGATAGTGGTCCTTATCAGCGTAAAGGAAACCACGCATGCATAATCCAAAAATCCATATTTCATTAATGTTCAACGGGTGTACTGAGTATTCCATTGAGGGTGAAATTCCCAGACATGCCATCAACCGTATTTTGAAATCTGCTCTGACTTTATGATTAGTCCAAAGGAGGCAAACGATAAACCTTGATATCAATGAATACATAATCCTTTGGCGTGATGTCGGAAGTGTTAAGGATCGTCAGAAGCACGGTTTCTTGTACTCAGGAAAACGCATGATATATTGTTTACTTTCACACCTGTACCTGAAGAAAACGTGAAATGTACCCTAACGAAATACATCGCATCATACATTATTCCGAACAAAAAAAAAGACATGGAGCTGCCAGTTCCTAACCCTTCCGAGACATTGGATGTCCAATGTTGTCTAGGCTTACCTTCTGCCTACTTTGGACTCTCCTTGAAATCAGGGTATATCTGAAAACTTTATTGAAAGCATATCTGAGAATTACACTCTGTAGGAAATACACTGTATACTTATTGTAAATGGACAAAATATGCACTTTTGGATTGTGTATGCATGGCTTCCTTTACGCTGATAAGGACCATGATCCACAGTTTCTAGAATTCGAAGCAGGACCTTGAAGCCTTTAATTTCAATCTATTATTTTTTCATTGTTGTGGCGAAGCAATTAATGTTTGTAACAGGGGCGTCATTTCAGACTTCGCTTGAGGGGGGCAAGAGCAACACCGACATAAGACTTTCACGTTTTGTACTAGTAGATTAGTAGACAATCGATGGAAGTATATGTATTCCTCAAACTCTTGGGGGGGGGGCAATTGCCCCCTCCTGCCCCCTTAAATGACGCTCCTGATTTGTAACCGTCCTGTGTTCGGGTCACTGTTCGGGCTTCCATTTATTTGTTACCATTTCAATTCGAGGTCTCTATTTGGGTGAACATTTATTTGTAACCAATCCGTGTAATATGGTCGCTGTTCGTGGTTCGTGGTCCTACCAATAAGTATTCTCCTGAGACTGGAACTTATCTGGACAGGACGATGAAGGACCTCTCCAAGAAGGGTTACAAATTGTTTCCAAATCGCTCGTCGGTCTCAATGATGAGACGAGCATTAGGCGCCGGGAGGTTCGGGGGTCTCGTCTCGAAAACCTCACGGACGATCAGACGGTCATCCAGACCACAACGCACATAAACATCACTCACACAAACAACGAAAACACCCTGGATTAAATAACACTATGCTTATTTATTAGAATACTAATATATAAAAAAAATAACGAAGAGAAATTAACAGAACAGAACACAGAATATGTGTAATAATTTTCATCACTGAAATCACACTTTGCCTTTTTATGCAATGTAGCCCTTTATATATATATATATATATATATATATATATATATATATATATATATATATATATATATAAAGGGCTACATTGCATAAAAAGGCAAAGTGTGATTTCAGTGATAATATATATATATATATATATATATATATATATATATATGAGATTATAATTCAGATTTCACTGCAAATGCTTCTCTCACACCATTGACGCACTTGGGGGATTAGCACTGGGGAAATGTTGTTGGGACAATTCTACGAGAAATCCAGTTGCTGCGCCAAACAATCCTGAAGCGTAAAGATGAGTCTTCAGCAAATAATAAAAAGAAGTAGAATGCTAATGTTGGAGGACGCGTATATAACTAGCATGTACGCACATGGTCTGCGATCCTGGGACTTCCCTAGTTGGGGGCTAGCCGTAAGAAAACGTCCTTCACCGGCTAATAGCTTGTGCCCCTTAACACAAATTAATACTTGATTCCCAACGCAACGTGCGTGGTGGCTTCGTACAATACCGAAGTCAAACTCCCTGAGCACCAAGCTCAAGGTACGAGCTGCAAAACAACGCAGTTGGTGCCACTTTGGTCACTTGAAAATCTGGTCAGCCAGTATTTCTCTAAACTACTGCAATATTTCCATAAGCGATTAAAGAAAGCACTTAATTCAGTTCCAAATAACTGCAGAATATATACTGTGCATATAATAAGTCAGGGAGAAACACTGAAATGGTTTGTCAGTAACTAAAATGTTCTCACCAAAAGCAATGTTTTAAATATATATATGAAAAAACGATGAAAGACTTCTTTGTCCAATTGTGTGGGAAAGAAGCAATTCTCACCAAAGAAAGAACTTATGTGCGTCGCAGAATAAAGTATAAATCGAAAAAATAGTCACTGTCTTCACGAAATATACAAAGCTTCCACACAAAATACTTCTATAACCTGGTAGCGGTTATATATTCACTTATCACATAATAAGGGACGCTGCCTGACAGCTTTCATGTTTATATTCACGGCATAACTCATTTTCGAAAAAAAAAAAAAAAAAAAAAGGTCACATAGCGGTTCTTCGAGGCGCTGCGACGATATACTGCTTTGGTCAGTTGGAGTTTTATTAGCGCTGCAGTAATAGTAAAATGTGACAGAGTAACGGAACACATTACAGCCTACTAACTTTCCTTATTTTAACCTAGCGAACTGGATAAATGACGTTAGTAATTACTAATCTTTATTTCCGGTATCTATTGTTGTATTAAGTAGTTGCTATATTAAGTAGCAAAGATATCTATTGTTGTTCCTCTTCTATTTGTCATACACAATTTCCTAAAAATGAGACGAATACCTCTAAGGGAGCCGACCCTGGGGGGGGGGGCAAAGCTCATATGGCCCCCTAATATATTTATGAATATACAATATTTGGCATAGTTTGAATGCAATTGGTCTTAAAATCCTGATATATATACCTTCTTCGTCTGAATGGGGCCCCCCAAATTTACAGAGAAATCGGCGCCCTTGTATACTTAGTACTTGAATTGTCTTTTTTTGTTAAAAAAAAGAAACAATCACTAGACGAAACTGAATACTTATTCTAAATCTTACGTACAAATGTAATTTTATCCTGAAAACTTAAAATAATGGCTACAATAGATTTTAGGAGCTCTTGTTATTTTTAATTAACCGAAATCCATTAACGTCGGTAACAATAGGACACACACCATCGTTAATAAATTTAAATTTCAACTTCTTTTTTAGTTGCAGCATTTTAACGATAATTAACTACGTAATGCATGCTAAAATTCGAAGAAAGATACCTAAAAGAAATAATCTATATAGACTACTTTAATTTTACACTTTTATGTTCTCTTCGCGTATTAAATGTATATATGTGTATGTGTATATATATGTGTATATATGTGTGTCAATCATTGTTTTAAAAGAAAAAAACTAAATCAAACTTAGAGCTGAGAGAAATGTAGAAATTTGAAAAAGAAAATACCAAGTTCGCGGAACAATTTCTATTATAGGGGACCAATCTCTGGAGGCCTCTTTTATACAGAATTATAGAAAGAAGGACTCGAAGGAAGAGAAATTGGATGAAACAAGAGAAAGAATAGAAAGAAATATTTGAATACCAGAGGAAAATATGGCTTTGCTCTTTCCTTTTCCTTTTTCTTACGTTTTTATTATTTGTACGAATATCTTCCATATTTTATTAAACGTTCATGGCTCAAGCAACTTTTCTTCTACTATTGAAAAGAAAAAGAAAGAAAGAAAATTTATTAGCATGTTTCAAATTTTCGTATATATGCATTTTTTTCTCACAAAAAAAGCTTCTTTATTGCTATTTCATGCTTTGTTCATTTTGCATAAAATGTCTTTAAGAGCATGTTCAAATAATTTTTTTAAAGGGACTGCATATGAAACTCAAATTACTCAAAAATTGAAATTCCTTCGCTTAACTAAGCGGTAAGAAGAAAAAGTAATAAGCTCAATTACATTTTTTTACTCTGGATAAGAGTGCACATTTAAAACGCTCTGACCTTTCTTGGAATTTAGGGCTTTCGTAAAAGCCGATTGCCTAGTGTGTTCGGTTCTAGGTTGAATTTCTGATAAGAAAAGAATCACAGTGTTTATCCAATTTCGTGGAGGAATTTTGAAACTACCTGACTAAAGATAAAATCTATTTCACCAATAAGACTAGGCTTCAGCCAATACTGACCACAAATCAGCTTAAAGAAAAGTTTTCCATCAGGGAGTTTAAAATGAAAATTCTAGACTTAAGTCCCACCTTATACACTTCAGGCTAGAGCAGACAGATGATTAACGGACGTGAACTTCTATGAAATAATTGATAGAATGAGAATGTAGGAGGAAACGGTAGAATCTCGAGAAAACCTTCAGACATGATGTCATCCACCTCAAAATCGTTTATCTTGGTTTCAAACCAAGGGCCCCTAGCACCAGAGTTGTGTGCTCTACTACTGAGCTCCCGTATCCCCGTCAGGGAGTTTAATTTAATTATGAGTGTTCAAAAGGAAAGTGTTATTTCGAATTAATTCATTTACAAGAGTGAACCTATATAACAAGTTTTTTTTTCTTTACTGACAGAACGATGCAGCAATTTCTCTAATTTTTAAAGAAATGTAAACGAAAATTCTTGTGTTCTTTATAGTTAATTTTGCCATTCCTCAGTAAGTTAATATCGGGACACGGCATCGCTGTACTGAAACACTGACGTGTAGTTCGAGAAGTCCTTAGTTCGATCCCATGTGTGTATGTAAAAAATACCTTAAATATGTTTTACGTGTTTCATTTTGTAGGTCGGCGTACATTTTACGCAGTGTTTTAAACCAATTTATCTTGCTCGCAATTACAATGAACATCTCTTGCATTCCATCGGTTTCCTGGCCGCGATAAATCGCGAAAATTGCTCGTTTACTCATTTCATCGCAGAGTTGTGGAAACACGCCCTATTAACACCGTTTGCAATTTAGCAATTCTTGTATCGAATGACCTGCATCTTTCAACTCAGCTAATGCTGTACGTGCCGGAGCCAAGCAGGCAGTCCTATCGAACACATTTTCAATACACATGATTACAAAAATACACAACACTTACTATTGCTGCTTTTGAAATAGGCATCTTCTACTATGCATTTCAATGCCCAAAATATTGTTATTCAAATGAATGAATATCTTCGCTAGTAATGCTATTATCTAAGAGTTTTATGATATAGAGTATACTGGGTAGTATATGAACACTGCATATAAGATTTTGATGTAATAGTAACTTTTAAATATACATTTTTTAAATAAAATTGTATATATGTATACTCATGAATGCATATGACGGTGTCATTTATGTGTTAATATATTCTGTTGTTTAGAAATCTTGAGGTTTGTTGGTGCATTCCAATTTATGACCAATAATGTATATCCTTTGCAGACAGTATAAAATCAAGGAACGTAAGAGAAGCAGAATCCCACCTCAATTTTCAACAATTTTAAAAATTTAGAAGAGCTAATGAAAGTGATTTCGAGTTTGTTGATATTTACAGTAATATTTGCTAAAACATGTATAAAATAAAGCATAATAAAGCATAATTTACAAAAGGACTATCAAACAAATAAAGCATAATGTGGATTACTCTACTGACTAATATGAATTTTAATATATTTAAATTTGTTCGATGACCAAATATTAACTTTCAATTTAACGTATATATATTCTATTGTGAAGTTAAGGGAAAAAATTGTGAAAGCACATCATATTTAATTAAGCAACTTAAAATTTCTATTAAAGATAATTGAAACTTGCATTGCTCAGCATGCGAAATCTTCTGTGGATGGATTCCTCTTGCATTCCTGATCGAATATCCAGTTATATGTGGTATTATTGGTGAACCCACACACTGCATACCGTTTCAAGGCACCGATGAAATTACATTCTGTTTACACACTCAATTATCCAAGCTGCAGTTGGATTCTCAGTTTCGGTTTTGACGTGTCGCAGAGTGAAACAGTAATACTAATGCACGTGACATTTATATTTTTTATGATTAATATAATGCATGAACTAAGATAAAAGTGTGATGACACAACACAAGATTACAATTTTTTATATGTGTAATATTTGATTTTGCTGTAGTGAGCAGTTGACTTCTTTATTTGAGATCTCATATATGAAATATTGCTTACTTGTGAAATAAAAGAATATATATAAAATCTCATATGTAAGATTTTATGGTTAAAGCTAAAAAACAGTATGTTTAGAAAATGATATATTTGGATATGAGAGGGGACTCACTTCACATGTTGGGGGTATGAGAGGATTTATAAAATTTAGAGTATTATTGTTGTTTAGCAATAGTATAATCCAGGGTTTCTCCACCTGGGGGTCGCGACCCCTAAGGTTTCATGGGGGTAGCGAAGATAAGCGGAAGAGGTAAATATAATTAGAATCTAATACCGGAAGACATATTTAAATATTATTTTGAATTTTGTTCTGATAGGCATACTTTTATTTTTACACATACTGTTGCGAACAACAAAAAGTAGGTCTAGTAAACACTTTCAACAGTTGCAGAATTGTTTAAAAATCAATTTAAATGAAAGTGGTACGATACGAAACTAATGAAGTCGTTTAAAATAGTCAATCACGTTTCTAACAACTGTCTAAGTTTTTCTTAACCAAAATTACAAATCACTTAATTGTTTTATCATATGACACAAAATTTAGGGAGTTATGAATTTCTAAAATTTTCAAGCGGCCTCCAGTTTGAAACCGTATAACGGATCAGATTCGATAATTGTAGTATGAATGAACTGACTAAATTTGGTTTTAATCCATTCGCTTTTAGGGAAGTATATGCATCCACTATATTCAAGAAATGGATTCTACTATTATAGAAATAGATAGATATCGTGAGATCTCCGCCATAGGTATATTAAAAACACCACACAAGCTTATTAGAAACCAGAAATTATAAGATGGTCGTTGGCAAGAGGATATGATAAAATGGGGTAGTAACAGGAATTATGTTGAGAACCACTGATTTATCCTATAATATATAAGATTTTTTTATTAAATCTACCAAAATATTGGTGAGTTTAGAAAGTCACATACTTAGGGTATGAGAAGGTGCATATCTCACATACATGGAGTATGAAGAAGTGTACACCTCACATAGCTAGGGTATGAGAAAGTGTATACCTCATTGTTGGGGTATGAGTGTGTATATAAAACTTATAGTATTGTTGATGCTTGGCATCAATTTAACCTCAAGATTTTGTGGTTAAACTTCAAAAACTGTTAGTAAGGTTAAAACCTCACGTACTTGAGATATGAGAGAACATGTAATACTCACCGCTTCAACTGCAAGAATAAAGGTAAGTTTTATGTACTGTATCGTCAACTTTCTTGGGTTATACTTTTTTAAAAATTATCTTTTCTTAATTATTTCTTAGCTAACATATCTATCTTAAGATAACCTAAACTTTCCAGAAAAAATGTTTAGATTTTCCATAATATTTTGAAATATGAATAATAACAATCGTTGCCAATAACATCTGAGGTAAAAAGACAGATACATTTCAACTTTGAGGTCACTTTTCTCGTGACCTCACGGACAAATATGTTTCATAATAGCACCATTGGATTCCACGACCCCAAGTTAATGTGAAAAAGTTATTAATTAGAAATTTATCCAAGGTTAGGTACTTTTACCACTTAAAGATTAGTTCTATCTGCACAATTATGATTTTCAATACAGTGAATTCCATGATTGAATCTGATGCTAAGCATCCCTGGCTCAAATCTAGGCAAAGTGAATACAGAGTAGATAAATATCGTGTCCGTAAGTTTCCGCAGAGTTATCACTTTTTTCCTGTATTCTCATTCAACCATATTCACTTTATTAAATATCCGTCTCAGTTATCCTAAAAGGTATAATTGTGCAATGTTAAGCTAGAAATTTCATTTCGTTTTATTTTCCAGGATTAAGATACCATCTTGTATATTGTATGACGATACATAAAAGGAAAAAAACTGTTATAATTTTAAAAAGCAATTGGAAAAGCAATGTAGCACATTATGCAATAATTTAAATTCCAATATACCCACTTCAGTACACTTTGTTAATGAGAATGCAGATAACTTGGGATTATAACCTTCCAATAGAAGGGAAAAGCTCTGGATGAATCGCAGTATGGTTCATGATTTCCTATCGTCTGACATACAATGTCCACGTTTTTTAAACCAGAAGTGTTATTTAACAGCTTACTGATGATAAAGAATCATGTGTACATATCTTGTTTGACTTTTTTTGTTTAAAGTTCAATATTAGCCCATTTATCTCGATAGGAAGATCTACTAAATCAGTGGTTTCCAACCTGCGAGCATGAAAAATGAGAAAGGAGTCGCAAACTACTGAAATAAATAAACTATATTCGTAATTACTTATTCTCTAACAACTAAATACATACAAACCCAAAATAAGTATTGAGAAAGACTTGAGATTCTATTAAGAAAAAAGCAGATATAAATTAATACTGCACTGCATTTTGCGCAGAAATTTTGTTGTAATTAAACAAAATTAGTGATAATAGTACGATAATAATACTAATTGAAAATTTGACATTCAGTGATGTGCGTGAAGTCGCAAGAAAGGGTCAGACCAACGAGGAGCAATAAGGGAGCCTAAAATATGAAGGATTCACGAACAGGGAGCAAGATAATTAAAATTGGGAATCACTGTACTAAATAGCAGGGCAGAGTAGAGATGTTAGAATATCATTTTGCAACTAGGCTTCCTCCCTCTTTTAAAAATGTCAGGAGAAGTTAACTCAAACAATGAGAAGGCTATATTTTGTACTTGAACACTGTTTGCTAAACTACATGTTTTTCACAAGAGTAATATGTTATCAGAATTAATTTATCTTAGCTTCAGAAGGAGGAGATTGGCAAACTCCGGAAAAAAAATATTTATAATCGGACCTGAAGCTTACAATTCTCAATAAGGCTTATGCTACATCAGACTTTCACTCAATCGAGCTCGGGCTCCCTATCTTTAATGGGTGCGCAGTGGCTCAGTGGTAGAGCGTTCACCTCCGGTGCTTGGAGTTCTTGGTTCGATCCCAGCTCCCGCCGTGTGGACTTTGTGGTGGACAAACACCGTGCTTGTGGGTTTTCTCTAGGTTTTCCCGTTGCCCACACTTTCTTCATTCCAGCATTTCACTCATCTCTCATCATCACCGTTTCCTTTAACCTAATCGGCATAACCCTGGGACGTAAAACTTCAAGATTTCATTTCTTTTTTCCCTATCCTCGATGAGACTGGCGATAGCTCAATCTCGCAGTCAATAATCTCGTTGAGCACATTTTCACTAATGAAGATCCCGCTCGATCGTGCTGGCGGTGACTCGAACTGCGGATCTAGGTTGCAACCTACTTACAGGACTCATGATCACATATTGGTTTCCATAGATTTATTTAGCCCGTGCCCCGATATCATGGAAACCACACAAGAAGTTCTTCCCTGTGAAGTCGTAGGTAGAGCTAGGTTGTGTGAACCAGAGTTTGGAATCGACTCCCACTACCGCTTTACTATAAGAAAAATCCTCTAATAAAACATAACAGTATTTACAGATATACTTCAATATAAATTCCTCTAATGTGAGGTGGAGTAAAGGTACCCAAGACTTTACAGCCTTAGGACAGGATCTCTATAGAGCTCCGGGCAATCTAAGCAGGGTGGCGTAGAAAACCCAATGCTCCGCAGCAAGCAGTAAGGAAGTTAAGTCACAGAGCCCCGGTAGGCTAAGCAACTGAGGTTGGAATCCCGACAGAGCTCCGTGCAAGCTAAGGCGGGAGGAAAGGAAACATTGAGTTCCACTGCAAACTAAAGGCTTTTAGGTTGGGTTTCTCCTAGAGCTCCAGACAACTTAGAGAAGGGATGACCTATCGCAGACTGGAAACTTTCCGTTGAATCCTCTCCGTTATATAGTGGCATTGCTGCTCCCTTCTCGTCATGTAATTTAGTAGGTGGTGTTGGTAGTATGTGGTCTGCTTCTGTAGTAATTCAACGTGAGATGTATTATTCCATCGTAAATACATGTGGTGCAAACAGAAGCACGTGTAATGTTTATAAACACAAGAACGTAGTACATTCCAATATATTTGACATTTACAATCATAAAAGAAAATATCACATACACTTCAAGAATAAGCGTGTAGAACATGTAGAACGAAACCTAAGATAGAAATTATATATTGAAGCTAATGTTGGAAATCCAGTGTCACCAATTTTGCATCTAGAGATGTCATAAATTTCATAGTTCTGGGGTTGATCTATAATTCAGGAGATCTAATTACATACCATGTATTCATTATGTAAATGTTGATTTCTTTTAGTGAAATCAGACTCATAATAGAAATTGTTGTGTAGCTATATATATATATGAGTGTGTGTGTGTGTGTGTGTGTGTGTGTGCATATATTACAAGAAATTGATGATAGCAATTTCACGTCACAGTAAGTCCATGCAATTTTACTGGCATTTTCCAAATTCATTTGTTTCGATACCTACAACTAACATAGAAGAATTTAGCGTCACACAGATCGAAAATCATTGTGTGATGTAATATAAATTTGTTTTGGCTGCGCACACTTTTATGATGTCGTTCCACTCTAACTGTAAACAGATTACACACAGAATTCAGATCAAATTTAAATGCACGTGTTTTTATTTTTCATTTAATTTTAAATTTAATGTTGCATAGAATTGCAAATGTAATGAAAAGATTTTTCCTTTAATGGAAGAAATTTGTAATTGCAATTAGTCGAAAGTTTAATTATGAAATCATATGACCTTGTGAACAAACACATTGACTTTTCAAATATAAATTTTACAATATTATTGGTGTTGAACAGAAAGAAGAATGTTCATCAATAAGAATAGACTAATTGATTGATTTTGTTGCTCATTGCTTAGTCAGTATTTTTTAAAAACCCTAAACTTGATTCAGCTCGATAACCACGCACTATTTATTAAGGTTAAATTTGTATTGAAGTTTATCTCCATTATAGTGGCAACACTACCAATAAGAAGATAGTACATAATATAGTTAATTATGTATTATCCAACGTTGTGATTAAAATTTATTTATTTATTTTTTTTTGTTTGGCTATAACACTTGAAGAATATGGCATGAAAATAAATGTTAGAAAGACAAAAGCCATGGTGATTGGAACAAAGGGGTCTGTGTCAAATATAAAAGTAGGAGGGGAGAAAATAGAACAAGTGAATAGTTTTCGATACCTGGGTAGTGTTCTTAGTAATGACATGAAATGCGAACGTGAAATAAAAGCAAGGATAGGAATGGCGAAAGAAGCCTTTAAAAGAAAGAAAAGTCTGTTTTGTGGGACCTTGAACAAAGAGTTGACAAAAAGACTCATAAAATGCTTCGTGTGGAGTGTTGTGCTGTATGGGGCGGAAACGTGGACATTGCGTAAGGGTGACGAAAATCGACTGGAAGCCTTCGAAATGTGGGTGTGGAGAAGAATGGAAAGAGTTAGTTGGGTCGAGCGGAAAACGAATGAGAGAGTGTTAGAAATGGTGGGTGAGAAAAGAACACTTTTAGATATTATTAGGAAGAGGAAGAGAAACTGGTTGGGACATTGCCTAAGAAGAGATTGTATCATGAGGGACGTCCTAGAGGGTATGGTGGCGGGAAAGAGAGGGAGGGGGCGAAGGAGACTACAATTAATGGATGATATTAAAACAGAAAGATCATACGCGAAGACGAAAAGTTTAGCGGAGGACCGTGGAGCATGGAAGCTTCTCAGCTGCGGCAAGTGACCTGCCAATAAAGGCAGAATACCTATGATGATGATAACACTTTACAAAGACCAGACAAACACCAATCTAAAATTGATATTCAACTTAATAAACTGCCATAATTGAGGGTAACTCCTGATGTGTAATTTCCGAGAAATCTATATTGTATGCCACTAAAAGGTATGTCGTTTATTAACAGTAGTATTAATAGTTTTCTTTTTAGCTGAGACGTATCGTATACTTCTTTATGCACTGTATAGATTAAAATGTTAATTAATATATTGTACTCCTTATAGTGACACAGATGTTCCTAACAATGACACGTATACTCTTGTAATAAAAAGTGGCAATAAAATAAAGTAAAAAGAGTATGTAAGAAATAAAAAATTTGAAAGAAACATTTATAGCTATTATAATATGAACGAAACAGCTCGCAAAATGAACTACAGTTATTGCAACTGATATGCAACCAACAAATCAACTTTGTTCCGCGGGATGCCTGCTTATTATTTATTACACGCTTTAATTGTAACTCTAGTGGATACGGGTGATGATAATTGTTTCAATGAGCTGGAGAGATAGAAACCTTCCCCGAGCCGAGATCTGTCTTTGTATGAAGTTTCATCTAAATAAGTTTAGCCATTCTAATTTATATAACACACAGATAGTGTTAAACTTCATATTGAAAGCAGTGTGTGCAACACTGTTACGCGAACTTGTGTCTACAAGAAGAAAAACAAAAGCAGAGAAATCTGCTGTTTAACAGTGTGCTTTTAGCACATAAATAAGTAAGTAATGTGCCACGACACAGAAAAAACTCACAATTACCAGTTTTTTTGGGTAACTTATGGTATATCATTCAGCACAATAAAAAAATCGTTTTTTTTTTTTCAATTTCTCAAAACCCACGCATAAAAATTTACTACAAAGTACCGTATGTCGTTTTGTTCATCCAGATGTCGTCTATTGATTGATATGACTCATCTTTGCGCAATATTTTATAGTTAAACAGGAACTCAAGTTTGAGAAGTAACCTAGTTTTTTGCTGTATCTCTAACAAATACTGCGATATTTGGTCTAGCTGGTATCAGAATGGAAATTTTACGTACTCATTTCAGAATGAGTTTTTAGTCTGGGGACAATATTAAGAAAAAACAGGTCCCGTTTGATATATTATGAAACAAGTATTGAGAGATGACTCGATCTCTTCGTCTTTATGTACAGAATAAGAATTTGCATGGTGATAGCCTGGCATTCTGTGCAGAGATCAGATATACAATAAAAAAACAAAATGGCGGAAAGTAGGCTTCCGACCTACCTGCATCTAACCTTTAAACCCTTATGGCTGCTTATTATTTCAACCCTTATCTCACTACCTAATTAAGCTAAGAAAATCATATTTATGTCGATGTATTTCTGAAGGATGGAGCTTTCCAGTGATGTGCGTTTTACTGATGTCGGGGGTTTTGAGGGGGAAGGACAAGGGTAAATTTGTCTCCTTTCCCCTGTGTTTGTCCTTTCCTCAATTAAATATGGGACTAACCCCCAAAAGGCATAGAAGGATACAAATTGGTATAAAAAATGAGAATCTTTTTTGCATTAGCTTTCCAATTTGTACCATTTATGACGCTGGAATAATTAGAGGCAGTGCTAGGAATTTCATTTCTTGCACTAAAGAAGCATAATAAGGTACGTTTTTTCAATTTGTATTGTACCGATGAAATAACAATAATAACTACAACAACGATAATAATAATAATAATAATAATAATAATAATAATAATAATAATAATAATAATAATAATAATAATAATAATAGTTGTAATGTTACGATGATTTGAGTAAATTGACTTCAGGTTGTGACGGGAGTGTGTTTTCCATACGAGCTATTGTGCCATGTTCTAAACCTACGAACTGGATTACAAGTAATCCACAACCAAAAATCATGAGTTACGTTGCAGATAGCGACAACCATTTATCTATCTATAAATCAAAACTTAGTGATTTTGCTTGGCTGCTGATAGGTAAAGCCTGTATCTTAAATACAGATATTTCAAATTCAGTGCCTTCTTCTACTTCGACGGGATTCATTTCCAGCATAGGAGAGACAAACCTTAAACGTGTTACAAAGGAATTTTTCTTGCCATTAATTCCTGTAGCACCAACAGACCGATCAATACAACTAACATTCATGAAACATTTTGTAAAGCTTACCAAATTTGTGAACAGTGGTAACTGTTAACATGGCTTTATATACGCTACTTACGCAGCTTGAAATCGATAATGATGTTGGTAATGGAAAATGGCTTTTGAAACCTGGAGAACTACCTACAATTATTGCTCAACTGCGAACCATCGGATAATTCATTTAAAGCAGTGGAATTCCAGAGCTTTGAGTCGAAAGTGATATATATTGTCCTGTAGTCATAAGACAGATCCTTGTACGAAAACATATTCGCCGTGGAATAGAAGCACATTTTAACACAATGTGGGTAATATCGATATTGTTTCTAAATGAGTTTGATAATGAATAATCTGTTGTTCTTGAAGATGCTAATCAATCTGTCAATGAATTGCTGGTTTCCTCAGAGACAGACAATAAACCGAAACATCGCAATATTATCGCAATTTCAAAGGAAATAAAAATACTAGAGAAGCTCAAAGCCTTTTCAGAAAATGGAAGAAATGTTACCACAAGTGTTTCAGTTTACACGCATATATATGGATATGCTTCAAACGATGTTACATTTTGTGAAAACAGTAAGATCTGGAAAGTGCATTTTAGCACTTGTATCACAAAGGAACTTCCTGAAATATTTCTTCTGTATGGATTGACAAAACTATGCAATGATAATGTCGTGTTCTTGTATGAAATTGATTACTTAGAGCAAACTGACAAATTAACATGGGATGAATTAAAGGGTAGTAATTGGGTGGTAATCAAAATCTGTACTCTTTTTACAAGACTTGGGGTAGATGAGGCCTTGGAGCATATAAACAATGCTTTGGATGCAAGTTGGTCTCAATAAATTTCTATAATTGAAGCTGCAAGAATTGTTTTGGGGCAGATCCTGAGTCCAGCAACAGAGAAGCTCGAGAATATTGCTGGACTATCACATTCAGAAAGGAGCGGTCAACATGAATGTTGTTTGGAGCTTAGAAAGAGACAATAAAATAAGGTTAAAAAGCTAGTAAATACTGAACACTGAAATTTACGACAAATCCCTTTAACCTAAAGAATGGAAAAATGACACATCTTATCACAGGAAGAGTCTTCCCGAAAGACTCAGAGAAAGACATGATCAGTGCAAAAGAAATAGGAGACCAATTGAGAGCAATCTTGTTTTATCGAAAAGCGAGTTTCAAATAAATCTGGATATTTCTGGTCAAAGATAAGAAAACAAACCTCAAAACATACAAAACTGTTTCTAAAAAGACACAAATGTCTTTAAGTGGTAAATTAGAGTCTCTTCTTAAAACTCCTTTTAGCATCAAGATCAAGGCCTGGTATTGATGTTAAATCTTGCATAAGCCAATATGAATTTTCAATTATACCCAAGGCACTTTTCTCTGCGGATGGTAAGATGCATCATTGTCTATCAAAGCATAAGCTAGAAACAATTTTGGAAGAATTACTAAGTGTGGAAAATGAGATCACTCAGGAGGTACTCATGAGCTGGAAGTGGAGCCACATATAGCTTTTACAAACAATGGTGTAGAATATGAAACAGGTGAAAATAGCAATAACTGATGGTATGGCAGAACTTCATAGCATTGGTAAACCAGAAAATGTAAAGACATGCCACGGTTTATCAGAACAATTTTGTGCGTTTTTTTCTCAATGTATGGGCAAGATGAAGAGCTACACGTGGTTTCTGATTCATATATACCTCGCTCTTTGAAAGTGGCCCCACGCAATCTAAGAAGAAGGGGATTAGATGTAATTCAATTTGAAATACATCCATCAACTAACATATTATAGACAAACTTGAAGAAACTCTTGTCACACGACCAAAACTAACTTGTTTGCCATTACACTTTTTGAACTTGGTGAGGAACAAAACAATATTGTAGTGAGTTGGCAAAATTAGACAGTAACAACTCATATTGATCTGGAGTTGGAAACAACACAAGAGGTAGCAGATACAAAAATAATTCTTCATGCAGCGTTTTTAAGTAAGCAAGGGACTAATGGAATTTATATATAATCACCTGATACAGATGTCCTTGTGCTTGCGCCAAGAAGATATTCTATTCTCTCCGTTAACGTAGGTATCCATCTTGATCAAGGAATGAAACGATTCGTACGGCTAAAACCCTTATATATCAAACTTGGAGCTGCGAAAACTGCAGCACTTCCTGGACTTCATGCACTTTCAGGGCGTGATACTACTGGATCTTTCGTCAACAAAGGAAAATTAACTTGGTGAAAAGTGTTCTAAAACACAACGTAAGACATTTCAGAAGTTCTGGGAACATTACATGTTCCTACAACAATGTTGTGAACTCTTGAAAAATTCTTCTATCAATATACATACGAAATACAAAAATCACAGATATAGATGAAACAAGATCGTGGTTATACCCTAAGAGATTTCTAGAAGACGAAAACCTCTCCCAAGAAGAGGAAGTTTGGAACCTGCAATATTAAAGGCCAATTTACAAGCTCATCAATGGTAACAGCACCTTCAACAGCATCTTATAGTTCAAGGTCCACCTGAATTTGGATGGGAAAAAGTAGAAGATAGATATAAACCGATTATTTATAGGAGGCTTTCACTGCCTAAAACTATACTTGAACTTACTAGGTGCAGCTGTAAACAGAGATGTTCCAATGGTTGTTCTTATAAAAGTCTTAAATTAAGACGTACAGAATTATGTGAGTGCAGAAGTAATGGAACACTATGTAATAACAGAAGAGGAATCAATGAAGACAGTGATCCAGAAACTGACAGTGAAGAATTTAATATATCATATTATACTGGTAAGGAGAGTGAAGATTATGAGCTTACATAATAATTTCATGGTGAAAAAATACTCATAAATTAGTCATATGCAAACCTACTTTTCTATTTTGAACTTTGATAATAGAATTTGACATGGTAAGAAGGGGAAACCAAATAATGCTATCAATTACAATTATGCTTTAGTTTCTTTCTAACCATTTCTTCTTAGAATATTTTCTTTAAGTAACAGGTGTGGTTAGCATCATAAAGCAGTTCTTACTTTAATAACATAAAAATTACTGTTCAATGCATCATTTACACTATAAATGGATAATAAATGTGATCTTCTTCTTCTTGTTCACCTCAGCCATAGGTTGGTGGGCAACATGGAAATTTTTGAAACTTGGGATAGCTGTTTTATACTTTGATAAGGCCTCTTTTTCGGAACTAGATATTCTATCCTTGATCTTCCTCTTCCTGATTTTCCTTCTGTTAATAACCAGATATTGGTTAACATACGCCAAAGAAATCAAGAAATTCGTACCACTATTCCTGCCCGTACCACTATTTCTAATTATTGCAGCATCATAAATGATACATTACTGGAAAGCCAATGCAACACATATTCCCAATGTTTATACCAATTTGTATCATTCTATATCTTTAGTGCGGAAAGGGTAAAACCATTAAAAAAGAGACAAATTCACCCTCACCCATCAAAACCCCCGACATTAGTAAAATGCACATCACTGGAAAGTTACATCCTTCAGAAATACATCGACATAAATATGATCTTCCTAGCATAATTAGGTAGTGAGATATAACGGTTTGAAGGTTGGATACAGGTAGGTCGGAAGCCTACTTTCCGCCATTTTGTTTTTATTAAATATCTGTTCTCTGCTCAGAATGCCAGGTTATCCCCATACAAATTCTTATTCTGTATACAAAGACGAAGAGATTAACCCATCTCTCACACTTGTTTCATAATATATCCCACGGGATACCATTTGTCCACAGACAATTTATTCTAATAGGTGATGGGTATATCCTAGTAGACATGAGGACCTACTCCCACAAATATCATTTTCTTCAACTAAATAATATTGTTGAATTTATACAGCAGACTTTTTAGGTTAGAATGAAGGCTTTACTCAAGGATTGACTTGTCACCTTTAGTCTGGTCTGGACTGATTTCATCCAGATTTGGCAGGACATTTAGATGTGTCAGTAGTGACTTTCCTGACAATTTGTTCTATGTCGGTAAAACGATTTTATTTATTTCACACAGTTTTAATATATTTTCATTTAACTTTAAACTATTTATTTTTAAAATATCTCTAGTATTATGTTTAAACAAAAATGTATAGTTTGTCATTCATTATCTGTCACATTGTTTATGAATCAACGTGATACCATAATCATTTTAAATTCATATATAAAACATTTCTTACGAATTCTTCGGAAACAAATTGTGCAGGAAGCACTGACCGAAGTGTGCCATGATTGACCCATGCAATGCCTAGAAAGACATATTAGAGTCCATGTTTTCTTGTAAATAACTTTGATTTTTTAAAGTGAGAATTAGCTGTATCTCACTTCCTGAAAACTTATGTCCTGATCTCTCTTATTAAATTTTAAGAATAAAAATTATAGAACAAATATTGCCGTTTATTTATACAGTTGTAGGAAAGGGGGTCATATAGACCTAAATATCCTATTGACAAATAGCTTCATTTGCATTATGGTCTTTTTATAATCTAGTTTCTAGTTTCTAAATGTCCTTTTACAAGCCAACGCCCTTTTACAAGCCAAGTATCGTACAAAAATTTCACAATTCATCAAATTTTTCCTACAGAATTCATATGTTGAGGAACACTAGTACACATTTAATGGTACCCATAAATCAACAACGCGCACTTTAGTAGTAATTACAATAAGGTTGAATAACAAGAAAAGATGCCCGAAAATTGCAAGGGAAACAAAGTAAAAATGATTCTATGAAAGACACTAAAAAAAGTAAAAACCATCTTTTCGGTAAGACTGAAGTAATTGGTCGTTTGCAAGTTACGACGCGAGCTTTGATTTATCGAAGAAGCAAGATTTGTGGAGAGACTTTCTCAGGAGGAACTATTTTTCGCATGCCGAATATAATAATTTGATATTATTTAATCTACATCACATGCTTGGTGCTGTCAGGAGAGTAAATGATGTCACTAGCGGTATCTCACTCACTTTTCCTTTGTAGTGTTGTTACTGCGCGCTGGCCTTCAACTTTGAACAACGTCTGACATTTTTTCTTAGTTTTAGCTCATTTATATTACCCCAGTAAATCAAATATTTTATCCTTGTTAACACATTTTATTATTTTATAAGTTTCAGTGCACTTTTTAGAAAAACGTTGTTTTAAAATTCTTTATGATTATATTTTAACTTTTTCACGCTTTGGTCAATATTCTGAAATCAAGCGTTTACTAGTAACTTAATTAACTTCAAACTACTACAAAACTTGAATATGTCACTTTATGTGTTTTTTCTCTTAGATCAATTAAAAGAATTGTAACAGTTAATTATTTTTTCTTTTTCAAAAAGATATAACATATTTAATATGATCCAAAAACTCGATCAAAAGATTGCGACCTTGGCGAAGAATTAGTTTTTGGATTAGGGGAGACAAAATTTTTGAACGGTCCCTAAATCGAGTTTATCTTATTTTCTACGTAATAAGCACATAATATTGAGTTAACTGATAGTTTGGGATTAGCTACACTATATGTAGTTTTCCAGAAATAAGACCTACAAGAAAATTTTTGATTCAAATATATTGGATCTTTTGGGCCAATTGAATCAGATGCACACAATTTTTGAACGTACCCTAAATCGAGTTTTCGTATTTTCTACGAAATAAGCACATCATAGTGAGTTAACTGATAGTTTGCGTTTGGCTACACTATATGAAGTTCTCCAGATATAAAACCTAAGAAAAATTTTTGATTCAAATATATTGGATCTTTTGATCCAGAAATGTGAATGCTCGAACTCGTTGATATGAAGTCAACAGAACCCCTAGTCTTCTGCAAGCAACCTTACTTCTATGTGAGTCTGGGTTGTATAACCAGTAGATTAATAAACCGCATAAAGTACATTAAGGAAAAACAGACCCTAACTTAGGAGGAAGAAAACAAAGCATATTTCATCATTTGTCGTACTAAAGAAGCATTTTACCCGCACGAAAGAAAGAATAGTGAAGAATATATAAAGCCGACGCTTAGGGATTTACCGCCATCAATCTGAGTTGTTTTCCTACAAGGTATTATGGTCCACCGTCAAAGACAAGAACATTGCAACAGGATAAAGGTCCATTCTCTCACACAAAGTTCAACCACTATTCTTTACAACTATGCAACAGGATACATTTATATAACTAACTAACTAACTAACTCTATGGCCTATGGAACCCGGAGGTTCAATGCCGCGTTCACAAAAGCTCTCCACTGACTTCTATTCTGAGCTAATTGGATCCAGTTTCTACTTTGTATTCCTATCTCTGCGAGATCCATCTTAATATTATCCTCCCATCTGTGCCTAGGTCTTCCTAATGGTCGTTTTCCTATGGGTCTACCAGTCAAGACTTTGAAAGCGTTTCTACTTTCTTCCATTCTAGCTACATGACCTGCCCACCTAAGCCTCCTAGACTTGACGACCCTAACAATGTTGGGTAAACCGTATAAACTATGTAGTTCCTTGTTATGAAGCTTCCGCCATTCCCCATTCTCGTTCCTCTTGGGTCCGAATATTCTTCTCAGGATCCTGTTCTCAAATACTTTCAGTCTATGTTCTTCCCTCAGAGTAAGCGACCATGTTTCGCAACCATACAGAACAACAGGCATGATTATCGTTTTATATATTTTAAGCTTCAAATTTCTCGACAGAATTCGCGACGACAAGAGATTTTGAACCGAATAGTAACACGAATTCCCTGCTTTTAGTCGACATTTAATTTCTTCGTGAATATGATTTTCGTCTGTTAATATTGATCCTAAATATTTGAAAGTATTCACTTTATCAAAAGTATTATTTAATATTTTAACGCCTCCACAATTTGCCGTATTACGGTCCCGACGCACTTCCATGTATTTAGTTTTCTCTGCATTTACTTCTAAACCCATGTCCCTGCAAGCGTTTAATCATATCTCTGCATTTATTTCTACTGTTCTTCTATCATCCCCTATTAAATTTACATCATCAGCATATGCCATAACCTGGAGAATACCGTTCAACTCTAGGCCCTGGTTGCTATCTTTGATTTTCCTTATGGCGTATTCCAGCACAAAGTTAAATAATAATGGCGACAATTCATCTCCTTGTTTCAGGCCATTTTCGACGTGGAAGCTCGTGGACAAAAATTTTCCTACCCGGACTTTACTTTGGGATTCACTTAAACATATCTTAATTAATCTAATTAGCTTTCTCGGTATTCCAAGCTCTGTAAGAACGTTGTATAATGTTTCTCTCCTAACCGAGTCGTAAGCCTTTCTAAAATCAATAAATAGTTGATGTACCGGGGTATTGTATTCCCACTTCTTTTCGAGTATTTGGCGAATGGTAAATATTTGGTCGATAGTTGATCGATTTCGTCTAAATCCGCACTGATAATCTCCAATAATTTCATTTGCGTATGGGGTCAATCTTGCTAACAGAATATTTGAAAGGATTTTATAGGATGTTGACAGAAGAGAAATGCCTCGATAGTTATTACAGTCAGTTTTGTCGCCTTTCTTGTGAATTGGAACAATGATTGATTCTTTCCACTCCTGTGGCAATTCTTCCTTGTTCCAGATAAGGAGAATGAGTTTGTTTATCTTGTTCCACAATTTCTCTCCTCCAGCTAAAATTAACTCAGCCGGAATTTCTTCTACACCCGGAGATTTGTGTTTCTTTAATTTCTTTATAGCGGCTTCCACTTCTATTCGATTGGGTTCTGGAATATACGGTTCTGCGGTGTGTATCTCCTTTTCTCCACGCACATTAGTTTTTGGCTGCGTGTTCAGCAAATCGTCAAAGAAATCTTTCCATCTATTTAAGAGGCTATTCGTATCAGTGAGAAATGTTCCGTCAGATTTCTTTAATATGTAAGCACGAGGTTGATAGCCTTTCTTAAATTCGCTGATCCCCTTATACATGTCCCGAACATTTTTATTTTTACTATTATCTTCAAGTTCCTTAATTTTAGCTTTCAAAAAATCCCGTTTCTTTGTTCTAAAAGTTTTGGAAGTTTCCCGCCTGATATCTGCGAAATTTTGTGTAGTTATTTCATTCGGATTTTGTAGCCACCGTAATTTTGCCTGTTTTCTCTTCTCTAGTAGTTTAATGCATTCTTGGTCGAACCATGGTTTGTTCCTACGTATTTCCGCGTGTCCCAATTTTTCTATTGCTGAACTTTTAATGCTGTCTCTAATTTCAATCCAAGTATCCTCAACACTAGTGCACTCCGAGTCTTCTAAAACCGAGAATCTATTCGAAACTTCAATCTGGTATTCCTCTCTTACCTGGCTCTCTTCTAATTTCTTTAAATTAAATCTCTCCGTTTTCGGACATTGAGTATTACATTTATTCAACGATAATCTCTCCCGTATTATCGCTGCTACCAGGTAGTGACCAGTGTCACAATCAGCCCCTCTAAACGACCGGACGTCAATTGTGCTAGATTGTCTTCTTCTATCTACTAAAACATGATCAATTTGATTATGTGTTTTTCCGTCTGGTGATGTCCAAGTGTATTTATGAACGTCGCGATGTGGGAATTTTGTACTCTTCACGATTAGGTTTTTGGATGTTGCAAAGTTCACGAGTCTAACACCGTTGTCATTACTTTCCTTATGCAAACTTTCGTTCCCTATAATCGGTTTGAAAATATCCTCTCGTCCTACCTTCGCATTGAAATCCCCTAATAGAATCTTCATATGGTATCGCGGGAGTTGGTCAAATATCCGTTCCACTTCTTCGTAAAAACTATCTTTTATATCGTCACCCTTATCTTCAGTTGGAGCATGTACATTTAAAACAACAATATCACACCACCGTCCCTTAAGAGTAATAAAAGAAAGTCTGTCAGTAACAAATTCAACCCGTTTAATTGCTGGTCATATTAGTTTGTGAACGAAAAACCCTGTTCCTAACTGGTGATTTTTATTTCCTTCCCCGTAAAAGAACGTAAAATTTCCGGAATTCTCAGATCCATTTCCTTCCCACCTAACTTCCTGAACTCCTACTAAGTCCATCCTGTATTTCTCTAACTCACTCGTTACAGATTTTAACGCGCCTGCCCTATAAAGACTTCTAATATTCCATGTTCCAAATCTCATGTCCATTTTCTTTTGCTGATGTCATGCCAAGTTATCAGTCCTTGTTCGAGGCTTTTGTGAATGTTTCTGAACAAGTACCTTTTTTACAGGATGAGGGTGTTAGCCTTACCCAAACCCCCAAGCTGGAGGACCACTCCTAGTCGTCTGTCCGCGACTGCTTATTCAGTATATTCGCAGCTAATCTCTATATCTAGAGGCCTTCTCCTCGATCCGCAACCTGAGGACGCGCCATGCCGTGGTGACAGGAACCCACGTTACACAGACATTTATATATTTTTTTTATATTTTTATATTTATATTTATATAAAAAACATTTATATATTTTTTTAAATAAAAGAACTGAGCAACTGATCAATGCCTAAACAAAACTGCTTAGGCTAGAAACTTGAAAATAAAAATGAAATCTTTCAGTCTTGCGTCTCATGATTGTGACTGGAAGCTAACGGAAACCATGATGATGAAAATGAATAAAATAACAAAATATAGAGGATGGAAGAAAATGGAAGAACCCTAGAGCTCAATTTTTAATTTTTACCACTTCCGCTTTCAATACTAGATAAATATCAGTGAAGATGACACGTTCTCTTGAGACACTTCATTGAAATCAGAAACCTGCTTCTCGCTATATGTTATCGTCTTTGTTCGATGTTAAAACTGGAAATGATACATTTTTACCATTCCTAGTTTGAATAAACTGTTAAACCATATGTGATGAAAACTATCCTTGGGGCGCTGAATCCAATTTTAAAAAAATGCTTCATTCTATCCCTTACCCTTCTTGCTCTGATATTCCTCGACATATGGTCATAGACGTTATATAAGACTTTCGATATTTATGCAAAGCATAGTTTAGAATGTAAAAATAGAACTTATTATTAGTTTTATCTATTTATTGAACAAATTCCCAGATACAGCATACCTGTAATTTTGCCATTTTACGCAGGGAAATGTTGACAATTGAGAAAAAAGAGTATATATATAACAAAGAGTGCAAAAGTAATATTATTTAGGCAGCATGCATTTAATTAATCTGTCAAACACCAGGTAACTGAAAAAGTCGTCCACATCAGTTGCTAGATTATTGTAATAGTTCAGTATTCTGAGGAAAGAGACCTCTGTATAATTGCTAACTAGGGAAGACAAAACGGAATAGGTGGGTATTGCAAATTTTGCGGGAAAGGACACGTAAGGATAGTTCTTGAAGAAGGGTTTCCGGTCTCAAATTCCCATTAACTATTTTATGGAAAAATTTCAGGTCAGAGTTATTTCTGCGAACTTTAGGATGCTGGATATTAAGATGTTGCAAGGATTCCTCCTTAGATAATATTGGAAGTGCGAGAACACAAAAGCTTACTATTGCAATAGAGAAATTAAGAATAGAATCAAGTCTAGAGAGATATGTAGGTGCGGCCATGGCCCATATGGGAGTATTCGATCTTGGGCGCTATTAGAGTTTTATAAAATGTTGCTAATGATGCCATAGTGCATAGTTCAGTGAATAGGTAAAGGAGTCCCAACATACCCATTGATTTCTTAACTATTGAGAAGATGTGGTCGGAGAATATGAGTTTCGAAACAAAGACGATACCAGGGTCATTATGATTAGCAGACGTTATAGGCGAATCGTTAATACGACATTTTGAGGGAACAGGAGACTTTTTCAGAGTAATTGTAATACTATGGCATTTCTTACCGTTAGATTTCAATTGCCATATTTCACACAATCTACAAGGTAATTTATATCTTCCTGCAGAATAATCTTGTCACGGAACCACGATATTTCTCTATATAATTTACAATCTTCAGCAGAAAATAAAAGGCTTAGCTGATAAGTATAAGGAGAAGTCATCCAATGCAAGACAAATAGCAGAGGCTCAAGTACACTCCCCTGAGGCACCCTATTGGTTATACAGTTGTACTTCAACCTTTGCAAAGGAAGGCAATGAAAAGAATTTAATTAAAGAATTCACAACTAAAGAGCACTATGCCTCTTAATATTTTTTTAAAGAAGAAAAGTTTCATATGGAAATATTGCTTTCTTGGAAGTTTAGGCGAGACATTTCAAGAAGAAAAGTTTACTATGGAAGTATTGCTTTATTTTACGGGACATATATGACTTAATTTATAGTAGTGTTTCACTATTGTTGTGACAGAACAGCATTTGTATACCTGTTGTTTTCGCGAGTTTTGCGTTTCGCTCACTTCGAGCGGTGTGACTGAGCGCTCCGCTCAGTAACCCTCTGAGCCCCACCTTAGTTGTCAAAACTTTACTGGCAACATTGACAACACATGACCAGCAGCAGCAATGTATCTAAAAGAAGAACAAGTGGGAAGGCATAAAGAGAAGAATAAAATAAAGCATGTAAGGGACGATGAAGAATTATCTCTAAGTGAATTAATAATAGAATAAGAAGCGTTTAAGGACTCGTTTTGTGTTAACCTGCCAGTCAAGATAAGAAACTAACAAGTAAGCCGTATTCGTGAAGAAGCAAGACACTGCAAGTAAACATCGCATATTACTATTGAACATCGTCGTATTGAAAACACTTGGATTATATAGTTTGTTTGCATGCGTCATAGTAATATATATATATATAAGCAATTGAATTTAACATGAATTCACGTACTAACGTCAACGAAAAGGATTAAAACAAGTGATATGTGTATACGGTATATGACTCACTAAAGCATGCTTTGCACTCGTAACCTTATAGAATTCTTTTGGTGTAACCGTAAAAATATATGCGCATATAAAAAGTAAATCTAAAATATTGATACAGTATTTATGTAAAGCGATATAATAACATTCATTTCAAATACTTCACTCATAGAATAATCTATTTTATTGGATACAGCATATCAGTGCTACAAAAGTTAAAGTTTCTTGCGCCAGTCAATATTAAGGGAAGTTAATAACTTGTATACACTCTGGAGGATCAGTAAATATAGAACGTCATGTATATAATGAGCGCACAATATGAACGCATTCCTTTGT
Source organism: Thermobia domestica (assembly GCF_964235325.1). Classification (NCBI taxonomy): domain Eukaryota; kingdom Metazoa; phylum Arthropoda; class Insecta; order Zygentoma; family Lepismatidae; genus Thermobia; species Thermobia domestica. The sequence goes on from NC_137469.1 coordinate 96,869,900, forward strand.
ATTGAATTCTGTTAGTCGTAAGCTCAAGTTTGAAACATATATACATAAAAAGCGCTTAAAACAAAATCAATCTATATTTGATATAGGCCTATATAATAGCGGAATATAACTTCAATGTATAGCTATACAATATCTAACAACTACAGTAGTAATATAACCGTTACATAACTATTATTTCTGAAAACTGTGCTAACATATTTACCTGTGAAGAATGTTTGAAGTATCAGTACTAAGTTGAATTCAATCTAAATAAAAGTTTGCCAGTCGCGACCATTAAGTGTCAGTTAGTCACTTTGTATTCAAAATAGTATTACACTAGTGAATCGTCTGTTCGGGCTGAGACAGAACTGAAGATAAAAACAATTATACCAAAGTGGCAAGTATAATATAATAGTTCAGTGCATCAGTAAAAGGAAATAATTAAAAATAATAAATAAATAATAAATATAAAAATAAATAAAAGATTAAGCTTCTCTAAAACAATTCTTTCTAGCCATATGAAATAATATAATTTGCTACTGTCGTCTGGACTTTCATTTATTCTGAAAAGACTTTTAGAAGTATAGTAGAGAAACCTTACTGCATGCTTTATTATTATTTTTGTTGTATATAGTATTTTGTATGTTTCGTTGTTCTATATATCTTGTTTCTTTTGAGTACTTGTCAATCTCAGTTTTATGTTGAACGGTATCGATAATTAAAATCAGTGACGTTGTCAAATCATTATTGAAGCGACTGTTTACGTCAAAACATTGTTCATTTGTGGTGAGCATTATCCGTTCTGTATATGAATACTGTTTTGTGATAGAATGTGGTGTTATAGAAACAAATATAGTAAATAAACACATATGGTTTTTAATAACAAGTTTACGCAAGTGTATTCTGAAAATTCTGAGTCTAGATTGCATCATCTCTCTACGTCCACGCTACGTCTGACAACTTCGTGAATAACATCAGTGTAGAGATTTATATTGAAGGCTCGAATGGTAAGTTGTCGATTACGACCCAACAGTGTTGTAGTATTAATATTCATATTCTTATTTGAGTTCATTATTTCTTGATGCTCTTTGTTTTCGGAGCGTGCGCTCCTGCTACCAAGATTCCGGATAACGGGAGGTTATTAAAATTTTGTTTCATATTTTAACCACTAATACCCTCCACCGTTACCCTCACCGTTACGTTGTATCAACAATATTTTTCATCTGTATTGTAATGTGAAATCTTCACATAATCTTCCTTAGAATTACCAACTCAGTCATCCGTTTTAATTACATTCAACTCGTTTAGAAAGCACGTTTCTCAATTTCAACATTATCTCGCATTCACCCACTTTGAAATCAATCAACAATACCCAATTAAATTTATAACTGCACTATAGATATGGCTTATGAGTTCGGCAGTTTCTGACATAGTAATCACATCGTGTTTCTGTGGTGCTGTGTGGAGGAAGGCGAATCAAGTGGGATTTCTTTACATTTACACCACGATTGATGTTTTCTTCTTACTAAAGTTACAAACACATAAACACATTTCTTCTTTACACTTTTTTCTTTTTCACTATACATTTCTCATTTCCCCCCACCTTTTTTGCCTCGTCTCTCCGGATATCTAGCTCGTTTCTCTCCTGATTTTGACATTCCTTGATTTTGATTTTTTTTCAATTGTGGCATTTATTTATACTACTTATAACCTTTATTTTATCAATATCATTTCCATTCTAATTACGTTCTCGTTCTATTCGATAATTGTTAATACTTCAGGCAATATGACGTTTTGATCGTTTGCATCTATCTCATATATGTACAAATGGTGGCCGATCATGTACTATATATCATAATACGTATTTCATGCTACATAAAAAATTCAGATTGTAAAATTGTAACTTTCGGACAATCTCTATGTATTTTACCTCCTGCTGCTATAAAAACCATGTATTTTCTTTATATATATACTAACACAAAAATTATTTGACATTTATACTTCACTGACAAACGCAGCACATAGGAAATATATGCCCTATGCACCGTGGGGGGATGCCGAATCATGTAAAAATAATCCAAAATAACCTATATTAGTGTCAAATCCATAGTTTTTGCGATCGCTGAGATCAATGGTGACTCTTCGATTACCGATGACTTGCAAATTCAGCTACCATTGTGTGGGATCACCTGTGGTGAAAGGCGTTACCTTGACATCTAAAAATAATCCAAAATGACCGATATTTTTTTCGTTGTTCAGTTTGTTTACATAGATATTTTATCTTACCCATGCGAAGAATAGGTATATTCAGCTAGTAAATATATATATTCAATGATGTACTAATATTATTGAAGAATATATGTTCAAACAATATTTTTCAACTTCCGCTGGCAGGCATTCAATTTAAATTGTAATGGTCTATTAACGTTTACTAGACCAGACGAGATAGCGTGGTGGGGAGTTAGTTTGTTTCGAGTCCTCTTTGAAGTTAGGTGTAATGAAGAGTAGGTTGGAAATATAAATGAAATTTCTCGGAACTTCATTTTTAGAACACTTGCTTTTGTTATGTGCAGGATCCAGAATTTTTTGTTGAAAGGGACCCAAGCTTTAAAGGGATCCAATACTCAAGCCACTACGTCTATGTAGTATTGAAGGGTATTATTCTGCACCCGAAAAGACGATAACTAATTGTAAAATACTTCCGCTCTATTTTCAGGAACAAATGATAGAACTAGATTGCTTTTACAAGAGAAAGAGTACAGGTGAAGTGTAAGATCAAACTTTCGTGTTACATTAATCATTTCCCTGTTAAGAGTCTTCATCCCGGCGAAATTAAAATACCGCTAATTTTACAGTAATTATGTGATATCATCAAATAGATAAAAGATAATTGAAATTTGAAACAAGAGCGCCCTAGACAATATTATTTTGCGTGAGGTACCGTTATCACAAGTCACCTAGTGGCTTTATGTTTTCAGCTGTTTAGAAACGCGAAAATAAATGCCGATTTTCAAAATGGCTCGAAATAGAAAGCAGATAAGTGAGTCGTGATAACGGTTTGTCATGTAAAATAATATTGTCTAGGGCGCTCTTGTTCCACATTTCGATTATCTTTTATCTATTTGAAGATATCACATAATTAATGTAAAATTAGCGGTGTTTTAATTTCGCCGGGATGAAGACTCTTAAACAAGTGTAGTTTTATTGGGAAAGCGTACAATTGTATGTTGAGTTAGGAAGTTTAGGAAGGGGGTCTGAATCCGGTAAATCCCCAGTGGATGTACTCCTGGTTGTATGTATGACTGTAGATTCAAAACTGATGCGAGTAAAATGTCTCAGATGCAAAGCCAAGCAATAACTCAGATGGCACACGAATAGTTGATTTTCTTCTTTATTACCTAGATGTTACATAAAAACATAAAAGGAACACATGAAAATTTTGCAGACATAATTGACATTCTCTTTTTTAAGAAGGTCAAAATACAGCATGTGTTGTATACTGATTTTTTTTTCTTGTGTACTGAACTTAACGTTAGACATCGTTATTAACTTACAAATATCAAGTCATACAAGTATAATATAATGTATATTTTATCGTTGCGGCAGACAAAATTTGTCACTTCGCATTATCTCCCTTCTGAAGTTAGATAGAAAAAGTGATTCTATTTCCGATTCTTCTATACATAGAGAAAAAGATTGCTCCAAGGGTTTCTTATTGTGACGAAGTTCTTTTCTCCTGTTTTTCTACTTTTTCCTCAAAAGGCGACAAAGGAGGTCAGAGACCTTGGCAATACTCATCAGAGGCTCAAAAAGCGTTGGAGGGAGTTGGCAGAAACATCTCTCACTCTTTCATCATAATGGAGGGAGTGACATACGCTGCACAGCGTAGGAAGATGGTCTTTGTTTGTGACTTTTACTCAGACATTCAACGGATGTGCTCTTCCAAGGGAAAGATTTATAAAAGTCCTTTTCATATCACATCATAACAGTTTTTATCATTTTTTTCTTGTAACAGCAAAATACTCGTATATTGGAAGGGGATGATTGCCAGACAGGACGGATTTTCTCGCATGTCTTGCGAAATATTTTATATTGGAAAATGATTAGCCACATGGAGTTGTTGTAGTTGTTAATAATAATAATAATAATAATAATAATAATAATAATAATAATAATAATAATAATAATAATAATAATAATAATAATAATAATATTTAAGATAGATCAAATAAATTTGGATTTGCTTAGCGTGATGGATGTAAATTTGTTGTTGACCCTTTAGAGACATGTTTGTGTGAAAGTAATAATATACGATCAAAATACTAGGTAGTTTAAAAGATGAAGTGTTATGCTGTTCGTGATTAAGCGCAATCGTTTCATGTAAAGCAACTGCGAGAATACATCAATAGTGTTGTCGTTCGGCTACGGCCATCTAAATTTGCACTATTAACATAGTACTTGTGGGTTTTCTCACGACTTTTATATAATTCGCTCACTTTGTTCTTCCAAATCTTTGGCTATTATTCATATTAACATCTATTCTCTTGTTTACAATGAGTTTATGAGTGAGACCCACACGATGGAGAAACAGCTGCAGACATCGAAGTAAGGAGAGAAAACGGAAACTGAAAGCAATATTTTGCCAAGAAGGCGTTTGTCGATGTTGTGGCAGACAATATACAAAGGAAATACCAATTAGCAATTTACGTAGAAACTGGAGGAATCTTGAAAATCAAAACACACACTTAAAGTTATACAAGATTCTTTTCAGATATAATCTTCAATTTGCAGGCAGATGTGTCATTAAGGAAGTCCGAAGGACAACTTCCCCCTCCTCCTGAGTTGGAGGCGTTCATACATTTTAATCAATAGTAATAAGTATAAGGATAATCAGGGATATGATTATACAAGTTCTCAAATATTAGAGAGAGGCAAAAGAAGGATATTTAGCTTGTGTGCTGCATCAAGGATGAAAATAACGAGGTTATGACAAATGAGGTGAAGAAAAGAAGGGATAAATTTCTACAAATTACTCAAGGAAGAAAATCCAAAAAGAATCTTGCGAAAATCTACCCATGGATCAGTGACTTGTTCGGCCTGTGACTATAGTAAAAGTGGAAAATGACATGAAAAAGAGTTTTAAAAAAGTGGTAAAGCTCCATTACCGAACAATATCCATATTTTAGCATGGACAAGTTTAGGCAAAGACGAAATGTAGAGGTTTACTCTACTTTTCAATAGGACACAAGAAAGAGGAAATATGAAAGAGAGAGAGAGAGAGAGTGAAACAGCTATATTGTGTTGCTTTCTGAAAATAAAGATAATGTGTCAGAATGTGGCAACTACAATGAAATTAAAACTTTTGAACCATTCAATGAAGCTCTGAGAGTGAGCTGATAGAAGGGACGGAAATAACCCAGTACCAATTTGGTTTCATGCCAGGGTGGTCGAAAACAGTTGCAATATTTGCACTTAGACTCCTAATGGGAAAATACAAATATTACTAGAAGACCTATATATGCCTTTCATAGAGAAAACGTATGATAGAGTGTCACGTGATCTTATTTGATGAGCACGAAGGCAAAGTGTGTTTCAAACAGGTAACTACATCTCCATAATTCAAGATATGTGTTGTGGGTGTAGAACAAAAGTGAAGAGAGCGCCTAGCAGAAGAGTTTACAGTTAAAGTGTGACTTCTGCAGTAACCTTGTATTAGTCCATACCTTTTTTGCACCAATCCAACATGCTAGTAGGTGAGACCAGGGCAGCACTGCAAGAAAATAATTAGATACATGGACAGGAGCATTGGAGGGCAAAGGGCTTAGAATAAGTAAATCAAAGCCCGAATATCTATTCGTGTTTTCTATTCAGGAAACTAAATCTACATTACAAGAATGCGATTGTGTAAAGAATTTGAGATAACGACAAGGAAATTCAAGTACTTGAGATCAATACTACCGGAAAATCCAGGAATAAAACAGGATGTAAACAGCAGAATTAGTAATGGTTGGACAAAATGGCGAGTAGGGGCAGGGGTATTATGGGACTGTAGGGTACAAATACGCCTTGAAGGAAAAGTTTACGAAACTTAGTGAGACAAATTAAACATATAAACGAAGCCTACATATTGCGGAGACGAAGATGCTGAGATAGATGTGTGGAATTAGTGCCGGATTTAGGTCTGATGAGGTCTTAAGGTATTAAAGTTAGTGTAAAGGGACAAGTTTTGCCAATAGATGTCACTACAGTCTTCGTATCTCTCCCATGTATTTTTTACCTTTCACAAAAATTTACAATTTTTTTTTAATAAATTTCAACCTAGAGACTTCAAATTTTTCGAGGAGGAACTTCATAACCTATCAAAGGGAACAATTCGTGCCGATTTTTTATTTAGAATTTTCTTCATTGTTGAAACAGTTTCATTGTTAAAGGTTTGGATATCCATTTCAACAATCAAGCCATTTCAACAATGAAAAAAAAATAAATAAAAAAATCGGCACGGATTATTGCCTTCGATAGATTATGAAGTTTCATTTCTAAAAAATTTGAAGTCTGTAGGTTGAAATTTGTAAGAGAAATCGTGAATTTTCGTGAAAGTTAAAAAATACATGGGAGAGATACGAAGACTGTAGTGCCATCTAGCGGCAAAACTTGTCCCTACATCAAGGTTTCTTTTCTAGCGACAAAATGTCGGCGTTTTTAAGGTTTGAATGTATGCTATATGCTAATTTATGGACCTAATGGAGATCTAAATGGAAACAAGAGCCCATTACAAGCAGGACTGGGAAACGGGGCTCCATTATAAGCAGGGCTGGATAATAGAGGCCTCATTACAAATGGGGCCCTGTTACTTGCTTCGTAAAAGCCTAGTACCTAACAATACAAAACACCATTGTTGTATGTGAGTTTTATTTTACATTACAATCAGTCTTTTCCTTAAATATTTTTGGGCTCCAAGCGAGTGGGGCCCTAAGCTATAGCTTGTTTAGCTTATACGTAAATCTGGCTCTGTGTGGAATGACATGAAGAGAAAGATTTAAGAATGAGCTGATTCCAAGAACAATAAAGGTGAGACCAGTAATAGAACAAATGAGTATCGTTTCACAGTATAAAACTAAAACCTACAAACTGTGCGAATTCAATACTCAAAATTGGGGGGCCGCGGTGGCTCAGTGGTAGAGCGTTCACCTCTGGTGCTTGCAGTCCCGGGTTCGATTCCAGCCTCCGCCAAGTGAACTTTGAGGTGGACAAACACCGTGTGCGTGGGTTTCCTCGGGGTTCTCCCGTTTCCTCCCACTTTCTTCATTCCACCATTTCATTCATTACTCATCATCACCGTCTCCTTTATCCTAACCGACATAACCGTGGGACGTAAAACTCAAAGGTTTCATTTCATTTTATTTTCAATACTCAAAATTGAAGTAGTGCATCCATAAGTACTGATTGCAATAGAGTAATAAGATCAAACATATTGGAATCTATTCCTTGGACACTGAATCCATATCAAAAACCCATTATTCACTATCCTTTGCTGTTTTATTTTCAATGGCAATAAAGGTTAAAACCAAAAATCGTTCATTCAAACTACTTTCTTTTTGAATAGAAGACTAAGAGAGGTGATAAAATCTATCCTTGAGACAATGAATCGATTGCAGAAAGTTTCTACGTGATATCTTTTACCGTTTTTGCTCTACGGAAATCAGTATTAAAACCAGAAATAATAGTAAATTTGAACCATTTACAGTTATGGTAGAGTGTTATGTGGATAGTCACGTTATTTTGTCTTAAGAGGGAGAAGGAGTGCGCCACAGCGGCCGGAATATTGGTGTTCAATTTAACATGGGATCTCAACCATTTTTTAGGCAAATCATGGTTTCATTTCGTTCTTTCGCAAAAATGTCTCAATAGCTCACTCAATATGATGCATCTCATTTTAAAGGTGCAATTTGAACGCTGTGCGTGATATTTTCTTCTTATAAATACAGATAATTATAATCCAAATTCCCATAAGAAAATGATCAAAATTAGAGGGAAAAGTCTTCTGTTTTTTTACAGTAAGGAAAAGAGCTAAAAACTTCGGACTTTTTTGAAAATGGAGTACTATCTTTGTACTTGTGCGCTACTGTACTATTTTTTCGCTGTTTCCAAAGACATTTATTACACAATCGATGAGAAATTATATCCTTCATTATTGAATCTACAGAAATCAGAAATCAGATTTTTTCGTGTTCACGTACTTGGCCGTCTAACTGCTAGATGGCACTATAGTCATTCCTCATCCCACTTTCCTTCCCAGCGGGAGCCAGTCCTTTTGAAAACCTACTTTGAACTTCTTAACAGGGGCGGGAGGAAGGAAGTCGTTGTGAAGAACGGGAGTTTCAAACGCGAGGAATGGCAAAATTTATGACCTCTTTAGTTGATGGTTTCTGTTTCAGCAATACAGTGTATTTGTAGATGGTTTCTATGAGAAGAAGTAATTTGTGTTTGTAGCGATAAAGTCAACCTTTCGACAGAGATTTGTGAAGGAGAAGCCGAACCAAAGTCTTCGTTTATCTATTCCAAGAAAGAAATGAAAACTTCCTGCAGGACTGAGAATATACATACAAGAGAAAAGATAAAATACAATATTATAATCTTATTATAATAATCGAGTAGATTAATCCCCGAAATATTCTTTGTTTACCTGTCAAAAAATCAAGAATAATATAAAGCTCTTTCATCAGCTTCCATCGTACAACATACTAAACACAAACATTTTATATATATATATAGTGGCGGATCCAGGATATGATCAAGGGAGGAGCTAAACCATAGTTTGTCTCTTTATCCAGAGTAAACAGGATTGAAGCCCATTTTATCCAGTGTATACCTTAACGTCAAGGGGGGGGGGCTATAGCCTCTATAGCCACCCTTGGATCCGCGCCTGTATGTGTATACTGTTTACAGTGCCGGATTTACGTATAAGCTAAACAAGCTATAGCTTAGGGCCCTGCTCTCTTTTGGGGCCCAAAAATCTAAAGAAAAACTGGATATACATTTCTAAAATATAAGAAAATTAAAAAAATAAAATAAAATGTATATATACGTAGCAACAATGCTTCCTGCTGTGTAGCCTACGTTCATGTAATTAATGGGGCTCCTTCTGCTAGTCTGCTTCCTAAATTATCTCTAGTTTGTTCATTTCTGTATGTAGGGTGCCTATGTTCATCTGGACACATAAAGGACCCCATTACCTTAAACAGCTTGGGGCCCTACTAAACCTAAACCCGACTCTGACTATCTAGTTATGCATGTTTGCTCCCTCTCTTTTCGAAGCAGTGTTTCTTTGATATTGCTTCCAATTCCGGCAGGTTTTACCAAGGGGTTAAGAGTCCTTACTCATTCCAGACATTCAAACTAGGGACTGGACTACTTGCTTCCAACATTCTGTCCCCCATGTATCCCGGTCTGAATCAATTGCCTAAAGCCCATAAAACATTCAAATTCAAATGTAGATGTTGTTCATCAGTGTCGACACCGAAATATTTCTCAATCAACGGTAGGGGTGTTTGGTATCGTCAATCTATCTCCCTCTTATTAGCGGAGAAATACTCTATATTCGGTAGTAAGTTTTTTTTTTTAACTGTTTAATGTATCGCATAGGAAACTAAATTTTAATATACCCTAGTAGTATAGAAACGCACCATACGGTACCTTACCAAAATAAACATCCTATGCCAAGGATGCAAACATTAACAATAATAATAGGAAAACATACTAATAAACATTTTAAAGACATTCTTTCATTAATCAAGTCGCACTTAAAAGTAAAAAAACAATTTTGGTTATGCGTGACTTAAAAAAAAAATGGGATGCGCTCTAATATAGGCTTATATACAGTTACTTTATAAATTCTTAAAATGACGCGCCCCATTCTTTTTATTTAGGCTTGCATAAATAAAATTATTTTTAACTTTTTAATGCGAATTGATTAACAAAAGAATGTCTTTAAAAGGTGTTTTATCATTTTTTTATTCGTTGGACATATTTTCCAAATCCTAAAGTGATATGCAATCAGGGAAATAAGGGCTGGTTAAAGGCTAGTATTTATTTTAGGATAAAATAGTTGAAAATAAAAACATATTAAAATTTGCTTTTAAAATAAATAGATATATTGCAAAGTATGAAAGTAAAAATGAAATATTGTATTGTCGCCGGACTTACGTCGCTCTGTGACAATTCTTAGTTCTATGACGTCAGGAAATAAGTTCAATGTATACGAACACTTATTCAATGTTTGAAACAAACACCTGTTACGTCCTTGTACACTCATCACCAAAATGATTGTGGCATATCTATAACTGTCTTCATGTAAGAATATAATGTAATACTGATTTTGCTGGGTACTTTTAATACTGATACTATGTGTATAATCGGGAAATGAAAATATGGTAAATTTCATCGGAAAATATTTATAAATACGAAAATTAGAATGAGTAAATCATAATGTTGCTAAATGGACACGAAAGTTTTATTTTCGTTTTATTGTTCTTATTTACTCCTCTTTTGACATGAAATTTGCAATTTGCATACATATGTCTGCCGATTATACTAACATTATAACATTATACTAACATACTAACATACTAACACATACTAACATTATAAGAAATACCGGGTGAATTCGTTTTCAAATTATATTCCTACAACAACATATTTATAGACATGCGACAATAATTTTGGACATGAGTGTACCTTCCTGAAGAAGGTGACACATCTTTTAATTCTATTGTTAATGAAGTGGTCTATTTCCCCAAATAAAAACCAATTCCAAGCAGGGCATATGCTCCCTCCTGTCCTTCTAAGCCGGTACCCAAGGCTAAATGTAACATTGCGCCCCTTTCCTGTTGTAATAGGAAAAATTCAGGATGGTCAGCTACTGGTATCGATCCCAGGACCATTCGAATGTGAAGGAGAGACAGAGGGTAAATCTGGTGATCATATTTTGAAAAAAAAATAAAGAAATGGATTCCACTGAAAAAGAGTCACATTGCCAATACATTTCAGATCTTTGTCTGGGTTTTCTGCCTTTCAATTCCAAGTTTTTTTTTTTAACCACGAAGGCCCAAAATAAATTAGAATATCAACTCTCCCGTTTATATATATATATATATATATATATATATATATATATATATATATATATATATATATATATATATGCAGGGTTCATTTTATATCAGACTCTTCCTGCACTATTCCCGCGTTATTTACCATAGGTAGAATCCTTTGAGAAAGAGACAGGCGATAAGTGCTTTAGTTCTCTATGGTATGTTTGTGACCGTTGTAGATATTTGAGTGGCTGACGGCTGATATCATGTTGGTCCCTCTTAGAATATCTCTGTATTTATTTTTCCTTCAGTTCTGTTTCTCTTTTAGCCAAAAGAAAGGAATTTCACTCCTCTGTCCCATTTACATCCGTAACCATCCCCCTCCTGCGCTGTCCAACTTTGACCACATGCAGGGGAAAACGAAGGAAAAGGAGGGGTGCCATTTGCTTTGACGGCATTTCAGCAACAACCCCATCTGTTGCCAAAATAAGGAAACACTTTGCACTGCGATATCTTCGATTTGTCAAGGTCACTTGACTCCTGCCGGCTCTTAAGGGACTTAATCGTCTGCAAAGAAATTTCTTCTTGCTATCTATTACCATTTTCGTTCTACGGAGAAAACGTTGAAACGCTGAAATCGTAAATGGCTAAATTTAAACACTTTAGGTTTTAAAATAAAGGTTAACAGAGCAGATAGAACTTATTCTGAATCGACAGAAAAAAATCTTGATAGCATGTACTACTTTTGCTCTGCGGAAGCCTGTATTGAAACCGAAAGTAACAGTAAATTTGAAGTGCTTCTAATTTTGGTACAACGTTGTGGATACTCATTTTTGTGGTGCCTTGGGTAGTCATGTTATGGTGTTGAATCGTTTTCCAAAAAAACCTCGCTGTTACCGTTTTCCTCCTAGTACGAAAAACGTTGAAACTGAAAATGCCTAATTTGAACCACTTCCAGTTTGAATAGAAAGTTAATTGAGGAGATGGAAGCTACCCTTGGAATCTTAATCGGCTGCAGAGAACTGTATTTCGGTATATCTTACCGTCTTTTCTATAATACCTGTCGAGAGACGGACGGACAAACCGTTCTATAAGACTTTGACATTAATTAAAGCATATTTTGGAAGTCAAAAAGTATGAGAAAGTAGACAACTGGTTTGGCCAAGTAAGAAGAAGACCTTTGGAATATATAGCTCACTTAGAGGATGTTATAAAACAACTGATTGAGAAACGAGCGTGAAGCCGACCAGTGAAGAAGTGAGGAGATTCTGTAAAGAAGGATATGGTGCAGTATGATGTCACAGTGGTTATAACACAACATAGAATCATTGAATCGGCGCAAAGACGCGATCCGGAAAGTTGATCCTAGCTAACTGGGAAGGAGGTTTGTAAGAAGAGGATACATTTTAATTAGTAATATAGTAATATGCTAACGAACGTGAAACTACTTATGGTGATGAAAAGTCTAACCCTTCCGCAAAAGAAAAACCTGAAATGGTGCCATGGTGTAATATTGAGAGAAAACTAATAACAAAATAGAAAGAGTTCAAAAAAATTGCAAAATACGTGCATAGCATTACGACTACGAGCGGTTATTAAAAGGTTTAAGTGTAAATGCTTTGTCATCAGGAAGACAAAATCAATCGTTGAAATATTTAGACTTTGTATCAGAATCTTAATTATTCAATGACTTTTCTTTCTTTCTTTTCTTTCTTTTTTACTAACAAAGAAAGAACGTGAACGTGTCATCCGGACATTCGAATCAACCTAGTTCATTTGATAAACATAACAAAGATATGTTCGTGCACAAAAAAAATAGGTGCTATGGACAACGGAGTAAGTCTCTGAGGCCCATTAACCTTGTTAGTATAAAGAAAATCGTATACTGACAGTGAAATAGCTATTGCATCAACACTGTTCATTGAAAAGTCATGGTTTATAGGTCGTTCTCTTCAGCATGAAGCAAGCTTTCCAGACTGCTATGTATTGAGGCCCATAACGTACTTGAACAGGGAAAATTGGGAGAATGTCGGGAAAATTCCCTCTCGAAATTCCTCCCATCAACTTTGGACCCCTCTGGAGTGGTCCCGGGTAAAAGCACACAATCCAAGTGTATCTCAAAAAATACTATGGCGGTTAGGAAAATACTATGAACTGTACCAAGTTTTGTATTGCTAGACAGAATAGGTATGGGGGGAAAGTATGTATTGGTATAAAAGCTTTTCCCTCATACCTATTCAGTAACTAACGTTATACTAACAAGGTTAATGGACCTCAGGGACTTACTACGTTGTCCATGGCACCTAATGTTTTGTGCATGAACATACTTTTGTTATGTTTATCGAATGGACTAGGTTTGATTGGGATGTCCGGGTGACAGGTTCATGCCCGTTCCTTGTCAGTAGTATCTTATTTAGGATATCGAAACGTGGAAGAAGGGAAACATATCTCTTGTATACAAACGCTTCAAAGGACTCTCTTTTAAGTACCTTACATAGTATTCTTAATAACAGGCATACAAAATTCTAGATATTAGTCGTACAATTGTTTTATTTTTACAAGTGAAATGTGAGTACTAATGAGTATATGTGTAATCCTTGGGAGAACATTAATAACAAGTGAGATTGGTTTCGTGTTAAACTACGGCAGATTTTCGTACACTGAAGATGGAAGTAGTATATTTATAACCTGTAGTTGGAATAGAAAAAAATGAAATGAAATCTTTAAGTTTAACGTCCCACGGTTATGCCGGTTAGGCTAAAGGAGACGGTGATAATGAGAAATGAGTGAAATGGTGGAATGAAGAAAGTGGGAGGAAACGGGAGAACCCCGAGAAAACCCACGCACACGGCGTTTGTCCACCACAAAGTTCACTTGGCGGGGGCTGGGATCGAACCCGGGATCCCAAGCACGTAGTTGGAATAGAAAAATAAAATCAAAGATAAAATCAATTTCTTGTACGCTGAATTCATATCAAAATGGCATTACTCGCTATCTTACTTGTATTCTTTACGTGATGTCTATCACTTCCTGTTGGAACATGCGAACGAAGTCAGAGGCGAAACATATTCTTGTAATACTAAATCCACATTAAAAACATTTTTCAGTCGCTATCTATAGAGTATCCCATAAAGAACGAAACTTTTAAAATTTCCGCTATTTTTGTTCTAGTAAGTTGGCAACACTCAACGTTACACGATTCTTCATTTGTTATTTTTATGGTTAGTAGTCACGGAGCGGTGTCGTGATCTGTTCTCTGTACGGGTGTGAATGCAGAACATTCACCAATTTGTAATAAGTTTTCACTATGACAATACGCTGTTTCGTAGTGACGCATTGCATTCCTACTTGTACAGGGAACAAGTGACAATTGTATGCTATTCGGCGCTTCGGGAGTACTAGCCACAAAGACAACAGATGAAAATAGTGTAACGTTCAGTGCTGCCAACTAACTAGAACAGAAATGGTGGGTATTTCAAAGCTTGCGTTCTCTATGGAAAGACTTTAATTGCACTTTTTTCTCTATTCCGATCAGTTTTGAAACCAAAAATCTACGATTTTTCATCCCTTTCCGTTTCAATGGACAGATGAAAGTCGAGGTAATACTCATTTTCGGGACGCTGAATCCACGACAGAAAGCCATTTCTTGGTTTACCATTTTTGCTGTGTGAAGATTAATGTTGAAACTAAACGCTGCAGTGAATGTGAATTTCAAGCACTTTCGGTTTTAGTAGAAGAATAAGGCTTAAACGAAATTCACTCTTAAAACACAGATTCGATTTTTGAAATTCGTTTCACGGTTCTACATAAATATTTGATTTATAGCACTCTCGATTTGAACAGAGGATTAATGAAGAATACGGAATATGTTGTTGAAAAGCTGAATCAATTCCAAATATATACAGATGGTGATCAGAAAAGTGGAAACACCTGTAGTTGGCAACACGTCATATGTATGGGTTGGCAGTGGCGTCGTGGCGCCCGCAGCGCCGGACCGCTGGTGGTGGTGTGTTAGGTCGGTCTCCATACTATGTCAGGCGCAGTGGAACAGCAGTGTTCAGTGGCTGCAGCAGACGGAGGTAGTGTAAAATGGGAGACCTCTCAGATTTTCAAAGAGGGCAAATTGTTGGTGCGCGGTTATGTGGAGTGAGTGTGACGGCAGTGGCTACTGTGTTAGGTGTGTCGCGTGGGACAGTGTCGAAGGTAATGACGGCCTACACAACACACGGGAAAACTACATTGGGGAAGCGGAACAGTGGACGGAAGAAAATCATGAGTGACAGGTCACGCCGGGTATTAAAGCGCATTGTCACGCAGAACCGTCGTGCCACTGCAGAGCAAGTGACGGAGGAGCTCAATCAGCACCTCCCCCACCCTGTTTCGACAATCACAGTCCGCCGCGAACTACATGACATGAACTTACGGAGTCGTGTTGCACAGGCCAAACCGCTCATCAGGGACCATAACGCTTTCGCACGCCGCAAACGGTGCCGCGACCATGCAACTTGGACCGTTGAGGACTGGAAACGTGTGATATGGTCGGATGAGTCATCCTTCCCCCTATTCCCAACCACGGGCCGTGTTTATGTGTGGAGAACGCCCAAAGAAGCTTATGATCTCCAGTGTCTCCGCCCACCTGTGAAACATGGCGGCGGCTCGGTGATGCTCTGGGCCGCCATATAATGGTTTTCATTGGGTCCTGTGGTCACACTTAGCGGACGAATCACTGACAACGATTATGTCGCAATTTTAGGAGACCACTTGCATCCTATGGTCCGGATGTTGTTCCCGGACAATGACGCCATCTTCCAGGATGATAATGCTCCCATTCACACAGCTGGCGTTGTAGCAGCGTGGTTTGAGGAACATTGAGATGAAGTTCAACACCTACCCTGGCCCGCCCAATCCCTAGATCTCAACATAATTGAACATCTGTGGTCCGTTTTGGAAACACGACTCCGGCGACGATTTCCACCTCCATCCTCTCTCACAGAACTGGCCGATGCCCTGCATGAGGAATGGTGTAAAATTCCACTTGCTACCATTCACGACCTCTATGCCTCCATCCCACGTCGCATCAAGGCTGTTCTGAAGGCGAAAGGTGGCCCGACACCATATTAATCTGGTAAGTTGCAATTTCGTTTAGGTGTTTAAATTTTTCTGATCACCATCTGTATATAATGTCTCTATGTCTTACCCTTTTTTTCTCAAAGGAAATCTTAAGCGAAACCAAAAGTAATAATAAAGTTCTATCATTTTCGGTTTTATTAGAGAGATACGGACGAAGATAAGTATAATATTTTATATTAAATTTTGTATTTTATATTAGTTTGAAGTCACAAATGTACTAATTATTTCATACTGAGAGGTGGAAATGAGATGGTACCCAAATGGACGACATCTTTGTAATAGTTCAAGAAAGATAAAAAGAAGGTAAAAAGGAAAAGGTTATTAGAATCACACGAAGATGTAGCCCGATGAGACCAACTAATTATTATGGTCCCCTTGGTTCAGAAATTCCACTTCCGCCTTTGTTGTACATTATAGTGTTATACTTGGCTTACGTTCTTCCTATTGCTTTAAACGTGTATCGCTGAATAATAATCATAGTAATAATCTTAACTATAGGAAAACCAGCAATCCTGATGTATTATTAACTATCCCATTAATATATTTGACACAAAATACTAAGTGAAAAACACTTGTTATAACATTCTTTTCACGAGTAGAGCTTGCTGAGAGCCCTAGGAAAAGTAGAGTGTATTATAAGAAATTGTTTATTATTGATGCAAAGACACGCTCCTCCATTCCCCTGAGTGTGTTCGACATTACGTAATAGTGTCCTGAGAACATTGTTCCAGAATTTTACCCTGGAAAACACTTGTTTGTTAGAGTAGAGCCAATTCCAGTCCGTGGACACTTTCTCTCTGTTGGGTGATTCTATTAGATTTTAGTATTCTTAACCTTGCCTCCGGCCATTCTATGAGAGCATATACTGAATAGAATGCAAAAACACTGGGACTCCTAACACACACTTCTTTGTTATGCAAATGACGTTGCTTCCATTGAATTTTTCAGTTGTTTCCGCTTGAACTAAAAATAATGTTAAACCGTATTGGCGGTGTAAGGCTTTCGAGGAAAAGCAAAGAGCATTTCTGGAGCAAAAGCATACTTCTTTTAAAAGGTCTTCAATATATTCTTTATAAAACTAATTAAGTTGCTACGTTGTTTTAATTGTTTGAGTAAGAATAATAAGAGAAAATTGGGGGGAGGGTATGGGAAGTTGCAAGGAAGCACCCAGTTACAAATGAAAGAAAAACTATTGTAGTGCTCTTAACATTAATCCAATATTCGTTGTTCGAATATGTGAACATTCGAATGTTATTCAAAATGAATTATAATTTTGATATTTTATTCGAATATCCGAATATTGTTTTTCAATATTTGAACTATTGTTTGAATTTCGAATAATTGTACAAACAATTATTCATTGTTTAAATTATTATTCAAATAATTTTTCGCTCATCAAATTTTATTGGAATAATTCGAATATTCGATTTATAAAGTATTCGAAATTAACTTTACTATAGAAGATCTAATACCACCAATTGTATTACTGGTAGTAGTAGTGGAAATAGTAGATACTCACAAGCGAAGAAGAACTAGCACAAGCAATGTAGGAAACTCACAGCTGGAAACCATAGGAAACGATACAACACGATATGGAACATTTTTTAAAGGGCATCCCACTGATCTCATTTCTGTCCCGCACATTCAGGGTTGCAGTAGAAACATTATGAATAATGGAAATATGTACAGGATTTCCTTTGAATTTCAATGAGTTGTGCCTGTTATGGGATACTATTTGGATAGCCTGTGATTATCTCGCAAATCTCAACAATGTCCCAAAGGACATAAATTGTTGGACATAAGTGGACATCCTGATTCCCACAAGATATCCAAGGTACATTCCGAAACCCCAAAACTGATGTCTCTTGAACTTACGAGATTAAATCTCTGTGCTATGTGAAATGGACGAAATCTAGAAATGATGGTATGAACAGTTCGTACCAGCGAACTAGAGGCTAGCAAAGAGTATAATTGAGTTGATGAAAGATCTGAATAAAAAAGTCAGACGTTCTGAGCAAGGGTAGAACATTCCTTATACTCTAAGGACGCAAATGCAAAAGAACAAACGTTACCATGTAAGAAACATATTAACAATTAGGATTTAGGATTTACATTCCTGAGCTTTCGGCATCTATGGCCATTTAGCCACTCAAGTAGAAGGGATGAAGTCCCTCGGCAAGCATGCTATCCGAGTAAACGGAAGGAAGAAAGGATTGGGAAAGGAAAGGAGCGACCTGGGATCTAGAAGTTAGGTACCTCTCGAGCATTTGCCTGGCGTAAATGAGGAAAACGCAGGAAAATCTCGTCCAGGATGGCTGGCCTGAAAAAGCAGTTTACACATTTTCGACCGTGTGCCCCCACCGGGAATCAAACCCGGGACCGCTCGCACCTAAGGACATATTAATGAAACACAATTAGAAAGACTTTAGACAACAATCATAGTAAAATCATAAACAGTGACTGTTCTTGAAGGAAGAAACATCGTTAAAAATTAAAATCTTTATCGTTACAAGCTAAAAGATAGAAAACGTACCCAATGTCCTAACTAATATATACAAGAATGATAACATTAGATAGGTTCCCCCCTTTTAGTTTTGTAGTGATAAAATTGATTTTTTTAACAATGTGACTTCGTTCAGTAATCTGCCAGTGGTTCTTAAACTAAATCATATACATCGGCTGCTTTAAAAATGGCGCCTATGAACGTCAGAGCGTTATTCTTTAGGTGAAAATAAAGCGAAAATCCTATAGAATGACATACCATCCAGGGCATACTTCAGCTGCTACAAGGAATTAAAGTTTCAGTATGTAGCAACATCGCAGATTAACCTGGAACCATTAACATTACTCTACGAATTCACCCAGAAGTTATGTCGATTATAATTGTAAATGGGGCTAGTGTCATCAGATATTGATTTTAATCTCAATCTATAATGATTCAAGATTATTTGCAAAGTTAACACATAGTGAGATTCGCGTCTTCATACTAGCACCAGAAAGGTATACAATTATATGCATACACACATACACACACACACACACACACACACATATATATATATATATATATATATATATATATATATATATATATATATATATATATATATATATATATATATACACAGATGGTGATCAGAAAAATGGAAACACCTGTACTTGGCAACACGTCAGATGTATAGGTTGGCAGTGGTGTCGTGGCGCCCGCAGCGCCGGACCGCTGGTGGTGGTGTGTTAGGTCGGTCTCCATACTACGACAGGCGCAGTGGAACAGCAGTGTCCAGTGGCTGCAGCAGACGGAGGTAGTGGAAAATGGGAGACCTCTCAGATTTTCAAAGAGGGCAAATTGTTGGTGCGTGGTTATGTGGAGTGAGTGTGACGGCAGTGGCTACTGTGTTAGGTGTGTCGCGTGGGACAGTGTCGAAGGTGATGACGGCCTACACAACACACGGGAAAACCACATCGGGGAAGCGGAACAGTGGACGGAAGAAAATCATGAGTGACAGGTCACGCCGGGTATTAAAGCGCATTTTCACGCAGAACCGTCGTGCCACTGCGAAGCAAGTGACGGAGGAACTCAATCAGCACCTCCCCCACCCTGTTTCGACAATCACAGTCCACCGCGAATTACATGACATGAACTTACGGGGTCGTGTTGCACGGGCCAAACCGCTCATCAGGGGCCATAACGCTTTCGCACGCCGCAAATGGTTCCGCGGCCATGCAACTTGGACCGTTGAGGACTGGAAACGTGTGATATGGTCGGATGAGTCATCCTTCACGCTATTCCCAACCACGGGCCGTGTTTATGTGTGGAAAATGCCCAAAGAAGCTTATGATCTGCAGTGTCTCCGTCCAACTGTGAAACATGGCGGCGGATCGGTGATGCTGTGGGCCGTCATATCATGGTTTTCATTGGGTCCTGTGGTCACACTTAGCGGACGAATCACTGCCAACGATTATGTCGCAATTTTAGGAGACCACTTGCATCCTAGGGTCCGGATGTTGTTCCCGGACAATGACGCCATCTTCCAGGATGATAATACACCCATTCACACAGCTGGCGTTGTTGCAGCGTCGTTTGAGGAACATCGGGATGAAGTTCAACATCTCCCCTGACCCGCCCAATCCCCAGATCTCAACATAATTGACCATCTGTGGTCCGTTTTGGAAACACGACTCCGGCGACGATTTCCACCTCCATCCTCTCTCACAGAACTGGCCGATGCCCTGCACGAGGAATGGTGTAAAATTCCACTTGCTACCATTCACGACCTCTATGCCTCCATCCCACGTCGCATCAAGGCTGTTCAGAAGGCGAAAGGTGGCCCGACACCATATTAATCTGGTAAGTTGCAATTTCGTTGAGGTGTTTCCATTTTTCTGATCACCATCTATATATATATATATATATATATATATATATATATATATATATATATATATATATATATATATATATATATATATATATATATATATATATATATATATGCACTTTATTTTGACATATTTTTGTTGTGTAGTAATTGTTTGCAATTTTTAGAACACCCAATAGAACTCAATTCTGCAAGATTAACCCAAAAGATAACAGAATTTGTGCTTAAAACAAACTTATAAAAACAAAATTCTTATAAATCAAAAGAGAACGTTTCAAGGAGAAACTCTTAGCCCAATAATGCTTGGTATCGCCATCAATATACTTCTGTAGTGAAAAATTCAATCTGTTGATTTAATATTTGGTTCGGTAATCTCACCCTCACTTTTATTAAAATTTTAGCCAATAACATAAATACATTGAAGATTATTTAAAAATTAGAAAGTAAGAAAGATATTGTCTATAAAATGATATCCAATAAACTAATAACCATTTCAATACCTTTCCTTAGGTACCAGAAATTTGGGTGCTCAGTTTATGACGTCAAAATTGTTGGCCACCTAAATCTTGCTTTCTCTTATACAAAAGATCTTGAAAACAATTATTGGTTCCTATACTATCGGTATGTAGATACTCTTTGAACCACTTTCTATTTTTTTATTATTCAACGTATTTATGTTATTGACTAAAATTTAAAAATAATTGAGGTGAACTTAGCGACGAAAACACAAACAATGCGATATATCTTTCTTATGCATATTGTAATGCATGATAGAGGCGATACACGAGTTATTTGTTTTCCCTCATCTTTTTATAAACAAAAAGTTCTATACAGGTTCTTTCTACACGATGCTGCAAATGAGTAGTTTTTCCCTAAGTAATAGTTTATTCTCTATAAGGTTGGACCTCCTGCCCGTAGCAGCGCAGAAGTCTTTGAGGTTGGTGGTTAGAAATTTCCTACCAGTAGCAGTGCGAAGATGAGGTGATATTTCCTGCTTAGTGCAGCGCGAAGACGAAGGGGATCTCCATAGCAGCATTGAAGTAGAATGGTCACTCCTGCCCAGTGCAGCACGACGAAAGGAACCTTTTTCCCGTAGCAGCACGGAGATAGGAACTATCTCCTGCCTAGTGCAGCGCGGAGATAGGATAGGAACTTCCTGCCCAGAGCAGCGCAAGGGTAAGGCTAGGGAGTCTTACCTGCCCAAAGCAGCGTGATGGGAAATGTGCCAATGAACAGCTGAAACTGATGTCTTCTCTCCCTCAATGTGCTCTTTTATAGCCGATTTTGGAAGCAGAGCCTGGAGAGGTTGTAGAGGTCCTTCGTGGCTCTTCGTGTCCTTCTTCGCACTTCTTCGTAAGTGACATCTGTCGGCTGCTTCACTATCCTCATGGAGAGATATATAATGCTGTTTACGAATATCAGGGGATATTGCAATATGGACATCATATATGCGAACATAGGAACATAATTAGCTATAACATTTATTACTAATTACAGAAGAATTTTCGAATAGTATGTACATAACAGATCGAAAAATACAAACCAATTGTTCAAATACAAATGAACTACCAGATAATATATATATTTAGGAGTAGCTAGAATAGCCATCCTTCTTGGGATGCGTATTTCAACGAAAGTGTAAGGAAAATCCATATGTTCTACTTTTGGCATAAATTTTGAAATACCCTACCCGCCTAGAATAACCTTATTAATCAAAGTGATATGATAAATACTCAACTTAAGATAGGAAATAACTGTGTTTCAAAAGTAATTTCAAACTAGTCACTCGTTTTCCCAATCTCGAAAACGATGAATCACCAATAATGTCTGTCAGTTCAAACATGTTATTTTTCACACTTTCTTATCCACTTTCATGCTGATAAGGAAATAACTTGCATTTCAATAAATCGAGAGTATCGTTATTCGTCTCACCGATTCTGAAAACTATGAATTCGACAATATTATTTAGTCGTTTCCCATTATTTTTACGTTACTCCTTATAGTTCTCCCAGGGGACAAGGAACATCTTAACCCCACAGTATTTTGTCTAGATTATAAGTAATATGTGTACTAAGTTTGGTTGAAGTTACTACTGACCTTCCAGAGTTAAGCTGGAACATACATACATGTTATTTCCAAATAACGTAAAGTCAACCAACGGAAACATCAATAATAATAATAATAATAATAATAATAATAATAATAATAATAATAAT
The DNA here is from genome assembly GCF_964235325.1 of Thermobia domestica. Taxonomy (NCBI): domain Eukaryota; kingdom Metazoa; phylum Arthropoda; class Insecta; order Zygentoma; family Lepismatidae; genus Thermobia; species Thermobia domestica. The sequence goes on from NC_137469.1 coordinate 96,892,694, forward strand.
AATAATAATAATAATAATAATAATAATAATAATAATAATAATAATAATAATAAATATTCTCCCAGTTGGTAGGTCCTGGGGCTAATGAGCTTTCTGTTTTTCTGTTCTTAAGTTCGTGCCTTGAAATGAATCTTCCACGTTTTTCAATCTTTAGCTTCCTCCTTTAACTTGCAATATTTTCCTATTGTTCAAATCATCGATTGCATGTATTCATCCTCGACCTACATCTCAATTCCTTTCCATCTTTCCCTCTATTCCGGTTTGAAAAGAATAAAACAATTTCTTCGCGAGATAAGTCCAATATGATTGGCATCCCGACGGAAGATGCTCTTTTTTCGAAACCCACACTTCAAAGCTCTCTAAATATTTCTTCTATTGCTTCCGTAATATCGAATTCTCTGAACAATACAGGAGCCGCGGTGGCTCAGTGGTAGAGCGTTCACCTCTGGTGCATGGGGTCCCGGGTTCAATCTCAGCTCCCGCCAAGTGAACTTTGTGGTGGACAAACACCGTGTGCGTGGGTTTCCTCGGGGTACTCTCGTTTCCTCCCACTTTCTTCATTCCACCATATCATTCATTTCTCATAATCACCGTCTCCTTTAGCCTTGCCGGCATAACCATGGGACGTAAAAGTCAAATATTTCATTTTTTTTCTCTGAACAATAGAGTCCAATACTCCTCTGACCAGCATCTTCCTTATTCCAGTATAAGCCAGCTCGTTAAGAGTGTTCCTTTCTTGTTAAGTGCCCTTTTGGCTACGGGAACATACAGATTATAAATTAGCAAAACAAGTAGTTACAATCAAATGTGCAGAAAGGGAGAGAAAGCAATATTAAGGACATTCTTACTCAAAGAAAACTAAGTGAAAGAAGGCAACTTTTACACAGTACAGCTATTAAATTATTCATTTGGAATCAGGGTCGGATTCTGGATTTTCTGAGTGGGGTGCACCAATAACTACCAAAATTCTTCAAAGTCACATGTGATAATATTGTTAATCCCTGACAACGCTGATACATAGTACGGGGGAGGGGAATAGTACTTTAAAGAGGACCACAAGTAGTGATATGTAGTGAAAAGTGTTCGTCTCCTTCTGGCTTCTGTTCTTATCCACTATTTGAAAAGTGTTATATTGTTCTGCTTGGTGAATCCTTTTCCTCCAATGTTAAGAAAATTGACTTAAACTATTGCTTGTACAAAGCTCTGCTTTCTCTTAAGCCCCAAACGGAAAAATATTGGAAGAAAGTCTCGAATAGTGTTGCTATTTTCACTCCTTGCTTCTCATTTTAGATAGTGTAAATTTACAACGAAGAAGGGGGGGTGCAAGTGCACCGGTGCAGCCCCCTAAATCCTGCCCTGTTTGGCATTATATGATATTATAAGTTATGGAACGCAGGATTCAAAGAGCTCGAAACAAGAATAAGGAGTATACCGACAGGAAAATAACATCAGCATACAAAATTAAAAATGGAAACACTCACACTACTAAGGAAAGAAGATTGAATGAGGAATAATTGACAAGCATGGAACATCTACTCAAGAAGCACATATAACCACTCAAGAAGTACTTTCGCCAAAAAGAAGACGATTTAGATCTCATAAAAGTTATCAATGGTGTGGGCAAAATGTACATGGCAACTTAACTTGAGTAATAAAGAAAATCCATAATTATCGCATTCACTTGAAGAAATACAATCACAGATCAAACATGGGAAAGAGAAACCATCAAGTTCCCAACGGAACTCGGAAAAGTACATAAATAAAATTGCATCGCATCAATGACTTCATCAAGGAAAAAAAAAAAGATGCACAGAAAGAATCAGTTTCACAAGACCAAATAATAAATGTAAACCTACAAACAAAGGAGTATCATATGATCCAATCATGGTTTCCATGATCCCTCGTATAGCATCTAAATTTGAACGCTCAAGAATTATATCGTCATAAACCGCTCACCCTAATTTATGGTCTATAAGAAAAGGCGATTGGTTTATATACTAGCATTTTGTAAGCAGCAACGTCTTCTACAAATTTCAAACTGAAATAACTTAATATTTAAGATTTTTGTATGCTTAGTAGCAAAACATAGCTAATCAGAAATTTGTAACACCGTGCATTACGACAACTTACGGATATATTTAATACATTTCTTAGGTTAAGAAATGAAATAATAGAAATTATTTTTTAAAATGTATTTCACTTTACACTTCAAGCAAACATGACTCAAAATGGTTTTGAATACACAAATCTACTAATTTGTGAAGATACAGAAGCATAACCAGTATGTTTATTTAACATCGTAGATAGATGTAGGCTAATTAATTCTGTTCTGATGAATTTCTTAGCGTTGTCTTTTCCCACTAAAATCTTAATTACAACTCACCGAGATAACTGCGCGTACCCAACTAGCACTTTTGATGATAATGATTATTATTATTATTATTATTATTATTATTATTATTATTATTATTATTATTATTATTATTATTATTATTATTATTATTATTATTATTATTTGGTTGCGTAGAGCTTAGCTCGGGCCTTCTTATATTTCTTTTACTCTATAATTTCTGTATAGGAAAACTTTATATAACTGTAATGTGATGCTCACGTTACTTGCTTTTTATTTAAAAAAAAAAAAAAACAAATTGCTTGGTTATTGTTCTCTTATTTTCTAAAATAAATTTACAAACAATAATACTCAATTGTTAATTGTAATACTGGGATAATATTTGCCTAGTTACTACTTCTGACTTAGTAGAATAGTCTACGTTATGTAAATTGTTTTGACATTTATAAACCCAAACGGAATTACAAAAGCTATTATAAGGTGAAAAGAAGGCCAACTTGAGAATTCAAATAAATTTTATGACTAAATAATTAGGCATGTCAGATCACAGGAAAGGCAAGGATCATGGGAAACCAAAATCCCGATCCGCCAAAGCTGGACTTATCTTTCCTGTTAGAAGAATTCATGGATTATTACGCAATGGAAACTACGCTGAACGCGTTAGCATGACCGGAGCAGTTTATTTGACTGCTGTTATGGAATACCTGACAGCTGAATTATTGGAACTCGCTGGCAATGCTGCAATGATGGAGAAGAAGGTAAGAATATCCCCTCGACATGTGCAACTTGCTATAAGCAACGATGAGGAATTGAAGAAGTTATTGTTAGGAGTTACGATTGTCGGTGGAGGTGTGGTACCACATATTCATTCTGTATTTCTTCCCAAGAAACATGCTGCTGACAGGAAGTAAATTTTGAAAAAGTAAAACTGCTGACTCAGCTATATTGAAAAATTGTGCTTACAAACTTTGAAAATTATTTAGTGATATGGGTTCTGGAAAAAAGTCTAAAAATTTATAATGTACTATATTATAGTTGAAATTGTGATTTTAGAAAATTACGTCTATCATAGCAGCACCGTTGAAAAGATTTCTTTGACTTATTTTCATAGCAGTTTCTATTTATTTTCCTTGTTTATATAACGAAAGACTGAATATTATGAAGAATCAATAAACATTTAATAAACGATCAAATTCCGAGTAACAGACATTTTCAAAATATATGTTTGAATTTTGGGAACTTTACAACACTGCCTTGCTTATTTGTACATTTTTAATATTCATCATTACCTTTAACTTATTCACTAAAATGGGAAAGATTAAGAGTGAGATCAGTGAAGAAACTTAATGAAAATATACGCGGCACTCCCCTTGGATATCAATGGGATGTTCTTATCACGAAAAAAATGGATATTCAGAAGTTGTGATTATCCCGCAAAGAGAACAAAAATATTCCAAAGTAGTCACGTAGAACGTTCCATTTACGGGGCATACGCGGGTATTAGGATTTCCATAGTATGTCTATGGAACGTCCTGTGAATATCCCGATATCCTAGGATATCCTAGGCGCTTTTCTAGTATGTGTGATATCGTAAAGAACGAATAATAGTAACTGAAGATAAATGTAGACAATGCCGATTTTTTCTGAGTCTCTTTCCCTATAGTAGTTCCATATCGGAACAAAATTACCCATTAGAAAAATTAGGCTAGTTGAATAATATTGAATGGTATATTAAACAACAAATTTTAGATGCGTAATAGTATAAAATATGAAGCAAGGCCACCTTGTAAGTTTGAAAAGATAATTATAAGTTAATAAGCATGTATTATGAAGGTAATATGTATTAAATTATTGAAAATAAGTTAGAAATAACGCCACATTTGTGTTTATGGTGAAAAGCTATCCCAAAACGATATGCCACATGACCCTTTTCCTGTTAAAAAAAAAATGGGACCTAAACTCAAAATGGCGGATTCAAAGATGGTCGACATGAAGGTAACATACAATAGTAGATGCCGTTTAACCTTTATTACGCCCATCCATGATATGGTGTCATTTCTACTAGTCGTTCGAAACTTGGTAGCTTTACCTAATATTGTATACTGAAAACGCATTCAAAACTTGAGGTCACTTACGCATTATTTATTATTATTCAGTAGAGCTTACCTTTTGTCCAATTTTACTTTGGTCTAATATGGAATCATTTTAAGGGGTGAAACTTTAAAAAATCAAAAGTCGAAAAATAAGAACAACCTTTGCAACGGCGCCGAATTTCCAAAATTTATATCAACGGCGGGACATGTTATATGTTCTCAGGGGAGTCGCGATGTTTTTTGATTGATTTCGTTTTAGGTAAAATATTTTATGAACACTGTCATAAGGGACTGTGTTCGATTCTATTCACAATATAGTTCATTTTTTTATTCTGGGGACTGCCTTTGACTAAGCCAGAGACAGGCAAGGAAGAAGAAGTGTGTTGCTTGGGTGCCTTTTTGTACAAACACGTTTAAGATAAACAATTATATTTTAGAAGTTACAAATTTTAACTTCCATCTCAGTGTTTTAATTGCTTATAATAATAATAATAATAATAATAATAATAATAATAATAATAATAATAATAATAATAATAATAATTATTATTATTATTATTATTATTATTATTATTATTATTATTATTATTATTATTATTATTATTATTATTATTATTATTATTATTTAATATTATTTTTGATAATGGCAAGTGAAAAATATTTATTTTATTTTGTCTCTATTAAACTAAAAATCTTGTGGGTGCGGCGTACCTACAAAATTATTTGTGTGGGTGCTGGAGCCTCGGAGCACCCACGTAGTCGGTGTGCATGCACCTTTGTATATATAAATATATGTATACGTTTGTGCTATGGTAATACCGTCACTGACAAATTCTAGCCGCAAGTGGTCATACTGGGCACAAAAACAGAACTTCACTACGAGACAGGGAACAGAAACTATCCTAATCGAAAGACAAAGATTCTGCAGAACTAAAGATCGTATTAGAGAAATAGTTTTTGCTTACATGCCACCAGATAGTGCTTGGCAACAATCACTACAGCACTAGACTTACTCACAGATAGGATTGCCATATAAAAAAATTAGAAAAGCAGGTGATTCTAAACCGTAAGTACTGATGTGAACTTGTGTACCGTACTGCAAATACTGATCTGGGATCCTTCGGACCATTTTTCCTGGGATCCTGGGATCATTCGGATGAAATAATGATCATTCTATGACTACCTATACAATGTACATTCTTCTTCAAACTGAGTTCTGCCCTGGTGAACAAACGTAAATTCGCTTCTATAAGAATCTTTAAATTTACACTTGAAATTGTCCTTCCGCATTATTGTAGTTTATGAAGTCATGAATAATTCAAATATGTTTGTCACAACATCCACAAACAAATATTCATTCGTATAGAACCTCCAGTACAATACCGTAAAAACTGATGAATCACACAAAGGAAACCACTGTGCATTAGATGAAATCTCTTATTAGCAAACGGTTCTGCGAACGCGCACTGGGCAAATAGCTCACAGGGTGAGACTGAGCGCGAGTGCAAATTTAACTCAATCGCGATTGAGATTGACACAGAGATGTAGCGGCTTACGTTGAATAGCAACACTTTATCAACGAAGTCGTCTTAGATTTTTCTCCAATCTTAAAAAACAAGGGGGGTTCGTGATTAAGATATGATTAAGCGGGGTACGAATATAGACCTGAAAATCGGGCAGTATCCGCTAAAATCGGGTAATATGGCAACCCTACTGACAGAGGATGCCGTGGCATAATTTTGCGATCTCTTTGTTGTTTACTGTTTCCATACAATTCTCAGAAATTTTGTTGAGCAGCGAACAGTTTGTTGGTTAGAGTTTTCATTCAAATCTCAGAAGTATTGTCTTGGTGATTTAAATTATACTTATTAGTAATGAACCTTACGAGTTTTGTAAGAGAAAATAGGAATGACTGTGGAAAATAACAGTCTTTTTTTTTATTTAATATGGATAGTTTTGCGTTCCGTCTTGAGTCCAAACTAAAAAAATGAAATGAAATCTTTAAGTTTTACGTCCCACGGTTATGCCGGTTAGACTAAAGGAGACGGTGATGATGAGAAATGAGTGAAATGGTGGAATGAAGAAAGTGGAAGGAAACGGGAGAACCCCAAGAAAATCCACGAGCACGGTGTTTGTCCACCACAAAGTCCACACGGTGCGAGCTAGTATCGAACCAGGGACCCCAAGCACTGGAGGTGAACGCTCTACCACTGAGCCACTGCACCCCCTACTAGTCCAAACTAAGTAGAGACTAGAACCAAACAGAAGCAACTTTCCTAACTAAAGTGATACGTCTGATAGTTACATAAAACGGATGGCTGTATGTACCATGTAATACCATAAACGAAATACAAAGAACGATACGATCAAATAGGAAAATGGCAAATAATACACTGCAACATTTAGCAAAATAAATTAAAAACTCTGTATAAATACAAAAATAGAGAAGTTACAGGAAAACAAATACACCACACACTGAGAGATCAAATTACCAAATGACAATAGGCTGATATAAGAATAATCGATAGAATCAAAAAGAGAAATTCAGCTCATGCGGATAACAATACGAAATGGAACGCGGAAAAAGCTCACAGAGAAATGCTGAAAAATACAACAAATTGATATTCGATAACAAAGAACAACGTGATATGAACAAAATACTAATAGCACATATAGTCATCTCACTCACAGGAACTTTATTTAAAATAGCGCTAGCAACGTTAACGCAACCAGGAAAAGATACTCTGAAAGTAAGCATAATAATTCATAATACTTTTTACGTGTAAACTGATATCTCTAAAAGTCCAATGTGTGAGCTTACAAGGGACATCACCCAATTGTCCGGCTTCGATTTCAATGAAATTTTTCTAGCTGATAGAGGATATATATGTATTATTTGTGATGACAGAAATTTTTGCCATCGTGCATGTTTTCTACTTTTCTATAATTTTTAAGAGTTGTGATGTGGTTATTAGAGATTACTACTTAAGCCCCTTACTAACCTTTGTAAACGGAGCGTTAATTAAAGAACAACCATGTAGATACATATAAGGCCTAGAGGGAAGTTGTATGGTAGGTATGACCTTGACGGAAGCCATCTTGAAATTCGCCATTTTGAATTAAGGTCAAGTTTTCTAATAGGAATAGGGAAATAATTTCAGGATAGAATTTAATCAGGAAAACAATGGTGAAGCTAGTTTTGAGATACACCCATTTGGGGAAAAGTTACAGGCATTTAATTGTTCACTTACTACGTGCGAAAGTCCCTTACCTCCACTTCTAACCCGCGTATTAATCATAATAAGTGGATAAGAGCTTCGGTAATACACATTATGCCTAGAGGGAAGTGATACGGTAAGGGTATCTTTGACGGTAGCCATCTTGAAATCCGCCATTTTGAATTAAAGTGAAGTTTGAAAAATAAAAACCATAGCATGTGACACCTCATTTTAATAGCAAATTTTCCCAAAAAGCTAATGGTATGCTTATTTTTGTTCTATAGTTAACCAGTATGAATTTAAGACTGTTTCTAATGTGCACCAAACGTCCATTATTCGATCTTTCAAATTGGCAACACTCCTAATTTTCACCACATGTTTTAATATTCCAACTGGCACTTTGCAATTGTTGCCATGGCTCATGTTTTCTAAATTTATTACATTTTTTTAAGAGTTGCAATTTGTCAGTTCGTGAATAGTGTTGGGATAAGCATCCCGCAATCTTTCTGAATTTTGTAGACTTGCCATGTAGTTATTTACTTCCTATGCCACGTAATCATTTATTTTAAACGAAAATACACGAAGAATCTATGGACCTACGTGACGTAAAGAAATACAAATGAAATTATAACAAATTGGTGTTATACGAACACAAAATTATCATCAAAGTAGCATACATGTTGCGCAAACGACGAACAATAAAATATTTTTAATAAATACAACTTTAAAGAAACAGTAGCAATGATAAAAAATATCAAAGAGGAATAATATGACTGTCCTCAAAACATTGTTTGCACCATGAACATAATATAAAAACAGATAACTTGTTTATAAAGAGATGTAACTTAATTGAGTTCCCGATCAATACTGATTATAACTCTTACAAACATGAATCATCGACAACAATCGCTAGAAAACGAATGACTTTTTTTTTGTCTGACTAGCTAAAAAATTGCTATAGAAAATAAATAAATAAATATACAATAAAGAAATAAATATAAAACCAAACAAACGATCCTTGATTTACATAACAATCATATTTCGTTTTCCTTTTTGAAGTGAATTTTCATTTGATTTGTCGTCTCATCTATCCACTACAAGCTATGTCTTCTGTATTACTTGAATGCAAACTTGGAGTTGTTTCGTTGTGCGATAATTCATGTCAGTAAACGGGTTTTTGAAGGGCAGGTATAAGAAATACATAATTACATGGCAAAGGAAATAAATAATTACATGGCAAGTCTACAAAATTCAGAAAGATTGCTGGATTCTTACCCCAACACTATTCACGAACCGACAAATTGCAACTCTTAAAAAATGTAATAAATTTAGAAAACATGAGCCATGGCAACAATTGCAAAGTGCCAGTTGGAATATTAAAACATGTGATGAAAATTAGGCGTGTTGCCAATTTGAAAGATCGAATAATGGACTTTTGGTGCACATTAGAAACAGTCTTAAATTCATACTGGTTAACTATAGAACAAAAATAAGCATACCATTAGCTTTTTGGGAAAATTTGCTATTAAAATGAGGTGTCACATGCTATGGTTTTCATTTTTCAAACTTCACTTTAATTCAAAATGGCGGATTTCAAGATGGCTACCGTCAAGGATACCCTTACCGTATCACTTCCCTCTAGGCATAATATGTATTACCGAAGCTCTTATCCACTTATTATGATTAATACGCGGGTTAGAAGTGGAGGTAAGGGACTTTCGCACGTAGTAAGTGAACAATTAAATGCCTGTAACTTTTCCCCAAATGGGTGTATCTCAAAACTAGCTTCACCATTGTTTTCCTGATTAAATTCTATCCTGAAATTATTTCCCTATTCCTATTAGAAAACTTGACCTTAATTCAAAATGGCGAATTTCAAGATGGCTTCCGTCAAGGTCATACCTACCATACAACTTCACTCTAGGCCTTATATGTATCTACATGGTTGTTCTTTCATTAACGCTCCGTTTACAAAGGTTAGTAAGGGGCTTATGTAGTAATCTCTAATAACACATCACAACTCTTAAAAATTATATTTGGTCTAGGAATTAATTCGTGCGGGTGGACAAGAGATGGCGCAACGAACGGAGCGTCCCACAGTTCCGTGTATCCACACATGTGTTGCAAACCCCTGTCATCGCGTATCGTTCGTAGTATATAGGGCAGTGGATTAAAGCGTCAACAACACCAGTTTGTAGTTAAGTGAACATGGCGCAATTTGTGCCTGATAAAGTGTTTTTGCGGGGTGTCCTGCTGCATTACTTTAATATGCAGAAAAGTGCGACTGAAAGTCATCGTATTTTGGTGGAAGTGTATGGTGACCATGCTCTAGCTGAGCGAACGTGTCAGAAGTGGTTTGCACTGTTTAGAAGTGGTGATTTCGGCTTGCCAGACTAAGAGCGAGCTGAACAGCCAAAAAAAATTCAAGACGAAGAATTGACAGCATTGCTCGAGCAGGATTCGTGTCAAACGCAGGAACAACTTGCAGCAGCATTAGGCGTTGATCAAACAACAGTCTCCAAACGCTTGAAAGCCATGGGAATGAATCAAAAGATGTCACATTGGGTTCCACATGAATTGAAAGACAGAGACGTTGAAAGACGAAAAAACATTTGCGAATTGCTGCTTCAAAGATAGAGCAGAAAGGGGTTTCTGCAAAGAATTATTACGGGTGATGAGAAGTGGATCCATTACGAGAACCCTAAACGAAAAAAGGGCTGGGTGAAACCAGGTGAACCAGGTCCATCACAACCAAAACGAGATATTCACTGTGCAAAGGTTATGCTGTGCATATGGTGGGATATGAAAGGTGTGGTGTACTATGAGCTGCTGCAACCGGGTGAAACTATGAATGGAGAACGTTATCGACGACAATTAATGCGTTTGAAGCAAGCTCTGGCCAGAACACGACCAGAATGGGAGAACAGACATGATAAACTTATTGTTCAACATGATAACGCTCGCCCACATGTCGCAAAACCGGTCAAAACCTATTTAGAAAATGTCGGATGGGAAGTTTTACCCCACCCGCCGTATTCACCAGACGTTGCTCCTTCGGACTACTACTTGTTCGATTGCATGAACAACGATTTGATTGGACAGCGGTTTACTTCTTCAGAAGATATCGAAACATGGGTCTCTGACTGGATCGCTTCCAAGGATGAGGACTTCTTTCGCCACGGAATCCGTACATTGCCTGACAGATGGGCGAAAGTGGTGGTTAGCGATGGACAATATTTTTCTTAAGATATTTATGTATTTTGTGTTTGTACTACAGCTTCAATGTGTGCGTACGAACCGCACGAATTAATTCCTAGACCAAATAGAAAAATAGAAAACATGCACGATGGCGAAAAATTCTATCATCACAAATAATACATATATATCCTCTATCAGCTAGAAAAAATTTCATTGAAATCGAAGCCCGACAATTGGGTGATGTCCCTCGTCAGGAACTATAGTTTGGTCAGCCCGGAACCAAGAAACAAATTATCATTATTATTATTATTATTATTATTATTATTATTATTATTATTATTATTATTATTATTATTATTATTATTATTATTATTATTATTATTATTATTATAGATTGTTTGGTGAGAATTCATATTGTTGATGTATATACACCAGTTAAACTGTAGAGCCCTAGTGCGCATAACATTCTGATATAAAACTCAACGATTTCACTGAAGTGTAGGGGTACATCAGGTATAGCTAAACTACTGAAAAGAATCGTTAAACCCAAATAAAAATTAGACAATGAATAGGAATATTGCTAAGATAAAACAAATTTTCCATTTATGATGAATTACTTTTTACATTCCAGGGAATTTTTAATTCGTTTTGAAAAGTGATACCTACGAAAAATTACATAATATAGATAGACAGATAGATAGATAGATATAGATATAGATATAGATATAGATATAGATATAGATATAGATATAGATATAGATATAGATATAGATATAGATATAGATATAAATATATAGAATAAGGAGAGAGCATTTGCCCGGTGAGAATAAGGGAAACCTCCCTCAGGATGGCTGGCCTGAAAAAGCTTTCCCACTTTTTCGACCAAGTGTCCCCACCGGGAATCGAACCGGAGATCACTCTTACCACAATCGAGAATGTTAGCAACTACTCTACGCGCGGGACCACATAATTTAACTAGACTGAACATCAGGTACTCCCTCCGCAGAAATTCTCACTTTTCTGAAAATTTAGTATAATTTTTAAGTTGTTTTACAAATTTTAATATAAATTATTCTCATATTGAATTTCGACCCCCTTCAAAAGATTTGGATCTCTCCCGAAATAAATTCCTTCTTACGTGCCTAATTATCATATTTTGAAATGCCAAAATGGAACACTTTTCCATTTGGTTAACTTGTAATGTAAACAGTAACTTCCGACAAAACAATGTAAACTTTACTTTGTAGTTTGTTTTTAAAATGCTACGAAAAATATATTGAAATGTGTAAAATTTACTTCCACAGCGTCATGTTGATTTAGCCTATCCAAATTTATTGATTTTTTGTTTGAATACAAATAGTCAAACATTTGAAAGGCTGAAACTGAATTCACGATACACTTGAGCTTAGAAAATGCAGGCAAATCAGGGAGATTCAGAACATGTATGCACACGGAGTCTCAAAATGCAGACATATCCCCATAAATGTTGGCATATTGTATACATACTCACACCTATTGACAGAAATTGAGGAGCGTTTTTTCAAAACTCGATAGAGCACAAAACGCCTTTTTTTTTTTTTACAGGAAAAGCATTTTTATTATTATTGTGCATAACCATTATCGAGTTCTGACAAAACGCTCATGCTATAGTATTCTATCCACAAGACACATTTCGAGATTTACCAATTCTGACTTCGCAGCTCAATTTTTAGCATAAAAAAACATACCTATCCCATATATACCTCCGTTTCTCAAAATTTGCTCTAACGAGTTTTGAAACAACGGTCCTCAATTCATTTTAAAAAATGTTTTCTGTTTTACATTAATATTCTAAATTATAGTCATAAGGGCCCATATAGGCATTTTGTGCTCTGTCTCGAATCGGAAATAATTAAGTGGCTTTTATAAGCTTGTGGTGTAATTAGAATATATACTTTCCTTCCTCATTTTCTGTTTCGGTTAAATGAGAGCTTATAAAAACCGTTATGATCGCTTTATGAGCAGAACACTAATTGGTACTTTACTTGAGCTGTATAACAATTTGTAGCTATAGAATGTTGTATGGTTGATTAACTTGGCGAGTGATTTTGTTTGTTTACGGTAAAGTTTATTAATCACCACAGTAAAATAGCTTAATCACCTATTTACCAAACTATTCCACAAACATTATTTTGAGAGAAAAACTTATGAAACTACAGCTATGTTTCTAGTAGTCGTAATCCTTTTCAATGTATAGGTTTTAACTAGCAAATGAATTCTATGGAGATGAGAAGTTAATCATTTCGCTTTGATAGTAGAGTTCTACAACGTTTGTCTATTGAACTCAAGTTACAACATCATATAGTATAATCTGTCACAGTTTTTGCGAAATGATTCGAATGAATAGCTAATCTACGTTTCAAACCTTATTGTGTATTATGGGTTATTCATAGGTCATTCAATATTCACATGAAGGTAAGCGCTAATACATTCTACGCTTTATAACTTTTATAATTTGTAGGATTTGCTTATATATATATATAGTAGAGTGAGCTATTGATTACGAACCTCTCTCTTCGTGATCGAATCGGTTCACGAATGAGTGAACAATTTAACCCTCTGATTACCAGCAATATTTTGAGGTACAAACTCTCTCTCTTACACACACACACACACATCCGTATCCACAACCCCACGGGCTCAGTAGTGCTTTTGCTCCTTTGGCGTAAACACCGTTTGTCCGCGTACTGCGCTCAAAATTTTTACTTTTTGATTTTCTTCTGTTTTTAAGCCCTCATTGCTTGTTGATCTTTAATTAACGGAAATTTCATTTTCATTACATATTTTTCTTCAGAATAACTAAAAATTGTAAAAAAAAAAAAAAAAAAAAAACTGTTGGTGGGTATGAAATGTTTGTTTTGACGCCTGATAATAAACTTACCTGCAGACGCGCACCCAGAATGTTTTGCTGGGAGGAGTCCAGAGCTTTCTTCTTGGGGATTCAATACGTTCATGTAGTATTAAACCTGTGTTATTCTGCACTCGAAAAGATTGTAAGTATATGTTAACTACTGTCACCTATAGGTCTATTCTCAGAAAACCTGATAGAACTTGATTATTTGTGTAAGGAATGGAAAAGTGTAAAATCAAATCTTTAGTCTGCATCAATCATTTCTCTGTTAAACAAGTCCAGTTACTATGTTAAGAAAACGTAAAAATATTACTTGAATTATGAAGATTTGGGTGGGCCTGGACCCAGTGGACCTCTTGTGGGTGCGCGTTTGCTCACCTTAGCAATATTACACAACGATAGACTAAGGTCACGCATCCCACTATATAAACTCTTAACGCATCCAGCAAACAGGCTAGGGTACCCAAACAATCAGTATTCAGTGAATTGTAGAACACGACTGCATGAAATTGTGCCGCAAAACACTCATAGATATTTTTCTTTATGAATTAAGAAACTCTCGGGGCATTCTGCACTGAATATCTTAAAAAGTAATCTGCATTTGGGCCAGAAATAGCGCAGGATGGGCCTTATTTTGTCAAATTTCGTTACGTTGACACAGCATTGCAAAATGTACCTCGAGCGAACTGAGCAATATCATGTTTGGGTAAGTTCTTTAGGAACACTGTGGAGATAGACCTTCAGAAAAGTGTTCCTACCACTGCAGACGAGTTACTCATACCCAGTGGTTCTGTGTAATCGATTAGGTGAAAAATTGCGCACATGGGTGACACATGAATTTACATCGGCCATCAAAAATCACCATCTGGAGCTGTGTAGTTCTCTGAGGTTAAAGAATAATTGGAAGAGTTTCTTCTATGAGATTGTCACTTGAATGAAAAATGGATTTTCGATAACAAACATAAACAGTCAGAACAGTGGACAGATCGTTATCAACGTCCAAGACGAATTTCCTAAATCACCTCTATACCCGTAGAAAATGTTGTTGCTGGTATAGTGGTCTGTGATGGGAATGGTCTATCATAACTTTCTCTGGCAAGGGAAAATCACTGTAGAATGTTACAGTGCTGAACTCCAGAACAAACACCATGTGCGTGGGTTTTCTCGGGGCTATCCCGTTTCCTCCCACTTTCTTCATTCCACCATTTCATTCATTTCTCATCATCACCGTCTTCTGTAGCCTAGTCGGCATAACTGTGGGACGTAAAACTTAAAGATTTCAAGATTTCCATGAAATCCATCGCAAATTTCTCTGCAAGTATCTAGCAATGGATAATAGGAATATGTCCTCTTTTTGCACGACAATGCTCGCCGACATGTCGCGCAAAAGACTACCACCTTTTCCGGGTTCTTGATCATTTGCGAGGGAAGAAGATGGATGATGATCGGGTGGTACAACGTGTTGTCGAAGACTTCTTCGCAGTTCAGATTCCAGAGTTCTTCACTTCGCGCTAAAATCATTGGCTGAGCAATGTGAGAAGTGTGTGGTTGCAGATGGCGACTATTTTGTTTAACCAGACATTACAATTCTCGGTTCCGGCGCCTTTGGAAACGACTCATCCGGTGTGGGCATTTTACTCGCACAAACGTAATACATATAACATCATATTTCTGGAGGTAGAACAGATTAATCGAATTACATTTATTTCAATAGCTAAAGTACTTTCGGTTCGCAAACAGCTTTACTGAACGGATTAAGCTCGTGTATATGTATAAATGAAAGGGACTATGTTTGTGACTTCAAGAGGCCTAATCACTGCGAAATGAAAATAAGATACTCTTGTCACGAGTCATCTAGTAGCTTTCCGTTTTCAGTCATTTAGAAACGCAAAATTAAATACAGATTTTCTAAATGGCTGGAAATCGAAAACAGATAAATGAGTTGTGATAACGGTATCACATGTAAAATAATATTGTCTAGCGAGCTCTTGTTCCACTTTGCGATTATCTTTTATCTACTTGAAGATATCACATAATTACTGTAAAATTAGTGGTATTTTAATTTCATCGTAATGGGGATTCTTAATAACTTTTGAACCACCCGGCCGTTCTCGATCTAATTTTGAACATAGATAAGCTTCAGACCTGGGATGTTTTTTGTTATTTCACTTTGACGGTGCAACTTAGAGAAGGGGAATGGGGGGATATTTAAAAATAATTGGACTCTAGCGTCGAATCCATAGTTTTCGGGATGACTTAGATGAACAATGACACTTTCGATGCCGTTTAAATCCAAATTCAGCCCCACAATAGTAATATTTAATTTTTAACACAAAAAGCATCGTCTATCAGAGAGCGCTTTAGTAACAGTAGAAAGTTACTAACTAATGGAAAATATTACTTATTTTTCTTATTTTAACCCGGTAATTGACGCTAATAAATAAATAAATGTGTTAAAAGCATACAATAATTTTCTGTAATTAAGTAGATAAATTTTAACCTTACAGTGTATAACATGCCAATGTAGAGACAGTTAGTATTATATGCATTTAAAAGATAAATATCAATAGGTGGCAGCACCTATTAAATTCCGTCCACTTGCTTCGATTTGGACGTTTGTTGTAGCAGCCAATGAGAACGCGTAGCCACATAATAACAACGAATACATTCACTTCGTTTCCCAGAAGAGAAGCATTGACAGAACGTTATGATTTCGCAGAAAGAATAATTCTCAAGAATATAATAATCCTCCCATAGAGTCCTCCTTCCAATCTTCCTGAGCCCACAAATAACCCACGACACAAAACTGTATGTTTAAAAGATGTGCGTCAGATCAGTCCTAATGTACGCCCATCAAGCTTGGAGTCATGTACTAAACCCTACTTCCGACAACTGCAAGTGGTACAGAACAGGACTGCTCGAGCAATATCAGGACTCTCGTGGGATACGAGGGTGGCTCAAATCCATGAAGACCTCAACTTGCCAATGTTGAATGAGGTCCGGCAACAACAGACAACCTTCTGGCGTCAACCCAGATGTTCTGCATACGCGCACATAATGAACATTGCAACGCAGGAACCCCACGAACACCTGTCCAGGATGCCTCTTCCTTGAACACAAACGATGACCAGCAGAGAGCCAGCGACAGTTGCGGCCCCGGAAACACAGATGCACCAAACAAAAACGGCAAGCCACAAAAACATGGAAGGCAAGGGCTTAAGCCCATCACTTCAACAACAACAAGAGCCAAGGTAATGTCTGCCTGTCTGTTCCCTTTATTTTCTTCTTTTCATAAATTAAAAGTACAATATATATATATAACATTTTGCTTCAATTCATATGTGCATTTACGCGTACAACAAATATTATGAAAGGGATATAGATGTTTTCGTAGAGTGAAACATGTTATGCTAATAAAATCTTCCTACTAAAAGTGAAAAAAAGGAGGAAAAATCGTCTCAGTCTTGTTATGAACAAAGCAACCCACAAGGAAAATGCACTGAAAATTTAATTTAGAAAACCTGGTAAAATAACAATGAAAAAGCACCAACATAAAAACTAAACATCTAAAGTGACGGTTATTAATTCAATTTGTTTTCCCTCTTGCGTGAAAGTGACGTGACACAAGGAAAAGGAAATATTCCAGCTTTCATTTTTTATGTTGTAAGACGAAAAACAGGAGACAGAAAAGGTTCTGAAATTATAATGAAACATGAAGTCTCAAGTGTGCAGCATTTTAGACTTCCAAGCTATCCTATGCATAAATGTCGGATGTCTTATAGAACGCCTATGTCCGTCCGTCTGTCTGTATGTGGATAGGTATCAGAAGAAATGCGGAAAGGTATATCGAGAGTCGATTTCCTGCAACCAATTTAGTATTTCAAGAATACGATCCACCTTTATCGAAACCCTCTATTCAAATTGGAAATATGGGGCGAAGATAGCTCAGTGTGCATCCCCCAGATAGTCTAGTGGCTAGTACGTGCACCTTTGGTGTACGGGGTCCCGGGTTCGATTCCTGGTGGGTGAGCCTTTGGAATTTTAACTCTCCTAGATGTTTCTGTGTTCGAGTCTCTGTCGTTCTATGTTAAAGAGAAATGAGTTCAGCGAGTAAAACAAGGAAACACCTAGTAATAAGTAGTTAAGCAAGTTAATGAGGCATGTTCCCTGAAACAGTTAACTTTTAAAAAGTGGTAGAGCGTTCATTTCTGGTGCATGGGGTCCCCTGGTTCGATCCCAACTCGCGCCAAGTGAACTTTGTGGTGGACAAACACCGTATGTGTACTTTTCTCGGGGGTCCACCATTTCATTCATTTCTCATCATCACCGTCTATTTTGCCTAACCAGCATAACCGTGAGACGTAAAATTTAAAAATTTCATTTCGTTTTCAAACCGGAAATGCCTCAAATTAACCATTTCCGATTTCCGCTATAGAACGCAAACGGTAACAGATCAGCGAAATGCTTTCTTGCAAATGATTTAGTGTCTCAATTGAACGTATTATCATTTTATCCACTACCCAAACCGGAAGTGGTTGAAATTCAGTATTACGTACTCCCAGTTTCAATATTGATTTCCATAGAGCAAAAACCGCAAACGATAACAAGAAGCTGATTTTTGCAATCGATTCAGCATCGCAACACTAAGTTCCATCTCCTGCGTTGACTTTCTAATAAACCCGGAAGTGGTTCAAATTAGCCATTTCCGGTTTCAACGTTTATCGCTATAGAACGAAAACGTTAGCATATCGAGAAACTTTTTGTTTTCAGTGATTCAGCGTCTCAAGACAACTTATCATGACTGTCCCAAATACAACGAAACGACAAGTTGTTAAAATTTACTATTATTTCCGGTTTTAATACTGATTTCGATAGAGCAAAAATGGTAAAAAAGAAAAAAAATAGCATCCGTAGAGTAGTCTGCATCTCCTTAACTTTTTATCCAGATCAGAAGTGGTTCAAATTAATCATATCCAGTTTCAAACTTCATCGTCATAGAATGAAAACGGTAACAGATACGTGTACCAAGAAGCTTTTTATTATTATTATTATTATTATTATTATTATTATTATTATTATTATTATTATTATTATTATTATTATTATTATTCATACAATTCAGCGTCTTAAGGAAACATACACATTTGCAGATATGTAGACGGCAGTCACTGTTTCGCAGACAAAAATGATTGTGATTGTTGAATACCGCCTTCCATTCGACTCACCATATACTCTCCTTCAACATCATCAAAGATGTTTTCGACGATGAATAGCTGTCAGGGGTGATCGTGCGAGAAAAACGTAGAAACGGGTGCCCGTCTTCAATAATTGTGTAATGTATGTGACTCACATTAGAGAGTACCAAGGACGTAAGCAAGAGGTGGGTCCTGGAGGTCCGGACCCCCCCCCCCTCCGAAATTTCGACTTTTGTGTAAATTTAGCCTAATTTTAGGGACAATTTTAGGAATTTTAATATAAAATAACCTCACATTGAGTTTGGACACACACACCCCCGAAATAAATTCCTGCGTATGCTATTGGAGGACACTGTAGCTCTAATTTCACTGTAGTTCTCGTCCAGTCACTCGAATGATTCTTTTGGCCCAAACACTCTTCCATGACCTGGAAGTCACGTCTGCTATTGCGATCCTCTGCCTCTCATTGAGTATACCGTCTACGGATAACTGACAAGTCACGATCCATGTGAGCGATAATTCAGTGGAACATTGGCACTGCCTCTTTCAGCCCCTTCTATTGAATATTACTTAAAGTAACTAAATTGCGCAGTACGTGTCATCTGATATCATTGTAACATTGCCGATACATGTTGTGATCCACACACTATGGCAATAACTGTGTTGTCCTATACTTTGAAACAACTAACAGTATACCACATGCCAGTATACCAGTAACAGTATACCAGTTAGTCTGACGTTTACGGTGATCAATATTCTGAAAATTTCAAACCCAGACTAGCATATCGTCAGAAGACACACTCTGGGTTGCGAATGTCGTGTAAATCAAAATGTTGATATGAGGGATATGAGATATTTTTAAGATAACAGATTTTTTAAAGAAAATCGTCAAAAAAGAAATTATCCCCGAGAATAAACTCCTCCTCCTAGATTTTCCGCAGGAAAATGACTTATCCTCTAAAGCCCTGGCACTAAGTTGTCCACATTTTTTTTCTTTGTAACTGTCGCTTCAAATATGATGATTGTTGATGCCATCTAATAAACAAGATTAGTAATAAAGGCTGGTGAGAGGTGCACAAACGCTACAAAGCAGTTTCTAGTATGATGCAAGCCTCATAATAGAAGCAAAAATAAATAAATAAATAAATAAATAAAAACAAGAGGTGCATATATTTGCACCTATGGACTGCAGAAGTTATAACACAGTATAGTATTGTAAACAAAATAGTATTACGTGAAATATAAATAAGATCCCTAAAGCCATTTTCTAGAGATATCCTTTATTTTTTAATGTTTTATTTTCACCTCTCAGTAAGTTACTCTTACTTTTGATGGTAGAAAGAATTAGAGAATCTTATAAAAAATTAAGTTTAAAATTTGGTGCGGATACGTTGAACGGAATGGCATTTAGGCAAATGAGCATGTTTTTATGGTCAAACAGACGGACAGAAGTTCAAAAGTTATCTTTTTATGATGCGTAGTAGCAATGAAACGTGTAAAACTACTAATTCATTTTCTCGCGGTTACCATAATTTCTCCCCTGTTATTGACGCTCTAAAGTAAAAAGTAGGTTCCATACCATCCCGTCCAAAAATAGGTTCCATCCTCTCTTATCACTCAATTTAAACCGGAAGTTTTAGAAGGGTTCCATTTCGCGGTTTCAATATGGATCATAACAGTAAAAGGGTTTTAAAGGAGTTATTTAGCGTTTTAAGAATAAATCTAATCTTTTCTCTCGTATCACTTCTAAAACTGGAGTCGGTAGAAATCAACTAACACTTTAGGTTTCAATATTAATTTTTATACAGTATAACACGATATGATATAGTAGGGATTGTCTTTTTGATATGGATTGAATGTCCTAAGAATAAGTTTTCGTCTCTTTCTTTATTTCTTCATTCAAATCAGAAGTGGTGTTAATCCTCGATTTCCTGGTTTCAACACTGATCGTCATAGTAAAAATCAGTCATAGATAGTGACAAGCACTTTTATATATCAATTCAACACTGGAAGAGTAAGTTCCCTCTCTAATTTTATTTATTTTACATAAATCTATTAATACTTCTGGTTTTAATTTTGATTCGATGGCCAGAAGTGGTTTTATATATCAATTCAACACTGGAAGAGTAAGTTCCATCTCCAACTTTATTTCTTTTACATAAATCTATTATTATTTCCGGCTGTAATTTTGATTCGTTAGCGAGAAGTGGTATTATATATCAATTCAACACCGCAAGAGTAAGTTCCCTCTCTAATTTTATTTCTTTTACATAAATCTATTATTATTTCCGGCTGTAATTTTGATTCGTTAGCGAGAAGTGGTATTATATATCAATTCAACACCGCAAGAGTAAGTTCCATCTCCAACTTTATTTCTTTTACATAAATCTATTATTATTTCCTGTTGTAATTTTGATTCGTTAGTGAGAAGTGGTTTTATATATCAATTCAACACCGCAAGAGTAAGTTCCATCTCCACCTTTATTTCTTTTACATAAATCTATTATTATTTCCGGCTGTAATTTTGATTCGTTAGCGAGAAGTGGTATTATATATCAATTCAACACCACAAGAGTAAGTTCCATCTCCAACTTTATTTCTTTTACATAAATCTATTATTATTTCCTGTTGTAATTTTGATTCGTTAGTGAGAAGTGGTATTATATATCAATTCAACACCGCAAGAGTAAGTTCCATCTCCAACTTTATTTCTTTTACATAAATCTATTATTATTTCTGGTTGTAATTTTGATTCGTTAGCGAGAAGTGGTATTATATATCAATTCAACACCGCAAGAGTGAGTTCCATCTCCAACTTTATTTCTTTTACATAAATCTATTATTATTTCCGGTTCTAGTCTTGATTCGTTAGCAAGAAGTGGTATTATATATCAATTCAACACCGCAAGAGTAAGTTCCATCTCCAGCTTTATTTCTTTTACATAAAACTATTATTACTTCCAGTTGTAATATTGATTCGTTAGCGAGAAGTGGTTTTATATATCAATTCAACACCGCAAGAGTACGTTCCATCTTCAACTTTATTTCTTTTACATAAATCTATTATTACTTCCAGTTGTAATTTTGATTCGTTAGCAAGAAGTGGTTTTATATATCAATTCAACACCGCAAGAGTAAGTTCCATCTCCAACTTTATTTCTTTTACATAGAACTATTATTACTTCCAGTTGTAATTTTGATTCGTTAGCAAGAAGTGGTTTTATATATCAATTCAACATCGCAAGAGTACGTTCCATCTCCAACTTATTTTATTTTATTTTACGTAATCGAATGAAGATAAAATCTGAAACTGAATGTAGTAAGAAATAACGTATTTTTTATTTCAATGCTGATTCTACAAAGTAATAATTTGTAAATAATAGCCTGAAACTGTTTTTGACAAGGATTCGCTGTCCAAAGAATAGGTTTCTTCTTACCTTATTCCTCTATTGCAACCAGGATTAACAAATCTACTCTCTTCTGGTTTTAGTAATGACTTCATATACATTGAAAATCTACCGTAATTTTACAGCGAAACAAAACTCACTTGTTTGAAGATTGATTTTTCTCTTATTTGAAAATTAATCATGTGTCGTTATGAAGTTCTAGAGCTTGAGGTAAGTAATATTTTCTTTTCTTTTTAACAAAAAAGACTCATTTAAATTTAAACACTGAAGAAAAAGTCGGTGAATGTATTTTTTAACAATTATTTTTTCTGGCAGTCAATATTCTTTGTATATAGACGTTTATCACCATAAGTACCAGCTACACCTAATCATTCTATATAATTATTGAAAAGAAAAAGGAAAACCTCTTTTCCGATACTTGCTATTCAACGAAGAATGAAGATATTGGTCAATAATACGAGTGACAGTGAAGTGATAAATGGATGGAAATTTAAAATCAATCAATCAATTTCTTTTCTATATTATGTATTGAACACAATAAACGCTTTCATGTCTAGAAAATTCTACATGTCAAATTTTAAAATTAATTTACATAAATTGTTGGACTTTTATTAGTAATATTGAAGGAGGTAAAATCAGCTTTTATTAATTTGCTTTCGACTCTCTTAAAGTAAAAGCCTTGAGCTAAAGAAGTGTACATTAGTAGGTAAATAAATGAATGAAAGGAAGTTTATTATAAAATAGTGGAAAATTATATTTTTAAAGTAGACTGAAAACATTACATTAATGTCTACCTGTTTCATTATTTTAATACCTTCTTCCGGTTATTATCAAATGCTTTATTCAAGTTAAAAATTTTTATCCTCCTCGGGCCCAGCATTTTTTTTTTTTTTTTTTTTTTGTAGAAATTTTATGTTCCAATATTATAATTACCCTGTTAGCCAATTTTCAGTTATTCTTTTTCGTACCTTTGTCAATTGTCCACTGTGTGCATGTCGCCAATAAGCAACATGGGGTCTCAGTGTATACATTATGTATAATACATATGTCGCTTATTGGCCACACGGGGTCCGAGGAGACGAGCTAAGTACATTGTCTTATTTTAATTATGTAATGCTTTTTACAGTTAGAGGATACGTAGTGTAGTGGTTGGAGCACGTGTCCGTTGCTACGTTGGATGTAGTTCTGCCGATCGCTAACAGATGATGTTGAAGCATTCTTAAGACCACTAGTGTCTTAATTAATTATTACAATTTGTATTAATTAATTAGTACAAATTAATTATTACAATGGTTTAGTATTATTCATTATATTAACCATTTCACTGAAGCAAAGTTCTAATTTGTCAAACACAAATTAAAGTGCTAGTTGTGGCGGCGTGTGGATAACACAGTATGCGTTGGTTTTCTTCAGTTTAAACGTTTTCTCAAGTGAAGTCAAATTTTATCAGTCAAAATGTTCTGCGGACTACCTTACGTTTGTCCGGATCGAAAGAAAATTTATCTTTATTTTGTTTTGTCTAAAAAATATACCAATATACTAATAAATTTAACATAGTCCAATATCTCTGGTATGTCTAAGTGAAACCTGAACAAACCTGAAGAACAGTGGCGAAGCGTACAATGAGGCTCTGAGGCCGGGCCTACCCTGTTTTCTACCGTATATTTTCTTTATCTATGATTTCTTATAAAATAAAGTCAATACTGCTATATTTCGGTTTTTCGGTAAAAACAGAAAAAGTAGTAGGTTCTAAACACTTGAAGACCCTTCCATCTGAGCCTCACCAGCTTGCTAGACAGGCTTACGAGCTGTGCTGTTCAGGGAGCGAAGCTATTGTCGGTGAGGATTGCACGCATTCTTGGGAAGGTGCGAAGGCTCGCCTCTGCGTATTTAGTTTTAGCGTTGAAAGCATATTTCAATGCTAATATGTTATTAAATGATTTCCCATAATATAATATAAGGTTTTTATGTAGAATTACGTATTTCTATTAGTGATAACGTGTTTAATTTAGGTATATACTCTCAGGAGTTATTCAGAGTAGCTGTTTTTGTTTCCTGCATGTGACCTGGTCCATATTAGCTTTTAAAATATGTCCGATACATTAAACATATGTGTGCATTTGCCAAACGCTACAGTACAGGACAAAATAATATTTCTGTGTAAATTTAGTTAGTTTTCTATTTCATAGAATCAGTGGAGTATTTACGATTTTGTTTCCAGGGAATTTGCTTGTTTCGGAAGGGGCTTTGCTAACTTTATTCCTGGAAATGTGAAAATTCTGGAATATATATAAAACAATAAAAAACATGCGATAAAATTTCTGTGAGAGCTTAAACCCTGAAGCAACCCCCTTAAATATGCCACTGCATACAATACAATATTAAATATCTTGCGTTGATTCAAATGAAGTTCCTTCTGAGCATTAGACTAACATTTCTAATGAAGTCGTTTTTCGTGATGCATTAATTAAATGCAGTATTGTACTTACTTTAAAGTGGTAGATGCAACTAACAAAAGCTTATCCAAGAAATTTGACAGCTAATGTAAGAATGTACTTTCTTTTCTCTCGCTGCATTTTCAAATATGCAGGAAATGAAATAAGTAAGGAGTAAATTCCACTTACCGCGTGCAAATCTCAGACAGAAGAAAATGTGAACTGCACTTCAAAATATTTGTCGTGGAGTTAAATAATGGAAATATTGGTTTATCGGGCCCACCCTATTTGTGGTATTACGCTTCGCCACTGCTGAAGAATCAGTTTAACGTGGTATTTCATACACATGAGCTTCCATCAGAAATCGAATTAATGTTTTATGCATCGAAAATTACCAAATTAACTTTCTTTTTTAGAAAAGCAAAACTCTAATCAATTAAGTATCGTACAATAATAATTACCTTAAAATACAAACTTAATTCGCTTCAGAATTCAGTTTCACTTCAATCACAAGTTTTTTTTTCATTAAAATAATATTCGTGGGTCTTGAAAACACGAATAAGTTTAACAGTAAATACTCTAGAGTTTTAAGTGAAATATAAAAAAAATAATAACAATACTTCAATAGAATAATTTACTCGGACCGCGTTGGCTCAGTGGTAGAGCGTTCACCTCTGGTGCATGGAGTAGCGGGTTCAAACTCTGCTCCCGCCAAGTGAACTTTGTGATGGACAAACACCGTGTGCGTGGGTTTCCTCGGGATTCTCCCGTTTCCTCCCACTTTCTTCATTCCACCATTTTATTCATTTCTCATCATCACCGTCTCCTTTAGCCTAACCGGCATAACCGTGGGACATAAAACTAAAAAGAAAAGCATAATTTACAGGCCTATGGCGAAAGCATTATAAAAGGAAATACCTCAAAATAGGTGCAAAGACACAAAAATACCAGCTAAAATTCCTGAGATGGTTTCACTGAATTTTTGGACAACGAACTAAATGACAAAATATGTCGAAAGGATGAACACGGAAGGAAGACGTGAACAAAAATGCACCCAAAATATGTGCTGGACGTTTGAATTACAAAGCAACGTTTAAATTCAGAGACAAAATTTGCTTGAAATTTTCGTTCGTATTGCAAGTTATTCGAGCTCTCGGTGCATTCGGATTCGAGCATTTCCGTGAATACTGTACTCTATCGTTCATGTTAGCAAAAGTTTGGAGACTATAGCTGGGTTATTTTTTATAAAAAGTATAAGAAAGACTATTTCTCAAGAAATTTCTCGAAATTCACGGCTTCTGCGTGAAGCAAACATCATGACAAAAAATGTTTTTTATTATAAGTTGCAGTAGCATTTCAAATTATGCGGATTCAATACTGAAACCGAAGAAATAAAATTATAATTTCCGGTTGCAACAGAGAGAAAAAATTATATATTATAAAGTTATTAAAATGGAACATGATCGTGGAAGCTGGTTCTATATTAAAATCAATTTCTCACTACCTTTTATATATATATATATATATATATATATATATATATATATATATATATATATATATATATATATATTTTACTATATAGGAATCAATATTGAAACTAGTAGTTGTAGCAGTATTTACTACTTCGTGTTTCAGTAGAAGAGAAGCAGAGGTGAAACCCATACTTACGATCCTGAATCCATATAAGTATAGAACATTTATCATCCTGAATCCATATATATAAAACATGTGTAATCCTAAACCCATATATATAAAACGTTCATCATCCTGAATCCAGTATAAAACATGCGTCATCCTAAATTCATATATATAAAACGTTTGTCATCCTGAATCCACATATATAAAATATTTGTCATCCTGTATCCATATATATAAAATGTTTGTCATCCTATATCTCTATACACTTGAGATTCTAAATCCATAAGTATAAAACGTTTGTCATCTTCTATAACCATTTTTAATGCTACGGGAATGGATACACTTAGAAAAAAAAATGTTGGTGGCGTCTTAAAAAGGCAGGTTACATGCGTAATTCCTGTAGTTTTTGGACTTAACGTACAACGGACGTATAAGTGAAAACGCACGTTTTATAATACTTTCTATATCAGTGTTCCATCTATACGTACTTTCCGTATGAAACAATATAGGCGGTCAGGATCTCACATACAAATGGGCGTATATAACATATAGCTGAGGAATATAACAGGCGTATATGTATGTAATATACGGAAAACTGTTCGATGTCAGATATCCTGCAACGGCATGATGTAACATCTAAGAGCAGTGCGTATGTAGCATATGGATAACGTATGCTTCATACTAATTTCTGTAGTAAACAAGAGGATTCCGTATATTTGGACAATATACCGCTGTTCGGAGAACGGATTTTGCTCAGTGTATTGGGACCGAAAGTGGACGTAAGTTTCCATTACTTTTGGTTGCAATGGAGAAGTAAAATCGGAGGTAGAACCTATTTTACCAATATTTAATTGATATCAAGAACTACTTACTGCTGCCCATTATCATTTTTCACTATGGCGATCAATTTTGAAACCAAAAATCGCTGTTTTCCACCAATTTCCGTTTGAATAACATAAAGGTTGCTAAGAAACTTATTCTCCGGACGCAGAATACATAACAAAAATGTCATATTTCACTATCTATTTTTATCTTTGCAATATGGTGATGAACATTCAAAGCGAATGTCATTAGATTTCTATCACTTTCAGTTAGAATTAAAAGTTCAGTGTTAGAAGGCGGATCCTCTTCTTGAGACCTATTCTTGAACCGATTCTACCACCGCTATTCACTTTATCTTGCCCTTTTGGCTCTAATACGTGTTGACAGAGCAGAAGAGCGGACAGTCTTTCTATTCCACAGGATTTCCCATATTTACGCATAGAGCGGCTTAGACTAAAGATGATGATTTTATTATGAGGTAGCACCAATGATATTACGAAATTATTATCGTTATTGACGTTGAGCATCTCGTATGGTTTGTAAATCATAGCAAGAGCTTGGGCAGAATATGAGGTATGACAAAAGAGTTTGGGAACTTATCGAGATAAAAGTATTTAGAATTTCACTGCTGAATATAATTGCGGTCTTCCTAAAAAAAATCCATTATCTTTGAGAAGACATGCTCCGTTATTAGAGGTAACTACTCCATCCTTCTGAACAATTTTTGAATTCCCAAACTGGAACAGCCTACTGAGCTCTCGCACCGACAGTGAGGGGATTTCACGGGGTGGCTGCGGGAGGATATTCGATAACCGATTGTGCTCAACGTACATTACCTGTAGTTGGGTAATCCCCACTGGAAGGTTTGTACGTGTACCGGGGGAGGGGGCGGTGGCTCAGTGGTAGAGCGTTTACCTCCGCTGCTTCGGGTCCCTGGTTCGATCCCAGCTTGCGCCGTGTGGACTTTGTGGTGGACAAACTCCGTGCTCGTGGGTTTTCCCGGGGTTCTCCTGTTTCCTCCCACTTTCTTCATTCCACCATTTTATTCATTTCACATTATCACCGTCTCCTTTAGCCTAACTGGCATAACCGTGGGACGTAAAACTTAAAAATGTCATTTCATTATTTGTACTTGTACCACTTCAAGATTAAACCCTCTACTCCGAGTTGTATTGTAGACGAAACATTCTGTATTACCAGCCTTACATCAAAGAAGTAAATTTTTACTTTTACATATCAAAAACACAATAAATAAACAAATTAATTAAACCTTCCCTTAAGTAAGAAAATTAAAAATTCTTATTATAATTACAAAAGTTGATAGGATGTGCTTACAGTAAAAGGATACAATATTATTATTATCCAAGGAGAAAAATTGTTTGCAGGAGACGTATAGCAATTGGTAGATTTTGTTGTGCTGAGTTCAGAAAAATCGACAAAAACATATTTCGTACATATATCTAAAAATTATTATTGCACTATAAATACACACCTATTAAGAAGAAACTAATTGCAACACTAGCAAGACGGCAGATTTATATTTATGAATGTACAGTATAGAAAAATGCACTCTTAATTAGGAAACTGTAAGTATGGTTGTTGGTCTTTCCCTTAAAGGAACACACACACCTAACAGTAACGGACACAATACGTCTACACTGAGAAAAGTCCGTTCTTCGGACAGCGGTATATTGTACAAATATACAGAATCCTTATGTTTACTACAGAAATCTGTACGGAAAATACGTTATCCATATGTTACACACGCACTGCCCTTAGATGTTACATCATGCCGTTGCAGGATGTCTGATATCGAACAGTCTTCCTTATATTACATACATATATGTATGTTACCTTCGTCATATGTTATATACGTCAATTTGTATGTGAGATCCTGAGCGCCTATATTGTTTCATACGGAAAGTACGTACAGACGGGGCAGTCATACATAAAGTATTATAAAACATGCGTTTTCAGTTATACGTTTGCTCTACGTTAGGTCCAAAAACTACATAATTTACAAATGTGACATACGATTTTAAATTCGGTACATACGATTCTTTTTCTCAGTGTAATACAGTCTAAAAGTTCTCAAGGTATAATGATGCTGTTAATGTTATAAATAATATTTACGAATAAATTTCAAACCAAACTGGCAACTAAAAATTCGAACTGAGCTTCTTCGGGGATACCGTATGCGCCTTTTCCGTGGGAGAGCCAGGTTCGATTTTTAGCGAAGCTCATTTAGTTCCCACGTTAAGTTGCAGGCTTATGTCTCATACAGCCTTACTGCTGAACGAGACGCTAAACTGAAATACAATCCAATTTAAATTATAACTAAAATTAGTGTAGTGGGAAAAATGTCTTTGATATACAGCCAATGCTTTGAAATGCCAGTTGTTGTGTATGAACAGAATACAGAATCAATTTCTCCATTACAAACCAAAAAGGAGGGAAGGGTAAAAAAAAAGAGAGAGAGAGAGATTGAGTACATTCAAATAACGTTTGAAGTTCTATCGTGAAATACTACAAATTTCTATGACATACACAAGACTCCTTTTTGGTAAATAGAGCTATCGTGAATTACAGAATCTTTCTGCAGGGAAATAAATAAGGAAGAGTGTGGAGTGTCCGTGTGTGACGTTCTGTCAAAAGCCTACCCATGCGAGCACAGGAATCGTCGCTCTTCCTCTGCTCTCTATATAACGAAAGCAATTGGAACGTTCTCGGGTGCTTCCGTCTCTTTCAAACGTTAAAAAAGGGATACGTGTTAAAGAAGATATATCATTCTACCATATATTGTTAGGTGTTACACATTAGTACCAGAAGACATAGGTAAATGGTTAAATTCAATTTACGTTTTATGAATACACTGCCTCTGAGCGAGATACAAGGGCTTCTCTTTTAATCTTGAAGTAATCGATATAAATAAGCAAGCTAGAGCTATAGTTAAAAATCATAAACGAGAGAGAATGTTGAAACCTGAATGCGAGGTTAAATAAAATGTCCCATATACCACACCAATTGTATGTGACTTGCTCAGAGTGTTGATTAGAGCAATCCGTATTATGCTCATTTTTTTTTTTTTTTACATAATTATGCTTTCTCTTTTCCCAAATTATGTTTATTTAAAATTTATTTTTAACATAATGGGAAGTAAATAGCATTCTCAATACCTTGTTTTCTGTAAAGTGGAAACATAAAAAAAAATTATTTCAGTTTTAAGCCCCACACTATGCCGGCTAGGCTAAAAAAGATGAATGCAAATGATGAGAAATGAATGCAATGGTGGAATGAGTAAAGTGAGAGAGAACGGGAGAATCCCGAGAAAACACACACACGCAGGTGTTCATCCACTACACAGTCCAGACGTGAGCTGGAATTGAACTAGGGACCCCACGCACCAGAGGTGAGCGCTCTAACACTGAGAGCCACCGCGGCCCCATTCTGTAAACTGGAATTAAATGCTTTATTATTATTATTATTATTATTATTATTATTATATTATTATTATTATTATTATTATTATTATTATTATTATTATTATTATTATTATTATTATTATTATTGTTGTTGTTGTTATTATTTGTGACAGTTAAGTATCAATAATGACAAGGTAATGCTTAAGAATGATAATCTATAGGCGTACGAGTTAGAAAACAACCTTTGTGCCCAGACCGTTGAGAGTAAGATACTTTCCCTGTTCTTAGCGTGGTAGAATCAATAAACAGTAGCAGATACCACTTTCAATTTTACCAACTTTGAAAACATAAAATTATTAGATTACGTAACGTTTTATATATAAAGAAAAAATGTAGTTTCAATATTCCTGATCATGATTTTAGGACATGTGGCAAATGAAATGAGGTAATAAAGAAGTAATTAGTGCAATACAAAGTGTGATCCAAGAAAAAACGAAACCTTGAGAAAGCGTATGAATTCAATAGTTTTCACTAAGAACATAGTTGAATTTCGGCAAAAGGAGACGATTTCAAGCTCTTAAGTTCGTATCGTTTCAGGAATTGTGTATTTCTTATTACCTAACTAAACTTTAATTCCTTTCATAATATCTTGTTCAAGGGGACCTTGTATTCACTACAAAATGCATTTAACATGACCAAGGGATGGATCAGGAATTTTAAAGATGTTTGTGCACTCCAGGCCTGTAGCTAGGAGTTCTTCAAGGGGCAGAGATTTACCAAAGTATCAATGTGAAACCCCTCAGAAACCTGAACTAGCAGAATGGATTTTGAAGTCGGGATGTTACATCTCCTTCATAGATCTTACAGTAGATTAGGATTGAGATTTCTTGGCTGTCGGCATCTATGGCCATTTAGCCCTTCACATATGAGGGATGTCGTCCCTCGGCCAGCACACAATCCGGGGAAAGGGAAGGAAGAAAGGATTGGGGAAGGAGGGAAGCGTCCTGAGACCTATAATTTAGGTACTACCCGGTATGAATGAGAAAAAACCAGGAAAACCTCATTCAGGATGGCTGGCCTGAAAAAGCTTTTTACAATTTTTCGACCGAGTGCTCCCACCAGGAATCGAACCCGAAACCACCAAAGGCGAGAGCGTTAGCGACTACGCTACGCGGGGCCACCTACAGTTGAATTTCGGCTTTTTTATTATTTTAATAATGAGTCGAGCTTTCTTACTATACTTTGTTTACTCTGTCCGAGCCAGGTCTGTGATCTTAACTGCACGCAGGGCCCGGGGTCAAGGTGGCACATTAAAAATTACGACTGACGAATTGTATGCGAAAGAAAAAATCTGTTCATGAGAAAGAGATTTGGAGATGTATATTGGAAAATAATTCTTGAAACTTGTTCCTGGAAACTTGACAATGTGTGTTACAGTTGTATTTTGTATAGACTGTAGACTGTTAAGTAGTAGCTTCAGTAATTTCTGCTTTCATTTTGTATTCTGCACAGTAAACAATGGTTGTGTTAATTCAACTCAATTTTAACACAGGGCAGTGGTTCCAGCGTGACTACCACTATGCGGTGTTAGTTCAACACATACCCCGTGGTGTTGGCGTTTAACACAGGGGGTGTGTTACGTCTTTAACACACAACCGGTGTTGAGCCGTGCCATAAGCGTTAATGAACCACAAAATTACTCCCCCAAAATATGTTAAATTGACTACTTTTTTTCTTTTTTCTGTTTTCTTCTTATATTTATTTTAATCTAATAGATTATTTAGCAAGTTCACAATTGTATATTGAATTCGTATTCACCTGTTGTAATTGGAGCAATTAGCTCTGTAATAGGTGTGTGTGTTAAATAAATAAATATGCGTAATGTGTTTACATTGTGCTGAATCTAAAAAGTAGTTTAAACAAGTAAAAAGATGTACTGCAGTGGCGGGGGGGGGGGGGCACGATCCTCCAACGTTTCAATTACTAGCCGCGTGTCCTTCCGGCTTGGCCACGGAGGCGATGAAGAAAACGTCGCTTGTAAAGGGATAAATTGTTGAAGTCTTTTGAATTTGGCTAATCAGAGTGCTCTTTTAAGCCGCGATATTCGACGATAACCGTTCTGGATAAGATAAAATCTGCTCGCCATGTAGAACTAATTTTATAACAAAATGACGACTGTCTATTTACTTTATTTTATAGTTCTTCCATATTCACTTTCAAATGATCGGCGACAGTTGCTATCTAATGAAGTTGATGAGTTTGTTGCTTCTAGTACACAATCGCTTAGAAAAAGAAGCAATAAATGCATCAAATGTGGGAGATGAATTTAGAACATCTAAATGGCACATGCCTAGCACGTCTTGTGCTGTTAGGGTTTCTTCAGAAACATTATGTAAAACAATTGAAAACACATCGCGCGGTTTACATTTTGAAATTTTTCGTGTACCTGGATTTGTTTAAGTATTTCTTTTTACTGTGTTTGTCTGTAGCTTCAATTCATAAGCCTTTATAATAAGATGCCCAACATATTTGGCAATCACGCAGAAAACAACACTGAAGATTCCACACTTGTGTTAATTTAACACACAGGCTGCGTGCCATTTCAACTACCGGCATTTGACGCAGAACTCCAAATAGAGAGTGAGTTGTTCTAACCACTTGTTTGTGTTATATTTTAACACAATCGTGTTAACACATAGGCATGTCGTTGAAACAACACAAACACAGTGATTTTTCACAGTGTGAGAACACTAAAACACTTTTTTTTGCTGCTTACACATAACAATATGAGATAGTAAAAGGAAAATAGCACAAAGTTTCTTATGCTTTTATGCAAAGTTTGTTTTGCATAAAATACCAAAATACGAGCCTGGTTACAGCGGTCATACTACTATTTCTAAACTTCCTTAATGATGTGTGACAAGTGTAAATATATGAATCTACGACCGTTTCATTAAAATCATGAAACTACACGTTTTTGTAACCTTTTTTGATTAAAGAAATAAAGATCAGCTGTTAATTTGCACATAAACGTTAAATTATTCGGACTCCTTAATGTCTTGTTGTTGCTTATTGCCTTATATCTTGTTGTTGTACATGTCAAAAACATTTGAAGAGAACACTTTGCAATATCAACGAACAGAACACAGAGTGAAACATCGATTTTGTAGTATATACTAGATTAAAATAATCTTTGTTTTACCTACTTTTAATCGATCATTATTTACCACAGGAATTTATTTATACGTATTCCTAGAGCAGAATGTACACCTGACAGATATATTATAGAAGATGCAAATATAGGCTATCTATTACTGTGGACACTTTATTCTGAAATTAAAATATGAAGTAAGCTATGTTGGTAAATATTTATTAATATGTGATACGAGATAATATTACTTTGTTATTGCAACATTATAGTTTCTTTAAGTAAGTAATAGACTTAAATAACAAGAACAATAATGCTGCAACTATAGAGAAAAATATTCACTCTGTAGTTCAGATATTATTAAGTAAATGCACTGAACTGGATCGTTGTTTTAACACAAAAGGATATCCAGATTGTCCTTTTAACCTGTTTATTTCACGTAGTTTTAAAAGTTACACTTCATACATTATATTGAAAATATTATTTGCTTCATTAAAAAACTACTTTCAAATTAGCATATTTAGATTTAAAATGGGTTAAATCAGGGATGCAAATAAGCAACAAAATTTTACTATCCCAAGAAAAAAGCTACTAGCCCACATTCCACAATAGAAATCATTTATTTACCTTTGAAATAAATAATAGTGATATTAAAAACTTGCCCGCGCCGATGAACCACTCGCCCCGAGCGAGTGTGCGAGTGGCTATTTGCATCCCTGGATTAAATATTAAGACAATAGATAGGATCTATTCAGGTTTTGTCCAATAATCTTTAGATGAACGTTCATACTTCGTAAATTTTTAGAATGAAATTGTTCAAATATGACACAATTTGGAATGAGTCGATTTTTACGCAGAGAGAGGATAAGTGCAAATAATGCAATGCTAGTGACAATTCAAATGTATTTAAATCTGGCATCAAATTACATTTGAACTGTCCAGAATCCATCCTCCTGCTACGTTTTATTCATTTTACCAGTTGTATACATTACTAAAATGATATGTTTTCTTCTATTATTTTAATATAAGCTGACTCTTTGACACTCATCTTTGACAACAAACGTAGATTTCTAAAGACCTAGTAAAAATATGTATTCCTTAAGAGATAAACGTAAACCCTTGAACGTAGTCACAAATTGTGTGACGCTAACAGGATTTATATTTATAACAGTGTGTATAGGTTGGCATGCACTCATTAACTTTAATCGAATTCGAACCCAACGTTCCCAGTCTCAATGGAAGGTGCGCTTGCTCTAGTTCAAGGTTGTCAACTTCGATGGAAGTCGCGGTTGCTCTAACTCAAAGTTGTCAATGTCAATGAAGTAGCACTTGCTTTAACTCAAGGTTGTCAATCTTAATGGACATCTCGCTTGCTTTATCTCAAGGGTGTCAGTCTCAATGAAAGATGCGTTTGCTTTCACTCAAAGCTCTCAACCTCAATGCAAATTGAGCTTGTAATAACTCAAGCTTGTCAACCTCAATGAAAGTCGCGCTTGATCTCTCAGGGTTGTCAACCTCATTTGAGAAGTTTGATGCAATAAGGGCGTAAGTCTGAAACATGCAGTTGGAGAAAAACGATGTTGAAAACTTAAGTAGTGGTTTTTTCTTACATAAAACAATGTAATATGCAGCATTTTATTCCGATATTGAATTGAAATGTTACCAGGAGGCTAAAGAAGCATGGCAAAAGCCACAAATGCTTTTGATGCAAAAAGGGCGTAAACTCCCTTATGCCCTTAATACATCAAACTCCTCAATTGTCCTTGATAATGTCTAGATTATGTGTATGTGTCATACACTCATATTATTTTTAGGACTTGTGCTTCTACATTTTAGATTCAATGCATGTGAAGTTGAATATAGCTTAGGACTACTTCCACGTTCCTATTTCTCTCAGCAATTGACCTAATTGTGAAAGGCCAATATACCATACAACCGGGCAGTAGGCAATGATTGCTCTGAACTATACTATAGTGGATCAATTCGTTAGAAAGTTTATTATTATTATTATTATTATTATTATTATTATTATTATTATTATTATTATTATTATTATTATTATTATTATTATTATTATTATTATTAAAGGTGATGTAGATTTGCCTAGGCATACCGAAACGATTTTAAGTATAACTTCCTTTCTTCCTTAACGAAGAAATAAATTTGTTACTGATTTTAAATATTCTCAAATAATGAATTTAAAACAATTGAGTGTCGTTTTAATTACGATACTATTATCGAATTGAATATAAAACTGTTTGTAGTAAATCTATAATTTCCAGTTGAAATACAAGAATAAAGAATTTGTTCCTACGACACTCTATTCGTAACAAAGAAAACCATTTATTGCTGTATCTTACAGGTTTTGCTTTATAAATGTTCATATCAAAACTGAATGTGATAAAAAAGATTTCTTCAATTCCTGGTTGCACCAAAGGAATAAAGTCGCAAATGGACAAATTCTTCGGAAGTTTAATTAATTTGCGAAAAAACTGCTTCTCGCTATCTTTTGCTGTTGGTGCTCAATACAAATCCACAGTAGAACCGGAAAGTACTAGCAAAATTCTCCACTTCCGCTTTTAGTAGAGAGATGTCAGTGAAGATGTGATCTTCCGTTGATACTCTGAATCGATCCCACCCCCAAAAAAACCTGTTGTCGTTTTCAATTACCGATTATGTTCTATGACGATCAATGTTGAAGCAAGAAATGCTTAAT
Source organism: Thermobia domestica (assembly GCF_964235325.1). Classification (NCBI taxonomy): domain Eukaryota; kingdom Metazoa; phylum Arthropoda; class Insecta; order Zygentoma; family Lepismatidae; genus Thermobia; species Thermobia domestica. The sequence goes on from NC_137469.1 coordinate 96,929,229, forward strand.
TTTTACTATTTCTGGTTTGAATCCTTATTTAACGCTTTCAGAGTTTATGGAAACTTTTGTTACCATGGCGTAGTATCATCTTTGACCGCTTATTTAGGTTCTATAACAGGTATTAAAGCTGAGTTGTTTGTTGGTCAAGTGAAAGATGGACCAAAGAACGCCTCAGAGGCGTTTTGGAACCAGATGGTCAAGTTGGCGGCACCAAGTGAGGGCGTGACCTTTTTATTTTTTCTTACGGCCATTTTTTTTAAAAATCAAAACTTTAGTTTTCAAGATTGAAAGTTTGCATACAGATTGTGTCTACCTCTGGGAATTTCTCAAAATTTTTGAGATCCCTACGTGAAACCGTGTTTCCAGAAAAAAAATCACTTTTTCCCAATTTTTCCAGTTCAGGTGTGTGATATGGACATGCTAGTAGTACTGTTGGAAAGGGCTTGTTATGCGTTTGAAGCATGACTGTAAGTCAAAATGTATTGGCACAGTACATTTTTCAAGTATATATATATATATATATGAAAAAATTGGTCACCTTCGAAAATTTCTCCCGATTTCAGTTTTCAAGATACAAGATTTAAATTTTGTACATGTATTGTGTACATAAAATCGTATTTTTTTAAAAAAAAAAAAAAGAAAGAAGAATCAAATCTCTACGTGAACGCAGGCCTGGACGAGGGGGACGAAAAAATATTCGAAATAGTTTCCTTTTCGAAAAATCTCCCGGCTTTTCCCAATTTTTCCGTTTCAGGTTTGTAATACGGACATGCGAGTGACACCGTTGCAAAGTATGCTCTATTTTGAAACAAAAACGAGGTACGATCCATCATGTTATGACAAATGGTAAGGAATCAGTTGCTCTGTAAGTAAAAGTCTAAAATTTACCTCAAAAGGTGGAAATCCTAAAAAGGTTAAAGGAGAAAAGGAAACATACTTTTGAGACGATGACAAGATTAGGAAACACGACATTTCGATACCCTTTACTGCTTTTGCTCTATGGCGATTAATTCTGAAACCGGAATTGCTCAATTTCTACCATTTCCGTTTCGACTAGAGGGTTAACCGAGCAGACGAAACCTCTTGTTGGAACGTTGAATCGATTCAATGAATCACTTTCCTCCATCTCTTACCATTTTTGCTCTGTGGAGATCAATTTTGAAACCGGAAGTAGTATCCATAGTTAGTTTCTTCTACTTTCGGTTATAGTAGAGAAATTCAGATACAGCTATTATCTTTTCTAGTGACTTTGAGTCCATTCCAGAAACGCATGCAACTATCTGTTATCGTTTTTGTTCTATGGCGATAAACATTGAAACCAGGAATGGTTAATTTCGATTACCTCCGGTTTGAATAGACGGATACCGGATGAGATTAATTTTGTTCTTGAAATATTGCATTGGATCCGAGAAAACACTTCTTGATATTTCTGACACTTGTTGATACACAGACGTAGTCATTCTGCTATAATACTTCCAGGTTTGGAAGTCTGAGAAAAGAACTTTTTTTTTTTTTTTTTTTTTTTTGCTTTATGCACAGATGACAAAATTAAGTGTAGCATGCAGATTAAGTGAGAGTTCCTCGAAGAGTCAGTCCCAAATGACTTTCTTTTCTTCTGAAAAGAGTCTTTCACAAATGATAATTTCAGTTCACGCATTGCTGAAGACGACAACAAGTTCCACGAAATAAGTGACTTCATATTGATCACTTCGCTGGCTAAACAGAATGCTACTGAAGTTTTAATAAGAACCAATACCCTTCGATAGTGCTATCGAAAGTAATAGTGCAATATAACATAAAAGGACAGAAAAAAAAACATCTACAAGGAAGCTACATACAGTGAAAGAAAGAATTCTTTTTTTCTTTCTTTTAGAATTATATTCTGTTATGGAGTAGAAACATTGTGACTAGGGTTACAAAAGTGTAGAGTAGTGTGGATATTGACTCAATGCCAAGAATGTCGCTAAATATTCATGTTGTTAGTATCAACACTAGTCTAGAAAATATCATAATGAAACGATACGTCAGTCAAAGTAATGTTGCTTGGGCTATGTGTCCATTTATTTCAATAATGATATTTAATAATAATTTGTAAATCGTTAATAATTTTATTTTACAATAAGAGTGTTACCAAAAAATCATTTCAGATTCATACGGATAATAAAATACAAAGGGCAATGTAAAATAGTTGGTCTAAAAAGTTTTGACAGGTATACACACTCGTCAATTACGTTTATGAATAGCAGATGGCAGTAAAATAAACATGCAGTCAAGTACACCACAGAACAGACTACACCAATCGCTCATCATAGTACATTGACAGAATTTGTAAAATAACTACTGTTTGTACTATACACAAAAGCTCTCCATATCTTAACGTAGCTTGACGTGATATTTTACAAGCCTTGTTTGTTTTTACAGAAAAATTCGTATTATTTCTTTTTTGAACATGATGTGCAGTATAGGTGCTCTTGCCAAAGAGAGGAATGACCCTCTAGTGGTGATTTTAGATTATTTTGATATGAATCCAAGTATGATGAAATAACCAAAAAGATGATTAGAGAAATTTTACAATCTAATCCCTTACCTTAAAAAATACAGGTACTAATTGAAACTATAAATAAATGAACGATCATGGTTCCAGAGAAGGCGTTACTTTCTGCGGCCAACCCATCTTCGGGTGGGGTTGAAATTGCACTTAAAAATTAATAATTAATTTACCTCCGATCCAATTAATGTCTACTTTTAGTAAAGTCTTAGAGCGTATTCCAGTAAGGCGTCTACATGTATACATAGAAAGCCGTCAAATTCCTTTCATCCACCAAGCAGGTATTAGCCCAGGTTATTGCATCAACAATCAACTACTACGCTTAACTAATATGATTACGCAACACTAACTCGTCATACCATCATGTCTTGTATTATTCGACCTCGAGAAAGCATTTGACAGAATGTGGCATATGACACATATATAAATTAATCAATCTCCGATTTCCTGTACCATCTATATGACTGATCTATACATTTTGGAAGGCTGTCTCTCATATAATTCAGTAACTGTATCTCACATCCTATTTTCTTTCACCTGGGTACCTCAAGGATCAGTTCTGTCACCACTTTTCCGTGGTTGTAGTTATGCCTCTACTTCCTGATATAATTCATGTCTTTTAATATGCCGATGACACTGCTTTCTTTCTTTTAAGTTCAAGTATCCAATCCATCAACACTGTACTACAGTCAGCAATTAACAAATGACAAATGGCAACTAACGATCAATGCCACGAAACCATACGTCATTGTTTTTATTCCTGCGAAAAGAACATCAAGAGCCCATCGAAATCTTAACAACTTCTTACTTCACGGAGATTAAAATCTCATACTGACACGTTCAACAAGAACCTATTTAGGACATCTATTGATGAACATCTTACTTTCCTTCCACATTTCCATCCACTTTCGTATCTTGTTGTTTTTTCTCAATTTCTTATTGTTACTTTCTAGTACTGCACTTAAACAATCTATCGTAATTGTATTAGCAGCAGCAAAATGCATTGAAACCTTTGCCAAAGAGAGGACCTAACTCTCTAATAGCTGGGTTAGATGAATTTGATATGAATATCCAAATATGAATGAAATAACCGAAAAAATCATTAAAGAAAATTCACAAACCTAATCGTTTACCTAAAAAAAATACAGATACTGCTAAATCTAATATGTGAGCTAGTAATTACAGATAGTGTCAATGAGGAGGTGATTTATACATTAATTTGAGGATTACTAAAGTAATAGTGTGAAACGAGAAGTTTTACAGTAGAATGCCGTATTCATCCATGCTGAGTATGAGAACATGCTGTATGTCTATGGGTTTTGTAATGGCAGTTGCACAGCTGTGGTAGAGGAATACCAACGAAGATTTCCTAACCGTAATCTACAATTCGCATGTGTTCTCACGCGTATATAACCAACTACGTGAGATTAATTAAGCTTCCCAGTGCACTGATAACATCACAATATATTCCTGACCAAGATGAAGATATTCAGATTGTGCAGCAGGATCCAACAAGAAGTGTTATGGGGCGTTTACACTTAGTCGATTTAGTCGCACGACTAAATCGACTCGCTGCATTTGCCACTAAATCGAAGCAACTAGGCCGAATCAGATAATTGGACGTGTTCAATTATTTTAACTACAGAAAATAGAACGTCTTTTAATTCAGTTGCCAGTCGATTAGTCGCCTTCGATCAACAAGCAATTAAGTTGAAGTCCCGTTTACACGGTCGATTAAGTTGAAAGTGACGTCAATTCAACTGAATCGAACGCAAATCGACTAAGTGTAAACGCCCCATTAGAAGGATTTTGCGTCGGCTTCAACTTCCCCGTACGTATGTAGACTCATGTTCATAATTATTGTCGCATGTCTGTAAATATGTTGTTGTAAGAATATAATTTGATAACGAATTCGATCGGTATTTCTTATCATGTTAGTATGTGTATAATCGGCAAAGGCATGTATGTGGCAAATTTCATATCAAAAGAGAAGTAAATAAGAATAATAAAACGAAATAAAACTTTCTTGTCCATGTAGCAACATTTTGTTTTACTCATTCTAATTTTCGTACTTATGATTCTTTTCCTATGAAATTTACCACAAATATACATTTCCCGATTACACACAGTATCAGTATTAAAAGTACTATGGAATCGAAAAGTACTGTTCGAATCTTTAACAACTTCCACACAGGGTTTAGTATCCACCTAATTCTTTCTGTAGCTCTAGTGTCTACTCAATAACGAGATAATTCTTTAAAAAAATTTAGAGGTTTTTTTTTTAAAGAAATTTTCCCTGTGTTACTTCCTCCTTTAGGCATATTTGCAACAATCTGTACACCATCTCTAAGCTTACTTTATTACCATTCGAATGAAATATAAACCTTTACCTTTACACCAACCACTGGGTGTGCTATATGCAACTAACTTAAACTCTCAACATGTTTCCGGGGCTGCACAGGCTGTATCTCGGATACCATGGAAAATAGACTACATTCATGGCCGGATCCAGGATTGTCTGAGATGGGGGGCGGTGCACCAATAACTAACAAAATAACCAATCATACTGAAACTCTTCAAAGTGACATGTGACAATATTCTTTGCCCCTGACAACACTGATGCATAGAACGGACGAAAGTATTTTAAAGAGGGTTCCAAGTGGAATGCATGACAAAAATGTCCTCTCCTCCTGCATTCTGTTTTCTTCCCTACTTGACAAATGTTATATTATTTTGCTTGGTGAATCCTTTTTCTTCAACCTTTAAAAAATCAACTTAAATTATTACTTTTGCAAAGCTCTGCTTTCTTTTAAGCACCAAAAGAAACATTATGGCAGAAAGTTTCGGAATGTATTGCTATTTTCACTGCTAGCTTCTCATTTTAGATAGTGTATTATTACAACAAATTGGGATGCACGTGCATATATATTTTAAAAACCAACTTAATCGATTTTGTACTATTACGTGAATACAAATTTCATTAACAAACCTACCGCATGGCGTAAGTCAGTTCTCACTACAAACATTCTTTAGGAAGGAGTAGTTTATTCTTTCCAGCCAGGTTTTTTCTTTCTCTCTTTCTTTTTCTTAATTATTGGACATTAATTCACTCAACTCTTGCAATTGTTAGAGCTCAAACACTTTTTTATTGTTGTATGATTCATTGTATAAAGTATAAATTGATAAAAGTTAGTTCGAACATAATGAGAAACACTTATCATCGTTTAAGGACGGGTAAGCCATTTCACAATAAACTCCAGTAATAAATATGGTTTAAATGTTGTTATATTAGACCCTTCATGGACCTCTCATGACACGGGAAGATCCTGATAACTTGTAGATGTAACAAAGAAAAATATCACGGTATACTTTACGTTCGTTAATTTACAAAACGATACGAAAGGAGAAAATTCTTCTAACTTGTAACTATCAAGATGAGAGAGATTTCTACAAAAAAAATTGAGTTGAGACGAAAGAAACTTTATTTCCCTTCTCGTCTCGTGAACGCTGTCAAACACTACTAGCGACATCTCTTATCGTCATGTAAAAGACAACAAAACTAGCGACATCTATTAGTCTGACCGTGAACTATTGGGAACTACAGCGACTGACAGATTGTAACGTCTTTCGTTCATAAGAAGGATTAAGAATGTCTAAATATTTTCACCTAGATATTTATGCAATCCGTCACTCAAAAATATTTTATTTAAGATTTGCATATTAATGCTGTTCAGTCTCAGACATTTTCTTATTGTTACGTGATGTGATTCATGGACCCGCTCATCTTTGTTCATCTTTGGAAAGCAGTTATGTAGCACTGAGAACCAAGCCATTTCATGTATCTCCCAGTTCGAGTTCAATCGCCTAGGAGGTCAACATCAACGGACATTCGCCTTGGCGCCATTGTCTGACAGCAACATTTGTTAAATAAGCTTATTTCCTATTCATCATTTGCTGATTACGAGGAAATCCTTGTAACTGTAAAGCTCTTTTCCAAATAAACTGTGGTAGCAGTTTTCCTAACCTTTCACCCTTGTCCTCATCTATCGCTATGCTTCGTCATATTTGCAAAGTCTCACACGTGCGGTTGTTAAGTTTTATTGGTTTTGAAATCAAGAGCTTTCTCAATGAATTTGTATCTTACTGGCTCTCAGTCATATATCAACATCCAGACAATATTCTCATCGATCGTTTAGCCGTCACTTGTCGCAGCTACAAGGATTGATCGTCGTAAATAAGTACTTTGACGAACCTGAACATATCTTCCTGGGTTCTGGAATGCGACATCTAGCAACGCCTGCACCTTTGGTTTCTAAACCCAGTCGCTTTGGTTTCTAAACCCGAAGGATTTTATCTGCTTCGATTTGGAGTAGTTGACCACCTCTGAGTGACGTAGGTCCACACGGTATTTCTTCCGTCTTTACTCCGATGACGTCAGAGGGACAGTCGAATCAAAAGCAATAAAGTATGATCTTGGTCATTTTACATCTGGTCTTTTGAGATTCGGTCATTCTGCCTGCATGGTCACCAGGGCCGTGCTGGGATACTAATGAGGGCGGTGGACAAGTCTACTGAAAGGGCGCCCATACAAAAGGGTATATATATATATATATATATATATATATATATATATATATATATATATATATATATATATATATATAGAGAGAGAGAGAGAGAGAGAGAGAAAGAAAGAAAGAGAGACTTTGAAAAAAGTATAATTGCCATTTTATATAAAATCACCACCAAATTTGCTTTAGTATTAACGTAAATAGCTAACTTCGATTCGAAATCCTCTTTACTAGAGAAAAACTTTTTAGTTCCTGTAATAATATTTCTGTTAAATAAAAAGAAGCTAAATGTATCAACAACTTAATATAGCTCTATGGCCTATGGACACAGGAGGTTCAGTGCCGCGTTTACAAAAGCTCTCCATTGATTTCTGTCATTAGCCAACTGGGCCCAGTTTCTACTTTATATTTCAATCTCTGCGAGAACCATTTTAATATTGTCATCCTATCTGCGCCTCGGTATTCTTAACGGTCGTTCTCCTATTTGGATTTCCAGTTACAACTTTGAAAGCGTTTCTAATTTCTTCCATTCTGGCTACCTAACCTGCCCATTTGAGACTCCTAGACTTGAAGACCCTAACAATGTTTGGAATGAAGTTTCCGCCTTTCCCGTTCCTCTTGGAGTTCGAATATTGGTTTAAGAATTTTGTTTTCAAATACTTTCAGTCTGCAATTTTTCCTCCGAGTCAGTGACCATGTTTCGCAACCGTACAGCACAACAAGCATGATTATAGTTTTATATTTTGAGCTACAAATCCCTCAACAGAATTAGCGACAACAAAAGATTTTTTAACTGAATAATAACACGAAATCCCTGCTTTCAATAGACATCAAATTTTTTAGTGATTATGGTTTTGATCTGTTAATAATGATCCTAGATATTTGAAAGTATCCACTTTGTCGAAAGAAAATATTATTTGGTATTTTAACGCATCCATAAAATGCAATATTACGATCCCGACAAACTTCCATTTATTTAGTTTTCTCTACATTTACTTTTAAGCCTATATCCCTGCAAGCGTTAATTAAGATTTCTGCATTCCTTTCTATTGTTCTATCATTCTCTATTAAATTTACATCATCAACATACGCCATAACTTGGCAAATACAATTCAGCTCTAGGTCCTGATTGCGGTCTTTGATTTTCCTTATAGTGTTCTGCAGAACAAAGTTTAATAATAATGGCGACAACACATCTCCTTGTTTCAGGCCATTCTCAACGTGAAGCTCGCAAACAAGAATTTCTTTACTCGAACCTTACTTTGGGATTCATTTAAACATATCTTAATTAATCTCTTTTTCGGTATTGCAAATTCTGTAAGCATGTTGTACAATGTTTCCCTCCTACCGGAGTCTAAAGTCAATAATTGATGTGTCAGGGTATTGTGTTCTCATTTCTTTTCAAGTAGTAGTCGAATGGTAAATATCTGGTCGATAGTTGATCGATTTTATCTACATCGGCTCTGATAATTTCCAATAATTTCATCTCCGTATGGAGTCAATCTTGTAAATAGAATGTTCAAGAGAATTTATTGGATGTTGACAGAAAAGAAATGCCTCAATAATTATTAGATCTGTTTTGTTGCTTTTCTTCTGAACTAGAACAATGATTGATTGTTTTCACTCTTGTGGTAATTTCTCCTTGTTCCAGGTAAGGAGAATGAGTTTATGTATCTTGCTCTACAAATTTTCTCCTTCAGCTAAAATTAAATCAACCTGAATTTCGTTTACACCCGGAGATGTGTTTCTTTAATTTTTTTAATAGCGATTTCTATTTCTGTCTGGTTAGGTTTTGGAATATACGGTTAGGCTGTATGCATTTTACTTTCTCCACGTGCTTTAGTTTTTGGCTATGTGTTAAGCAAATCGTCGAAGAAATCTTTCCATCTATTTAAGATGCTATCCTGATCAGTGAGAACTGTTCCGTTAGCTTTCTTTAATATATAAGCACAAGGTTGATAGCCTTTGTTAAGTTCGTTGATTCCCGTATATGTGTCCCGAAAGTTTTTGTTTTCACTATTATCTTCAAATTAATTAATTTTAAGTTTCAAAAGTCGCGTTTCTTTGTTCTAAAAGCTTTGGAAGTTTTCTGCCAGATGACAATGAAATTTTACGTAGTTATTTCGTTCGGATTTTGAAGCCAACGCTGTTTCTTCTGTTTTCTCTTCTCTGCTACTTTAGTGCATTCCTGGTTGAACTATGGTTTGTTCTTACGTATTTATGCGTGCCCCAATATTTCTTTTGCTGAAATTTTGATGTTATTTTTGATTTCAACCAAGTATCTTGAACACTAGTGCACTCAGAACCTTCTAATGTCGAGATTTTATTCGACACTTCAATCTGGCTCCCCTCTCACCTGACTCTCCTTTATTTTTTTTTAATTAAACCGCTCCGTTTTCAAATATTGAATATTTCCTTTATTCAACGATAGTCTCTCTTACTATCACAATCAACTCCTCTGAACGACCGCAAATCAGTTGTGCTAGATTGTTTTCTTCTGTCTACTAAAACATGAACAGTTTGAACATTTTTTTTCATCTGATGAAGTCCAAGTATATTTATGAACGTCGCGATGTTGGAATTTTGTAATCTTCAAGATAAGGTTTCTGGGTGTTGCACAGTTCACGAGTCTAACGCCGTTGTCACAACCTTCCTTATGCAAACATTTATTCCCTATAATCGGTTAGAAAATATCCTCTCGTCCTACCTTCGCATTGAAACCGCCTAACAGAATTTTCACATAGTATTGCAGGAGATGATCAAATACCCGTTCTATTCTTTCGTAAAAATTGTATTTTTTATCGCCTTTCTTATTTTCTGTTGGTGCATGTGCATTTTAAATAATAATATGACACCATCGACCCTTAAGAGAAGTAAAAGAAAATCTATAATTAACAAATTCAACCCATATAATTGCTGATATTGCATATTCGTTTGTAAATGAAAAGCCCTGTTCCTAGTTGGTAATTTTTAATTCGTTCCCCGTGAAAGAACGTAAAATATCCCAACTTGACTCCTCCATTTCCTCCTCATCTAACTTCCTGATATCCCACTAGGTCCATCCTCTATTTCTAAACTCATTCTTTACAAATTTTAACGCGCCTGCCTATAGAGACTTCTTACATTCCATGTTCCAAATCTCATGTCGATTTTACTTTGCTGAGTTCGTGCCAAGCTATTAGTTCTGATCCGAGGATTCTGCGAACTTATCTGAACAATCCTTCTTTTTTTACAGGATGAGGTTGTTAGCCCCACACCAAATCCCCAAGTTGGAGGGTCCGCCCTTGTCTGTCCGCGACTGCTTATTCAGTACATTCGCAGCTAACCTCTATATCCCAGAGGCCTTCTCCTCGATCCACAACCTGAGAACGTGCCGTGTTGTGGTGACAGGAATACCACATTTTACGGAAATTAATATAGCCATATTTCAGAAATACAATAGGTACTGATTATCCGAACACTGCTTTAAAACACATGGGAACAATCAATATGCTGATATATATGGATGCATATTAAGACTGTGAAAGCTTCGATGTCGTAAAAATCGTAAATTACAGACTAGTGTCAGTGTAGTATGGCATAAATGCATCGTACGTTTGACTATTCTTGATGTATCACATTGTTTCGTTTTATAGGTACATAACTTTATAATATTTTTGTAAGTGATTATACTCTTTACCTGTTCTCTGCCAATAGCAACTGTATGAATGTATAATGCAAAACTGAAATACAGAAGAATAAAATAAAATAATATATATATATATATATATATATATATATATATATATATATATATATATATATATATATATATATATATATATAACAGTGAAACCTCTACTAACAGACACCCCTATAAAGCGGACACCTCCCATAACGGACATATTTTGTAATCCCCAAACACTGTAATAAGAAAAAACATATTGGCAAACCTCCCTAAAGCGGACACTCTCTAGTACGGACACGGACAGTCTTTCTTGTTTTTTATAGGTATTATTTACCTTCGTATTACGGACACTTTCTCTAGAAACAAGTTGGAAAGTGCAGTAAAAATACACTTTTAGTAATTCATACGTATGTCACCAAGGAAGAACATGTGGGTGTGACAACATTTTGCCTCCTCGTCTGTCTATTCAGCAACCCAGAGGAAGGGTCTCTGTTTCAAAACACCCTTATATCCTTTGCTTGCATTCCACTCGCACCCAACCTGCTTCAGAAACAAAAGTCATTGACAGTTGCCCACTGTTTGGAATAACACATCATTCTACTGTCCCGCTGGTATCTCTAACCAAGCAGAAGACAAGTTTGGTATTTTTGACCACGGGTACGCATATTGTCTTTCAAAAAGTCATTGCTGGACTACAATTAACTCACAAATAAAAGCAACACACCGATTTTGTAGTAAGTAGCGATAATTGTAAAGTGCAGAGAACTATAACATCTTATTCCCATGTTGTGCCTCGAATTGGATGGAGCAAAATAATGCAGGTTTACTAACATTTTGCTAATATTCATAAATACGTAATTCATGCAAAAATATATTTTTTCTAATTGCATATTACCTTGTTTATTAATTTACGTAAGAAAATATTGAAACCTCTCTAAGGCGGACACCTCTCTATAGCGGACAATTTTTGATTCCCCACAGCTGTCCGTTTTAGAGAGGTTTCACTGTGTGTATATATATATAATGTGATAATTCGCAGGGCATCTTATGTAAAAGGCGCCTTGTATTCTTCACAGGTTCTGTACTACCAGTCAGTATTTGAATTTGTTATACAAAGCTGGTATACATGATAACTAAAACCACTTATCTATAATGTGATGTTTCGAAGGGCGCCTTATGTAAACGGCGCACTCTACCTTTCACGGGTTCTTTATCAACAGTAACTGTATGTATTTATTGTACAGAACTGTGCTATACATAAGAGTAAATAAAATCGTTCATCTTTGATGTGGTCTCGCAAGGGCGCCTAATGTAAAAGGCGCACTGCACTTTTCACGGGTTCTTTACTAATAAAACTGTAAGAATTTATTACTAAAAACTTGTACCTTTATTTATACTGTGATATTTGGGAGGGCGCACCGGGACACGTCCCTGTGTCCCGGTGGGCCAGCACGGGCCTGATGGTCACCTTTTAATTGGAAGGACTTCCGAAGTAGACGCCTAGCTCCTCGAGACTTTTGGACTTGGCCAACAACGTTCTACAGCAACAGCTAGATGAAAAATTATGGACTAACAACTTTGGCGAGAGCGTTCTTAAATTAAGTTGCTACTCCCGCCCCAGCTCTACCAACATCCCAATTGCTACCATTAGTAATTATTTGAATAATATGTTTCTTTCAGCAAGTCTCAAATTACAATTCCACCCTTTATTCCTTCTCCTCTCCACCTTCTAATACAACGTTTCAATATGATAATAAGGATTAGTTATATTTCTAACGCGAAGCTTATGTCGCTGCATAAGCACATTTTCTGTCGAGAAATAATCATTTAATTATTATAAACGTTAAATGTGTTGTAATTAGGTATAGTTTAAAAACATTTGATTTTTACTTTGGGAATAGAAGCTGTCTTATCCAGATAATTAATTACTTTACTACACTAACAGAAGTTTTCTGAAGGGTCCGTTGTGATGTAAAAGTTGATTTTGTAAGTTGCGTGCTGTCTGGCACTTGGTGAGACCTACATCCCACTTTGATAATTCAGTAGTTCTTCCACAAATGTGAATCGACAGCTTCCGTGCGAAACTGTTATTATCCAACGGCAAGCAATTCGACATGATATGGAAATTCCAATAGTATTTAGTATACTAAAGGAACATCTTGTAAATACATATCTCCAAAGCTATTTAACATATACAATACATACACATACACTTTTTATTAGATTTTAAAAATAAAACAGATTCAATTAGGATAAAATGGGCATATCAAATTAAAAAAACACAAGCATACAATATTTTGCCTGGAAACATTTAAGCGTTTTGCATTTTAAAATTACAGATATTTAAGTTTTATCAATCTTCAACTGTCTCTGCTTTTGAAATAATTGTAAAAGTGCAGCATTGCGTATATATTATGACAAGAGCTCAATTACCATATTTTCTGGCCTAATTAACATATGTAGAAAATTCACCCTCTGAAAAAGTATCGATAAATTGTGCGCTTATAGTCCAATGCATATTTCCGTTATCTAAATTTCAATGTATTTTTCCAATTTGGTTATGTTTGTATATCTTCTTTGTTTCATACAAGTTATTTCGGGAGAAAGGGAGCAATTGTCTCCTTGAATTTCAGAAAAATGTGCTTGTTCATAAATTGTATATTAATATAATAATAAGAAAATGTGGGATTCTTAGGTCGATTAACAATCATCGCTAAATATAAAATCACCATGGCAAATTCTCAAATGATCCTACCGCCTTTTTTCCTTAGTTAGCAACAGCATTTAAGTGCATCTTGATGTCTCAGCATTTATAGGTAATACTAATGTCCTTGATTGTACAGAGAACAATTTGTTGCACAAGGACTCCGATACTGATATAGAAGAGTTTTCATTCAGAATTGGCGAAGAATTTCTAGTGTTGACAACATATATTAAAAATCAAATTTTCTCAAAAATATGATCGTTTCCTTGTCAAAATATCATTATACAAAATGTAATATATTTTTTTAAGATATCTTTTAGAAATATCGTTCTCAGTAATTGATAGCATTTGAAGTGCAGGTGTAATAGAATCATTCTTTTTCGCTCTAAAAGAAGACGAAGAAGAAGAAGTTGTTACCGGAGCTTCGTATCTTCAGATGTCGCAAAAGATTGTTATTTTAGAACTTGAAAGCATCACTGGCTTCGTTGATAAGGAGTTCGTTCGTATGACAACAGGTTAGAAGAACTTTTCACTTTGGTACACAGCAGAGGAATATCTTGGATCAGTATTCTGAAATCTTTATTCACGTGAAAAAAAAAGTTTCAATAATAAGGAAACTTTTCTCGATTTGGAGAAAAGATATTTAAGTATTTCCTTAGAATGAAGATGATATTAACCTTATTTGTAATGTAAGAACGTATAAATGTGTGAGTGACGTACGGGTTATATAAACATCAAGACGAAAGATTTACAATATTAATGCATTTATCATGCTTTGTTTGCGGAGGGCCGATCTAGAAGGTAAAAATTGGGGAGGGGTTAATCAGAACCGAGACTATGATAGCTGTATCATGAGTTTATTATAAACTTTCAAAAATATATAACTAATAGCTTTAATTATTTTTGTCACTCAAAATACTGGGTTCCTAAGCCCCCCGCAACGAGTTAGATCTGCCTCAGTTTGTCTGCTCAGAAACATTATATTGGCTGTATTTATATATTAAAAGTGATTTTGTTTCCAAATTCAGTAATAAATTACCAAACTATCAATAGTTAATTCTTTTTCTTTTGATTGCTTTTCACTGCAATCAATTCCCTAAAATTAATAAAACAAAAGCATGTGACTTTTTACATATTTCTCTTTGTCGAGAAATAATATTTTATGTTAATATGGCTTTAGCTGCATAATTATACCTATAGTTAACAATAGAAATATGTGTTGCGAGTACTGCTGAAATCCATGTGAGAAACAAACTTTTAAGTTATCTATTGAAGCTTTCCTGGCAACGTATTCTGAACAGGTCTTTTCGGGCTAGCAGCTAGGTAAATACTGTTATATCTTGCGATGTTTCGAAAGCTGACATCGTCCTCATCTTCAGGCGAGTATGATGGTGCAATGAAGTGTATGGAATATACTATATACTCATGTATGTGTGATTGGACACTTCTGATTGGTGGTTGAAATGGCGGCTTCTGATTGGTGCTTGAAATGGCAGGATATGATTGGTGTCCATGTTTTACTCAGTTGGAATCCTGTGTCTCTGTTAAGGTTCGTTTTTTCTTGTGTGATTGCAACGGCTTCTTTTATTCAAACTCTTGAGCATTTTGCTATTATTTCGGCATCTGTGAACAAAATCTTATGTTGCTGTTTGATGCTATGTTCAGCCAGTCCGGATTTTCCTGGTTGGTTTAGTCTGATGTAACTGTTGTGTTCTTTGCAACTGGCTTCAATGGTTCATCCTGTTTGTCCTATATATGACTTAGCACATTCACATGGAATGCGGTAAACTCCAGGAGTTCGGAGGCCCAGGTGTTCTTTGGTTGATCGTATTAAGTTTTATATTTTTGCTGGAAGTTTGTGTATTGTCCGGATGTTGTATCTGGCAAATAGTCTGCTGAGCTTTCCAGAAGTGTTCAAGGTGTATGGGAGGCAGATTGTGTTCTTCCGTTCTTCATTCACAGTTTCTTCTGAACTTTTGTACTTGTTGTCAGTGTCCTTATTCCTGGTCCTTTTCAGGGCCATATTTATATCTCGCATTGAGTATCCATTTTGTAGCATTGCGTTGCGAAGGTGATTAAGTTCCTCTGTTAAGCTATCCTTGTCGGAGATGGAGAATGCTCTATGTGCTAAAGTGTTGAGAACTCCAAGCCGTTGAGCTTTATGATAGAAACTGTTTGCGTTCAGATATTAACCTACTGTCATTATTAGTCCGTCAATGTCCACACAAACAGTTATTGAATCTTCACCTGGAAATATGCAGACAATTGCTTGTGTTGATTTCTGTAGAAAGTCACGCTGTGTTCTCATGTAAGAATCCTCATGCTTGCTACCGCCAGGCTAGAAGTTCAGCATCCTTTATTGTTAATTTTAAATAACGTACGAGATCGTTTAGTTCTGGTTGTTGTATAACCACCAGCAAAAGTATCTTCCCCTAAGTGCTCTAATTCCATTACTTGGTGTTCAGGTCCTTTGTAGTTGTGAGAACGCCTGGACAGAAGCAACCAAACTTACACGTAAATCTTCTCGGCACTGACAGCAGTTCATGACACTGAGCCAGGTGTTTATGCAAGTAAAATTGTGAGTAGATGACGCACGAAACATTTCTCCATTCTGAGATGAATCTATCTCGTTCAGAACGTGTTGTCCAATGGACATCATATGTTAATCTCGATATTGCTGTGTATGTAATGTATTATTTTATTACATAGTGTATATTCAAAGAAATAAAAACACTGATCACACATAAATCAGAAAATGCTTGAAAGTAGACGAAAATATCAAACCTAGAACAATTGCTGGAAATAAGTTTGTAAATCACTATCTCCATTGACAGACCTTCTCCAGTTCTCCTCATTTCAACATCTTTTTCTTTCTGGAGAGCAGATCTTGCTTATCACACTCAGTATGCATTGAAATTGATATTGAAATATTTTTAAAAGTTTTAACCTGGCCGGGATTTGAACTCCTTATGTGATTGTCACAACGACTTACTCGAGGTCTCCTTCTTTAACTCAAAAACAAGTTATATAGACCTTCGTTAATGACGAAAGTAGCAAATCATTCTTCAAGTTAAGGCTATCTCATCGTTTTTAACGATGGTCCCGATTTACATTACTACTATTCTTTCTCACTTTAACTTCTAATTTCCAAAGAAGAAAAGATGACAGATATTATTTCCCATTCTTTGAATTGTATCAACACGTGTAGAAAAAGACAGTTTTATTTTATCTTCAGTAACTACTAGTTTATTCTCTTATTTTTGTATGGGGAATTGATAGCAGAGTGGCAAAGCATGGAACTCGTATGGCAGAGACACGGGTTCAAATCCCGTCCTGGCAATTATTTTTATCGGAAGGCATTGTTTACGTAATTGATATTGTAATGCTGTTGTTCTGTTGTTATTATTATTATTATTATTATTATTATTATTATTATTATTATTATTCGGAAGTCGAGGCCTGGTTACATATTTTATATTGTTTTTGATTATTTTACTTCAAGTCTTTTGGTTGATATTGAATTTATTTGAAATGGCGAATTGCTTTAAACATTAATATTTCTAGCAGTAGTAGCAGTAGAAGTATTCGTACTAGAAACTTATAAGCAATTGCTGGGAAACGTTTGTGTTTGATCATTAGTATCTTTGACCCATACCAACGATATGCCTTACGTATTCATCAATTGTTCGCTAAACACGTTATGTTCACAGACAGTACGAACCAAGATCGATACGGCTGACGTTATCTATCGCAGTTTACTTTTCTAGTGCCAATGCACTGAATAAAGTAGTCTCAACACTAACAAGGAGAAAGCAGACTTTGGTAAATGAACTTCGGGGTCAAATGATAATGATGATAATGCATATTGCACAATGCATAATGCACATTATTTGCAAGGTGATAATGCACATTTAAAGTGTTCATATTATAAACTGAGAGAGCGCAATAGCCTAATATAACGAAGAAAAAGCGTCATAAAGTTTTAGATTCGCTGCATATATCGTACGATGCATAAAGTTAGCAAGTAACGGCATGGCAGAGTCGGTGACATGTGACTCACGTGACAAGGGTCCCGGGCTTGATTCCCGCTGAAGTCAACTTTTTAGTTTTTAGCTTCAACCAATAAAGTAGCATTTTGTAACTATAAGTAAAATGTTAATTCACCATATATTTATAATGTATTAAAACAATAGAAATATACAAATCAGTTGTAAAATCTTTCAATCTTTAGAAATATACAAATCAGTTGTAAAATCTTTCAATGTTGCATGTTAACTAGCAATAAAATGTAATCTATTTCGTAAAAATATTGATATCACTAGTTATATTATGTTACCACAGTTGTTGTGTATAACGTGTTCATGAAATTGAAAACTAACGCAGCATACTATCAACAGCATATCCTGCAGCCATTATACCTAATGGATATTCCTTTGTTGTATGGTGCTGAGGTGTCAAAGGTCTTCATTTATCAAAATAATGTGTCATGACATACAGTTCGTACAATGGTAGCGTGCATGGTCCACCAAGCGCGTGAGAATGCTATCCCATTTTTCGATATCTCTCTCAAGACCCCCAATACACCATCGATGAACTTTTGGTTTCTCTTGGTTATTGTAGCGAGCTTTCTCCCACCGTTATCCGCGTATGATGCAAGGGTTGTGGGAAGAATGCAAGAATAATTGGTTTAAACTAGATCAGATATCTCAATAGAAGCCTCCTCTAATGGAAGTTCCAGTATCCGGATATTACGTACAGCCAGGATAGGCATATAAAACACAATCACTGGTAGGAAGATAGCCTTACCACCTTGAATAGATGTTCCAAAATCGTTCTCACAAATGTAGACCTATTCTCTGTAGGAATTGGACCCATGATGGACTGCGAGTCGTAATTCGAAGCTAAACGGACAAGACCATTCTGTTATGGAATCAAGCTAAAAGAGAGAAAAAGAATAATGAATGAAACTTAAAGACGATAGGATGGGAATTTGGGAAGAAAGACCTACCGACACGATGTTGTTTATCACAAACTCTCATGTTCTAGGATGGAATCAGTCTATTATTGAACCACCATACTCTCATAACCAGTAGATACGTAACGGTATTTTGTTTCTTGTCATCATTTACATTTAAAATTTAAAGCCATATAATAATTTAGTAAGTTTTAGAGGATTCTTTGTTTGGTTAGTTAAAGTCAGTATCCCTTTCCAGCATCAAGGCTAAGTGGAACATAATCGAACAGTTTAAGGAGGAATTCGAACCACCGTAATCCATTGAAACTTCAAACCTCTCCCATCTGGAACCGAACCTTGGACTTCATGCACCAAAGGAATGCGCGAGCTAGCAAATACACCATCAAGGAGACCTTGTTGCATTTTTTGTAGCTCCATGGTTTACTTGTTCGTGTTCATGTTAGACCATCCATTTTATTTATCGATTTATTCTTTCTCGTGTTCTCCCTTTCTTCTACATCAACACCACATTACGAAGACAAGGCACGTACAGATTACCGAGGAAAGGAGAGAGATCGAGCGGACAGATACTCTGAAACTTCTCAGAGGGTTTTCAACTTCTATTTCCTCGTTTTGTTTTATATCATTGAAAGAGCATAAATCAGTGATACAATTTCAGAACCAAAACCTCAACGTCAATTTAAAAGTCTTGTCTTTAAAGACAGCGCTAAATAAGTACAAAATGAGATGGTAAAATTGCCGAGTCTCATTAAGACATGTAGTCTAGCAATTATTAAGCAGAATGATTTCGAGGCAAAGGTATACACTAAGTGTTCCAATATTTTGCCTAAACCTATTCTTTTAAAGTGTGTTATGAAATTCTGCAACATTACACTTATTAACGTTTAGCGGAAAAAAATCCTAAATAAAAGGCATACAGCGCGTACAATGCAAAAGAAAACCAATTCAACTTTTTGGACATATTTTATCTTAAAGATTTCTGTCTAAAGCTATTTTCAGGCCTTAAAAGATTAATGTCCAGATATTGCGAATAATAATTATAATGTAAAAGAAATAACTTTTCCAATATTTTAATAAAATAAATCTCCATGTTAAACTGCTTTTGCTTTTTCAGTCGCCTAACTATAAAAACATTTGCGATCGTGCCAATTCCAATCGTTTTATGAAATTTAATTGTTTGACAGAAGTTATTGTGACGTAAAATTAAACGTAACTTGTGCAAAAAAAGTTTATACATTTCAAAAGCTGTAACTTACAATGTAAAATTGCTGTTAACTCAATCCTATCTGACTGCAAACTAAAGCTAGCTGAGAAGAGGAGATCATTTTATTTTAAAAAAAGAAAAGTTTAAAGGATGCTTCAGATAGTATAAGAAATAGTTATATGCATTGAAAGGGTTGTTTGTCAACGCAATGTTTGTGTCTTCAAACTCTGATCGAAGTCAAGGTTCTTTTTCAAATTATATTTTCGCGTACTAATAACTCAGGTAATGTAAAATGTCATAGCTTAAATAACATATGAAGCATGTTTGGTTTACTATACTCTGACTCGTTACAAAAATCATTCAATAATATTTTCTTCACGAATACAATATTTCGTTTATTTTTTGGTATATATTTTCAAACGGTAAAATAATAATTTCTGTGTAAATGAATGAAAAATTATAATAGGTATATTGCAAATATTAGCATATATAACACCCGGTAGGGTGCTTACCACAGTTTAAAACATGAGTACTGCCTTAGATCTTCAAACTAAGCTTTAAAAATCCCCTCTTATATAAATGGCATGCAGGAAAGGAATGTTAAACACCAATAAATTACTCAATCAGTGAAACTAACACAGTTACTAATATGACATAGTACTCGTAAAAATTTAGTCACCTCAAGTATATGTAAGTTATGATTTGGAAACGTTTTTACTATTTAATTTTGTATACTTTTTACTTCTATAATTAAAATGTTGCCAATGAATATGAGACAAATGCAAATACGCACATAAATGACCATTTCTTCTAAATGAATCAATCAGGTAAGAAATGCTGCATCGATTTGACTTCAAAGTTTATCAAAAGAATCTTAAATTATATTGCTTTTTAATTTCAAAAGTTCGACCTATCTTGACTGTGTTTTTGTTCCTTTAGTTCATCTCCATTTCAAATCCTACTTAATCGAATCTGACAGGGACAGGAACATAAAAATTTCGATAACAGTTAAAAGTGGAACTCAAAGCAACGACTAAACGTGTACCAAGTTCACTCAGACTGCTTCAGACCTCTTGATTAGAGTTTTATTAGTACAAACTAGAACATTGTATGAAATCAACGATTAACAGCTCGAAAGTAAAATAATAAACATCTCTTGAGACCACAACTAGACATGAAATAATGCTAAGTTACAAAAGAGGAGGAAGTAAATAATCCCTCAGAAAACAAAACAGAAAACAATATACACAAGCAAATGCATAAGGAATATATATAATAATCAAAACATGAAAACATCCCGCTCTAGAAAATTCAATGCTATGACTAAAATGCGATCAAAATAACATTGTTCTGAATCCGAATCAAAATGCTTTCACAGAAACCTCTGTGAAAACATCAAAGTACGTAGCCTTGTTAAGCAGAGGTGAGAAGCAATGCACGTAGATGGTAATACATGTTATAAGCAAAAGAACAGAGTAACATTTGGTAATAGGAAAGGTAAAATTGCGAAATAAAATATAAGCGACTGTAAAAAAAATGAGATGGTTTTCAAATAATCCATCGTAATAAGCGTGTAATAACATGCCAAATATGAATCATACAATTACAGAGGGAACATAATAATAAGCCAAACTGTCTGTTTATTAGCATTCCAAACAAAGCAGTGGGAGGTATGGACTATATACTCGTTGTTAGGCATTAGTTGTTGCACAAAACAATCACGGTCAGCGTCATACATGAAGGGTGCGAAGGGGTAATATATTGCATCAAGTCTGTGCCCATTGAATCTGTTGCACATGCGAGATAATACACAATAAGGAAAAGACGAAGGAGATTGTAAAAGTGAATTATATTACAAACGAATTATAGACTACCATGCAAAAAAAAGTGACATCGGAATAGCTCCAGGAAGGAATGAGAGAACGTGTATAAATAGGGCAACTGGCAGCGAATTGAATTACGGTAGGAAAAGCCAGGTAGTCACAGGAAATCCAGAAACAATTATAACCCATTGTCTTATAAAAAGGATGTCAGGAAGTATTGGTTGATAGAAATGATAACACTTGAGCCGAATATTCACAAAACTAAGCCAGTCTTGCAACCATGGAAAATAAAGATCCACACGTTTTAAAGGAAACAAAAATTACTTCCTGTAGTACAAGGACATACAAATTCAATCCTTTTTTCCATGACTTAGGGAAGAGAATAGATACGAGCATAATACCATACTTTAGATGCCTCTTAAACATTAAGGAATTGAATGCAATGCAGGAAATGCAAAACACGGAAGCGTTGAAAATCCAACCTTCTTCAAATCTGTTGAAGAAGTGGGATCCAGATAGTCTGAAGTACAAAGTACCTAGCAGAAGTAAATGTTAACCTAATCTGCAAATGCGTGCCAATAGAAGTCAGCTAGGAACCACTGAAATAAAACATTCGTTTCATGAATTTTACAACATAACCCAGAACAGGAGGTAAGTTAAGTGAGAAATTGTTAAGGCCATATTATAAGCTTGTGTCCGACTCCCGTTAAAGTAACATAATCCACATACGAAAACAGCATTAAGATTTCGAAACGGATAGGGGGTGGTGTCGGAATTTGTGCTATCTGCTGCAGTAAAGTATCTGAAGCTAACAAGGGCATGAAGCAACTGGGAGATGGAAATGTAGGAAACAATATATGACATTGATAAGAGTTGAGTGATCTGTATACGGAATGGAAAGTAATTTGTCCAGAATAAATACGGATTGCTAGAAAAAAAAGTCTAAATAAAACAGTAGATGAAAGCAAGAGTAACGATTCCTGTACTAGCCATATGGCCGGGTGGTGAAGGCAGTCGACTCTGGTGCGTGGGGTCGTATTTTTAAATCTCACCGCCGACTGTCATTTATTTTTCTGTAAAAATTAAGTCAGTGATTATAAGATACTGTGTACTCATCCTATTGGAAATTGGTGACGGAAGGATAATAAACACGATATACACCTGCGTGCAACAAGGATACAAAAGAGAATTATCATGTCCTAGATTCGTGTAACTACATCGCGCAAAGCGTGTAACTGAAGAAACAAATGCAGAGAAAAATATATTTAATAATGGACGTGCCGAAGGACAACTAAATATTGGAAGCAAAAACATGTGTTACGTACAACACTAGCAACAACTGGACGAACTTCATTACGAGTTCAGTGTACGTGATCAATTAGCTATTTGACGACAGTGCCAATCTCATTTTCCAAACATGCTATTCACTTCGTTGGTTAACGGCATTAAATGGTATACAAAACTGTTTCAACTAATAAAAAAGTAAAATATAAATAGAAGAAAACACTGGGATTTGAACCCGTCGCGACTCCACGCTCAAGAATCAACTGCCTTCACTACTATGCCACACAACCTTTATTTTTGCTTTCGTCTCCTTTTATCGCACGTGGACATTTCTTTCTTTTTCCTCGAAACCCATTTTCGTTCTTCACAAATTATTCTTTATTTCGTACACGACTCGCTGAACTCCCCCAGCGGTATAAATTGTATTCAAGATTTCCGCTTCCCAGTTGCTTCAGTCCCGTATAAGATGAAAAGAGATGTGGAAAGATTGCTTCTCTGATGAAGACTGTGCAAGGAGTATAGGCGAAGAAAAATGACCATAACCTGTAATTAAAAAATAGCTGACCTGTTTAAATTTTGTATAAGCACACAGAATTACGGAGGTACGCTTCCACTACGCAAAACTTGTATAAAAAGCGTATGATCTAAATTGACGTAAGCTGGTTTGAAATCATTTGTGAGACTCTAGCTTTCAGTTGTCGAAAGCTAAAATATTTGGAAAGGTCTGGAGATCGTGGAAGATGGTACGTTTGTGACGAGATGCTGTTTGAGACAAACTCACATATTTAATCAAAACAGGTTTGAGATGTCAGGTCAAAACTGTACGAGCATGAGTAGTTTACTAAACGTAAACAAAGTGGTGATAAAATATTAGTGGCTTTCCCGTTACTTCCTCTTAATTGTCTGATTCTTTGATTATTATTTTCTTTAATTCACTACGATATTCTTTGAAGTCGATAGTTCAAATATTTTGATACGATAAATCAGTTATATTACTTTTAGAAACTATTTCATTTGGAATATTCTTTAAAGTATACGTGTGTTATCCAATTTGAATCTGAGTATGTATTTTCTACAGGCCATCCAGATTATTCCCATTGGTTGCGGTTCAAACTATAGATATAGTTTAGAGACATTTATTTTCTTCCATGATGATTCCATTTGCGCGAAATACTGAAGAACTTGATGAACAATTTTTATGTTACTTTCGACTTAAGAATATACATTAGTGACAAAAGGAGAAGGGTTTACGATTTGGTTTAATATGATGTAATGTACTATATTACATAGCTGTGACATATTTATAATTTACTTACATTCATACTCTTTGTAACAGAACACACATTTCTTGTTCAAATAAAAAAAAAAGCAACTTTTCGTGAACAGGATTTGAACCTGTGCTAAAATGAAGTTCTGTAGGCAACTCCGTTGCTATAACCACTATATCAAGAAGACTTCACTCTAGAAGTTGTCCATCTGAGCATAGTGATCTAACGTTACAGCCCGTAGAAGCATGTATTCTGTATTACCTAGTAGGACAGATTTTCATTTCATGTGTCTATTGTGTCAAATTTTATGATCTTTCCGTATATGGCAACTACATATTTACTTGATGGCAACATCCAGATAGTCAATATATGTGTTCCAAATGGTCATGTTGTTCTTTAGCAGAGCGGAAAGAAAATATATGTAAGTACACATCTGAGGGATGTAAGAATGTAGGGTATTTTTTTTTTTTTTTTTTTTTTGAAGTTAGTTTCTTTGTTTCGTCGTCTAGGTTTCGATGACCAGAAGAACATCAGGGAAGAGGAGAAAGATTTTTCTCTGCGATTTCAGCTTCTCTGACACTTTCGAGTCGACTAACTTTAGTCTTTCTGAAGCATGAGAAGAATCTATTGCAGTCCGCAGAGAATGCAAGAGAAATTGAAAATATAATAATGTACTTGATAGGTAAATGTTCGTGACTACAGCAATTGAATCAACATCAAAGAAGTAGGCCAACGTACTGCACAGGTTATTAGTAACCGGGCTACTACCAGGTAATCGGGCTACTAATTTTCTTATACAACATATCAGCATAGTAGTTCAGCATGGCAATGTGGCTTTTATTTTAAATGCATTGCCTCCTGCAAAACTATTAGAAGAGCTTATTTTTTATAACTAACTGTGCAGAGTCAGTTGATGTTTCCTCATATCATTTTTGTTTCAGTCTTTTTTTACCCATCGTCTTTTTATCGTTTTCCACCTCTGTTTCTCTATCTTTCAAAATGTAACAAAATTATATCAAAATCAATCATTATACAGCAATTCCTTTTTTTAAAAAAAAGAATCAACAAAAATGTGATAATTGAACATGTTAAACTAAAAAATATCAAACGTTCTGCTTATAGGAAATATTTCCGTAAAGTTTGTGTACGTATAACTACGTACTTCTTTAAGAATATTTAATAATAATTTATCATTCAATATATATTTATAGAAACGGATAACAATGTAATTAATGATTTAACATTAAAAATATTGACTTTTAGGCAAGAGAACTATTATACTAGACCTGATATCTAATGATGTTGAGTTAATACTCGAATAGATAAAAATTAGAAACAAAATTCTGTAGAACGAATTAACTCCATAACTGAGAATATCGAGTAGTTCATCTTTTACATCTTTGGAAGCAGCATGAGAAATATCACGGAGTTGACAAAACTTAAATAGTTTAAAACTTTTCAACCCAGACTTTTCATGAATTCCGATTCATTTCAAGCAAAAATTTCTTCCATTTTATAAGAAGAAAATTTAAAATGCTAACCGCATTACCTCGCTATATTGCTCAACTAATGAAATGAAATAAAAACTGTGGACTTCATGGATCTCCCGTCTTGAGACTTAATTTTGGCCCTATTCCTTTTAGGAAATCCCTAGCTTTATGGTTAAAAATTCCTATAGTTTCTGTAGCAAAGGCGATGAACATACGATCTTTTTATTTTTAGTTTGGAAAATTCCGTGTGTCTTCGCTTACAGGCTATCTCAGCAGCATTTTCTGCCTCTTTGCATGTTGAAGGTAAATGAGAAGGTTCAAATGCATCTACACATGTGACGTCTCATACCAGTCGTTGCCACATTTTCCAATGGCTTAATATCACTCCTTCTGGTCGTTTTCCATCATCTTGGGACATTCCAGGTGGTTCTAAAATACTTGGAATGCAAGAGATTATTTAATTATGTTATTTAGCTCCTCACGACGAGAAATTCGACCTCCACCCCTACAACAGTTTATTGCAGTAGTTCTCAAAGTGGGGTCCGCTATACCTAGCCAGGAGGTCCGCGACTCCTAAAAATTGAAATGTGTTGTAATAAAATGGAACTCACAGCTGTTATTCAAAAAGTATTTTTTCAGTTACTAAAATTAAAGTAATTAGAAATTATAAGGACGTTTGTAAATTTAAATGTTTTCCTACTTTACTAAATTTCTGCCCTGTGACTATTAAGAGTTGTCTGAAAGGCATTGCAACATTTGATGCTTTTCCCTACCACTTAGTTGTATGAGCAGACATTTTCTGCTCTTTGCAGTATTGAAAATTTAAAGCGAAATCGTCTTAATGCGGAATCGGACCTAAGATTGATGGTGGCAAAACTCATTGCAGATTTCAATGCAATTATGGAAAATTACAAAGAATTTCATTCCTCACATTAGTGACAACAGATTTGAAAACATTGTTTATCAAGTGGATTTCGTTTTTTTTTGAAAAAATACATTGATTTTCAGTCTTGAAAGTTGCTGTATTTTCAATTGAAATTTTGTTCATTAGGAAACAATCATGCATCTTTAGAATAAATTGCTTATTGTATTATTTTTCTTGATGTTTTTCTTGTCAGTGGAAATTCTAGTTAGTATTTTTTAATACCATGTGAAATTTCAGATAGCATTGCAAGGGGGTCCGCAGACTACTTTCCGAATGAACAGAAGGCCCGCACTATCGAAAAGTTTGAGAATCACTGGTTTAGTGCATGTAAGCATTTTTCGTCAACCTGTTGTTGACATTTATTTAAACCGAGACATAGAGCGACACACATTTGAAATGTGTTGTTGTCCAAGATAGTTCCAATACTTTTTAACGGTGTATCTTGTAGCCACGCCTCAGATTCTTCTTTTCTTTGTAAACATTTAAAAGCGGATGATATTAGATGTATTTTCAAGGACCAATTCTTTCTCAATTATTGCTGTTAATATAATCTTATCCTGATCCTGTTGTGAGTCTGGCTTCTTCTGATGCACACTTGGTCACAGAATGGTTCCAGAAGAAGTGTACATCAGGGAGCTTCTGTCATAGAAGGAGCGATGTTGATCGATCAACAAAGAGAAAATTCATAGAAAATATGGGGGAGAGGATTATGTGGATTAGTAGTGACAGAAGGAAGGCAGAGGAAGACCTAGGGAAATTTCACAATCAATTGGAGACCAACGGATACGATAAAAGAAAGCTAAAGATGGAAAGGAAAAGAAGAAAGGACCAGAATAGTAAGAAGAAGAAATATAAGAAAGAAGAAGATGGAGAGATGGAAAAGAAGATATGGGGGAATAGAAAGTATAAGGAAAGATACTGAGATAATTAAGAGAACTCTAAAAAATAGGGAACATTTCAATGTACGTTTCAATGTGAAAATAGGGAAAGGGAGTAGGATACTATTGGACTTGTTACACATAAAGAAAAAGAAGAAAGAAGAGAAGGAGGAAAGCCTGGAGGAGTTGATGGAAAGAAGAGGAGTTGTTTATAAGATAAGGTTCAGTGATTGTAATAGTTGTTATATTGGTGAAACGGGAAAGACTAAAAGAATGGTTAAAACAACACCAAGATAATGTGAGATTGCAAAGAGAAAGAAATGTAATTTTAAACACGTGAGGGACACGGTGCATAATATTAATTAGTGCGAGATTGAAGTGTTAGCACAGGAACAAAGTATGTTAATAAAAAAAGTGGAAGGAGGCCAGATTCATTGAAAAACAGAAAAACTGTGTTATGAATTTTAATACAGGGCTTAATAATTGACGAACAGTTATTGGAAAGGCTTAACTTGTAGCTTAGTTTTCCAATGGACCTGGGGGGAAATGGATCTGCGGTGTTTAATTTCATTTTTGTCAAGTTTTGTTAGATTGGCTGAATATGTTTTGATCAGCCAATCAGCGTTCAGAATCACATTTTGTGGGATCCTGTTATATTTAGATGCAACTCTTTCTTGTTTTTGCACTATGTGATGAAGCCAATATATTAAGTTAGTTGGCGAAACAGTCACACATTTATTATTTTATAAATAAACGTTTCTTTGCTCAGCAATTTGTATTTTTAACATACGTTATTCAATATAATAGCAAAGCTAGTATGAATCAGTTACTATGAGCAGTTTGATCCTGATCGGAAAAGCTCGGAGAATGATTTTGTATTTTCGAAACTATGACTCAAAATTTAATTGTACCTGTACAATATAATATATCACACCTTTATGTAGCAGATCAAACTCTACTACTATGCCAAGTGTGATTTCAATCAGATACCACCAAGGTTGAAATCGTACGATATACATACAGTGCCCACGATATTTCAGTGAATATCTTAAAAATAAATGATGGGCGAGAAACTATTGTTGTTTTGTATTATTATGAAGAAAGTTTCGATATTTAAACCAAACTTCATCACAAAACGAGTGTTACAAATATAAACATCATGTTGAAAATGATTTCTACTTGGAAAGACGGTGTTGTTATTAATCAATAACCATCAATGTTCATTAATATTAAATTGATATGAAAATTGTCAGAAGAATTCAATAAAAGAGATTGTAATTTTTTCCTTATATTAATAAAATATTAAAAAACTCAATAACTTGGAAAAGAGGATTTCTTTTAATATTGAGTATGTCAGTCTAGCAGGTAAACAGTACGTAAATAATAGATTGTTTTTTTTTTAAATCCTTCAAAATAATATTTTTCAATATTTCATGTTCATACTAGTAACGTAAAATTATATTAATGTAGCAAGCATTTTTTTAAAAATAAAAAATAAAACCATCTGATGGAACACATTTTCTAAAATCAAAGAAAAGAAAGAAAAGAAAAGAAAAAGAAAATCAATGAAAGAAGACGAACAAGGAAACTAACTAAATTTTTTGAGAATATATATTGTATATTCTTTTCAGAGTTTGAGTGACTTATAGAGGCAGAATTTTCGATACTTTCTATATCTTTATTAAAATGAATAAGTGATCATCTGTAACAGTATGGCTAACACACATTGGCAGTACATGTGATTTCGCGTTAATCCCTGGGAGAATCCCGTAATATTTTTGCACCCCTTCTTCTCCACTTGTCGAAAATGTACTAAAAAGTCCAAATTAGGGCAGGGCCCAGGATGTACCAAAAATCAACAAAATCAGTGCAGCGGGTCTATGAGGAGTTGGATTGACATTTCCATTTCTATAGATTATAATAGTAGATACCATTCTTTATGGTCTTGATGTGGAAAGTGTAACAAAATGAACAACGTTCAGATAAACAGACAGTACTGCCAAATATATGAATTGTATGATATATCCCTCTCAGTTTAGTTTTACTTACTACGAAACAGGAAAACGAAAAATCATATGCATGAAAGAAAATTGATTTTCCGATAGAAGAACAATAGTGTGCTGTCACCAACACTGTTTTAATTAATTATAAATGTTCCACTTGAGCAGTTGAGCAGAATTTTAAAAAGAACCACCCTAACACAGTAGTCTGGAATGTGTTCGTCAAACTCTACAAGAAAGCTCGCGTACACTACCAGTTTATTTTTTTTAGTTGTGTGCGGATATTAAATAAATAAAATTTATCAAAAGCTACAAAGAGCATACAATTTTCTTCAATACTATGTTTAAGAGCAACGACAGGAAGAAGACAGTGTGATAACCCTACAAACAAATCAAACCTGGTTTTCAATGGATGTGCTCTTTTTATGACCCTCACATACTGAAAAAGGTGATATTTAGACACCTGTCCTGATATATGTACACACACACAATTACTAGCTATATCATTCAACACAGTGATGCCAACCTGAACTATTAAAAATCCCATCTCGAGAAACAAAGATCTCCATTTTGCTTCTGAATTTCCAACGTTATATTGTTGATAATCTGACTGAATTATCGCTAAATTTCAATCTTCCATCCTTATAAAATAGCTTACTAATGGTTTTACTTAGTCGAAAGTATCACCATTTACACATATTTCGTGAGGAACGTCGTGGAAGTTGATTGTTTGTCGTTTGGTATTTCACTTTATTTCTTTCACTTACTTGTCCATTTATTTAATTATCTTTGCTTAAATGCCAGAGCACAATTTGCGATCCTTGGTGCTTGATTTCTGAGAATTAGATTTGATTCTTATTTAACGAACCATTTCCTCATTAGCAAGGCAGTTTCCCAACAACAACGGGAAGACTTCGAAATTGTCAAGGACAAATTTTGACAATTAACCCTAATTTCTTACATATTGATGACTCACTGTTTCTACTTTAGGCCCCTAAAGATTTTCTCTTGCTTGGATCTTATATTCATACCAAAAATCCCATATATTTAAAACGTTATTCATTTCCGAAAAATTAACGCATAAAATCCTCACAAAATAGGTTTTCTCCCAACAAGTTGGCATCATTGATTCATCGTTTCCCGGCCAAATATTACATTCAAGATTTATCTAAGGTTTTCTAGATGGGATAGTTATTTTGTACTTCCCAAAACAATAGCAATTTATTGAAGACTGAAAATTAAAACAATATTCTCTCGAAAAGTGCTCTAATGATATTGTTTATATTTCATAAATCAATATTTTATTAAAACCCTATGTAATGTGGTGTATGACATTTATTTTAATAGGAAAGAAAACATTTATTTTCCTTTTTCAGATTATCTCCTAAGACTTTACTCTGACAACTTTATTCATGTTTCATAAGCAAATATCCATTTAACAAACCTTCAATAAGTTATCAGTAGTTTATCCTAAAATAATTCACGAAAGTAGTTTACTTTTGGAGTAATTTGTTTTTGAAAGATTATCTCCAAGACGGCTAAAGCACATTTGTCTGTGTTTCGTAAAGAAATGTTTTATTAACAAATGTACAACAAAGAATAAGTTATTTCTCCTGGGAAGAAATCCGCAATGACTCGTACTTTTTTTTTTAAATTGTCTAAAGAACGGCAGAAATAATCATTTCATTAACAACTATACAGAAATTGTTCAGTCTACATTTGGCCAATTGCAACTTACCTAAAAATTTAGAAGAATCCATGGCGCCAGATCCGTAAGTGCTCGATGTGTTTCCCTTGGTTCCTCACAATATCCCGACAGCGTAATTTTCACTGTAATAGGCTTCTATATAGAACTGGGAGGGGAATCTTGTCTCATTTCCTTTGTACAGCTTTCCAGTCTTTCCACAATTGTCGCATTGCCGTTTTTCCAAATCCCGCTTCAGCAATCCAAATCCACAATAGTCCATAGGACTTGCATCTGGAGATTTAACAGGTACCTCATTCAAAGGTATCACCTGTATACCACTGGCCTCCTCCATCTCCATATAGAATACGGAGGTATGTGATGAGGCCTTTTCCATGTGAATGAGCACTAGATTGGAGTCATTTCCGTATATTGTTGGAATTTCATGCTCCTAAATCAGCCGCACGATCTGCTCCTGAAAATACTGCGAATTTATTTTCCAGTTCTTCGCCACCCTACGAATCTTCAGTTTACCTCGGCAACAGTAGCCAGTAACGACCATGAGCCCTTTTGGGAAGGATTCTTTACAAATACGGACCCACCTTCTGAAGTTCTTAGAGCCTTTCTCTCGCTATATGATGGCTCTCGGTTTGCCGCAGTCGCAAAGGTAAATCCATGATTCATCTAGCGTTACGACGTACATCCACCTTTGTTTTGTCAGGTGCCGTTCGTACAGCTTTCGGGCGTTACACTTTCGTTCCTTTTTGTGGGCATCCGTGAGAAGATGGCCGCGAGCTTTCATGACTTTTTCCAGCTTGAGTTGATGATGTAACGTCCGGCTCACAGTCCCCAAAGACAAGTCAAGACAATTAGCCATACAACTTTCTGTTGGCGGATTTTCTTGCATTGTCATTTTTCGAAGTTTCCTTTGCATAGTGGAGATGGCCCTGGTGCATTCCCGCTCCCTAGGGAACTTCGTTGGTGGTCCAAATGGTGGAGATTCGTTGCTCTTGTACTTTTTAATAACATTTTTTATTCCACTTCAACTGATGTTGCAACCATTCTTCTTGCACTGTTTTCTAATGACAGAAGCACTAAAATGCACGTCGTAAAGAGCCGCAAGATGGCATTCCCAAAACCGGCTTAGTTTGGGTGGCATTTTGGTCACAGAGCGGAAACCCACACACTTGGAAAGAATAACACAACACTCACAACAATGGCCCTGTTTTGTGCGTTATTGTTGTCCACGCGGAAAAACAACTCCGTTCTCATTAAGCCACTACACAACACTGTAGGACGCCACGAGCTAGGTCGGTTGAGTCTATTCTGCCCGGGAGGGGGAAGGAACGAAATCGGCCAAACATAGGCTGAACAACCTACTAACTTTGCTATCTTAAATAACTTAGGACTTAGCACTAAGAATACGAATCGCTGAGTAAAGCAACGTTTATTTTAAAAATGATACATGTGTGACAGTTTCGCCAGCGAACTAATCATGTTGGCTTCATCAGACACTGTTTCTTTATTATTTTCCCATTGCCTTTACTCATTACTATAAGATTCGGCCTATTTTGAGATATTTCTTTGTCGGATAGTATTTCTTCGTAACACTAAAGTTTGTCTTTCAATATTTCTAGTTTGGTTTCAGGTTGATATTCGTAACCTGTACTTCATCTAGTATTATATTTCATTCGTGGCTATTTCTTGGTGCATAATTCTCCCCCCCCCCCTTCGCCGAATATCATGTATTTTCTTATATGCCACTTGTATTACCATCGTACGAGTACATCCACCTGTGACATATATTCTTTCTGAATGCTCGCATATCTAACAGATTCTGCATTTGTCATCTTGTTATGCAATTTCTCATTGTATATTTTCTGTAGATTTTTTTGTATTAATCACATAATTTTATTCTTTGCATGAAACCTGCTTTGTCTGGATATTATTATTATTATTATTATTATTATTATTATTATTATTATTATTATTATTATTATTATTATTATTATTATTATTATTATTAATAATAATAATAATAATAATAATAATGTAATCATCATAGGTATTCTGCCATTATTGGCAGGTCATTTGTCGTCCATTAATTGTGGTCTCCTTTGCCATCTCCCTCTCTTTTCTGCCACCATACCCTCTAGCACGTTCCTCATGATACGGTTCCTTCTTAGTCAATGTCCCAACCAGTTTCTCTTACTCTTCTTACTAATATCTAAAATTGTCTTTTCTTTCCCGCCATTTCTAACACTCTCTCATTCATTTTTCGCTCGACCCAGTTAATTCTTTTCATTCTTCTCCACGCCCACATTTATAAAGCCTCCAGTTGTTTTTCGTCCTGTTTGCGTAATGTCCATATTTCTGACCAGTGCAGCAGAATGCTCTACATAAACATTTTATAAATCTTTTTCTCAACTCTTTATTCAAAGTACAACAAAATAGTATTTTCTTTCTCCTAAAAACTTCTTTCGCCATTCCTATCCTTGCTTTTATTTCACGTTCATACTTTTATTCCAGTAGTAGAAGTAGTAGTATAAAAGTTATCATTGAGTCCTGATAGAAATATCCTATTTCCATGCTTTTTTAAAAAAATCTTGCAATCGCACAATTGTATCATTTAAAAAATCATTAGTCCCCTATAATGCTACTTGTAAAGTTGTTTTCTAAATCAGAAAACTTCACTATTAACCATATAAGTCAAACTTATTTGAAGAAAATATCAAGTATTACATGAAATAATAGAAGTTCATTGGAGAAAAAGTAGGAACTAGTGCAGAAAATATTTGTAGTTTATTTTGTTGATTTCAGAACATTAAGACACAAACGTTTTCAAGGTTATTTGTTTGCCTTTATTCAACCAACACTGTGACCTTGTTTTAGAGAGATAAGTTCCGCGGAAAAACAAAGGAAAGTGGAAAAAGGTTTAAGTTTGCCAAACTAATCCAGTCACTCATGACTAATTCTATTTTCGTGTTGCTTCTTTTATTTTATTTTATTTTATTTTATTATTTTATTTTTAACAGTACGTCTTCGCAACTTGATTTTGCTTCTGAAGTTTTTGCACTTCTTTCCACAGAGGAAAGATAGAAACGAAGAAAAAGAAAAAGAATGCGAAATGGAAACGAAGAACTTAGGACAAGGAATAAATACTGAACTTTTTTTTTTTTTTTTTTTTTTTTTGCCTGTGGCCGGAAAATGTCTTGTCTTTTACGGAAATGTCACGCATTGCCCTTCTTTTTCTTATTTCTCTTTGTCTTTAATCAAATTAGGCTTTCTAGATGACGTCTTACTTAGACCGAAGGAAATCGCTGAGAAGAATTCTGAAAGCTTTCTCGCAAGTTCTGTCTTTTTAGAATCAGAGTAATATCTCTCGTGCTTTTAAGGAAAATACTAATGTATTGTGTGGATATATACTGGTTGATGTTTCAGAGACATAAGGTTCAATTTACTATTTCTCGTCATTTTCCCGAAACAAAGTAAAACTAAAAGCAATTTGTTTCAAGGATACAGTATATACGCATGGACTCCATCTGATTGATTCCTGAGTGGGGTAGGGCTATCTTTCTTTGAACCCTATTTTACGAAACTACTACGAATAAAAAGTCTCTCATGGTGCTGCAGTGGCTCAGTGATAAAGCGTTCAGCTCTGGTGCATGGATATCTTTGTTCGATTCCAGCTCGCGCCACATGAGCTTTGTGGGTTTTCTCGGGGTTCTGCCGTTTCCTCCTACTTTCTCTATTCCACCGTTTCATTCATTTCTCATCATCACCGTCTTGTTTAGCCCAACTGGCTTAGCAGTGGGATATAAAACTTAAAGATTTCATTTCATTTCATTTCAAAAGGTCTCACATGAGTCTGAATACACTGCCAACCTCGTTACCTGAAATGAGATGAAATTCCTAGTTTTATATCCTGCATTTATACGAGGTATGATCAAAAAATACTGTGAATAATTTTATTAGAAACAAAGTAATAAAGCTTCCTGGAATTTGATTTAATCTCCTTCAAAGTACTGTCCTTGGCTAGCAATGCACTTATCCCAACGTTGAATCCATGACTGAAAGCATTTCTGGAAGGCTTCTTTTGGGAGGGCGTTCAACTGCTCTGTCGTGGCCCTCTCAATGTCAGGAATGATATCAAAATGTTTTCCTTTAAGGACGTTTTGGAAGGACGTCTGGATCATTACTCGTATTCAACCGAGTCCATGCCGCTTTTGAATCACTCATACCACTTCTAAACAGTCCTAAATGCCACCGCGTCATTACCATACACTGATTTTGACATCTTGTGAACTTCTTTGGCACTTTTCTTGTAGTGTAGAACAAACCTTAATATTGGCGGCGCAACAGATGCTCTTAACATGCTCTCACTCTTCAGCCTCTAGGAGTCAAATAACATGTCAAACTTGACATTGACTATACCAAAGGTTTAGGTTACTGGGCTTTGGGCTTACTGATTGAAACGGATACAACATCGATAGATGGCGCTGTACAATCACATTCACCTTACTTTTTGATCACACTTTATGATCTTGAGGAGATGGATGGTTTAAAAAATTGGTGGAAAGAAACTGTGGGACAAAATGGAAGAACTCCGAGAAAACCCATGTTCACAATATTGTCCATCACAAACTGACAGGATTTAGGATCCAACTATCGACCCCTTGGACCAGAGATGAACGCTCTACATAGCACTTTGAAAGAGTTTTTGTTACAAAAAATAGCATAATACAACAAAATACCTATTTACACAAAACCACCTTATAAACATTACAAAAGTATAAAAAAAGGAAACTAGAAAGATAGGATATGAACTCACATTGGGGCTTACTTCATCGAATCATCAAAGAAGAATATTGAAATACGTTAGGGAGAAATTCAGAATAAAAGTCTGTTTCGGTGGTCGATGTGTATAATTGACAACGCGTATGTTGGAAGAAGTCAAAGTTAGTACGAGCATCAAGAGAAGATTAACAAAGGAGATATAAAATAGTACTGGCAATAACAAAAAATACTGTATCATGTTAGGTGGAAGGATATAGATGAAAACCAGGGAAAAGAATGTATGCAACTGTAAGAAACAAATGAAGTTTGCGACAAACTTGGCCTAATAACTGGTTCAAAAGCTTCCAAACCGGGGGAACTATCATACAGGTAGTACAAAAATGTTCAATGGTGTTGATTTGACACGAACTACACTAAGAGTCAGGAGTGTTTTCTATCTTAAAGAGACTGTCAAGAGTAGGAATTAAGCGATGAACAACACCATACCAATCAGACTACATGTGTGAAGTAAGAAAGGAGCAGAAATATTACGTCAGAACTGTGACGAATGCTGTTGTGCGCTATATATATATATATATATATGTTTGGGGTATGTGCTATATATAATGTTCAAGCCAAGGCAAAGAGGATCTTATATAACGTACGCACAGAAGGAACACTACCTGGAAAACTGTACCCAGAGCAAAGCCAGTAACGAAGCAGATTTAATGTATGATGGACAAACTTCGGAAAATGTCAATCAATGGTCCGTTCTGAGTTACCAAATAGGATGATCAGAAACACTGAAGCCAAATATGAGTGTAAGATGGAGAATGGACAGTAAATAGAAAAAATCAACATGAAAAGATCTTGACACTTGAAATTGCTAATAAGACCTAAGCCGCTTTGAGAACAAGGCAAATACAAATATATTTCTTTGAGACAAAAAAGGACCTTCCTATATGATCCATAAAAACAACAACTCAAGATTTTTATATAAAGTTCAGAGAGAGAATAAAGCCGCTCATAATACCAAAGTTGGATGTAATGTAGAAATTAATAAACTCAACTTTGCAATAAGTGAAGGCATTGAAACCGATGGTATTTTTTGTCGTGTCTGTTGCCGGTTTAACAACGGGTATAAAAATAGAGCAAATAAGTAAGTAGAAAGGATTCAATCCTGATGTAACCCTCTATAGAGGTTGATAATAGACGATAAATTATCATTAATCTGAAGGGGAAGTAGCTGAGGAATATAGACGCTCAATAACGGTGCAGAAAAAAGGAAAATGCTAGGCATGAAGAACAGAAAATAACAAAACATGATCAAGTGTGTTGTAGGCTTTCTCAAAATCAATTGTGAGAATCCCAACTCGGAGTTTTCTCATCTGAAGATAAGTAAATAAATCCTCAAACGAACGAAGTGTAAAATGAATATTGTGTATCGGATGAATTGGAGTATGATACTTATTTTAAAACGATGCATATTGGCATATATCTTGGCCCGATTAGAAGCGGAAAGAAGTGCTTTCCAAATCTCTACCAATGTTCTATACAGTAGGAAGTCGAAAATCCGAACTAATCCGAAGCCCTAAAAATGCGCGGCAGGGTTTCATAGGAGTGAGAATATCTCACTCAAGTAAAATAGTGTTATAATCACATAACACGATGCAATTTTCAAACTATATGAAGAGTAACGCTACCAAGATGGAATCATGAAATGTTTCGCGTTCGCGAACATGTAGATAACCAGAATGACCATAGTGGAAAACAATGCATTTGTTTCCAATGTAGCAACACGTAACTCGTCCGTCCATATCAAAAAGCAACAGCATAGTGGCCCTCGTTTATAAGCATGGCACACCTTGTGTGGTCTTCCAAATTTATAGTGGATCTATTGCTATGGATAAAGGACAAGTACGAAAACAGGACCTGTTGAAGTCAAACAACTTCACACCCACTCGTAGTAATAAAATTGAGATAGGACAAGCTTATGCTGATCAGACTGAATATGTTGAATACTCATTGGCATTATTTGAAATACTGTGAGCTGTTGTGGCATAGCAACTACAGGGTAGGTGCAAAATAGACAAATATAACAAAAAACTGGTGAAATATAGAGCAATATATACCAAATATAAATGCAATAACTTCAGGAACAAAAAAATAAAGATCTTGAACTACAAAGTGCACATAAACAAAAATAGCACAAAACGAGCAGATTAAACCACTTATACAAGCCATTAATGGCGAGAAGAAAAAAGAAAAAC
Organism: Thermobia domestica; assembly: GCF_964235325.1. Taxonomy (NCBI): domain Eukaryota; kingdom Metazoa; phylum Arthropoda; class Insecta; order Zygentoma; family Lepismatidae; genus Thermobia; species Thermobia domestica. The sequence continues at coordinate 96,967,287 of NC_137469.1, forward strand.
AAAGTGTAACACGTATATCAAAACGAGAAATAACAACTGATACACAAACACATACTTATGCAAACTCAGAGTTTGAAGTGGCCTCATTTGATCGTAATACATGCTGAGACCTGTTAATAACATCGAGTTAACTATCTACAGTTAAGGAAAAGTTACGTTATCTAGTAGTTGTTTTGATACTTGACAACGTTTACATGTAGGCGCTGGAGAGATCATTGTTTCTACCTGTTTTCCGTCTGAAAGATGGTAAGATGGAAATTACTCAAATTATGTTGTACACTAGAGAGAAATTGATTGCTCTTGGCTGCTTCCACTGGCTGCTATGGAGAACTTACTCTGTCTTCCAGATTGGCGTTAGCCGTCATGAAATCCTTCATTTGTCTCATTAGTAATTTCCAGGGTTAAAGGTGCGGGAGAGGGCCGAAGGGAACTTCTCGAGCAAATAGTTGTACGGACTTCTAGGGGTGTAGGTGCTGCACTAGTACTTGGGAGGATTGGGACCGAACACTCTAACAGAATAGGCTTACTCAATTGCGGCAATTCTTGAGGGTCTTGCAGAGTAGTGTTAAGGCTAGTATTCGATCTGAAGTTGACTGTATCATTGATGGCGAAGGATTATAGTCCTTAATATTGTTATCTACTCTGGGGGTCTTGGAAAGTTTGCCGAAGTCTGTTATCTAAAGAGTGAAAGAGTCCGGGGTATAGGTCCTGGTCACGGTCGTTTCAAAGGAGAGGAAATTAAGGTATATTTATCACTAGAGCAAAGCAATCAGGTAATGGGTTGGTTACCGTACGAAAAAGCTACCTTATAATCTGCCACAATCAATTTTGACGGTACATGTTTCTTAAGCTTTAGTTGGACAATACAAACACCACTATCAATACCTGAGTAAAAGGGCCTTCAATTTTGCCGTTCAATTTTAATTACTTGACCATATTGACTAAATAGTTTTTCCAATAAATCCGATGAAAGTTGAAGAAAAAAGTCGTAAACACGAATAGTTTTAATGTTATCATAGATTGACAATATGTATAGGGTGTAACATTAATGCATGTCCAAAAGTGACGAGGTGATTGCGCACACCCAAATAAGTAAAAATGTTCCTATAAACATGGGTCCGATGCCGCTTCGTTTCCGAGATACAGGGTGTTCAAATGTATACCTGGCTCACCGTATTATTAATGTGTTTAAGTTCAACACTCGATTGCGCACTATGAACAAATTGTTCAAAATCTTCTGTATGACAAAACAGTGGATAAATTGCAAACTCCTCTGAGTTTAATTGTATTCTTATCAATCAATCTTATTTAATCTCACGATCAAAGCTTTAATTCGACGTTCTTTGGTAACAGCCATTGAACTAATTAAACCTCAAATCTATACATAGCGTTATTACTAATAATAACATAATATGTATGTCTGTGTACCTGTTTGTCCGTTATCGGCTTTTCGGGTAGAAAGGATAGACCTAGAGTGATCAACTTTGGTTCACGGATAGTTCTTTATCAGATTTATTTCAGTACGAAACCCCATTTTTCGACTTTTGGCTCGGGGAGTTCGATTTGGGAGAAGTGAAAATGTGTGCATAAAAGGAAAGGATAAATACCCAGAACGACGGATATTAGTGGAGTAGATTGAAATTTAGCAACCTTTTGAGCAGCAAAGTTATATGAGACGTGGTCCTACAGCTTAGTGGGGATTTAAACGACATGAGATGTCTCCTGGAATTGAATCCGAGTCCCCCGTGTCAAAGGCGTGTAGGCTACCCATATAGCCACGAGAGAGCTTCCGACGGGTATTAGTGTAAAATCTGATTAGCTGATATGAATAGTAACACTCCAGAAGCCGTTTAAGTCCATTTTTATTCCTCATAGTACGTGGATTGGGGGAAGAGTGTGAAGTGAATGAAAAATAAAACTCAAAATCACTGATATTAGTGTCGAATCCATAGTTTTCGGAATCAACAAGCTAATTAGTGACAGTCCTGATGACATTTAAACCAAATTTTATACTAAAAGGAACATGTCAGATGACTTTAGTATTGGCAGGGATAACTCGGAATTGGTTGCTCTTCCTTATTTATTTATTTATTTCACTCATTCCTTACTTTTAGACATGACATATTGCATAAACCTCATCCTTCCCCGTGCGAAGAACTGGTACTTGTGCTAGTCAAGAATAAACACAGTATGTTGTTTGTTTCTAGTCTTATATAATTTTAATCCGAAACCTCACTTCATTAAAATCATGTAAATATGATCCTAAGGAATATTTGAAATTATCATGTACCGTTTGAAATAAATTATCGGTACATATTCTGACCACAGCCTCTTGAATTGAACTTGAAATTAACTTTTAGTAGCTATATAAATGTCACCTAAAGGAACTTTCATCCTCGTATATCAAAGGTTATACGAAGCATCTAGTAAATAGACACCTTCATGTGTTTAACCTACTTTAAATTGGATGCTTTTTCGTCACCAGCAGGAAAACCGCCATGATTCGACATACGTTGATTTTACTTTGACCATTATTAAAGTCCAGGAACCATATGTCTTTTTGAGGTCCCTCGTTTTATTGAGGTAATAATGGTTTTAATTCTAACTGGCTATCCTTTTGAAGTTGGAGAAGTGTTTACGAGATCTCCAATCCTGAAATTCGCCTGAAGAGGCTAATTAATTCCATCAAAAGGAAGCGAGCCAAGCAAATGGTCTCCGTGTAATGCTACTTCTCTTCTTATCTTGTGACCAGTGACACGCTTGAGAGCTATAAGAGCTTGAAGTGGTAGAATTAATTGGCGGAATCAATTTCCTGTTACTCTCTCCTTTGCCTAGTTCACTTTCAAGCTTCATTTCATCAAAGGCTAATTAACTTAACAGGATACGCAGGAATATCAATATACTGTGCTATATATATCTACAAGTAGCGGGTATTTTACACGTGTATGTCGAAATTCCGCACTAAAATCATATATATAAAGCTGAATGTTCGTTTGTTTTTTATATATTTTCACACGATTGGCATGACATACTTGTAGGTAAGTATACAAAAGAAACTATATGCTCTTTAGAATCTTCCTCCGAATTCTTGGTACATATTAAGAATAGATTTATCAATGCAAAATCATTATACATCCTGCATTTTAGATTTAAACAATTACGTTTAGTATCTTCAAATATAGTATTTTTTTAAAAAAGAAACGTTTCTGCCCTGTGACTGAATTACTTTAGGGAGGCATAATTACTATGGCTATGAATAGAACGTTTTGTGAAGATGTTGCGAGATACCGTAAGCTATAGATTTTTCTACCGACGAATGCTGAGTACTTCCGCTGCAAACAACTTACAAGATTTGCTCTTTGGGTGCTCAATGTCTCTTTCAACTTCCGAGGTTAGGAGAACCTATGTGCATGAACGATTATTTTGAATCGAACCCGAGTCTCTCCTGCCAAGAATTAGTTGATCTAATAGATATCACCTGAGAAATCTTTCAAAATCCTAAGCTAAAACATAAAATCTCAAATCAAAACTTGGGCATTTTTAAAATGGGAAATTGTACTTAATTATACCACATTACTTAAGTAATGTGAATATGGAGAAGAAAAAAAATAAACCGGATCAAACTATAAACCAATAAGGATGTGTTAAGAATAGTAGTGGCCAATACAATAATATTGAATGTATTTTTACAAAGGAAGAGAAAATTATTTAGACATTGACTGAAAAGCAATTGTATAAGATGTCATCAAATGAGAAGGTCTATTTCAAAATATCTCGACATTCGTGTTACATGATACAGTTATTTTGTGTGTTGTGTATACTCAAAGGTGTATATGACATTCATGTGACAAGGAAGAGCACATTTCATTGTCATACAAGTCGCAAGAGATTATTGACTAGCACTTTCGCTTTCTTCTTCCGGACAAAACATGATATTGCTTGACTGAACAACAAAGGTGCTGATAAAGAACCGCGGAGTGTGTACGCTTACCTCTCGTAGTCTTTGACAAGATTGCTTATAACAGTCACTGTCACATCACAAATGTGATGCTTTAATTATCCCATGTTTCTTGCTCCACGAAAACGCGAATACAACTTTTGTTCAATATACATTTGTTACCATATACACCCTGTATTCTCTTTAAATATCCAATGGATGAGTGCGTTCAATGTACCATGCTTATTCCGTTAGCAATACAGCCATTGTTCAGTCACACATCGTGTTGTGTCTTGGGAAATATAATAAAAGTGCTTATAATCAACGATCCCTCGCCACCTGGACGACAATGTGCATGCACTGATGTCTGGTCACAGGAATATCACGTACACCTTTATATATACACATCACATAAACAACTTCTCATGTAATACAAATGTCGTAATATTTTGATTTCGACCTTTTCACCTGCTTGCATTTCATATGTTGGGGATATGATAGAAGAGGAAGTGGAAGATGGAGAAGCAAAGGTTGCAAGAGACCAGCAGGGAAGATGATATAATAGCCTAGATGAACAGTATTAAAATGAGTAATAACTACGCCAAGCCAAAGAAGTTAGCTGAGGATCGTGGTGCCTGGAAGCTTCTGAGTTTGAGGCAAGTGGCCAGATCGTAATGGAAGAATACGTATCATAATACTATGTTTAACTCCTCAATTTTTATTCCTTACACTCAAAAGTTAGCATATGACATGCTTCCCTTTATCAGATAGACAATTATCTTCCTGAAAAGGCACAGTGGCTAAGTGGTAGAGGGCTTACTTCTGGTACATAAAATCCCTTGTTCGATCCTTCGATCCTTCCCACATTCTTATACTATCAATGCGTTCATTATCATTCACTTGCTTGAATCACCCGTCTCGTTTAGTATAAAGGGCATAATCGTGGGACATTAAGGATCTTCACTACAGCGAAATTAAACTACTGCTAATTTTAGAGTTTTTTCTGTAATATCTTCAAAACAAATAACAATATTCGAAAAGCAGAAACGTGATGAACTATACAAAAACCGATTTTGCATGTGATACCGTTATCAGAACTCATCTATTTGCATTCGATTTGCAACTGTAGATGGATTTAGCATTTTTTGCGGGTTCTGTAAATAGCGGCATATCAAAAGGAGATAAGTAAATTGTGGTAAAAGTACGAGTATCACATGCAAAATTGTATTGTATAGTTCACTACATGTTTTTTTTAGAATATTTTTATTTGTTTTAAAGGTATTACAGAAAAACTATAATATTAGAGGTAGATTAACTTCGTTGTAGTGAAGACTCTTAAACTGGAAGATTGACTTCCCTCTCTATGACATTAACAGCCACTTGACGTAGCTTTCCATCTCAACACAAATTCCATGTAGTTTTAAATTGTCAATTCGCTTGTAACTTTGTTTCCTGCATAGTAGGTTTTAGAACGTAATTGAACTAAGCGCATGTGTTAAAGAAGGTCATGTTTAAACATGATAATTTTTAAGAAATATATTTTGTATGCCATTCCATAAACTTTTCACATAGCCCTCGTGGATCAAAATTAGACTCACTTTCACACAATTATAATGAAGTTACAGATGGAGTTTAATAGAAGTATCAAAAACTTTAGTCCATATTTACATATCGTCAAGTGTTTTCATCAATAAACTCATCAATGTGTATTGGTTATTTTGACGCTTCTATGTAAAACATATTGAGTCCTATATCACTTTCTAAATGGCATTCAAGCGACGGCCGTGAAAGAAATTAACTAGAGATAAAATTTAAAAAAAAAACTGCGAACCTCGCTTTTTGTATCTGTTCCATGGTCAGTAGAGTGGGTGTTTTTTTCACGTTTCTGTTTCACACTACGTATGTTACTACGCCCGTGACAGGTGATTAGAACAGGTTCTCCATTGTATGACATTTCAAGCTTTGGTGTAATCTCCGTGTTCACACGTTGCTTGATGGCAGAGTTAAAAATACATGTAGGGTTAGTGTATGGAAGAGAAAGACACACATTCACACTGTAGCAACACAAGAGGGGAAAGGGGAGATAAAATGTACGCTGTGACGTGTATGTAGGTAGTAGCGGGAAGAAGAATCGATCTGTGGTTCTCTTGTCTGACACGTTCAATCATACGATAATCTACTTACAAATTCGCTGCGTGTTCGTTAAAAGCCCTACTTCATGCTAAGAGTGCTCAGCTAAAGAATTAAGGAGAAGATCGCTCTTTGGCTAATGGTCGCTTACCTTTTCGAATAAGCTGAGGGTTTCTAGAGCGAGCATTTTTGTTCAAAAACCTGTGAAAACCTCTGTGCATTGTCGTTCTCTTGTTATACAACGTTGTTGTTTTTTTTAAAAAAAAATTAATCTCTGAATACTAGGCTAAGCATAAAATTCTATTGTTACCACTCACTTTGTACTCAATATGTGTGTTATTTTAGAACAGTCATAACCTACTGGATGTTCTGTGACGTCACCCTCCCCACTCCCAGTAAACAACGCGGAAAGAACAAGGAACAGATGAGAAATGTGGGTTTGATAAAAGCAGTTGTGACTTATGAACAGAGACCTTCAATGGCAGACCTTGATGTCACATACTCATCTCCCTTGTTTCTCCTTTTGTCATTGTTGCTGCTCCGACATGAAGTATTATCCAACTGGAAATGCCTCTTTTATACTAACAAAGATACAATTAACCCTTCTCACGTGGGAAGAATAATTGTTTGTTGAAAATATTTAAACTATATACAAACAAAAATGTATTCTTGTTTAGAAATATCTGTTGAGGCGAGTTCGATTTCACTGAAGTGGCCTAAAATGCTCAATCCGTTCTCTCTTCCCCTTTTAGTGGTCATATTTATCAGTGTAAGTAAAATCAACCTCTCTTATAAAAATGAATCTGGTTCTTGTTTCTGATTGAATCACCGGAAAACGGCTGAACCGGTTGAAATAAGTTTTTGAGTATAGTTATCACCTATTTTGAACTGATCATGTGATAAAGTGAGTTCTAAATGAAATGCGTTATAGATGAAATGAGTGCTTATACGATATACATTCATATCGAAATATTCCTTTTATGTAACTAAAATATTGATTACAAACAATGTTACTATTCGTAACTTACAGATAATCTGTAAGTTGTTCTCTTAGTTACTCAAATATTCAATTATAATTAAAGAATTATAGGTAATCAATGACGTCGATTTATTTATTTATCAAATTATCATTCGTTCTCTTAATTATATTTATGATTATGATTATTATTATTATTAATAATATATTCATGTCCGTTTAAGAATAAGCATTAATCGTTCTAGTATTTTCTTTGTTTACCATCCGTAGGGTTGATCTAGTCTTCGATCTTGAGGTTGTTCTGAGTAAGCTTAATATTTTAATTGGCAAGCATTGATAGCATTCCCTTAAAATATTTAGCTTGTTTTCATTGTTGAACCATGTCTTCCTGATCATAATTTCGTAATTTTTAAAGTATTTTTGTACTTTGATTACAGAATACATGATGTTTATTTTAAAGCATTATTGCCATAAAATAGGTCTTATGTGTTGCTACTGAGCTGCATTGCCCTATTATGGTCAAATATCATACGAATATTTTCAGTAATTAGCAGCAGTTTCGTTGAAATATCTTCCTACAGAGCAAGAAACCACAAATAAAAAAGAAGTTTAAAAAAACTTTCTCGGAACGTAGAAGACAAATCTTCTACAATAGTAAATTTGACTGTCCCTTGTTGAGGAAGATAGAAGTATCTAAAGAAGCAACCCGCAAATCATGTACAGAATAAAATGCGATGTTCCTTGTAAGCAACAGTGAAAAATAAAGAGCTATGTTTAACTTCACTTTATCCCATCTATATTTGGTTCCTTCCTAAAAATATATAAATCTTCAACAAATACAACCTATCTGTCACTTGGAAATAAAATGCACTTACATCGTTTAGAGGTGAAGCAGTGAAGAAAGTATTATTGAAAAATTAAATTCAGCTGAGCAATTGAGCGTTATAGCTAATGAAATACGTGACCTGCTTAATTTATGTGTAAGATACGTTAAAATTCATAAACCAATAAAACGTATGTTTTTTAAAAATAAAATCTTGTGAAATACAGGGGGTGGACAAAAAATCTATAAACAATTCATACAGGACACGTAAGTTTGGCCCTCCACTGTGCAACACGTGTTGCGGTTAGCGATAGTTTTTGTTTTCAATGTGTCACGTGGATCTTCCTCTTCCGTCAGCAGTAACCAGTTCACCTGTGAGTGTCGCAGTGTGAAAGTGGTGCGGTAAAATGGACGACCTGACAGACTTCCAATGAGGTGTGATCGTTGGTGCCCGTCTGGTTGGAACTTCAGTGGCAACAGTGGCGAACATTGTGAGGGTATCGAAAGGCACTGTGTCCAATGTCACGAGGGCATACACAATTCATGGACAAACGACGTCTGCAAAGCACAACAGTGGTCGAAAGACAATCCTGTCATATAGGGACCGGAGGGCATTAATATGGATTGTAGCAGCTAAAAAGAAGACCATTGCAATGAAAAATACGTTTGAACTCAATTTCGGCCTACAAAACCCAGTTTTATCGAAAGCAGTGCGACAGGAACTTCATAAAATGAAAATTCATGGCAGGGCCACTATCGCTAAACCCCTGGTCACAGCAGTAAATGCGAAGAGGCGTATCCAGTGGTGCAAGGACCACAAGGCGTGGACTCATGAACAGTGGAAACACGTAATGTGGTCCGATGAATCGACCTTCACCTTGTTTCCAACAACCGGTCGTGTTTACGTAAGGAGAACACCGTCGCAGGCCTATGATACACACTGTCTGCTCCCAACTGTAAAGCATGGGGGTCGTCTGTTACAGTATGGTCAGTGACATCGTGGTTTTCTGCAGGTCCCATCATAGCCCTGCATAGAATGATGAATGCTAAGGCGTATGAGGCCATTTTGGGGACAAGGTTTTACCCATGGCCCAAATATTGTTCCCTGATGGTGATGGCATCTACCAAGATGATTTGGCACCCTGTTACTCTGCAAAAACGGTGAAATCATAGCTTGAGGAGCATGACCAGGAGCTATCACACTTCCTCTGGGTCCCACATCACCAGATCTGAGCATCATTCAGCCATTGTGGTCTGAGTTAGAAAGGCGTGTTCAGTCTCATTACCCTCCCCCAGCATCCCTTAAGGAACTGGAGCATGTTTTGGAGGAACAATGGTACCAAATTCCATACACCACGATTCAGGAGCTGTATACGTCCATTCCACGTAGGATTCAAACTGATTTGGATGCAAAAGGAATCCCCACACTATACTAGGTATGATTTTCACACTTTTGCATACGTTTTAGATTTTTTTGTCCCTCCCCTGTATGCTGGTGTGTAATCAAAAGGCATTGGAAATGGTTTGCGTGATGCGGGAGTAAAGGCGGAAATGTATGAGTGGGTCAGACCTTATCAGAGAGTACAATTCACGAGTTCAAACTATTTTAAGAGAAGAATATCTTTATGCGGGCTGTGCATCAGCTTAATTTGGTATTATTACATCAATGTTCATCACAGAAAGCAAAGGATTTTTAATATTTTTTTTCCAAAGTATCCATAATTATTTTTCCTCAGTGATTACTATGAACCTTTACTATAAATCTACAATTTTAAGTTTCAACTGTGTTACTTTTCTGTACATTTTTAATGTTGAAAAACGTGTTTATCATTGTCATGACCATTATTGCTTCTTTATTGTTTCAGACTATTTCGTAATTTGAAATTTTAACATATCATTCAATAAATTCAACAAAGCAAACCTGCATACAAATTACCTACATTTGTGTTTTAAAAGTATAGGAGATTTGTTTATTTGTTCCTTATTTAGTGATCTTTCCTTTTAGTTAAAGGTTAGATACAGTTTTCGAAAGAGAAAGTGGATTTTAAAAAACCCGAGTCCTATATTACATTGCAATTGTTTTCTATTTAAAAATTAGAATGAAAAATAAGCATAATGATTTACCACGGTGGAAAATCAGTCATCGAGCTTTCTTCTCTGTAAAAAGGAGATCAGTAATCACATTAAAATACAACGGTATTTTATATTTACAAATAATAATAGTAATTATATATATACTACAAGTAATTATATATATATGGGTGTGCCGCGAGAATTCAAGTTACACCTGTAGTGTGCCGCAAGTTGAGAAAGGTTGGGAAACGCTGCATACATTTATGAAATCACAGAGGGATTGAATGTATTTCTACAAGTTAAGATATTACTCTAGCAGATATTCATGTATTCGTTACCTCCGTAGAAAAATAAAAATACAGGATATACTAGCAAAAGAAGTAACTTTTCCAGAATATACTTAAATTTGCTTAGAAAACTAACATTGATTTTACCAAATCACGAGTCTAAGTTTCCAAGCATTGAAGTTAATTTCACAATTACTGCCGAAATTTCAACCAAAACGTCGACACATCTTAAGGAACAAAGTGGTCGGGTTGATATTCTTTATCCCATATTAGATGTCATTATAAAGGAGTTTGGTGAGCGCTTCAGTCAAAAGGTAAAATCATTTTGCGTGGTTTGCCAGTTTGCCATCCCAAATTATCAATTTTCATGAATAAAATACAATGAATTTTTTTTTTTTTTTTTTGCGGAAAAATTTGGAACCGAGTTCAATGAGTTCGAAATAAGTATGGTGCAAAATTATTGTTTAAAATGAGGAAAATTTCATGTAATTTCAACACCATTTCCCATGTTTATGCTTTACTTCCCAAATCATTTTCCTCAGAGAAGAGCTTTATTCCAAATGGTACCACTTTCGGAGGGTATGAGGACGAATTATTATTATTATTATTATTATTAGTAGTAGTAGTAGTAGAGCAAACACATTATGCTTTTTTTTTAAAAAAAAAATATGCTTTATTATGCTTTATTGTTAATTTCAATTATTGTTTTATATTAATTGTGTATAATGTGTAATATTTATTATACATTAAATATTCTAAATATCTTGATGTATTTATTAATATTTATGCAACAAGTTCCTTTCATATTTAATGAACTTTCTACTTAATCCATTGTAAAGAGATATGCTTTATTCGAGTCAGTTTTTTCTATCCTTGTGTGGGCCTTAAAGGTACATATATACAGATAGGGAAAGTAAAAGATGCCACCAAAATGTACAGAAAGTGCTCAAGTTCAAGAGATACACACAACAATATTATGTGGAGTTCTTGTGCACTTTTTGTACATTTCGAATCATCTTACATAACTTCGCAGTTACACTTAGAAGAAAACTATTGTTTATTCATTGTTGGCGGAAGATTTTTGTTTTCTTTTCCTTGTTTCTTTTCTCCACTTTAAAGGATTACTTCGAAAAGTTTACAGAAATAAAAATAAGTTTCTTGTTGTTGCATTGTTATGTTCTCAATGATTTTGCATTGTAAATATTAGTTTCAAAAATATTAATACAGTATGTTAAACTTGCAGTTAAACAGAATTTCCCAAGAATTGTGCTATATATTTTAAATTATGCCTTATTTTCAAAAATTATGCTTTATTGTGTTTTTAAAATTAGTTTCTTCTGGACTCTTAGACAACTACAACCATGTTTAAGGTACAAACCATATTTGTAAATTGCTGTTATGCTTTTTATGTTATTGGGTTTTCCTAATTACTATGAATGAACGACATACTTCATTGCATGAAAGTTGCCATGAAATGTGTTAATTTGTTCTGCTTGATATGATGTATCTAAATAAATGTTCCTTACTTCCGAACAAGGATTAAAATTTAAATAATGATAATTTAAATGATAATTTTTGGCTACATCTCTGTAACAATACTAAAATCCTGTTAGTATCCTAATAAAGACTTAATGAAAATATATTTTAGTATCAGTTTCATCTGAATAAGTGGTGTGGTTGTAGTGAAGTATAAGATTTTCGAATTACAAAATTAATTTCAATTTTCTCTTAAACTACGCATGAGGGTTTAGACCTACGTATATCATTTTATAAGTTCAATAAGATATATTGAATGACATTGTATTTTACTTTTTGACGTCTTTTTGCCCGTTGTACAGTAATAACACTGTATAATTTACAAATTAGCTGAAAGTAATTACTATTAGAACCAGATTGTTGAACGTTGTTAGACCTGGTTGAACAACATTAAAGAGAAAGACAATGAGAGAGAAAAACTATACGAGTTGGTGTGTGTGTGTGTGTATGTGTGTGTGAAAGAGATGGAGTAAGAAAGACAGTTAGATATGGAAAAGGAAAGAGACAAGACGAATTACAGGGAAAGATAAAGCTAAACATTAGGAAGAAATACAGGAATACGAGAAACATAAAAGAATAAAAATAGAGGAAGAGAAAGACAATAAGAGAGAAAAACTATAGGTGTGTGTGTGTGTGCCTGTGTGCATGTGTGTGTGTGTGTGTGTGGGGGGGGGGGGTGCGTTGGTGAACCCGCCAATCTTTGTAGGTCGATCGGCTACAGAGCAGCACTCTGAGCAATTTTTGCAAAGCGAGCATTTTTTAGTGGTTGCTCGAAAAGTTTTTTACTTTTAACGCGTGCAGGACCATTATAGGGGTCCCCCCGCGAGTTCTTTTGACTCCGCTCGTTTATACGGATACAGCCGGTTTGTGTGTGTAAAGTGTGTGCTCAGACTGAAAAATTTCGTTTCTCGATCGGTGTGTATTCCGGCGCAGTGCCATCTACGTGTGTATTCCAAGCAGGAACTAGAGCAATTCAAACTCCCAACGGCTGCGTTCACCATTGTTGCCAATCAAGTATTTGTTGAAACGTTAAAGAAAAATAGCAACTATAGCAAGGAATTTTTCACAGTAAGATCTCGGATATGAATATTACGTAAAAATAACCCTATGCCTAAAATGCTTTTTTTACTAGAGCTGAGGAGAGGGAGAGGGGAGGGAGACGTGTGTATATAAAAATATATCTATATATATATAAAATTGAAAATCACTATGTTTATGACTTTAAATCTGCTGAACCGCTTGATCGATCTCGATCAAACTTGTAACATGGATGAGGTTCAAAGCCGGGCTGGTTTTAGGCTATTCACTTGGATGGTAAAATTGAGGGGGGAGGGGGAATGGGTATAAAAATAAATAAAACTTAATAACTCCCGAACCACTCAACCGATCTTGATCAAATTTTCAACATAGATGAGGTTTAGGCCTGGGATTTTTTCTATAATTTTAAATTGACTGAGCAACGTATGGGAGGAGAAGGAGGGGAGGTATATAAAAATCAATTTATATAAAACTGAAAGTGACTATTTTTGTAACTTAATAAATCTTGAACTATCCGACCGATCTCATTCAGAGTTTCAACATACATGGGATTCGGATCTGGAAATATTTTTGTAATTTCACTTTAACGGTAGATTCTAGGGAAGGGGGTGGGGAGGGGGACATGAATAAAAATTAATAAAACTAATAACTTTTGAACCACACAACCAATCTCGATCAAATTTTCAACATGTATGAGGGTCGGGCCTTGGGTGCTTTTTATCGTTTCACTATGACGAGCCAGTATAGAGGAGGGTGAGGGGGAGATATATGTAAAAAAATAAAAATGATTGTCTTTGTGACTTCATCACTCTTGAACCATCCAACCGATCTCAATCAAATTTTCAACATACATGAGTTTTCGGGCAGGGATTAAGGATACTCACTTTGACGACGCAACGTAGGGGAGGGGGAAGGAGGAGAAATTTAAAAATGATCAAAATTACCAATATTAGTGTTGAATCCATAGTTTTCGGGATCGATGAGAGAAACAGTGACACTTCTGATGCTGTAACAATCCAAGTTCAGCCGTGATAGTTGAGGAGTGGGAAGTTGCAACGTAGGGGGAGGGGAATAAATAATAAAAATGATCGGAAATGGCTAATATTAGTGTCGAATCCATAGTTTTAAGATTTGCTGAGATTAACAGTGACAATTTTGACGCCGTGTGCCGCAGCACGGTTGAGGGGAGGAGGAGTTGTATATAATAATGATTGAAAATGACCAATATTAGTGTCTAATCCATAGTTTTCGGGATCATTATGATGAACAGAGACATTTCCGATCCGGTTTAAATCCAAAATCAGCTCCACAAGTTGAAGAAGGGGGAGAAAGAGATATATTAAAAATGGTCGAATATGTCCACTGTCAGTAGAATTTATAGTTTTCTGGGTCGCTTAGATGAGCAGTGATACTTTCGATCCCGTTTAAATTCAGATTCAAACCTTCAACTTGGTTGAGGGGGAGTAAAACGTTTAAAAATGGTCGAAAATGACAGATATTAGAGCTCAATCCACATTTTTGGGGTCGCTCAGATGGACAGTGATACTTCCGATGACATAGGCCGCAACAAGGGGGAGGGGGATATAATGATTCGAAATTAGTGTTGAATCTATAGTTTCCTGGGTCACTGAGATGACCGGTAACACATCCAATGCCGTGCCGCACAACATGAAAGAAGAGGAGGGGGAAATATATATATATATATATATATATATATATATATATATATATATATATATATATATATATATATATATATATATATATATATATATATATATATATATATATATAAATGTTCAAAATTATCCGACACTAGTGTCTGATCCGTAGTTTTTAGGGTCGCTGAGATGAAGAATGACACTTCCGATCCCGTTTGAAACCAAACTCAGCCCCGTAGCTTGGGAGATAATGAAATGATCGAAAATGATTAATATTAGCGTCGAATACGTGGTATTCGGGATCGCCGAGGTGATCAATAATCTTTCCGATGCCGTTTAATTCGATGCCATTAAAAACGAAAACAGCATATTTCACGGGTACAGAACACATGAGACACGGAATTGTGCATTTAAATTTTCATTTCACCCAGCGAAGCGGGTATATACTAGTAAAACCTCATAACTTTGGAATCACCAAACCGATCTCATTCAAATTTTCAACATGGATGAAGTTCGGACCTGGGATGACTTTTGTCATTTTAGTTTGACGGTCCAATGTAGGGAGGGGAAGAGGGTGTATCAGACCACCAGTCTTAGACATTTTTCTCAGCTTCTAGTGCACGTAGACGCTGGAAACAAAAAATGAATGACCAAATGGTACATGAAGAATCAAATGGTGATACTTCCATATACAGTGGCGTAGCGGGAATACACCAAGGGGGTCAACACCAAAATTTTTAATGGAAAATGGTATCAATTTCCATTTTTTAGAAGTAATATTGAAAAAGAATTAACTTTTACGGGAAACACTTTTCGTTAAATTCTACGGTTTCGGATCTACGTCTATTATTTGTTGTATTGCTACTATCAGACAACCCGGTAAACTCATTTTTCTGTTCATAGTGCACGGAGACACTTCAAACAGAAAATGAATGACTAAATCGTATCTGAAGAATAAAATGGTGATACTCCCATATCCAGTGGCGTAGCGGGAATGCATCAAAGGGATTAACTCCAAAATTTTTAATGGAAACTGGTATCAATTTCGACTTCTTTGAAAGTATTACTGATAAAGAAACAACTTTTACGGGAAACACTTTTCGTCATATTCTACGGTTTGGTATCTACTTATGTTATTTGTTGAATTGCCACTTCAGACCAATTGCCATCTCAGTCATTTTTCTCTGTTCGTAGTACACGCAGACACTTCAAACAACAAAAAACTGAATGACCAAATCGTACGTGAAGAATTAATGGTGATGCTTCTATATCAATTGGCGTAGCGGGGATACATCCACGGTGGTCAACTCCAAAATTTCAAATGGAAATTGGTATCAATTTCGATTTCTTTGGAAGTATTATTGAAATAGAAACAACTTTAACGGGAAACACTTATCGTTAAATTCTGCGGTTTGGGATCTACGTCTGTTATTTGAAGTTGAATTGCTACTATCAGTCCACCGGCACAGGCATTTTTCTCTGTTCGTAGTGCACGTAGACACTTCAAAAAAAGGATTCAAACTGGACCAGTAGTGTGCGTTGTGTATGCTGACATCTCCATTACTCTTGAAGGTTGCTACATCCGTCCACAGAATGTCCCGGTGAAAACATGGGTTTCCTGGCACTCATCCACTGACAAAACTAGACGGCTATGTAAATCTTGTTCTCGGAGTTCCTGATTCAGATGAACGTGGTCAAAATGGAGCACGTTGTTGAGCAGAATCCTCCAAACCGTCATGTTGCTTATCGCAGCATCCCTGGCGAATCGTGTTTTCGAGATTTGGGGAACCACATGGACTGCAGCAAGGATGCCGGGAGACCGTTTATCCTAAACACGGCGCCTGATCTGCTGACGTCTTTTGTGTTAAGAAGGGACATGCCCAGTCCTCTGCACACCAAGTGCAAGACGAAACGCTTTCCTCGACTGCCCAGCACGATTGAGAAACCGTTGATCATATAGCCGCGCAGCCTCGCGATAATTCTCCCGACTTCACTCAATACTATTAACATATCAAAAGCTACGATATTCGAAAACATCGTTTGAGTTCCCTCAAGCACACGAAATAATAGGCAATAGGAGCCGAAATCAACAAACATTCAACACTTTATCTTTCAACTACAAACAACAAATATTCAACTGTTTTATATCAGAACTTTTTTTCCGTTTTCTTCTCTTCTTCTACTTTGTCAGATGGCACTTCATTAATGTATTTTTCGCTACTAATAACCATCATACAAAAATTTCTCCCTTTTCTCTCCTTTTTGCAGCTTCTTTCCCTCTTAACCCCCGTCTTCACCTGTATCTCATTCTTATGTGCAGGTGTAGCTTTGGCGCACGACACTTTGAACTATTTACATGTAAAATTCAATTCTTTGTATGGATAGGCATGTTTATAAGGAACAAATGGCGACAGAATGAAATACAAAGTAATACTCTGTATTATAGGTTTACAAGTGTAGTGTTCTAGTATAAAATGATCACAAGTGATTTACGCCGGATATAATAAGTGTATATAAAAGATGGCACTATTAGATGTTATTTTCCACTGGCAACATATTTTTGCACAATGTAAAAAACCTGTATTTTATATGTTCAAGTGCAACGTTACTGGAAAAAAATTACAAGTGCTATTGAAATTCGTACCATTGACAAAACCCATTCCTTTTCATCTTGGCTTGCGCACATATCCCCGACTGCTGACAGACTTGTTCCTTTCGGACGCACTCCCGCGCTAGCGTACGGACCCACCAGCTTTATTCTTCCCTGACCCGAGTGGATAGCATTCGTGTTTTAATGGCCACCTAAGGCATTTTGGTTTGAGTTTTTGCACTATAATATTTAATTATTCATCCCTGTATTTTATCTATGCCAAGTGAGACATTTTCATGTCGCCAAGGGAAACCTTTTAGGGGATAATAAGAAGGAAATTAGTAAAAGAATTATAAGTTTTAACAATTGTTTCTAGTGGTGCGCCAAAAGTAAACTTGTACGCATTCCTTTTCTCTCTGACTCTCTTTTTCACCTGTGTCTCAACGGTTTGCTTTAATTCTTCAGACTTCCATCCATCATCTTTTTGTATCATTTCTTTATACTTATCCTCTACATCTTTTTTCTTGACTAATCCCTTTATATCTTCGCCTTCTCTTTTATTTTTACGCATTCTTATTATTTTACTATCTACATTTCTGTATTGTTTTCTTCTGTTTCTTTCTTTCGTAACTTTATTTTCTGTTCTCACCTGTTTACCATATTTGTTTTGGACTTCTATTATTTGTATTCTTTCCTTCTATTATTGTGGACCTTGTACGTATTCCCTGACTCATACTAAGGTATTCCATTTCTACTACCTGTTTGTCGGTGTGTCGGTGTGTCTACAGACCTGATTCCTCTGTTATCGATTTTCTGGTTCAAGATTCTCGTGTTTAACCTGTGAATTTCGTTTTACCAATTAAATTCGATTAATTACTAGTGAACATATTTTCTTCTCTGTATTGGCTACCTGAATGGAGCTTAACATAAAATCTCCACTGAACTAAAATTTCGTTCATCTTCTACATTCGTATTTGCTTCTGTCATCTAATTCTTCTGTAATTCAGTAAGGATGAAGATCTTGTCTTCCTTCTGAATATCTTCATCAGGCAACTCATTGATTCTTCTTATGTACCTATTTGTATACCTTTTGGACAATAGTGTGCAAAATGATTATATTAGTTGCAATCCCTACATTGTGCGCTCCTAGCTGAACATTGCTATCTAAAATGTTTTCCACATGCTAAACAACCATATTGATAACATCCATATTTTCCTGTGATTGTTTCAGAACGAAACCTATTGATTTTATATAGTTTGTCCTGGTAGATATTTGTATCTTTGGTTGGTCTTTTGCGACATTCACTTGTAGCGAGAAAAAATGCTTTTGTACACTGATTTAACAATGCACATCGCATAGATATAGCAAATCATGTAGCAATACTGCAAAGGGAAGTAACTATGTTTTGTGAATTTTATTCAAGAGTGGAAGAAGTGAATCTAGCTGCTCTCACTGTATTATTGATCTTCATTTGGGCCTAATTATCTGTTCTATACTAGCAACCTGTGCTGAATGGATACAAAATCATTGAAAACATGGTCGTCCCTGCATCAGGATTCATAAAACTCGTAGTGCCGTAACAAGGCGGAAGGGTGGTGTAAGGGAGCACTGCCTCCGCCAATTTCAGGAGGGGACTTGACTGGTGTCCAACTTTTTGTTTTGCACAAATTAGTACCTAACTCAAGAGTGCTAAGCATTTTCCGAAAGCAAACCTGGAAATATAAACATGTGAATATTACTTCACATCTTTAGGGGAAAGGAGGTAGCAACGGACATTTTAAAACATTGAACTGCCTCTTGGTAAAAAGATGTAAAATTACTTCGAAATAAACCTGAAATATGGAATGTGAACTTTATTAACAAACTGAACATATTGACATAAATGCTAAAATAATGAAATAAACAAATGGCAATACAGATCGCTAAATTTCACATATTTGGAATATTTGCGAGCACTAACGAATAGTAAGATGTTTGAAAAACATGATATTTACACCTAGAAGGAACAACAAGAAATCCTACCCACGAAGCTAACAGTGGTAACATGTGTAATGGATATCCGTTGATTCAATTGAGGTGGTTTCATGAAACCAGCCATCGCAGGATTCACACTACACCCAGCCTTCATTGAACGTTTCACCACAAATTATACATTTAATGGGGCTTTGCTGTTAGTATTTTCTGGTTGTCCGTGTGGTGGATCATTAGCTTCTTGTTACTTTGCTATTTCGTTTGCTGAAGTCACTTTTTCTTTCAATTTGCCTCTTATATGGTATCGAACTCTACCCAGGTCTGGTGCGTAACGCTAAACGCCACTTGCGATTTTCTGTCAATGATGATAGCTGTTCACTAATGGAGAGCTCTTTACTAGTTAATGGACGAAAAGATTCTGATTTCTCGGTCATATGTGGAGAACATGGATTCGCTGCAGACGACAAACAAGAAGTATCCCCCTTTTCCTTCACCCCTAATGAAGTTGAACATTGTGGGTCTTCACAGGTAGGTCTAGTGTATCATCTTGCAACAGAATCAAGTTTGCGGACAGATAGTCGGATTTGTAAATATCTGATGGTTCAGTGAATATATTCCGGTGCACGCAAATCTATTGAGAGCAGTATCCATGCGACACCCGTTTCAATATGCCTCTGGAACAAGTTTAAAGCCGTAAATTAGTTTGAAATAAATAATTGCTAGCTTATTTTCAGATCGGTGTTATGGTTGCAACGACAGTAGCAACTAGAGATGCAAAAAAGCCGGCATTTCTGAATCTATGGTTTTTTCACATAAACAGCCGGCTTTTTGGGGAAAAAACGAGAATTTTGGAAATTTTGGCTTTTTTCATTTTTATGATTTTTCTATCTAAATAGCTTTCTTATAGTATATTCTATAGTTAGATAAGAATTCCATGACCTAAATGCCATATTTCGCTCTGAAATTCACCATCAAGATGGATGGAGCACATGTTTTACGAATTAAAGCTAACATGAAGAATGTAGTATTTGAGGGCAATTTTATAGGCTATTTAACTTTATTTTAACTTTTAAGTTATCAACATTTTTTTCTTCTCTAAATCATTTTAGTTTGTCATCCGTGTTTCATTTCTAAGAGCTTAGTACTCTAGCTTCTAGCGCAAAAGTTAAACTTATGTTTTTCCATATATCCATCAAAGCGTACGTTTTTCAATATATCCGTCAAACCGTACTTCCACATTTCTGTTATACTGTAGCTGTGCAACGATTTAGCAATAATTTTCCGAATACAATCTTGAATACTAATTTATACAAATAATCAGTAGCGGATTGAGAAAAGTACTTTGGGATTGATTTCTCTGATAGTTTCGTTTTCTAAAATGTTCTAATTTTATTTGGGAGGAGCTTGAAGTTTATGAGTACAGGCATAATATTTCGTTTCGTTGGTATATTTAGCGATAATCTTCCGAATACAACCTTGAAGATCATTTTATACTGAGAATCAGTGGCGGATTTGGAAGAGTATTTTGGGAGGGGATTTTCTTACTAATGTTTAGTGTTTCTAAACATTCGTAATTTTTATTTGACGGGAGCTTAAAGTTTATAAGTAAAGGCATAACTAATAGATATTTCCTTTGTTTTAGACATTCCGTAATTTTGGGGAACAGGCTTCAGTCCGAAAGAACACCCCTCTAACCTTCGCAAAACAGTCACTGCTGGTAATTAGTAATAATAACGCAAGGAAGTCGGCCAACTCACAGTACACGCACTATTTCTACTTCACAGATAGAATGAAGAAAAGCTTTGTCAGAATGCTCGAAAGCTGGGTTGAATCCCGAACTTCCCGATAGAAGCGCAAAAGCTCCACTCGGTCATGTTTGTTGTGCAATTGTATTTATCTTAACTTAAATATATTCCATAGTCCTTTTATTTTGGTGGTGGTGGGGTGGGGAGAGTTCCGTCATGATATGAAGGGTGTGAGCCAAGAACATGGTAACCAACCAATTTTCAATTGCTGAGTTATGCAGCAGATAGACAGCAACGCATACCGCTTCGTTCAGTCTTTCATGTATAGTATTATGTGAAAAATCAGCTTTCCGACTTTAAAAATGCATTGTGCAGCAGAAAATCTCTTATTTCTTAAAATAGTAAAATTGTGGGTTACCATGTTCTTGCCTCACACCCTTCATATGTTGAATCACTCTTGTTAAAAGTTCAAAAAAAACTTGAGGACTGAGTAAACCGTAATGGTGGTTATAGAAAACTATAGCATTTCAAGAATATACAGAACCAAAAGCTCTAGCTGTGCAGCCTTTAAGTGTATCATATAAATCTAAGTATTTCTCTTATGTTTTATTTTAATTTTATTTTGTTCCAAAAAGAGGGTATGGAATATTTTGAAGTAAAATACTACATAGAATTTTGCTACTTGTTTGTGTATTTTTTAAAAAGAAGTATTTACTTTTAGGGTTGGCTGGTTTACACCGGGTGTTTTTTTTCTTTTTCTTAAATAAACAACTGGTTTAAACCAAAAAATAAAAAGAATGAAAAATGCGAATCGTGTGAACTTCATGGTGATGTTTCCACACATCAAATAATCTGCATTAGTTTTATTTCCTTTTCACCTTTTAATCAAGGTGTCCCATGTTCAATTCTCGGTTGAACCACAACCCTTCTTTCATGCGTAAACAAAGTAGCGGTTCGGATGAAACTTTAAGCGAGTTTTCTCCTTGATAACCTCGGTATTACGTAAGGATGTTAAGCCTGAACATACGAAACGAAACAAAATTGTACATTTCTGCATGCCAGAATGCCTGTTATTTTACAAAGAAGCCAAGGTTGCTGAAATATATTGATAGAAATTGGCATAATTTATCGATTGCCTACGTAGCTTCCAACATTAGCTTGGATTGAACTTTCAATGATATGTACGTACTAAATTTGTCATTTAATACCTCAGTTTTAGCGTATTGATTATGATACGTTGACCTTTAAATTTTACATGCAAAGCAATAACAGGATTTTTCCATTATTGTTTTTCATTTAGAGTAATGACGGGATTTTCCCGATGGCTAGGGCGGGAGTTTCCCAATTTAAGAAATGTAGTGACCGGACTTCTTTAAGCTTATGGGACCTCTTCCAGCATAATCTTGTTGTTGCATAATAACACCAAGGCGAAACAAACTTATTTCCGTCAATATGTAATATAAATACATAAAGCAAAATATCTAAACCCAAAAAACCTGATTTAAGCCAAAAAAGCCCAGTTTAAACTTCCCCCCCAAAACGGGTTTTTGGCATTTTCAAAAACAACCATGGTTCTTCCCAACCCTGCTTACTTTTATATATAGGAGGTTTAAAAAATTCTTATTATATACATTGGTTAATCCTTTGGAATTCATAATGTAAATATGTTGAGAAGTAAAATTGTTTGAAATATCTTTTCGAAATTCATGGTTTATTTTCGAGGTTTTATATTATTATCGGCATCAGCCACTAATGAAATGACTTTTTGTGTTATAGAGAAGCGAAACAAAATCTGCTTTATCAATTTAAAGCAGAATTTTGAAAAAAGCCCAAAATTTCCCAAGCAAAAAAGCGAAGCAGAAAAAAACGAGTTTTTTCAAACAAAAAAGGCGTTTTTTTCCGAGACCTTGCATCTCTATATTATAATAATAATTATTATTAAGGAATAGGATTTTGTAATTAGGTTTTGTTCCATGAAGTTGGGAAGTCAACTACGAAATCTCATAGGTAGTTATATAATGCTTATATGAATCATTTAGTAGCATTTGAGTTTCGCAATAGTTCGTAAGGGCAGTGAGTCTTTGAAGCAAGCCGGTAGGACAGAAAACCGAGAGAACAATGGTGCATATGTAGAAGCCAGGGATCAAGTTTTGTTGGTCACTAATTTTGGATTCCAATGGTCTCGACGTTCTCTCATTAAATTAATAGTTGAATCCCTTGGGAGCAAATATATGGATTTCATGGAGAGACCGAAGTAAAAAAAAAAAAATGTAAGAGTACTGTAAATATGTGATGACAGACGGATAAAAAAAAGTAGTCAGAAAAATGAATGCACAGATTATTGCTAACCATTCGCATTAAAATTGAAAACATTGCGTATTAGAATAAGCTATGGTTTGTTTCATAGTTACTACGGATAAAATAGTAATATAGATAAATTGATTCGATTAGACAAATAAATTATAATATTCCAGAGCAACAGAAGTTTTAAATGATGCAAGATTACGACGTTCAATAGTATATTAGTCATATTATATGAACTAATAGTATATTAGTTCAATAGTATAATAGTATATTTGTGTGTTGTTGCTAAGTGTTAATGCAAGTAACATGATAATGTCTTAACGTTTTAAAATCCCTCACTTGTCAATTTTAAACTTACTGCCTGTTTCGTTTTATTGTTTTATATTATATCTTGTTTTGCAGTATTCTTGCCGTTTAGTACTTCATTTTCGACGTTATAACAAAAATATTAAATTCGATGGTACGAATAGTTGAGTTAAGTTGATTTTGTGTTTAACGTCCCTTTCAGCAGTGAGGCTATATGAGACGGGACCTACTGATTAAAATGGAATCCGAATCACTTGAGCTCCCGCCGGGAACCCGGATCTCCCACCTGGTATGAATAATGTATCTTGTTTCGGTGTTTCTTGTAGGCATATAATATTGTTCTCCCGCTGGCTTTGTAGCTGGCACGTGTCTCTTCGGTCACATTGTCTCATGGAAGCAATTATAAAATCTGAACTATTATAGTGGTTCGGATTCCACCTTGAACTATAGGTCTCCCTCTCGTACAGCCTCGGTGCAGAAAGAAACAATAACCTTCATTAAACACACAAACAGATATAACCGTACCTCGCCATTCCATTTCAAAATGAAATGAAATCTTACAGTTTAACGTCCCACGATTATGCCCGTTAGGTTACGGGAGGCGATGACTAAGACAAGTGAATAGTGATGGAATAATTAGTGGAATGAGAATGTGGAAGGAAATGGGAGTACTCCGAGAAAACCCATGGAAACGATGTTGTCCACCACAAACTAACTTCCTCGGGGGATTGAATCAATGCGCTATTCCATTCGAAATGAAATGAAATGAAATTTCTAGTTTTACATCCCTTGGTTATACTCTATAGCTTATAATAGACGTGTGATTAATGAGAGTGAATGATTATGAAATAATTGGTGCAAAGGAAATGTGGAAGGAAATTGGAGGACCCAAGAAAGTCAACAGCATTAATCCATGTGTTTCATTTGTTACAAACTTAACTAGTGTTTAAAGCAATTGCTCTAATTGCATTGCTCAAATTTACTCACTGAACTCGCATTTTACACATTTTACACACAATATCTTTGTTTGTTTGTTAGTGTCTTCGTTTGTTACATTTACTCGTTTTGCAAATGCCCAGTTGGCTTGGGTGCTCACTTGTACGTACCCAGTCAAGGACGAGATACTGCATTCTGGTGCCCCTGGAAATGTAGCTTTATTGATGACGCAACTTTTGGGAGCGTATCAGGAAAATAGCTCCATTAATAAAGCAGATATGAATGCATACTCGGTTTTCCTATGGCCCAGCTCGCATACGCCTTTTGTAGGGTAGACAAACAGGGGTGTGTGTGTGTGTGTGTGTGTGTGTGAAAGAGATGGAGTAAGAAAGACAGGTAGATATGGAGAAGGAAAGGGACAAGACGAAGTACAGGGAAAGATAAAGCTAAAAATTAGGAAGAGATACAGGAAAACGAGAAACATAAAAGAATAAAAATAGGGGAAGAAAGAAGAATATAGGGTAATAAGGAAAAATATTGTCGTACATATGAAGAAAGAAAGAGATAACATGGGTAAAAAGAGAGACCAAAATTCGGGGAAAATATAAAAAGATAGAGCAACCTTACATAAGCAGGAAAAAATATGGCTTTTTGAAGAACTTAATATAAAGAAGAAATGGAGAAAAGGTATTAGATCCCTCTTAAGAATAATAGAAGAATATCTCAAATTAAAAAGTTTCTTTTATTTTAAAAAAAGGTGCTCAATTTCATTTTTAAATTCCACAGAGAGAAATTGGATTTTATCTTATGTAGTCGTATTAATTACTGCAAATTCTGTGTAATTAAATTTTCGAAAGACAACGAAAAGAAAAAACTGAACCACAAATACATGTACTTACTTATTACCTGTTGTTGCGCCTAAGCTTTCAGATCGCTGTAAACTATTGCTTAGATTGTGCTTAATTAAGAACTTAAGTTATTTATGTTTATTTTAATTTTTAATTTGCCTACAAACTAGCATGGAGGGTATGCAAATATTAATGCCCAAATTTAAATATGGTCATGGTTATCGTCCTAATAAGAAATATCAAATCACGTTTGTATGAAATAATTAAATTGCAACAATACATTGAAACATTACATTTCATGTTTGTTGTAAATAATTAAATTAAAACAATACATTCCAAACGTTTGTTTAAAATAATTA